>NC_090444.1:767381257-767981608 GCF_031143425.1 Pleurodeles waltl | reverse complement strand
TATGTAATTGTGTTGGTATTGTGTGGTGTTAGTGTTGACATATTTTATTTGTAGTGTTGAGTGCCTTTGTGTGGTTGCGCTGTGTGCATGAGTGTGTATGGGGATTGGTATGTTAGATTTGTTGTGATGTGTGTTTTGCGGGGTATGAGGTATGCCTCAGTGCTTGGATATGCGATTGGTTGTGGTCATCTTCTGGTGTTGTCACGTAGCGTTGTATGTTTCATTTGCCAAGTGGAGGTGTGTCTTGTGGGTGCATAAATGTGCTTTTGCGGTGTTGAGGCTGTGGTGGAGTGGTGTTGTTTAGTGGTGTTGTGTGTTGTTGTGTGTGAATATGCTGGTGCTGTGTTTCTGGGGGTTAGTGTGTGTTCCAGCTGTGTGTGTGTGATGGCTGTAGTGTGTGTTCTATATATGTGCGTGTGTATATGTGGCTGTGTGTGTGTGCATGTGTCAATGTGAGGTTACGTCTGTGTTTCACCCTCGCCACATGTTCCCGATGTATTTGTTGTGTGTGCGTAGGTACTTTGACTTTTTGCAACAGTGACAGGTAAGTGTATGTACTCATGGTTGCTGTCATCGTCGTTGGTTCTGGAGCCGCTGGGCGAGCAGGAGCAGCAGGAAGACGTGTAGTTCTGGTTCCATGGCAGCTCCGGCCAGGTATGGCTTCCTGAAGGTGATAGTCTTCTTTTGTACAGTTGGTTTCCGCCAGGGTTTCCATGGTGGTAAGACAGTGGTGGAAACCTTTGTGGTGTGCAGCCTTGGAATATGTAAAACAGAATCATGGTCTCCGCCAGCCTGTGGGTGGCTACCGTCAACTGTGGCGGCCTGGCCACACTGGCAGTGCCGGCAGTGGTTTGGCTGTATTCTGTTGGGAATACCGCCATGGTCATTATTTGGCGGTCTTCTCCGCCAGCCTGTTGGAAGTTCGACTGCCAACCTGTCAGTCCTGAGAACGACATTCTCGTAATGAACCCCATGATCTACTTTACAAAACTTGATTTAATCAAACTGAAGGATTTATAATTCTCATCAATTCTGATGTGGACATGGTCACTGGTGAAAGGCAGGGAAAGCGGTGCAAATAGCTAGTAACACCATGGTGGACAGGCTGTCTAGCAAAATTGCCTTCCATGAAGGGGTTGCAGTTACATACCATAATTTCTGAATTCCCTTTCACTCTGAAGCACCAAGATATAATTTCCAGGGTTCTCTCCCAAAATAGAAAGCTGTATATGTCTATAAAATGTCCCTATGTATGTTCCAATATGTTTCATGTATTAGTTTTTTTTAAATAGTCTGTGTTCATTGTTTCATAAATGAATGGGTTGCCAAGAAAATAACAAAAGGATGAGAGAGGTCCATTTGGATACGTGCATGCAAGGGGGACTTCCTCAGAGAAAGGGGATGGGAAAAAGAGTGAGAAAGGATGAGCAGAAATGGGTGGAATGATGTGAAATGCCAGTTTATAGCCTGATTGGTAATAATGAGAAAGGAATAAACACTTGTGCTGAAAAGAGAGTGACTAACCCACGGCAATTGACAAATCAAATGATTTAACAGAGATTGTCTTTGTTTCTGTTTAAGAAGAATTGCTTGGATACAAAGTGACTGTTTCTCTAAATTAATCAAAAACAAGGAGACCCTGGATTATAATTAGGGGCAGCAAGATTTGTGAACTCCCAGCAGTAAAATGCAAAGGTCTTATTTAAAGAGGTATCAATTTGGAATCCTGGGTTTAGATCTGGTAAGTTTGACACAAAGTGACAGGTCTTTCTCAGAGAAAAGTGTGTGTTAAATACTTAAAGAATCACCAAACAACATTAAATTCATGAAATCAAGCATTTGACAAACTCATTTAGGAAGAATGTTGCTAGTCATACAACCTCAGAATGGTGAGAGTTTTTATAAGGGAGTCAGGAACCGGCCTTATTACAAGTCTGTCGGTCACTAGACCGCCACAGCAAGTCTGGCGTTCTGGACTGCCGCTGCTGTGGTGGTCTGACTGCCACTTTACAACCCTGTTGGTCCAGCAGCCAGGGTAACACTTCTTCCGCCAGGATCGGCGATTCAGATGGGCTGAAGGCAGGTGCAGGTTGCGATCAGCTTCGGTGGCGCTGCACACAGCGCCGCCCTGCTGATTACAACCTGGTTCTCCGCCAACCTTTTCATGGCAGTTTCACCACCATGAAAAGGCTGGCGGAGAACAGGTGCAAGGGGCCACTGGGCAGTGCAGGAGTGCACCTGCCTAGCACCCTCATAATGAGTACTGTCTGCTCTGCAAACAGTGCTCTTTACGAGGGAGTTTGTGCCTCTAACGGTCGGCTGCATTGTCACCGACTTGATTATGAGCCGCAACAATGCTGCAACCACTTTTCTGCTGGGCTGACAGGCGGAAACATTGATTTCCGCCTGTCAACCCAGCGGGAATGTCAAAATGGATCCTCAGCTAATGTAGGCTCACAGATGCAGAAACATGTTGCGCATGTGCTGTTATTTACCCCACTCTCCAGAAAAGTTGAGGGAGTTTGAGTCAGTAAAAAATAAAATTAGCCCTGAAGCAGAGGAAGTTTACTAAGGCTCTTCTTGCTAAACTCCTGTGATAGTGAATGGGGCATATGCCTTTCGATGGCAGACGCCTTTCGATGGCAGATGCCTCAAATGTATCAGCCTCTTACCTGGAGGCCAAAATCCCAGGATGTTTGGACAAAATATCAATTTGAAAATTTCAAGAGACAGAAATATCGGAAAGTAAATATTGTGCACAAATGTCATTGACAAGAATATAGTTTTTTGAGTAGGTAAAATAGTTGTAAATAATATTGATGTTTTTAATGTTGTTTTTAATAACTTAGTGGTTAAAAATATTATTTAAATATCTAAATGTGTTTTAGTTGATATATTAATATTATCTAACTATTGTTTATATAGATGAAAATATAGCTTGCAATTTTACTTCATTTGGATTTTTTATTTAATTTTTAACACAATTTTATAGTGCCGTAGCGGGATGTTGGGTTTATAGGGGGATAGGGTGGAAAAGTAATTATGTTATAATAAATTATGAATTATTTAGTTAATGTCATTTAATTGTATGATTGATTTTTATTATGTAAATTAGGTAATACTGATTTATGTTTGTTAGGGTGGGCAGTTAACTAAGTAATAATTAGTTCACAATATTTATTAATTGTTAATTAAGTATTTAATTTAATTTAAAAAATTGAAATTATGGAATACTTATTTATTTTCATTATATTTTAGTGGCAGGCCTTTCGGTTTGTAAGAGTGACAGCTGGGAAGCTAATTAAGTAATTAATTAACAATGAATTATTAATTGTTCATGATTTTTCAAATTGATTTTTAATTATGCAATTTATGGAATTCTTATTTAGTTTACTTATTTCTTAATTTCAGGCTGCTAGGTTTGTTGAGGTGGAACATTAATTCAGTAATAATTAATTACCCATTTATTATTAATTGCTAATTAATTATTTAATTGATTTTAACCATGTAAAATATGTAATACTAAATTATTTTACTTATATTTTAATAGCAGGATGCTAGGTTTGTAGGTGGGAAGTTAATTACAGAATAACTGAGTAATTATAAATAACTATTTGCAAATTAATTATTTAACTGAATTTTAAATATGTAAATTATGGAATACTTATCTATTTTGATTATACTTTAGTTGGGAGCTGCTAGGTTTTTAGGGGTCTAGGCTGGGAAGTTAATTAAATAATAATGAATTAAAAATTGACTATTCATTGTTAATTCATTATGTATTAGTTTTCAAATATGTAAATGATGGCATACTTATATTTTTATTTATATTTAAGGTGCGGGGTGCTTGGTTTGTAAGGGTAAATGGTGAGGCGTTAATTAAATAATAATTGAATAGCATTGATTATGAATTATTATTTACTTGTTTTATTGAGTAGCAATTATGTGAAATAGACTATTTGAACTTTTTTATTGCATATTTATATTTAATGTTAATCATTTTTATAAGAACTGTTAAAATATTTTTTCTACATTTATGGTGTTACTTATATACTTAATGTGTTTAAAGTTAAGTACTTTCTATACTCTTCTTTAGATTGCAGTAGAAATAGTCAAATTAACCTCACGTAGCTCAACACCTTCCCTATTGTTGCGCTGTTTGGAGTGGGACTTGTAAATTTTCACTCCACATGAATCCAACATTTTTCCTACTGTTTCACATACTGCAGTGGGAATAGTAAATTTGACTCCTGCAGGGTCCGACACTTTCCCTACTGTTGTGCAGTTTCGAGAAGGAAAAGTAAATTTTAATCTTCCACAAGGCAATGCTTTTCCTACTGTTGTCCTATTTGGAGTGAGAATAGTAAAAATAAACCATCTGAAGTCCAACACTTTCTTTACTGTTGTGTTGTCCCAGTTGTCTCATCAATACGTTTATTGCAAATGTTGCAGTGAGAGTATGAAAGATGTTATAGAATATGTCATCAATGATATAATATGTGGAGTAATTAGCTGTGCATGGCAAAGGCACTAGTTATAGTTACCTTAGGGTGCAAGTTTTAGTTACTTGAAAGAACTCTAGCTATAACTGCTGAATTTCTATTATTTTGTACGAGTAAATTCAGAATCTAACTATAATGTACCTGTAACCTTTGTTTTGTTCAGTGAATTCTTATATTTTTTTAATGTATAGTAATTTTCATTGCTGTATGTGAATCCAACCTCTTGCGTCCCGGCCTTAACGCCAACTCTCCATAAGCACCCATCCTCGTGCCGTGCACTACCTTCTCCTGTGCGCAGTAGGGGTTGCCTGCAAGGGCTGGCCTGCAGCCAGTCCCTGAGACCAATCCCCCTAACCACCCTATCAGATGTTGTGCACAGACCTTTGCTCATGCACAGCAGAAGTTAACCGTTGCCTCTGTGGGTGTGAAAATAGGTGTGAGAGGCTGTATATGGGGGTAAGAGTCGCTCTGTCTGGGTGTGAGAGTGCGTACATCACTATTTTAGTGGTGCATCAGTATGTGCGTGTGAGTGGGAGAGTTGATTGAAAGAGAGACAGAGAGAGAGAGAGAAGAAAGTGAGAGGGAGAGGGATAGAGTTTTTTTAGACTTTGATGTCTGATACAGTATTATATTATACTTAGAATTAGTTATTTGTCTCCAATTTAAAATAAAAAATGGAAATTAGTCGAGTTGGACTCAAACGCCCATGGCTCAGCGTGAAAGTCTGCGACCTTCACACTGAGCTATGGTGGTTTATTATTTCTTAATTTTTTTTCCCTAGCCCCTTATGGTCTTTAATATTATTTCTTTAAAATAAAAATAAAAATCTTAAAGGCCTTTGAGGGCTATCTGGCACTGTGTGGGAAGTCCAAATGGCTCCCCCGTGGTCCCTATATATATTTTTAATTAAATTAGTTTTAACATTTCAAAAAAATAAATAAGATGCTCTTGAAGGGCTGTCTCGCGCTGCTTTAAGGCTACCCTCGCAGTGTCATTGCTTCAGCAAGCACGGAGCTGCTTTGATAGCAGTTCCCTGCTTGTTGAAGCATTTCATCTCTGTCCCCTGCAAACTTGCAGGGGACAGAGATGAAACTTTGGATTTTGACTGTGGGACCTGCTTCAAAGGTCCTGCTGTCAAAACCCAAAGTGTTTTCTGTGGCTTGGCTGCAGCCGCAGCGCAGCAACCAAGCCACAGAAAATAGCTATGTCCCAGGGCAGGCTCACTAGGGCATAGCAGGAGCCAGCCCTGTGGGTTGGCGGTTCCCAGGGCCATCAGTGGCTCCATGAGGGAGGCCACCAGGCCCCCCTCCAACAGCTTATAGGCCCGGGGGATTGTGGTCCTAGGACACAGAAGTCCCAAAGGGACCTCCATTCGTTCTTTTATACTTTTACCCAGGGGCTGGTGGTCCCCAGGGCACAGGGGGCCACATGTCTGCCCCCTGCATATATTTAATTAGAAGGCCAGGGGTGGTGGTCCCTGGAGCATGGTGGCAGCAGCCCTTCTGCAGATACTTTCAGCAATACCCTGAGATTGGTGGTCCCAAGGGTGCAGGGGGTACACAGTCCCCCCATATATTGTAATTAAGGCAGCCCTGGCAAGGTGGCAGTCCCCAGGGCAGCCAGGGGGCACAGGTGTCCCCGCATATGATACAATAGAAGCTTCTAGGGTGGAGGTCCCTAGGGTGTGGGGGTCCACGGGCCCCCCATATATAAAAATTGAAGCCCTGGAGAGATGGCCGTCCCTAGTGCAGGGGTATGTGCGGGCCTCCCGCATATGAAAAAAATGAAAGCTCTGAGGAGGTGGTGGTCCCCGGAGTTGTGGTGGGAGCCAGGAGGACCCCCAAACAAAATGTTTAATGTCCCTGGGATCTGGCCCACCCGGGGGCCTATAAAAAAAACAAGCACGGGAACCTGTGCTTGTTTTATTTATTTTTGTTGCCGTAAATTTGCAAATCTCATGAATCTGCGTCAAAAAATAATTTTAAAAAAATGTTTTTTTTCTCTGGGACCACCCCCCCCACTAGTCCTAAGGGGTGAGTGTGTCCATACCCTGGCCCCTTTTATTTTATTCTTAATTTATTTCTTGGACAAAGCTCAAGCCAAGCCTCAAGATGGCTGCCAACACTTCCTGATTTGAAGTGTTGGCAACCAAACAGAGCTGTGCATTTCCCTGCCAAGCTTGTCTCTGTTTGCTAATACTTCGCGGCCAGAGGTATACAAATTTGAAATTTCCTAAAGTTCTCAAAAACTACTGAAGAGATTTACTCCAAATCAAATAAGTGAAAGCATAATCTGCATACCGACAGCTAGCTTTTTGCCAAATTTGGTGTAATTCCATCCAGTGGTTCGTCCTGTAGTCATGTCTAAAAAATGCTGTAGAAATTAACATGGGTAATGCAATGATTTTTGAGCCCCTTTTTCTTGGCCCCTAGTTGACAGATCATCTTTCCATGCGCAACAAGAATCACCGCAACACTTTTTTGGGACAAATTTGTGAAGATTCGTCAAACAGTGCCAAAGATATTGGTAAGTCAAAAAATGCCTTTCATATGGAAACATGGCCATAACTACCTACTGGTGACTACCAGTAGGTAATATATATATATATATATATATATATATATATATATATATATATATATATATATATATTCATATATTCAATAAAAAAAAACAGTAGGTTGAAGGTAAGCTTTAAATAGTTAAAAAAAATTATTTTCCCTACACAAACCTCTTTTAAACTACACAAGCTTTAAAAATGTTAACGTTATAGTTATAACTTTTAGTTAGAATTTATCCACCACCATCAAATTATTATAAGTAGTAGACCTTGCTACACAGTCTCTTCAAACCCATAAACCACACAATACAAACTATAACTCGGTACTCTACCATGCACTGTGTTGTGACAAAAAATGTAATTTGAGATGCTATGTGTTGTTATGAATGCTCTGATTTCACATGCTATAAGTGATGTAGTAGACAAGGGTATAAACAGTGCAATGAAAAGGCATGAGTAGTAGTTAATATAGTGTGGCGAGTGAGGTGACAAGGCTCCATTCGGAAGTGCAGGATCTTTTTGTAATTTGAAGGTAATGCGTAAATTATAAATTGAAGTTATTACTATGACTTTACAATTTTTAATGTTTGCGTATTTTAAGTTGTGTTTTTATACAAAACAATATGTACCATATTTCTAACTATAAAGTATCCTTAACCTTTGTTTTCTCATTGTATGTTAATGGTTTTTAATTTTTCATAAATATGTGTTTCAAATTGCAGTGTGGAGTGTCATTGATTGGAGCATTGTAAAGTGAAGTGAAGTACAGTACAGTGAAGAAGAGTGTCGTAGAGTCTACTGTTGTAGAGTGGCATACGGTAGAATGGAATAAAGTGGAGTCAAAAAGAGTGGAGTGACATAGCATACAGTGGGGTAAAGTGTCAAATGGTGGAATGGCATGATTTTTGTATTGTGGAGTGCAGTATCATAGAGTAGAGTGGCATGGTATTCAGTATAGTGGAGTGTCAAACAGTAGAGCTGAGTGTTGTACAGTGGAGTGTTTTCAACTGACGTTTCATGAACTGGATCGTGGTGGAGTGGAGGGTCACTGAGTACATATGGCATAGAGTGTGGCAGAGTGTTCTAGAGTGTTGTGGCATAGAGTGGAGTCGTATAGTTCAGTGTTGTTGAGTGTAGAGTTGTGCAGTAGAGTGGCAGAGAGTCTCATACAGTATAGTGTTGTACAAGGGGAGTATCATTATTTGTGAGAACACACATGGTATAGTGGTGAGTTATAGTTAGTGTTGTCTGGTTAGCAAACTGAGAAGAGTGTGCTAAGCGGTCCACTACTTATAATAATTTGAAGGTGGAGGATAAATTGTAAATGAAAGTTATACCTATAACCTTAGAAATATTTAAAGATTGTGTAGTTTAAACTATGTTTGTATATAAAAAATGTGTTTCCTAACTATAACTAAGATGTAACCTTTACTTTTTTGAATGAAGTGGAGAGTTGCTATGTGGAGTGTCATATGGTACAGTGGAGGAGAGTGGTGTAAAGTCTACTGTCATATACTGGAGTATTGTAGATTGGAATAGAGTAGAGTAGAGTACAGTGTACTAGCATATCGTACAATGTAGTAAGGTGTTGTATATAATGTAGTGGCAAGTCTCATACAGTGGATTCAAGTAGCGTAGACTGGAACAGTCAGTTGTACAGTGGAATGGCATGTCGAATACTAGAGTAGGGTGTAGTAGACTGTCGTAGAGTTGATGAGAGTGTTTTCAAGTGGAGTAGGGTGAAGTAGAGTGTCAAAGAGTGGAGTATCATCAAGTGGAGTGGTGTGGAATACAGTGGGGGAGAGTGTTGTAGAGTGGTGTGCCATGTCATATGGTGGATTGGCGTATCATAGAGAGAAGTCGAGTGGCATGTTGTTGAGTGTCATACAGTGTAGTACAGTGGCATAGAGTTGATGGACATAGAGTGGAGTAGAGTATCATAACGTGGCGTAGAGTGGAGTTAAATATAGTGGAGTAGAGTGTCAGAGAGAGGAGCAGAGTAGACCAGATAAAGCACAGTGACATTGAGTGGGATAAGGTGTTGTAGAGTAGAGTTTAGTGGAGTGAAGTACACTGGAGTTGGGTGGCGCAGAGTAAAATAAATTGTTATGGAGAGGAGTGGTGCATTGACAATAATGGCGTGGAGTGCACTAGAGTGGAGTTGCAAAGCATACACTTGAGAAAAGTGTCATAAATTAGAGTACTGTGAAGAGTGTAGTGGGGTGTCATACAGAATTGTAAAGGGATGTAGAATACAGTAGAGTAGACTGGACTGCAGTCTAATTGAGTTTTGAAGAGTGGAGTGGTGTACAGTACAGTGCTGTAGAGTGTGGTACAATGGATTGGCATTCAGTGTTATGAAGTTCAATGGCACTGAGTGGGATAGAGTGTAGTGGCATCCAGTTGAGTAGTGGAGTAGAATGAAGTACTGTGTCAGAGTAGAGTGTAGTAAAGTGGGGTGCAGTGGCATACAAAGAGTTGTGTGCAGTGTTGTATAGTGGACTAGAGTATCTTGGGGTAGAATGGAGTAGAGTGTTGTACAGTGGCAGAGAGTAAAGTACAGTGTTGTACAGTGGAGTAAAAGAGTATAGACATGAGTAAAGTGTCAGAGAGTAGCATACAATGCAGTAGAGTATTGTAGAGTGGAGTTGCATAGACTACAGTAGTGTACGAAACAGAGAAGCTGCATAGACAGGATTGTTGTATGGTAGAGTAGAATGAAATAAAGTCTTGTACAGTGGAGTAGAGTTGGAGGTAAATAACTGTATGGTAAAGTGCAATAGAGTATATTGGTGTGTCGTGGAATAGAGTGGCATGGACTGTACTATACTGGCATAGCATAGGTAGTGAACCGTTGTATATTGGAGTATGGTCTCGTAGAGTAGGGTGGAGTGCTGGCGTGTAGTGGAATAGAGTGATGTACATTGGAGTGCACGGGCATAGCGTGGAGTATAGAACTGGAAATTGAAATCTACGTGTAAAGAGTTGAGTAGAATGTCATAGAGTGCTATGAAGTGTGGTAGACTTTTATAGAGTGTAGTTATATAGAGTGGAGGAGAGTGAAATTGGAGCGGTATACACTGTAGTAGGGCACAGTTGATTACAGTAAAGTAGAGAAAAATTCAATGGAATAGTGTACAGTGGAATACTATACCATAGACTACATAAGAACGGAGTGGCATAGAATGAAATAACTTAGAGTGGAGGGGTGCACAGTGGAGTGGCATAGAGTTTAATATCACCGAGTATAATAGCTTACATTAGAGTGGCGTAAAGTGTATTAGCATATAATGTAGTAGTGTACAGTTGAGTGGCCTACAGTAGAGTGGGGTCCAGTGGAATACCATAGAGTACAAAGGCAAATAATGAAGTTGCATACAGTGTAATAGCATAGAATTGAGTTCCATAAGTGCAGTTGCATCCAGTGGAATAGCTTACAGTGGAATACTAAGCAGTGGAGTATAGAGGAGAGGAGTGGCATAGAATGGAATAGAGGAGTGTACAGTGGAGTGACATAGAGTGGAGTTGGGTACAATGGATTAGTGTAGAGTGGGGTGTCATATACTGAAGTGGTGCACCGTAGAGTCGGGGAAACTGTTATAAATTGGAATGGCATCTCACATAGTAGAGTGCTGTGTTGTTCTGTGTTGTACAATGTTGGAAACTGCTATTGAGTGTTGTACAATAGAGTGTATAGGCATACAGTTGAGTGCAAATTTGGACAGTGGAGTATACCGGGATACAGTGGAGTAGAGTCTAGTAGTGTGGCATAGAGTGTGGTAGAGTTTTGTTGAGTGGAGTTATTTAGAGTGGTGTACACTGGAGTGGTGTAAAGTGGAGTAGCGTACAGTGGAGTGGCATAAAGTAGAATAGGGTAGAGTGGAGCAGCATAGACTGGAGTGGAATACAGTTAGTGGCATAGGGTGAAATAGTGTATAGTGTAGGAGTGTAAAATAGGGTAGCGTAGTAGAGTAGAGTCCAGTAGTGTGGTATAGAGTGTAGTAGCGTTTTATAGAGTGGAGATATGTAGAGTGGAGGAGGGTACCCTGGAGTAGCATAAAGTGGAATACTGCACAGTAGAGAGGCATAAAGTGGAATAGGGTAGACAGGAGTAGAATAGATTGGAGTGGCATACAGTGAAGTAAAATAGAGTGTAATAGCTTATGGTGTAGTAGCTCACATTAGATTGGTTAAAGTGCATGAGCATTTAGTGCAATAGCATACAGTCGAGTGGACTACAGTAGAGTGGGATAGAGTGAAATCCCTCAAAGTATAGGGGCAAGGACTGAAGTTGCATACAATGTAATAGCATGCAATAGAGTGGTATACAGTGGAATAGCATAAAATGAAGTACAATGAGTTGCTTAGAGTACAATAGCATAGAGGGGAATATCCTAGAATAGAATAGCGTAGATTGTAGCGTGGTACAGTGGAGTGGTGTAGACTGGAGTGCACAGTTGAGTAGGATAGAGTGAAATAGCATATAGTGGAATGGCATAGTGTTGAGTAGCATTCTGTGGCATAGAGTTGAGTGGTGTACACTGGAGTAGCATAGAGTGGGGTGGTATACAATAGAGTGGCGTACACTGAAATAGCATATACTGTGGAATAGCATAGAGTTGAGTGGTATCCAAAAGACTAATGTAGAATGGAGTGGTATACAATAGAGAGGCATAGACTGGAGTAGCATAAACTAAAGTACCGTAGAGGGGAGTGGTATACCATGAAGCAGCGTAGAGTGGAGTTGCACACAGAGTTATAGCGTCGAGTGGACTGGAAATATAGTGGAGTTATATACAGTGTTAGGGCATAGAGTGGACTGGAGTAGAGTGCAGTACAGTAGAGTGTCAAAGAGTGTAATAGTTTATAGTAGAGTAGCTTAAACAGGAGTGGCATATAATGGAGTGGTGTAGACTGGGGTGGAGTACAGTGGCGTGGGTTAGAGTGTAATGGCTTGCAGTGGACTGCCATAACTTGGAGTGGGGTTCAATTGAATAGCATATAATGAAGTAGTGGAGAGCCATGCTCTACGGTGGTGTAGAGGTGAGTAGCATACATTGGAGTGGTGTACAGTGGAATACCATACAGAGCAGTGTTGTCAAGTGAAGTGTCATACAGTGGATTAGAGTAAAGTAAAGTGATGCAAAATTGATATCATAGATTACAATAACATACAGTGGAGTGGTGTACAGTAAAATGGCATAGAGTGGAAAAGCATATTCTGGAGTAGTATCCAGATTAGTGGCATACAGTGGAGTGACATGGACTGGAGCGGCTCACAGTGACATTGCATATAGTGTAATAGCATAGAGTGGAGTTGCACAGAATGGAATCTCATACAATGGAGAGGTGGAGTGGTGCAGAGTGGAATAGCATATAGACAAGTAGCTACAGTGGTATGGCTTGTAGTTAGCAGTCATGTATATTATGGTGTGCAAAGTAAAGCAATACAGCAAATTGTGTTGTGTTGTATTGTGTTTCTCCAGATTTATCAATCAACACAGGACCCGCCTTGTGTTCCTTTGTAAATATGACTTAAATATTGCATTGCCCATGTGACATCATGAGTGATGCAGGGTACCGCAATCCGGTAATACAGCTAGGCCCTATTTATATTATACCATGGAAACTTTGCAGTATACCATGGTACATGGCGATGTCAAGACAGTATATAATTGTGTAATGGCTGTCGATATAAACTGATGATATGATCCAAAATGAATACAGCCAACACGTGTTTCGTCTTAGGGTATTAACCCAAACAACTTCTTCAGGGCTTTGAATCCAGCGACGCAAAGTTTATTCAGGTTCCCCAACAGGATAATGACAATAGCGTACTCGCGGTCAACAGAGAACTGGGACATTTTGTGCAACCGGTTTGATTCCTTTGATTGGATATTTGGAGATATTTGCATCTGTTATTGGAAAAGTCTAATTTACATAACGCACGTCACAGGATTCAAAGCCCTGAAGAAGTCGTTTGGGTTAATATCCTAAGATGAAACTCGTGTTGGCTGTATTCAATTTGGATCATAACATCAGTTTATATTGACTAACCAGAAACAACGGAGTACTGGAAAATATATTCAGTTGTTCTTCTACATACCACAGAGCAAATATGTATTGCCCAGTGAATTGGGAGTTTTCATGAATAAACTCTAAAAGGACTGGATACTATTTATTAACTAAATTTATGAAGTTTTTAGATCTGTGTTATTATTACATATGTGATGATATTAGGGAGGATAAATGTGATTGACTTATAAATGATTTATGAATGAGTGCATCACAATTGTTTCTGTTTCTGTATGGGTTTACTTTGTGAACCAGTTGAAGGATTTGGGGTGTTCCCCCGTGAATGCACCATTCTTACATAATACAATATATTTCATCCCTGAGCGCCAAGGTTCTTTTTCCCCATTTGCACCCTATTTGGATTTGCCTGTGCGCCAAATGCTACTAGTGGGCCTGCAACACTGATTGTGCTACCCACATGAGTAGCCCTGTAAACATGTCTCAGACCTGCCACTGCAATGTCTGTGTGTACAGTTTTGAACTGCCCGTTTGACCTGGCAAGTGCACCCACTTGCCAGGCCCAAACCTTCCCTGTTACTACATGCAAGTCACCCTTAAGGGAGGCCCTAGGCAGCCGCTTGGGCAGAGAGCAATGTATTTAAAAGGTAGGATATACTGGTGAGTTTTACTTGTCCTGATAGTGAAATACTGCTAAATTCGTTTTTCACTATTGCAAGGACTATTTCTCTCATAGAGTAACATAAGGATTGCCTTGAAATATCGTTAAGGTGTAATTTCCCAATGGCAGCAGATAGAAATATGGAGTTTGGAGTCTCTGAACTCACAATTTAAAAATATGTTTTGGTGAAGTTGTGTTTTAAATTGTAAGTTTGAAAATGGCACTTTTAGAAAGTGGGCATTCTGTGCATCTGCCTGTCTGTGGAATACACGTCTGGGTCAGGATGACAGTTGGGCTGTTTGTGAATTCACTCTGGACAGTCACACAAATGGAACTAAGGTGTGCCCTGCATATCCTGATGGGTCTTCCTGAGCTAGAGCGGTGGGAGGAGCTGACACTTGCACTTAAATAGGGCAGTTCCTGTCCTCACACAAAGGCAGTCCAACCCCCTGGAGTGTGAGGCCAGGGCAGAGAAAGGCAGGACTTGTGCACTACAAAAGTTTCTCTTTGAGGTTTGCTTGAGACAGACATGGGTATAAGTGCCAGACCTCTGACACCACATAGGTAGAATCCTTCTGGACTGAGGACATTCTATGAGGAAGAAGAGCTGGATTCTGTAGGAGGGACTGGGAGTGAAAGGTCTGGACTTGACTTTCTACATCCTGCTTCCAAAGGTTGTCCAAGAACTTGGACTGAGCTGACCTCCTTTTGAGAAGTCTCAGGGACAGCAAAGACTTCATCTGCTAGTGCCTTGTCTCTTCTACTGAGAGTCCTATCTTGCCAAGTGGTGCCAACTCCAGTCTCTGGGCTCTTGGAAGGACAAGCTAGTGATCTGAAGGGGAAAATGCACACATCAATGTGCTAAAAGAAACAGCACAGCACCTGTCTTGCAGCTGAAAAATTGGTTCAGCGCCTGTCTCGCGGCTTCAAAAATCAACTCAGCGCCTGTTTCACCATGGTCCCAACAACAGAGCATGTCTTAATTTTCCATGCGCCAATTTTTCATTGACCCCACACCGCATTAAGGAACTGAGGCTGTGTGTCTGGAAATTGATGCATTGACTTTATTGCGAGGAAAGAATCGATACATCACCTACCTTTTAGTCCCAGGCATAGAACTCTACTCTCAAGCAACCAACAAGCATTCGTGAGACTTTGCGTTCTCTTGCGCGGCTTCCAGCCGAACGCACAAGATGGTCACGTCGGTGGCCTAAACAGTCCTGCTCTCTAGCGCAGATTCAGCTCTAGCAGATTTTCTACTCAAGATGCATCTAAATCTAGCCAAAAAGAGTTTTTTGACTGGATTTTCTTCTCCAATGGACCATTCAAGTATTTGTTTTAGTGTGAAAAGCCTTTTTTTCTTTTTTTTTCAAACAGGAAGGAAGTGCTCCAGAGACTCCAACTTCATGTAAGCTCCTCCCAGTGCTTTGTCCATCTCCTGGTCACTTTCACTTGGATTTCGAGGTGTAAGGATTACTCTATTGTCTCCTGGATATACCTTTGGATTTAAGGACTTTGATTTCGTGAAATCATACAAGTAAATTCAAAAACTATTGTATAAGTGTGTTGTTTGTTTACTTGGGCATGCATCAGTATTTCTTTGTCCTTTAATGCAATTTTTTAATTTTATAGTGTGGGTGGCCTGGAGTTTATTTACAATTGTTGCACGGCTCAATAACTTTTCTATATGTTTGTAACATTTTCAATATTATTGTACTATGTGGCCTCGATATCCAAAGGGCCATCTAGCCAGTAAAGGTCACAACTAATAGTCATCAGTGTATGAAAGAAATGTGTCAGTGCTATATGTTTTTAAAACTTTATTCAGGGCAGGAATGACATCAGATGAAATTAAAAATGTTGGCTATTGTTTGCATTTCATTTGTTTTTTTCAAAAGGTGTATATGATGTGGGGTAATATTTGAGGGCATAGGAGGGTGTGTAGTGTGATTTTCTTATAGCTCAGTTCATTTTCGTGTTTTGCATTGCTGAAGTAATGTTAGGGTTATTTTCAGTGTTACCACCATGCCTCCTTATGGCCAGTGTGTGTTTGTGTGTGTGTTTGTCATGATCCACCATTTGTCTTTGTTCTCCATGCCGTGTGGTCAGGGGCCATTTTGTGTAACCTATGTCCATAGGCTTGCATGTGTTGTTTGTTCTCCATGCTTCCTTGTTACCAGTTGTTGTTTGACCTTGTGGCTGGTGGCAATTTTATGCTTCCAGCCATGTGCTTTTACCATAGACTTGTATGTACTCTTTGTTCCCCATGCCTCCTTGCTCCTTTTTGTTGTTTGGCCATGTGGCTGGGGGGTATTTTGCGCATCCAGCTAGTGTCCCTTTGACATAGGCTTGCATGAGTTCTTTGTTTGCCATGCCGCCTTCTTGTTGCTTGACCATGTGGCTGGCAGCCATTTTGTGCATCCAGGCACTGTGTAGCTGCCAAGGGCTTGCATGTGTTCCTTGTTCCCCATGTCTCCTTGCTTCTTGTTGTTGTTTGTCCATGCAGCTGGCAGCCATTGTGTGCATCCAGAAACTGCGTCGTTCACAGAGGCTTGCATACAAACATGGGAAATTACTGATCATCTTATTTGTCTAATTTTAGTTGATATTTTATTCAATTTTTCCTGGACCACCTTGCCGTCATAGGTTTTTAAAGATTATTCCATTTACCCATGCACCTCTCTCTGACTACCATAGGTTGTCTCCTTTAAAACTGATGGAGATAAAGCAAAGAGCTATATATGCGTGTCTTTCACTGAGGCAGCCACTACAATCATGGCGATGCTGACAAGAAGTGACATTGAATTGGAATATTCCCTTTTGCAAAGTAGTGCCTAATAGTTTCAAGAAACAGAGCAAAGTGGACATCAGCCACAGCCAGCAATAGTAGATCTTCCCAAAGTTGGAGCAGAACAGAAGGTAAAGTTTCCTGCAGAGCAAGAACCTCCCCTTTTAGAATCACTAGCTCCCAGATCTCCAGCAAGAAAAAGGAAGGGTACTACTTCACCTTTTCCAAGAACCACTTCTGATGACGTTGATCGGGACATGGTATCGGCCCCAGCAGAGTCCAGGAGACACCAGCAGAGGCAAGGGAAAAGAAAAGTTCCAGAAAGCCTTAGAATTGTGGAGGGGGAATGAAGATGAGAAGGATGATGATGAACAGCCAGTAGTAGAATACAAGGATACCTTTCCTCATCAAACTGGAATGTGAAAGTTGTGCTGCTCCCCGGAAATAACATCGCTGCTGTTACCAGGACTTCTGATGTCCCCTGAGAGCCTGCCCCAGAACTGACGTAGATGTAGGTGGGTCACGTGGATTGTGACATCATGTGATCACATGTTAGTAACATGCCAGGGCCCTAGCACAGCGTCTAGGGTTATGGGTTCTGTAAAATGGGGGCCCTGTTAGTGTGTGCCATGTTTCTGTGTCTAAGAGGACAAGTCTGGACATGTCAGCCAATCAGTACCTTGTGGCTGCTGGGTGTCTCCTCACAAGGAGGATCAGCAGAAATGTAAGGCCAAACCTCCACGGTTGGCTAATCCAAAAATGGGGCTGGTCAAATGTTGCTATGGGCACACCACATGGTTAGCATTATGCATAACCCCTCAACGTATCAGAGCCGCCAAGGAGAGCAGGTGACCGCTATGTGTTGTAGAGGAGTACGAACTTTTGAAATGTAGAATACATATAAGAAGCCTGCGAGAGCCATATGCTAAACCCTGAGCCACAGCTGAAATAGATTGTCAGGGCATTATGAAGAGATACAATCCTCTCACCAAAAAGACGGCCTCCTCAGGTGCCCTGAACACTGTCAATAGATATTATTGTACCCTAACATCTTCGGTGATGGTTGATAATGCTCTGCCTGCTGCCCCTAAAGATAGGGGTTCTGACGTTACAGGATTTCAAGAGGACCTCTTCCACCGGCTTCAAAAGGTCATCCTCAAGGATTTGCTGCAACTGTTATCCCCTATTACAGCTGAAAGCTGCAGTAGTGAAGCCTTGAAAGGTGAATTAAATGTTGGACTCAACTTCATCGACACTGAAGATGATGAAGAATCTATAGCACCACCAAATTTGCCAGTCTATGAAGATATGGGCTTCAGGAGGACCCTGATCCTGAGACAGTTGTCGTACAACCATTGTGTCTAAACTCCGACTCCGCTTATGCACCGATGGACTTATACGACTCCCATGATTTCAGAGCAGACGCTGAGTATAAAGAAAAAGGCGAGGTTAGTAAAAAAAAACTCTATAGACACTTAAAGTGTATACGCTGATATACTTTTAACTAACAGTTTGTCTTTCTTTTTGTTTGAACTGCAGAAAGCATCCACAAAAAGAGCTGCGCTAGAGGGCGGCAACAAAAGTTAACAATATAAAGTTTTACCGCGTATGCTGTTCCAAACAGTCTAATAGCATAGATTTTGAAAAGGAAACTCCGGGCGCCCCTCTGATGCCATATGGCCTGTTAAAGGTTTTGTGGAGACTGTTGTGAACACCTGTGTTAAAAGTGACTATTATAACCTTTGTTAGGGACATCAATTTAACAATCACAACAGGAGAAGGCTCACAAGTGCCTATATGAGTCGTACACCTCAATTCGCCACATATGTAGTAGGTTAGACCCACACAAGGTATATAAGTTGTTAAGGGTGGTATTCGGATTGTCTGAGGAAAATAAATATGTCCACGCTGAAATGATTAAGGTCTTGGCAGCAGTGCTCAATGAGATCCGATAGGCGAGCGAGCCATGCTCAAAACTCAAAGGTATGCAAAGGGGGTGTACCTATTTTGACAGAAGATTGATAGAAAGGGTCACAGAAAGAACAATGTGTGATATTTATTATAAATATAGAAGAATAGGATCTTCAGCCCAACGAAGCTGTTTAAAAAAAATACAGAGTCCAAAGGTAGCCGGTCATGACTGTGTTATTTAATGTTACATACTTACTCACTTTTAGGATGAGAATCAGAATGTCGTGGTTCAAGCTGTCTATGAGTTACACCCCAGATACATTGCCAGAATGGTATAAGTGCTGATTAAAGAAAGAATAGCTGAAATACACCCTGTAACTCTGCAGTATCTGAACATTTCTGAGCTGTATGCTACAGTGCTGCGTGACATTCCTGAATGTATAACCTGATGGTGTATCAATGCATGGATGCCTACAACAGATAAATACTGGAGCATGTACAAAGGACGTATGCGGGAGTTAAGGCTTTTGCCAACGTCAGCGTTACGCACAGCTTTGGAGCTTCTGACTGATGATTATTTCACAAATAAGGGTCAGGCATAGAACTGTACGAACTTATGAATGCTGTCAGTACCCTAAGTGTACAAAGTTATAGGTGGGGTGAGAATGAAGTAACGTTTAGAGCTATCAAATGTATATATATAAAAATAGCAAAACTTGTGACGCTGAGACCTCGTAGCAGCATGACCCATAGTAATGTATGTAGCATGTGTCATACTATGCACGTGTAGTGAAAAGTCAACATACTGTCCAGCAATGCCGACCCTAAGACTGGTAGCTAGAAACTGTAAAGTTTTTTGTGTTTATGCTGTGCTAATATTCTTTATTTTTAATAAAATGGCCTCACCCAAAACATATGTTTTTCATTTCAAGGATTTTAACAGCTGGTAACATGTCTGGTGGCAGCGGGTTAAGGAAGCTTTATTACGATACAAGTGGTGTTGGTCGTTTCGGGGGTGCCGAAACACTGTTTAGAATGGCTCTAGTTGAAAATGAGCCAGTGAACAGAACACAGGTGAAGACGTGGTTATCTGGGGAAGAGGCTTATTCACTCCATAAGGCCGTCTGGGTGCACTTTAAGAGAAGACCTAAAATTGTTAACGCTCAAGTAGATTATCAATGGCAGGTGGACATAATCAGTCTTCAAGATTTAGTAAAACATAATAACGGTGCTAAACATATAGTAGTGGTCATAGTTGTATTGTCCACACATACACAAAAGCCTTGTTCAATAAAAGTCGGAACAGTGTGCCCGCCGCCTTTAGAGCGATCTTCAGGAAAGGAAGAACATCTTAAAAACTACAAACAGACGCTGGAAAAGAGTTTTTAAACAGAACATTTCGGAAACTACAAAAACAGCAACCACAATGTTAAATATTTTATAACACACACGGAGGTAAAATCGACCATTATAGAGCATTTTAACAGAACCTTATAGTCTAAGATGTGGAGATATTTCACTGCCTATATCACTTACAGACACGTGGATGTTCTACAGGCTTTATTAGACGTTTATAGCGCCACTTACCACAGAACCATCAAAACGGCACCCATAAATGTGACAACAAATAATTTGTTAAAGGTGTGGAGAACTGTGCAAGGGAACCAGGGGCCAGAAGTAAAAATGCAATTTGCGACTTGCAAATTGCGAGTCCCTGCGACTCGCAATTTGCAAGTCGCAAATTGCTATGCAGTACGGTGTCTCAGACACCGACTGCAACTCGCAATGGGGTCGCAATGACCCACCTCATGAATATTCATGAGGTGGGTCGCAAATTGCGGCCCCATTGCGAGTATAGGCACTCGCTAACATGGAGGCCTGCTGACGTCAGCAGGCCTCCATGTTAGCGACCTGCTGTTCAATAAAGCAGGTTTTTTTTTTTTGAAGTGTAGCCCGTTTTCCCTAAGGGAAAACGAGCTGCACTACAAAAAAAAAACGAAACCTTTAGTTTCGGATTTTTCAGGGCAGGGAGTGGTCCCTTGGACCACTCCCTGCCCTGAAAAAATAATATGGGGTCCAGTCACAAAGGGGAAGGGGTCCCATGGGGACCCCTTCCCGTTTGCGAGTGGGTTACCATCCACTTCAAGTGGATGGTAACTGCGACTCCATTTGCGACCGCGTACGCGGTCGCAAATGGAGTTGCATACCACTCCGACTCGCAAATAGGAAGGGAACACCCCTTCCTATTAGCGAGTCGCAAATGCATATTGGGAGTCGGTAACGACTTGCAATATGCATTTGTGAATTGCAAACCCACGTTTGCGAGTCGCAAACGGCGATTTTCGCCGTTTGCGACTCGCAAAAGGGTTGCTACATCTGGCCCCAGATCGCCTCAGGTGTAAAGAAGCCTCTTTTAAAAGAAGACTACCATGTTAGGGTTTCAAAATTAAAAGGGGTCTTTACGAAGGGTTACCAACAGACTTTTAGTGATGAGATATTTATATTGGAAAGTGTGGAACTTAAAGAGGATGTGTATATTTACAGGCTAAAGCACTATGAGAGGAAAAAAGTGTTGGGCGTCTTTTACAAGACGGAGCTATAGAAGGTACCTAATGATCCACACAGGGTGTATAGGGTTGCAAAGATTGTGAAAAGGAAAGGTAGTGGCACTAACTAACAGGTTTTTGTCAAATGGTGAGGATGGCCAGAGAAATGTAACAGTCGGGTGTTGGCCAGTTCTGTACAGGTTGTGTGAGTAGGACGGGGTGTTGTTGTAGATGCCAAGATGGAGACAGCACCATTTTATAAAATGCTGCCATCCAACGCCTCAAAGGATTTGTTCCCTGATGATCAAATTTCTCATTATACAGTGAAATTGGCTAACCCTTTAGACCTGAAAGGGGATTGGGAGGTAGTCCTAACAGAAATCCAATACCCCAGAACATGGAATCATTTTTCAATGCTTGAGGCCAAATTTAATATAAAGCGTGAGCAAGACCCTTTGAGCATCCAAGTCGGATTTTCTCAAGGCTATTACCCAACTGTTACCTCAGTAGTCAACGCTATTAACAAATCTATAGCCAACATTGAAACGTATACAAATATTCATCTAGTGTTACATAACGTTAGATGGAAGGTGTTTTTAAAAGCTCCAAATTCCAATACAGTTTATTACTGTTCAGGTAAATTAAGAAGTGTTTTAGGAACAGTACAGCATATTAGAAGTCAAATAGAACAGGACCATTCATACCCCGATATTAACGGAGGTTTCTATGCATACTGTGTGTATAGCAACATCGTAGAGTCACAGAGGATAGTGGATAGTTATTTGCCATTGCTAAGATGGGTCCAGGTGAAAGGTGAAAATAACACATTTGTTAATATACAATACAACAAACCCGACTACGTATCAATTTCTAAGAAACCATTTTGACACCATTATGATCATGATCTACAACAATCAGGCTGAGCCGCTGTCCTTTAAATACAGGAAAGTTATTGTTAAGCTCCATTTAAGACCGCAACAGCGACTATTGACAAGTCATCATGGTGATTATGAAAACATACGGCACCCCTTCTATGTACAGGGATTATTACAGAAATGAGGCAGGATATGGAGCCCCATCACCATACTTTCAAGGGGTCCTGGTTATGCACGGGCCGGTTTGGGGGCATTCTTCCATAGTTTGTTTAGAAGAGCTATGCCGTTCTTGAGAAGAGGCTGCGAAATTGCAAAACTGCACGTTAAAGCAGCTGCCACGAACATTGAGCAGGACGTGGTGGGTTCTATGATGTTGCAGTCGTCGAACGTATCAATAAGCAACCTCAAGAAGGAGTGGGATTGGTGTACAAGTCTCGCACACACGTTAAAAGGGAGCGCTGTGTTTCAAAGAGCAGGCGCTGATCTTCAAAAAGTGCTCACAGACGAAGATCTGTAAGTCGGAAGAGAGCTTTCAAGAAGAAGAAGAAGAGAAGGGGCACTAGCATAAATATTTTTGAAAACTGAACACCCCGCAAACATGGCCTTCGTACATTGTGCATCGGATGAATGCGCTAAATCAGAGTTAGACCTGTTTTCTCTAAAAACCACACAGACTAGCATCAAAAACTGTTTTTTCATGGAGATATCGCTGCTAGCCACTTTAACGCCTTTGACGCCGATAGAGTTTTATGTGTCAGGGTCCACGCATATGTATCTGGATCTCAAAAATATGCCACTGCACCTCATCTGTAAAATTGTAAAAGCGGAGGGTTTCAACATAGCGAACAATGCTAAAGTGGCAACGATCCCTTACCCCATCACAACCATGTTTAATCGGGTGAAGATCACCCTCGGTGATCGGCTTATCTTACAGAGTGATGACATGTATGAGTATAGGGCATACATTGAAAGTATTCTGAAATACAGCCGTGATGCCATGGACACCCAGCTGTCAGCTGGACTCTTCTACAAAGAAACTTATGGCCATTTTGAAGTTACGGTGCTGGATGGTCACAATCAGGGTTTTGTAAAAAGAGCAAACTTCGCCGCCGGCAGTAGACAGTTTCACCTCCTAGGACGCATACATTCAGACCTTTTCTACCAAGATAAACTACCTGTCAATGGTATCACTCTTAAGATCAAACTAACCCGCAACAAAGAGTCATTCTGTCTAATCAGTGGGGATGCAGAACAGTATAACCTTGTTATACTGTCCGGCAGTTTGTTTGTAAAGAGAGTGAAAGTGTCACCAAGTGTCAGATTGGCTCACACAGAGGCCCTCTGCTATCAAACGCCAAGTACGCCGTGGAAAGAGTAGCTCTGAAGATATTCAGCATACCAACCGGTACCAGATTAACCCAACAGCAACATTTGTTTCTGGGTCAACTACTGAAACTTATTATCATACGGTTTGTGGACAATACTGCTTTTAGCAGCCTGCATACCTCGAACTCTTTAAATTTCAAACACTACAGCATCAACTACACTGGTACACGAGGGGCTGTGATTCCTGCAAAGCCATACACTGTAGGTTTTGGAACATCTAATTTTATCAGGGATTATCACAGACTGGTGTTATTAACTCAAAAACATCTGAGGAACTCAGAAGTTGTTGTATCAAGAGAAGGATATGGGGCTGGCTAAACCCTTTTCACTTTTGATCTGACACCCAACATGGAAGACGGGGATCACTATAATCTGATAAAAAACAGAAATCTGATAGAATAATAAAATATATTTTAGTCAACCCCTGGCTACCAATGTGAACATGATTGTATTTGCAGTGTTTGACAGTGTCATGGCGGGCCAACCACGCACAACAGATTATGTTTGACTATCTTTAAGATATTGTGCAATGGACACTGTACAGATATGTGAGTTCTTAAGCCACCACAAATACGCGAAGAAATACTTTTTAGATGTTTTAGAAGATCAGACTATACATTTTTATTCTGCCACCAAGACACGCATTAAGACAAAAAAATGAAAAGTTGACATAAGAGTGATGAGACATTTAAAAAGTGTTTAGTACACATAATTTTACTGCAAACATAAAGCAGACAAACATACTAAGAAAATAAACGATGAAAGAAATCAATCAATACATTAACCGCTGTAAAACTATACACACAGACATTGTAAAATACGTACATAGGATCAAAAGTCAGAAGTATCACACATTTATCCAATTTTTCCTTTTTTACCAATGCCTTTTTAGTCTCCAAAAGTAGAGGTGTTGTGTTCCAAGAGGGGGATAGCCACAGGATAAAAGGTGGGCATTGACACCCCTGGGGTGGGTTTCAAAACATCCGCTGATGGTGTAATTTGCGGACTGTAAGCAGGATCTTTCACACTTTGAAGCAGCCTCCGGTGTTCTGCATTACCGATGAACGTAGAAGGAACGTTGAGTTTTGCAGCTGCCTGTAGAAACTGGTCCCAACCTCTAGGCACTTTCTGGAGTGATAGGGTTTTGGGGTGTGTGAAGCCTTTGACGAGGTCGTACATATGAGACCCAACAATAGGCTGCCCTCAATAGAGGAATTCTCACCGACCATTCCACGAGGTTAGATCTTTAGAAGTGGCCACTTTACTAAATAATATCTGCACTGCCCTCTGTAACTCTGACTTATATGTTTTGAAAGTTGGTGGTGTTGGGGGCAATGGTTGTGGGTGCTGCTGAGCCTGAGGCGCTGCAAGGGCTGGTTGTGGTGGATCAGAGTCGGGGTTATATGTAGTCAGAGTGTTTTTTTCTGCACTCCATTGCTTATAGTATTGTAGGAAGTTTTGAAGAGCTCTGGAGATCTGCTTTGTCGTAAGGTTTTAAATCAGTATGGTTCAAAATGCTTTTAATCTCAGCATCTAGGCGCAGTGTTTCATTTTTTCGTATTGCCCATGCGTCACCCGTAGACGGGCCAACTGTGTCAACTTTTGGCACGGTACAAATTAAATCTTTTGGGCATAATCCATCAGTTCCCGGTTAGGAGGTTTGTAATTAAAGGTAGTGTTATGCCCAGGAGCGCTCCTGTAAAGCCACCTAACTGTTTTACAAGTTTCTTCCTAGAAATGAGAGAATCCCTTTTATTACTAAGCTTTTTGATAAGGGCATGCCTCTTCTTCAGCATGGGGAACTAGCTCTCTGATATAGGAATGTCGCCTTTTAGGGTGTTTAGAGCGATTTCTGAAATGGCTGCCACTAAGTCGTCTTAAGCTGTGCACATGATGGCCTTTCTATGTTGGGGGCTAGCTGTTACTAGCATTTTAAGAAGAGCTAAATTACGGCGTCCACATGCAGACATGGTCAACACCTTATATTATAAGGTTTAGAAAGTAAGGGGGTCATTCTGACTTTGGCGGGCGGCGGAGGCCGCCCGCCAAAGTACCGCCGTCAGAATACCGCTGCGCGGTCAAAAGACCGCCGGGGTAATTCTGATTTTCCCGCTGGGCTGGCGGGCGACCGCCAGAAGGCCGCCCGCCAGCCCAGCGGGAAACCCCCTTCCATGAGGATGCATGGCAGACACTGAAAATCTTGGTGGGGCCCTGTTACGGGGGCCCCCCACACCCCTTACCGCCATCCTGTTCCTGGCGGCCAAAACCGCCAGGAACAGGATGGCGGTAAGGGGGTCGGAATCCCCATGGCGGCGCAGCAAGCTGCGCCGCCGTGGAGGATTCCCCAGGGCAGCGGGGAACCGGCGGTACACCGCCGGTTTCCCGTTTCTGACTGCGGCTGTACCGCCGCGGTCAGAATGCCCAGGGATGCACCGCCAGCCTGTTGGTGGTGCATCCGCGGTCCCCGGCCCTGGCGGATTTTACCACCAGGGTCGGAATGACCCCCTAAATGTTACAACAGTCTTTTCAACGATTCTCTTTATAGGCCCAGGGTCTGGTTTTGGGTGTGTAAACTACGGGGAGATCTGGTGGGAAAATATCAGCACGTAGTCTGTAGTCTGCTAGAGTCTTGGGTTTGAAGTCTGGTAGCAGGTACCCGTGAGGTTTAGTGATAGGCTTGTTAAAGGCTTCTAAGAAAAACTGAGTGTTTCTGGGATACATTTGCTTATCAATGGTAGATATTTATTGTTTACCCCTGGGGTTTTTAAATAAAACAAGGTATTAGGTGTTCAGAATTATAGACCAACTGTTCTTACCCTTGTAAAACAAGTTCTGCACAATGTAGCATATACTTTGATTAGGGTGGTGTGAATATTGGGTAAAAGATTTTTCTATCTCAGGATGATCCCCACCCTTGTGCATAAGATTGTCTACAATCACCATGTTTACAAGGTGTGTAGGTAACAGTGCATAGTCATTGAGATTACTTGGTATGCCTTCTATAAATTTGATGTGTGCGAACCTTAGGGATAGTTCTGTATAAAGAGCTTGCCAGCAGGAATAAAGCCATACAATATTGTTGGGGTTTTGGGATAAAACATTGTGAGCATTTTCTAACAACTTCTTTGTAAAATAACTTTTACCGCAATTTGAGGGAGCAGCTAGAACGCAGGAGAACGGATGTTGCAAGCGGGTGTCCATAGTCATGGGGATTCGAGAGTCTAAAGCCCCTTTGAAAACCATACGACAGGGTTTTGTAGTCCTCAGTCAGGACCCTTTTGTCAAATACTATAGTTTTATATAAAAGTCGGGTTATGATTTCCCACTGCTTTTTGTACCTCACTATGCTAGGCTACAATAGAACAATTGTTTTATTATTTTCACGGGTGTCAGACATAGCGTATTTGTTCATCAGATCCTTAAGACTGTCAAAATTGATTTTGACTGTATTGTTGACATTTAAGGTGATACCTTTTACTTACATACCCTGTATTGTTTGAGGTTTTATACGAATAGGTTTTAGGTCCGGTGAGGTGAATTCCACTATGTGTTCACCCTTTTGTAGTTCGCTGGTGAAATCACCTAGATAATCACCCAATGGAGGGTCTTCATCACCTACTTTATGTAAGAAGGTAGCCTCTTTCTAGCCTTGTTACCCCCACTTTTGGCCTGTTTGTGAGTATATGTCAGGGTGTTTTTACTGTCTCACTGGGATTCTGCTAGCCAGGGCCCAGTGCTCATAGTGAAAGTCCTATGTTGTCAGTATGTTTGATATGTGTCACTGGGATCCTGCTAGCCAGGACCCCAGTGCTCATAGGTTTGTGGCCTATATGTGTTCCCTGTGTGGTGCCTAACTGTATCACTGAGGCTCTGCTAATGAGAACCTCAGTGTTTATGCTCTCTCTGCTTTTAAAATTGTCACTGCAGGCTAGTGACTAATTTTACCAATTATGATTGGCACACGGGAACACCCTTATAATTCCCTAGTATATGGTACATAGGTACCTAGGGTATTGGGGTTCCAGGAGATCCCTATGGGCTGCAACATTTCTTTTGCCACCTATAGGGAGCTCAGACAATTCTTACACAGGACTGCCACTGCAACCTGAGTGAAATAACGTCCACGTTATTTCACAGCCATTTTACATTGCACTTAAGTAACTTATAAGTCACCTATATGTCTAACCCTCACTTAGTGAAGGTTAGGTGCAAAGTTACTTAAAGTGTGGGCACCCTGGCACTAGCCCCCACATTGTTCAGGGCAAATTCCCCGGACTTTGTGAGTGCGGGGACACCATTACAAGCGTGCACTACATATAGGTCAATACCTATATGTAGCATCACCATGGTAACTCCGAACATGGCCATGTAACATGTCTAGGATCATGGAATTGTCACCCCAATACCATTCTGGTATTGGGGAGACAATTCCATGCATCCCCGGGTCTCTAGCATAGAGCCCGGGTACTGCCAAACTAACTTTCTGGGGTCTCCTCTGCAGCTACCGCTGCTGCCAACCCCTCAGACAGGTTTCTGACTCCCTGGGGCCTGGTCAGCCTGGTCCCAGGAAGGCAGAACAAAGAATTTCCTCTGAGAGAGGGTGTTACACCCTCTCCCTTTGGAAATAGGTGTGAAGGGCCTGGGAGGAGTAGCCTCTCCTGGCCTCTGGAAATTCTTTGAAGGGCACAGATGGTGCCCTCCTTGCATAAGCCAGTCTACACCAGTTCAGGGATCCCCCCAGCCCTGCTCTGGCGTGAAACTGGACAAAGGAAAGGGGAGTGACCACTCCTCTAACCAGCACCTCCAAGTGGAGGTGCCCAGAGCTCCTCCTTTGTGTCCCAGAGCTCTGCTATCTTGGATGCAGAGGTGTGAGGGCACAATGGACAGCTCTGAGTGGCCAGTGCCAGCAGGTGACGTCAGAGACCTCTCCTGATAGGTGCTTACCTTTCTCTGTAGCCAATCCTCCTCTGTGGGCTATTTAGGTTGTCTCCTGTGGGTATCTCACCAGATAACGACTGCAAGAGCTCACCAGAGTTCCTCTGCACTTCCCCCTTCGACTTCTGCCAAGGATCAACCGCTGACTGCTCCTCCAGGACGCCTGCATAACCACAACAAAGTAGCAAGAAGACTACCAGCAACAATGTAGTGCCTCATTCTGCCGGCTTTCTCGACTGTTTCCTGGTGGTGTATGCTCTGAGGACTGTCTGCCTTCACTCTGCACTGGAAGCCAAGAAGAAATCTCCCGTGGGTCGAAGGAATCTTCCCCCTGCTAACGCAGGCACCAAACTTCTGCATCACCGGTCCTCTGGGTCCCCTCTCATCCTGATGAGCGTGGTCCCTGGAACACAGGAGCTGGGTCCAAGTGTCTTCCACAGTCCAGTGGCCCTTCTGTCCAAATCTGGTGGAGGTAAGTCCTTGCCTCCCTACGCAAGACAGTAATCCTGTGTACTGCGTGAACTGCAGCTGCTTGGGCTTCTGTGCACTTTTGCAAGACTTCATTTGTGCACAGCCTAGCCCAGGTCCCCAGGACTCTGTCCTGCATTGCCCAACTTGCTGAGTTGGACTCTGACGTCGTGGGACCCTCCTGTGTTGCTCTAAGGCAACCGTCATCCTCAGATCTTATAAGTGCCTGTTCAGGTGCTTCTGCGGGCGCTGCCTGCTTTTGCATGGGCTCTCTGTGCTGGTGAGCGCCCCCTCTGTCTCCTCCTCCAAGGGGCGACCTCCTGGTCCTTCCTGGGCCCTAGCAGCACCCAAAATCCTCAACTGCAACTCTTGCAGCTAGCATGGCTTGTTTGTTGTCTTTCTGCGTGGAAACAACTTTGCATCCTCCAGCACACCGTGGAACATCTTCTGACCAAAGGAGAAGCTCCTGGCACCTTTCGTTGTGGCAGACATGTGCTTGTAGATAGACATACACATAGAGGCCAGCGTGATATTTTGGAAAGGGTCTATGTATTCTACAGTCTTTGTCGTCTGGGGTATGTTGTGCTTCAGAACCTTCACCCGTTTGGTCATCTCCACCACTACATCTCTGAAAAGCTTGCAGGCTTTCATAAGATCATTACATCAGCCTGACAGTACGCTTTCAACTCGGTTTGAAAATGACAGTTATTTTCACAGTTTTCACTGTACCATTGTAGAAATCTCGCTTTCTCAGCAGGCATCATATCCTCGACACCGTAGCTAGCAGGGGGAGGCATGGGACCCTCATAATTCTGGGTGGCCCAGGTATTGAAAAAGTGGGGGAAATAACCTTTACAACCTGGGAAACCAAAGGCTTTGGGGACTTTACTCAATTTCATAGGTAGAAAATGTAGGGTATCAATGAACCTCATTTGAAAAGGCACCACCGTTAACAGCATCAGTTTGGAGCCCTGAGTTATGAGTTCTGCAGCCATCTTTTTACCAATCATGGTATGCAACATAAAGAAGGAGTCGTAAGCTTTTGAGTTATGAGGCATCATAGTATACCCTTTGAATTTTGGCTGCATGAAAGTGGTGAGAAAGTCGTTCACGCATGTATGCCATTCAAACTCCCAGTTGTCATTGTAAGTTAGATGATGAGCATAAATATAATTAGGCTGGTGTACACCTGTCTCCTGTGTACACTCTATATCAAACACTATGCAGTCTTCAGTTTTGGTCTGAGGTCTTCCTTTAGCCATGTAACACTTGTGCTCTGTCCCAGCCTGATAATACACCTTACACCTGGGATATTTCATGCCTTTAGATTAAAGCTAATAGAGGACATAACACCTACAAGCCCTACAGTCTATGTTAGGGAAGCAGCGAACAAGTCTGGTAAGTATGCTCAAGCAGTCTTGCAAGCGACGAAACAGTTTAGACGTGCTACACTTTACCTCCTGCACAGCAGCCTCAATACACCCGTCCCTCTGACACATTTTACAGTGCATTTCACACTGATGAGTTGCCTGTGTGCTGTAGATATGGTCACAGTGGGGGCACACGTACTTGGCTCCTAGAAAACACTTCAGGTTCAAACACTAAAAAAGTGATTTTCATGATGGAGAACATAAATGGTCTTGTTTTTGACATGCTCCCCGGTTGTGAAATAATTCCAGGAACCATTGTGGTAAAGAACTTTTGCCGTAACGGCAAAATAGTTCTAAAAAAACCCTAGGTCCCCAAAACCGACCATTCTGTTGTGTGGTATTTCAAGAGCCCTATGGGCTTCCGCCACTCTTGACATAATATGAGCATCAGGCATAGTGTGTTCCACCAGTAACCCCACTGTGCTAGCAGCCAGAACCGTGTTGGATGCTTCTGTGTTAAAATTGAGCAACCAGAGTTGTTTCTTACCAATACCCTACTATGCAAAATACTCTTTAATGGTCTGGAAACACCACCCTCACAGCCTTAGACAATGAAGGTTCCAACTCTAAAGGTCCCATATGCTACTATTTCTGCCTTACTCTGCAACAGAGAATCTCTTGAAATTCCGCAGCATCAAACACAGCCTAGGGTGTCCTATGTGTGAACAATGGAATGTCAATACCCTGCCCCTAAAAACACAGTTGGAAGTAATCATTAGGACCTACATCGTGTAACAACTTTCTATGAGTGTTTGTACAGCTTGAAAGATGGCTAAAACCACGTGATCATAGGAATTTATATGGTCTAGGTTAACAAACCTGAATTCCTTGTAGTGTTCTGTAGCGCTAAATCATTCTATAGTATGACTGTAACTTCTAACACTTTCCAAAAACACAGGTTCTGAATCCTCAACTTGAAGATCGCTATTGGCTGGTGGGCTCCCTTGGGTATCATTCTGCGGTGGCAGACTAAGGTTCAGTGTTGGTATGTTTTTGAGCCTCCTTGTAACACATAGGGGCATATTTATACTCTTTTTGCGCCAAATTTGCATATTTTTTTTACGCACATTTGGCACACTCTCAACTCTATATTTATATTTTATGTCTAACATCAACATATAGGAGATTGCACAATTTTTTGGATGAGTGAACCTACGGTGCGTCAATGAGATGCAAGGTAAGCGTTCCCATCCAAAAAATTGTGCTATTCCCATAGCTCCATATTTATGCTATTCCCATAGCTCCATATTTATCCCCCGGTGCTAAAATGACGCACGGGTGGGAGACGGGGCTAAATAATAGTGCAAAGCTTGCTTAGCACCATTATTTAACGCCTGGGCCAGACTGGTATTAGGGAACCTGTGGAGCCATTTCAATGGTCAGACCCCATGGAATGGGTCCACAAGTGCCCTCCTAAAGCCCCATGAACACCCCCACCCCCACCAGAGGGACACCAGAGGATGGGAGACCCCATCCCAGGTAAGTCCATGTAAGTATTTTTAATAACAAAAATTTGCCCTCAGGGGCCCTAACTTGGGGCCCCATGCATGGCACAGGGTGTATTGGCCATGTCCCCTGTGCTGGCCATTGGGGTCGTGGACATGGCTCCTGCCTTTCCTAAGACAGGAGTCATGTTTTTGGTGGTTGTGCATCAGGAAATGGTGCTGGTCTGGTTGCAGGCATTTTTTTTGCCTCTTACCAGGCTAACGTCATTTTTTGAGGCACAACCTCCTTCTTCCCTACCACCACCCCACCAGACTAGCATAGTTTTTCAGGGCGCTAGCTGGGCCTTACTGCCGGCTTGCACCATTCTATTAATATGACACCTGGCATGCATCTGAGAATGACGCAAGCTGGCGGTAAAGTTTTTGATGCTACACTACGTTAGCGCAGTTTTGCACCAAAAACTATAAATATGGACCAAGGGTTGGCTTTCTTTAATTTTCATTTTAGGTGCCTACGGCGTCTAGCAATACTATCCCACTTCTGTTTGTTACAAGCCCAGCTGTTTTTAGGTAACCAACCACATCCTATTTGAACAGACAGTGTTTTATTTACGGGCTGTGTGTTTGCGAATTTACTTACTACAGCCACATCTGGTGCTCTCTCCTGACTTTATGTTTGAGGCCTAGCAGGGGTCATTTTATATGTCATAGTATTGGATTTTGGGACTTTTAAGGAGTTGTTAGGAGGTTCCAGTGGCTTTTTGCTTTTGAGTGCACAAAGAACTGTAGAGCCTTAGTGAGTATGTCAACGGTTTTGTTTTTATATTTAGACCTCTGGACCCCCTTATTACAAAAAGCAGATCTCCCACTCCTTAGGGTGCTCCGCCGGCCTAGTCATGCTGGTATATGTCTACGGCGACTGCTTCACAAGACTGGATCACCTCCCTTCTACACCTTGCCAACCCCAGGATTAATGCTACCAGGGTGGGTCTGGAGGATTTGATGTTGCTCCCCACCTTCCCAAGTTTTAAGATCTAGCTGTTCAGTCTGGATTTTAGTTTTCTAACAGCCTGCTATATTTCTTTCATATATGTTTCCAATACCCGGTTGTGGTCCATTGCACCATATTTTGGACCGCTACTTGAGTTAATAGATGTGTGGTGCATATTACCCCGGGTCACCCCTGCAGCAGTACCGCTGATAACATTAATAACCCCTTTCTGAAAGGAAGGGTCAGGACAGGTCAAAATACGGGGCCCCAATGCAAACACCCAGTGCTTCGGAGGCCTGCTCCTCGCTAGACGGGGTTCCAAAACTCTGATTTTGTGACCCACTACCACCTTTACTGCTGTCAGGGTATGTTGAGGAGGAGGGGGAAGACCAATGCACACATGCACTGGATGTAGAGCTGGTGGGGTTGTCTGCCCTCGTGGGTGTAATTGGCGTATTCAGATATGGGAAAGTTAAATGGTGGTCAAGATAACTCAAGGCCTCTAAGGCGTCGGAAGCGCTGGTGCTGGAATCGGGTGATTGAGGTACGGATGATAGCAACCCTTCGGTTCCCGCACTAGAAGGCCCACTGTTCGTTCCTGCGGCTGTTGCTTCAGAACCCTCCACCATACCCACTAGTGCCCTGAGAAGTCCAATACATCCAGAATAAGGGTCCTCTATGGTGTGATCATTTTCCAATTGTGTGTCCAGAAGATTAGGAGGGCTAATTATACAGGATGTAGGTGCTAGGTCGCCGCCATGCACATCTATATTAGGCTCCTCAAACGTTAAGAATTTAGACCATTGTGGGAGTGGTGTAGTTAAGGGCTCTACATGGTCTATGACTGCTGTCTGCAGAGCCAGAACATGGTTTGTCCTGGTGCCCTGCGCTGATCATGGTTGTGCTGAAGTCTTTGTGCTTTGAAGGACCGCTGGGTTGTCCTTTACAGGCGCTGACGTTCTCTTATCCTTGCAGTGGACTCCTCCAGAGCTCTTTTTTGACACCTCCATGATGTAAAGATAACAAAATACATATTAGGTATTGCTATAACTGTGATATCCTAGAGGAGAAAGAGGTTAGAGATACAATAAGCTTAGGCTTCATTTGGATCCACAGTTTCTAAAACGCACCTGCTGTGTTCCATTGTGAGGGTCCTTTCTTTATAGGTGGTCCTTCCTTAGGCGATGTGGACTTCCTTTTATGGACCGTCTTTTTAGCGTCCCCTACCACCATCTCCTGCGCTGGCATACGGTCCGTTTGTACTGCCTGGGAGTCTGGAGAAAAGAAGAATAAATGTCACAATTACAATATGATACACTGACTATGCAGGCTCTCTGAGGGTAACATCTACAAGGTTTTTACAGGACTTTTTGATGTTTCCACAGCGTTTACACAAGGACCCATTTTATTTACCCGTAAAAGCTGTATCCTGAACAGTATGTCTGGGCCATCTTGAGCCTGGTGGATTTGTTGTACATCACCCACCACCACCTCTAGTTCAGCATCATAGCCTGTAAAAGCACACAAACATAGGAAAACATTAATGGGGAAAAATAACAATCAAGACAACATTGTTTAGGATGGATGTTGACAAGGTTCTCAATCAATCAATCAATATTTGTAAAGCACGGCTACTCACCTGTGAGGGTCTCAAGGCACTGGGGGAGAGGAGGGGCCTTATCCGAAGAGCCACATCTTGAGGTTCTTCCTGAAGATGGTGAGCTATGGGCTTTGTCTGAGGTGCAGGGGGAGGTTGTTCCAGCTCTTTGCTGCAGTGTAGGTGAAAGATCGTCCTCCGGGGGTGGTTTTGCGGATGCGAGGGATGGTTGCCAGGGACATCTAGGTAGAGAGGAGGGATATGGCAGGGTGTGGAAGGAGACGCGGTGGTTCAGGTAGGCTGGCCCTGTGTTGTATATGGCCTTGTACGTGTGGGTGAGAAGCTTGAAGGTAATTCGCTTCTCGACCGGTAGCCAGTTGAGGGTCCTCGGGTGTTGGGGTATGTGTTCTCGGTGAGGGAGGTCCAGAATGAGTCTGGATGAGTTGAGGTTTTTTTATGTTTCTAGTTGAGGTGCCGGCATAGAGGGTGTTGCCGTAGTCGAGCTTGCTAGTGACTAAGGCGTGGGTGCCTGTCTTGTGGTTCTCTGAACTATAAATCTCTAGATATATACACCTTGTTGCAAGGCATCCATTTCCTCTGGGAACAGTGTTAGCTCTTGGGGATCCTGCGTACAGAAGAGACAAAGAGAACTTTTAGCCCCTTATACTTTTTACACTACATTCATAATTACCTGGCAGCCAATCATTTTAAATTATATACTAGTCGTGCATAATACACTGATGAAATCATAACTCAACTACCTATAAAATCATCCAATCCTAGAGACACCGCTGGTGAGTAAAACACATAAAATAAACATGAAGGTCTAATTACAGATGATTTTTTACACTGTTTGTTCAGAACTACAATCATATAGTTTGAATACTTTCAGAGGTATATACTAATACCTATTGCATTTCAAAATAAATTTTTACATATACAATTAAAAATAAAAATCATTTTAAGCATGCTCTCTAAAGATTCTAGCTGTTAAGTACCCTTTCAACCCACACAAAACTACACTACAACGTTTTGAAAGTACAATAAAGAAAAAAGCTATTGCTCACATTTCTCAAACACCAAGAGCTGTTTATCAAAAGTCCACAGGGTGATGTTGATGCACAAAATAAGATCTAGGAATCTCTCAATATGACCTTATTTAAATGGTCCAGAACCTTCACAGCGTTATTTACACACATAACTATATCATTTACTTTCCATGTAATGCCCCTCATAATTGCAATAATATTAAACAATATAACACACAGCACATAACAATTTGGAAAAAATACAGCTAATTGTATATATATATATATATATATATATATATATATATATATATATATATATATATTTAACATTTTCTGCCATTCCCTGGCTGCTTCCACTGTAGTGGGGTCAGTGCGATGAGCGGAAGCCGGCCACCCCCCCAATAGAATGAAAAAGGGATTCCAGGTACCACCGTCACTGGTACCTAAAAAACGCACTCCACAGGCTTGTTACACAGCCACAGCTGTGAGGAAGATGTCTGGGAGATCGAAACGCGTTAAATTTCTTTATCACATTGCAACAAGCCTGTGGAGTGCGTTCTTTAAGTACCAGTGAAGGTGGTACCTGGAATCCCTTTTTCATATATATATATATACATATATATATATATATATATATATACATATAGTATAAAAATCTGAATGTGGATTCTAGTGCTAGCAGATCTAATTTTTTTAAACAGTTTCGCCTTTTATATCAAGGAAGGACAGAACAGAGGAAGGATTTCCAACCCAGGGGACGAGGACAGAGAGGCAGAGGAAGAGGAATCGTGCAGCTAAGGTACGAAGAAAGAAAAGAAGTTCCTACAACAACAGTAATGACTGCGAGAGCACGCAAAGTTCCACAATGACTGTGGTGAACTTGTCCAATAGGAGGCTGACTAAGGAGGAAGAAAGTATCCTTGCTCTAAGGTTATCTTTCTGTCCTACCAATAATTTTGATTATGTACAGACCCGGATTGATCTTTTTCACTTTATAAGAAAACTAAAATTGAAAAAATGGTACAAAAATAAAGTAACTGCAGAAACTGGCTTGGAAAAAACTGATAACATCAGTAAACTTTGTATTTCGGAAGTTGATCTGTTACATTCACTATCTGTATTAGATGATGATACTAATGCACATGATGATCCATTTGTAAATTTAATGAATATGGGGATAGAGACAGAGTTGCCATGCCCCAGCCCATTCAGACCAAAATCTATTTTTTTGCCTGCTGTTCAGAGTGAAGCTATTCAAGTATTTGAAAAAGATATGATAAATATGAGATATGGTTCTAGAAATGTTAAATATAAGAATCTTACTATGAAACAAAAAATGGCTCTGGACAGTTTGAAGAAGGACCCTAGTATTGTCTTTCGTGAGTCTGATAAGGGGGGCAATGTAGTTGTCCTGAGTAAGATGCAATATTTAGGTGAAGGGGTACGTCAGCTGAGTGATCCTAATTGCTATGTCTTTGCCAATAAGGCGGAGTTCAAAATGTCTATTTCTCAATATCATAGGAAACTGGCAGATTGGAGAGACAGAGGCCAATTGGAAGGAAGAATATCTTTTTTTTAAATGTGTTCATCCAAAAATTCCGGTATTGTACCTTTTGCCTAAATTGCATAAAGATAAACAAAATCCTCCTGGTAGACCGATTGTGTCAGCAATGGACTCATTACTGGAGAATACCTCGAGATATATAGATTTTTTCCTCCGGCCTTTTGTGGAATGTTGACCTTCCTATGTGAAGGATACTATACAATTTGAAAGGATGATGGACGGCCTGGGTTGGGAGGAAGATTTTCTATTTTTAACACTGGATGTCACTAGTCTGTACACCTGCATCCAACATGAATTGGGCCTTAAAGCAGTCAGACATTATTTAAGAGCTAGATCCCTATCGTACCTTATGCATACCAAAATGATTTGCGACATGATTTGGTACTGTCTGACAAATAACTTTTTCCTATTTGATGACCAAATATACAAGCAGGTCCAGGGGACTGCGATGGGCACATGCTTTGCCCCGAGTTATGCAAACCTTTTTATGGGCTGGTGGGAGGAACAAGTGTCCTGTAATATCGTCAACTATGAGGACAATGTGGTGCTATGGTGTCGGTATATAGACAATATTTTTATCATTTGGAGAGGGGATGTGGAGTCGGCACTCAATTTTGTGGTGACCTTGAATGACAATCAATATAATCTTAAACTGAGTGAGCAGCACAGTAATACATCCATACAGTTTTTAGATGTTGAAGTGACTATTGAAAACAACTTGGTACATACCAGGTTATACAGGAAAATAACAGCAGCCAATAGCTTGTTATATGCCAAGAGTGCTCACCCTCCTAATTTGTTCAGAAGCATACCGTATGGTGAGCTATTAAGAGCAAGAAGAATATGTAGCACTGATGAGAAATATCAGCAGGAATGAAAGGTTATGTGTGCAAGATTCAATGAAAGAGGTTATAGTGCTAACATCATCCAGCAGGCTGTACAAAAAGTAGAGAGCATTTCAAGATCAGAAATATTATGCCGAATGCACCACCATATCACCACTGATGAGAAAATCAGGTTTATCACGACCTACTCCAATCCAACATTCAATCTGAGGCAAGCACTTACTAGGAGCTGGCATATTCTCCAGACAGATCCAGACCTACAGGAGCTTGTGTCCAGCAGCCCTGCATTAACTTTTTGTAAGGGCAGGTCGTTAAGAGATAATCTTAGTCCGAATATGGTATTGAGCAGCAATGAACCTCATAGTGTGAGATCTGCTATCTCAGGCTTTTACTGCTGTCACCAATGTAAAGCATGCAGATACAGCAAAGACTGTAAAAATGTGAGATTGGGCAATGGCCAAGATGAATATGAGATCAAGGGATTTTTTTACATGTAACACGGATTCCTGTGTATACTGTTTAAGATGCCCATGTGATAAGATATAGGTGGGTAGTACGATTCACAAGGCGAAAAAGAGAATGTTAGAACATGTAAGGGCTATCCGCAATTTTGATCGGAATTACCCCGTGGCACGACATTTCCATGAAGTACATCAAGGTGATGAAAAACAGCTTAGCTATTTGTTCTGTGATCAGATCAAACTCAATTAACGAGGGGGCGATAGACAGAAAATGTTACGTGTTCTTGAATCAAAATACATTATCAAATTTATGACTTTGTCCCCGAATGGGTTGAATTTAAGTGAAGAGATGAATACACATCTTGGTAGCTGAACAATCATTTTATATTCTTCGAGCTTTTTCAGATTTTCTGTAAATATGAGATATTTTACTATAAATTTATTTTGGGGGTTTGTTTGGACTTACAGTACTTAATCTCGGTAAGGCAGATAAAATAATAATATATGTTGAGCAGGTGAAACATATGGTCACTTAGTTGATAATCTAAGTAATTAAAATATATTTGGATTATTTGCTGGCCATCAAAAATATATGTTGTGAAAGATGACATTTGGAATGACACATAAGGCAGAAACAAACTTTGTTGTATTCATGAGTACTTTTTGGATGTATTATGCTCTATATAACCTTTATAAGATGGCGCCCACTGTTTCATTTTGATATATGTATGTACTGCGGTGTAAGTCCTTCTTTTATGTTTACATATTTGTATTTATTCTTGGTGTATGGAGCATTCCCCCATCCGTGAACAAGGCTACGGCTGAAACGCGTTGGGAGGAATATCATTTTGTTTTCTTAAATACATTTTGCAACTGTCCTTTTGAGTTTTGATTTTCTATCTGACTGGGTGAGAAAATTTTGGAATATATTAACGGGATTCCCGATCCCATATCAAGACCGCCACGAATGAGCCTCAATAAGTTGGGTGTTTCTGGTGATATATATATATATATATATATATTTATACAATGTATTGGCTGCCAGATCCCAGGATCCGTTCGAGGTTTTTGCCCTCACTCCCCATGCTCTCAGCCATGTGGGGGCAGTGCTATGGGCCTGCCTTGCTAGGTGGTACAATTAAAAAACTAAATTGTGCGACCAGCGCTGCACCAGTTGCAATATTTAAACCCCATCCCCCTTTATATTTATCTCCATACTATGGGGTAAGAGGGGATCTGGGGGTTTATTGGGGGCAGCGACCTGACTGATCGCTGTCAAGGTCTCTGCCCGCCATTACAAACAAACTGTTAGGGCTGTTCCGAGTCTTCGATCGGCCCTAACAAGGCGTATATAATGGAGGGCAGGAACCCTGACAACACACGGCCCAGGTCCTCACCCCTGCCCCAACAGGCCTTTGTATAATGGTGGCCTTGGGTCCGGGACAGCAAGCAGTCCGGGTCCCTGACCCTGACAACACTTGTAATGGAGGATGGGGACCCAGGGCGTGAGAAGTCCGGGTCCCCAGCCACCATTACAGATGTAATGTTAGGGCTGGGCCATGGTCTGTGCCCAGCCCCAACAATGCCTCTGTAATGATGGCTGGGGACCTGGGCCATGCACAGTCCAGGTCTCCGCCCCAGCTCTAACAATAAGTCTGTAATGGAGGACGGGACATGGGCCACACGTGGTCTGGGTCCCCGGACGCCATTTACATGTACTGTTAGGGCCGGCCGTGGTCTCTGCCCGGCCCCAACAATCAATGTGTAATGAAGGGCTGGGCCCAGCCTTAACAACAAGGGCATGCTTAAGCGCCAGCGTCTCCCTGGGTTCAAGTCTTTTTTTTTTTGTGCCCTCCCCACGACCACATACTTGGATACCATCCAGGCCATTCGGCAAATGGTCCCAACATCTCTCCATAGCTCCCCTTTCACATACATTCATTTTACAGAGATTGTCAAGGCTGGCTTTACTAATCCACACAGCCATCCACAAAAAAATATAGTTCTGTTCTTACAGCAGGCATATTAACCCTCTATGCTACTTTATGGCGAGTCAAAGCTGCCTCTAGACAAAACACCCATCTCTCTCTGTAGCATAAATGTTAATCAGAAGCGATATCATGACATTATAAATGCTTCCTGAAGGCTGGATGCCCAAGAAACTTTTCAGTAGGTGTTTTTTAAATAGCTAGTTTCATAAGTTATTGCTAAACATAGCACCACCCTGTGCGGCCAGCACCGCCCAATCCAGATCATCACCCCGTGCGGCCGCACCTCTCACACCTCCCTAAAGACAACATGCTAACAACTTTTAAAACCTACAGGCTTTGATAACCCTATTTTAAAAACAGCAGAGTAATACAATTGTGTGGGTCTAAACTAAATAGCTTGGGCTTACAATATTAAAAACATTTATTTATCATGCATACTGTACTATAAGTTTAGAACTTCTATTTTTACCACCTCCTTGTTTTTTACTTTCAAAATACTTTTCACCTCTACAAATTAAACATGGGCTTCAACACAACATAAACGTATGTCTCAGACAACCCTGTGCAAAACATAGGTGTTACACTCTAATGGGCATAGTTGAAAAGGCTGGGGATAACACCAGGGTGAAACTACAATAGAACATACACAACCACAACATAGTTAGTTACTTTCATTTGAAGAGGGTTAGCATCACCAGTCTGCGCTCTGCCCTTCATATTTGTCTTCCCTGCTGGTCCTGGAAGCCCCTGCTCTCTGGAAACGTCAAAACCACAGTTCAGAAAAAGAGACCTGTGAATGTAGGGGTGCTTTTATACCTGTCCCATTGTGCTAATTATGTATAGGTTTTGTGGAGGGTTGGGTCCTGAAATAGACATCTGTTGTGGGTTTTTCATTTCAAGTCCTCTGTTTGTTTCATACTTTTAATTGCACAGTCACCTTATAATTTGACCTCTGCTGATCCCTTTTGAACCTGTCCTGGGAAGTCTTAGGGTCAGTCATCTGATTTAGGTTTGCAATGCATGTCCACTGTTTATTTCCAACTTTTAATTGCAAGGGCACTTTCTAATTTGACCTCTGCTGATCCCCTTTGATCTGCCCTGGGAAGTCTTGGGGCACACATCTGTTTTAGGTTTGCATTGCATGTCCGCTGTTTTGTATCAAACGTTTAATTGTGGGGTAGTTTATAATGTGACTTCCACAGATCCCCTTTGACATGTCCTGGGTAGTCTTGGGGGGCAAACATCTGTTTTAGGTTTGCATTGCATGTCATCCTTTGAGTCATGTCCTAGGACTTCATAGGGGGGTGCAACATCTGTTTTAATTTGCCCTTTCAAGACCTCTGGCTGTTTCAAACTTTTTTAATTGTATGGCATGTTCATACTTTGACCTCTGCTAACCACCTTTGAGCCCTGTCCTGGGAAGTCTAAAGGGCTTACATCTGTATTAGGCTTTCATGTCATCGGTCTGTTTCACACTTTGAAATTGTTTGGACCCTTTATACTTTGAACCAGGTCTTGGGACGTCTTGGGACAAACATCTGTTTTAGGTTTTCATGCTCTTTCATCTATCTGTTTCAAAGATTTTATTTAAGTATCAGAGCCTGGTTATACTCTGACATCTGGTAACCAGCTTTTAACACACTTCTGGGAAGTTCTGGGGGCTTGCATATGTGCTCTAGATTTTTCATTTCACAGGCTCTATTTCAGCCCTTAAGCGTGGGTATCCTTTATAATTTGACCTCTGCTAATCACCATTCCTGGGAATTTTGGAGCAAACATCTGTTTTAGGTTTCCATTTCTAAATTTTTTGGGTGGCTCTAACATAAGCAACATTTGACCAGAACTCTTTGTTGATTAGCCAACGGTGTAGAGGCTTGGCCTTACATTTCTACTGCTCCTCCCTGTGAGGCGACACCCAGCAGCCACAAGGTCCTGACTGCCTGACATGTCCAGACAACCCACGTGACCCACCTACACCTACATCAGTGCCGGGGCGGGCTCTCAGGGGACACCGGATGTCCAGGTATTGGAAGTGACGTAATTTCCAGGGGCGGGGCAAATGTCACTTTCCAGTTTGATGAGGAACAGTATCCCTGTATTATAACTGCCAGTCATTGTGGAAGCCAGTGCAGAGAAGTCCAACATTATTATCCAACCTGCTCTGAGGCATTTGGCACAGGCAGCACCCTCAGCTCCCATATTTGTAAACCCCAAGCAGAGACCTACACCAATCCATACCTCAGTAGAATTATGCACTGGAGAGAGGCCACTCACCTACATCCAGTTCTTCTTCAGGCATTGGCAGTGGCCCAGTAAAAAAGTACTTCTCCCCAGTTCCAGACTTTTTTTATGATTAGCAAACAGGAGGAGAACGTTACAATATGCTCCATTTGCAATACAAGTCTTTGTCGAGGTAAGCCTGGTTCACATTATGGTACTGGAGGCCAGATGCAACATATGAAAAAAAATCACACAATCCGTGGGAGGGGCACCTTAAAAGAATTGCTGAACGTGTTTGTGGTGGTGAAGGTGAGGAGAGCTGGGAAACATCAGCTACAACTGGTTAAATCACAGTGGAAGGTGAGGAAAAAGAGAGTGGCATCCTCATGCAAAGCAGCCCTGTTCCCAGCACTACACCAGAATCACCTTCCTCAGCAACTTCACAAGGGCATTGGAAGACTCGGAGTCAGATGGACACACCACAGCATACAGTGACTGCACCACAACATACATTGAGCCTACCACCACCTACATCTCAAAAGTCACCTGCGCCAGTGGCCCACAACAGAAGAAAATCCAGGCTACTATAACAGGCATGTTTAGGCAGGAGGGGCCCTAAGAACGCAACCACTCAATGGCACATTTGTATAATGGGAAGCTGGTAAAAATGTTAGCTCTGGGCCTCCGCCCTTTTTCTCTTGTGGAAGGTGTGGATTTCTTAGAGTTTGTGGCAGTCATCTGTCAGATATGGAAGGTTCAAAATCGGACAATTTTGCTGGAGTTACTGCTCCAGCTCTGCATCACGATATGTTGCAATTGGTTGGACAAACTTTGCAGCAAAGTGTTGTCCACACTATCCATCTGACAACAGATGTGTGGACCTGTTGTCGGGCTACTGATTACATATGCATCACTGCACAATGGATCTCTTTTGCAGGAGTAAATCAAAAGCTGTCTAGAGGTCTTGCCTCTAAAGAATATTTTGAGTTCTAAGTGGCAAGCAACGGTAGCCTTGTTCACCATGGAGATATCACATACAGCTGCAAACATTTTGGACACATTTAATAGCAAGGTGTTTGAATGGCTGCGACTCAGTGGTCTCCAAATTGGATTTGTTGACACGGACAATGGGAGTAACATAGTCAAGGCCATGGCAGATGGTGGCTACTTCAGGGGCCTGTGTTTGGCGCACTGCATCAACTTGGTTGTGCAAGACTTTCTCAAAAAGGAAGGCATAGTCAGCAACATACTGACCACCTGGAGATGAATCTGCACTCATTTCAGCCAATCTTTTAAAGCCCGGAAACGGCTGCAGATTATTCAGCGTGGCAACAGAGTACCAGTTAAAATCCTCATACAGGATGTGCCAACACAACAAAACACAACCTATTATATGTTGGATGAAAGTGGGACATCTATGACTATGGATGCGGACAAATGGGGCCTAGTCAAATTCCTGACACAGATGCTGCTCCCTTTTGAGGCTTTCACACAGGACGTTAGCAAGAGGAACAGAACGATGGGCCAAGTTATCCGCATCTGCTACAAGACAAGCTAAATAATGTGTCAGAAAGATTCACCCTCAGAGTTGTGAACGAAAACCCAGAAGTGCATGGCTTGGTTGAGAGCCTAAGCTATTGCTTGACTTGTAATGCAAGGCTGCAAAATGACATTATCTCATCCAAATAGCACATCAGTCGTACCCTACTAGATCTACACTGTGAAACAATCTGCACGCTTTAATTCATTTTTCTGAAGGGGATGTTTCAAAATACAAGAGGTGGTTTGTTGAGCAAACCAGAGAACTAGAAGAACGGCTGGAACTTAGAGTCCCACTCTGCAGTTCTGGGGTGTCACCATCAACTTCCAAAGGGGCATTCTTGTCTCAAAGCAGCCGACACCAGCAAGAAGAACACGGGCAACAACAGCATCACAAAGAATCTGACCCAACCTCTGCATTCATTGGTTTCAAGTGACAGGCCTGAAGTGCAGTGCAGAGGCAAAGGAAAAATAGGTTGAGCAAGTGGCAGCACCAATGACACTCCAGAGGACATTCCAGGAATATCTGGATGGTCCAAAAGAGGTATAAGTGGATCAAAACACATTGGTGAAGTGGTATGGGAAGATGTGTAAATGTCCAAAGCTCAGCAGGCTGGCAATAAAGTATCCGGCTTGTCCTGTAGTCAGGGTGTTTGCTGCACATATGTTCAGTTCAGCTGATATAGTTGTTTTAGTGAGACAGACCAGTCTCTTACCTCAAGATGAGGAGAGATTAACCATGATCAAAATGAACCAGCATTTTATACCATCTGATTACACTATTTTGAAACACCATAAGAGGAGGATGGGAATGACTGGTCCGAATCAAGGGTGTTTTCTGACCAACTTCTGGGTGAGACACCTGAGTTTGAGAATGAACTCCACTTCACAGACTGAGTATGCCAGTGCCACCATAACACTTCTTAATTATTTCTCGCTGAACTTCTTTCTTTCTTTCATTGCAAAAACAAAATAGTTGGACCTGTGTACAGTGGAGAAGCCCCCAAATTATCTTCAGGAGATTGGAGACAATTCCTGCCTCCCTCACATGCCATTACGTGTTCTTTTTTTTTACATCATCTAGCAGGGCTTCTCCAGAAGATCATTGAGCAAAAGGCTGCCAGTGCCAATGACAAATCCAATGCATTGCTAACATCGAAGAGGAAATAGTATTTTGTATCAATCAAGCGCCATGCTTGGATTGGAAAAGGGAACTACTAACTATTGCACCAGTGAGTGGTGATATTGAGTGATTGTGAGTGATGATTGACGATGTATGCGGTGGCTGACAGTGCAGCAGGGAGTTCAAAAAATGTGTAAACTTGATTTCAATGATTTGCAATGTTTGGTGGCTGATTGGTGATCATTGTTTTCCTGTAAGTGATTGGCTCTTCAAACTTAGCACAATTTACCTGCATGGCTCACTTATTTTCCTGGTTCCTCAGAGACCAGACCAGTCACGTTAGTTACCAAACACAAATCTACACAAAATACTCCAATTCTCTTTCTCTATTTGTTGTTCAACAGCAGTGCACTAAACAGTTCTACCTTGCTCGGTTTGGGACTGGAACGGAGTTACTCCGAATCAGGGGAAGAAGGAGGAGGGCGAAAGGACTTATCTCAACAGCTAAAAGGAGAAAGGTATTTACCTCAAAGAGAAACCATGATTAGGCATAGTACTCTCTCAGCTCTGTGGACTAGAGAGAGGTGCATTGATTTGGGAAATGCTGCTTAGTGTGTGTTTGCTGCATTGCTGGATCAAATGTGAACCTTCTCTTTATGTTCTTGCTCTGTCTCTGAATCTTCTTGGTACACTCCTGACTCCTCATGAAGCTGACCTTGCTTCCTTTTGTCCTTCTCCTTTACTCTGTAGCACAGTTACTGTTTTTCAATATGAAGGTCTTCTCATAGTCCTCTCCCACATGAACAAAACTTGATGAGAGCTCAACATTCCAGCTTACCTACCGGATGGGTTCAGTCAGGCCCCCAAGCGTGAAGAAGAATGGAGATGAGCCTCCAAATTTGGCAATGCAGTATCATTTACCTTTTCACAATCATAATTTTTAGAAGTGGGTGGGTTAATTTCAATCCTCCATTAGAAGGCCTAACATTTAGAAATGTACTATCCTGGCTCTCTTTGGGACAGAAGGGCTGTTTCCAATGCATTTAACTGAACTGTGTCATACTTAACCCTTCATTGTTTCCTTCCACAAAAGATTGATGATGGTGTGCTGCTCAGCCCCCAGATGAATGTTGTCTTTTTTGTGTAGTGTTTGTCTTTGGCATACCTTTCCCCAATTCCCTTTCCCATCACTTCACCAAGCCCCTAGCCCTCTTCCCCCAGACTGTGTGATTTATTGAGATAGTACTTAATTTTACACAATAACTTTGATCAAACACTTGCTGGGGCAGATATGATGAGAGCGACACCCACTCACTATCTGACCTTCTTTTACCTGAGCAATATTCCACACCAACCCCATCAACATCATCATTAAGGCCTTGTATTATGTGTTGTGTAAACAATTAACCTGGTCCGACCACTCATGACTCTGAGCTCACTTCCCATGACTTAAGAATTTAATTTACAAAGCTTAGTTTTTAAAGGCTAGCTTCCCATTGCTCTGAAGAAGTTGATATTACTAGTTTTTATTATCATATCAGGTCTTTTTTGTTGTGTGTCAAATATTGTCATTGTGGTAGTCTGGCTCAGTATTTCTGAAGTTATCATATAATATATGACCCACTAACGATCTGTTTTCATTCAATCTAGTTGACAGTGATGGATAACTCTTTGATCAATCCTGCAGTTGGAGTTTGCATAGGTGGGAAAGGCACTTTGTGTTCTACCTATTAGTGTTCTAGCATGCTACTACTACTACCACCACCCCCCTAAGTTAAGATGCCACCTTGGGAAAACCCAGCTGTAAAAAGACTGAGGTATCAGCCCTCACTTCATCTGTTCAGGTAAGAGAAAAACAATGGATTTAAGTGAACTTGTTTAAGTAGTAATCAACACCAAAATAAACATTAGAAGCATAAATGAACTAAAATATATTTCCCCTTTCATTATTAACAAATGAGAAAATCCACCCATTCCACCCACAACAGGCCCACACCTCTCCCCAAACAAATAGCCCTGTCCCCAAAAGGTCCAACAAAAGTCAGAAGTGAAACCCATTCCCAACTCCATCCCCACCCTCTCCACCCACAACACGTCCCTCCCCCTAAAACAACAAATGTAAAAAAATAGGTCTTAGAAGAGGGCACTGTCTACTTGGGTCTGGAGCTGGTCCAGTCTCTGCTCGATCCATGTGAGCCGGCTCTCCATACTGTCCATCCGTTGCAGGATATGGTTAAGAAATGCCCTGTCAGAGCAGGAGGGGGCAGCAGCAGGTGCAGTCAAGGCCCCTGACAGCTGGCGGCAACGCCGGCGATGTGATGGCCTGGAAGCTGCAGGCTGGGGCTGGTGTTGTGCAGATGAACTAGGTCCAGGGTCAGAGGCAATGATTTCCACCCCTTCATCCTCCAGATCTACCAGCTTCCGCTACTTGGCCTGTGTGTTCTCCAGCCTCTGATGCAGCAGACGGGCCACTATCTCCTGCCTAATGGGTGGTGCTGGTCAACCAGCAGGAGTAGCTATATCAAGAAAAAAAAAAAAGACTAATTGCAAACAATGCACTGAGCAAACATTTTTTTAAATGTAAATAGTGTGTCTCACAGTAGCAGTACATTGCGGGTCCCCTAGGGATATTGGAAATTGATGTGTTTATGATTAGGAGAGTTACAGGGCCAATTTTATTTCTTTACCCACACATGCCTTACCTAGAAGCACTGACTGTCTGGTAGAAAAAAATAAGGCAGATTAACACCAAACTAAAAGGCTTTTCTGGCAACTAAACAGACACTTTAAGTTGAAAAAAATGACCTCTCATTATGTATAAGGCTATGGAGTACAAGTTGTTGTACCAAATGAATGGAGGCATGCTAGCCAGTGCTTCGGGTCCTTTGCTACTGTGTGCAGCTGGAGCAGCTGTAGATGACAATTATCTATATTTCATTCCAATGACCCTTCTCTTATTCAAATTCCTTTCACTTCGTTTCTACCCTGACTCCAAAGAGGCAAATTAATAATAAATAAGATACTACATCAAACATGTTACTTATAAAAAACATATATATTATCCTGTCTGCTGTATATAGATGGTGAGGAAAATGATGCACTGTACTACAGGGAAAGGAATGGGCTAAATAGTTTGTACTATGCACGTTCATCACAGAGCATCTGTTAGAAATGGGGTCTCTAGTTGGCAGTGGTTTGCACCCTGTCCAGGTAGGGACCCTCTCTCTAGTTAGCTCACACAGCTAGGATAACACCTGCTCTCCCTCTTGGAGCAAGCAGTCTGGCTTATCTCAGAGGCAATGTGTTAAGTATGTTTACACACACACACACACACATGGTAACACAGTGAAAACACCACAAAAGGACTCCACAGCACTTTAGAAAAATAGCCAATATGTATCTGAATGAAACAGGACCAAAACAACAAAAATCCAACATAACAGGTCAAGATACACATTTTCAAAGATTAAGGGGGTCATTCTGACCCTGGCGGTAAAATCCGCCAGGGCCAACAACCGCGGGAGCACCGCCAACAGGCTGGCGGTGCTCTCTTGGGCATTCTGACCGCGGCGGTACAGCCGCGGTCAGAAACGGAAAACCGGCTGTGTACCGCCGGTTTTCCGCTGCCCTGGGCCATGGGGATTCCGACCCCCATACCGCCATCCTGTTCCTGGCGGTTTTGGTCGCCAGGCAGAGGATGGCGGTATGGTGTGTTGTGGGGCCCCTAGGGGCCCCTGCAGTGCCCATGCCAATGGCATGGGCACTGCAGGGGCCCCCGTAACAGGGCCCCACCAAGATTTTCAGTGTCTGCCATGCAGACACTGAAAATCGCGACGGGTGCAACTGCACCCGTCGCACCCCTTCCACTCCGCCGGATCCATTCGGAGCCGGCATCCTCATGGAAGGGTGTTTCCCGCTGGGCTGGCGGGTGGCCTTCTGGCGGTCGCCCGCCAGCCCAGCGGGAAACCCAGAATACCCGCGGCGGTCTTTTGACCGCGCAGCGGTATTCTAGCGGTCCCAGCCAGGCCGGCGGCTTCCGCCGCCGGCCGGGGTCAGAATGACCCCCTAAATGTTAGTAAAGCGCTTGGAGACTAAAATATCTAACAACTGGAGCTATCACTGTGTCTTGACAGTGTTGTTCCCAACAGGCCAGAGTGTGGGCCTGTCACGGAGTCGCATGGACCCCAGGTATAGTACCTTGGAAAATGATGAGGAAACTAAGATGTTGCACGGAGTCAGGGAGGTGAGGCATTGCTGAAGCTGGTTTGGAGTAAGGTCCTTACCCCTGCCGGGAAGGTGAGGAATTGGTTCCTTACTGCTAGGCACAGGAGGTAAGGTTCTGGTTCCTTACGGTTGCAGGGGAGGTGATGTGGTGTCAGTGGTGAGGGTTCGGTTCATTATGACCTGGCGGGGTTGATGAATCCAGCAGGTCAAGATGTGAGGTGTAAACTTTGCAGTGTCACAATCACACTCCAGGACAGCAGATGCTGTGGTGGAGTCAGAGTCTGGTATCACAGACATTGGTGACACGGCACTCGAGATTCACGCTGTGGTGGGACTTCAGAGGCATTGCAGCGGCATTAGGCCTGTGTTGCAGAACTCAGTCATTGCACTCAGAGGGTTCCATGGCTCTGGTGCAGGCGGAAGCACAGAGTCGGAGAGCAGCGCTGGTTCAAAAGTCGCTCTGATGTCAATGTGCTTAGCTTCTTATTAGTTGCATCTAAACTCACTTCTAAGGGCCCAGTAACTGGATTTGGCACCACTTGGCAAGTTTGGACTCTCAGCAAGAGAGCCCAGGTACTGGTAGCTGAAGGCTTTGATGAGACCCGAGACTTCTTAATAGCAGGCAAGCTCAGTTCAAGCCCTTGGAGAACCTAAGAAAGCAGGATGTAAAAAGCAAAGTCCAGTCCTTGCACTCCCAGGACAGAAGCAGCAAGCATCCGGCCTGCACAACAAAGAAACAGGCACAGTGGCAGTCCCTCCTACAGCATCCAGCTCTTCTTCCTGGCAGAATGTTCTCTGTCTAGAAGTGTTCTAGCTGGGAAACATCCTTTTTTACGACTTTTTTATTACGAAAGTCGTGGTTAACGAAAGCGTAACAACGCTTTTTTGAACCACGACTTCGTATTTTTGTGCCTTAACTACGTATGTTCTGAACAACGAACATGCGTGGTTAAGGTACAAAGAAGGGAGTTGGCGAAGTGGTGGGTTTAGGTTTTGGGGTGGGGTTGAGGGGGTGGGGCGTTTTTGGTTTTGGGGAGTGGGTGGGGGGTCAGGGGGTTTTAGGTTTTGGGGTGGGGTTGGGGGGTGGGGCGTTTTTGGTTTTGGGGAGTGGGTGGGGGGTCATGGGGTTTTAGGTTTTGGGGTGGGGTGGGTGTGTGGGGCATTTTTGGTTTTGGGGAGTGGGTGGGGGGTCAGGGGGTTTTAGGTTTTAGGGTGGGGTTGGGGGGGTGGGGCGTTTTTGGTTTTAGGGAGTGGGTGGGGGGTCAGGGGGTTTTAGGTTTTGGGGTGGGGTTGGGGGGTGGGGGTTTTTTGGTTTTGGGGAGTGGTTGGGGGTCAGGGGGTTTTAGGTTTTAGGGTGGGGTTGGGGGGGTGGGGCGTTTTTGGTTTTGGGGAGTTGGTGGGGGGTCAGGGGGTTTTAGGTTTTGGGGTGGGGTTGGGGGGGTGGGGTGAGGGATGTAGGGTGAATGGTGCCTATTGCTAATGATTTTATCAGGAATGCCTTTACAACGAAATATCGTTGTTAAGGCATTCGTGGTAAAATCGTTAGTAGTAAGGACGAGGTCGGTGTTCCGACCTCGTTGTTAAGGTTAGTAGTTGTTTTTAATTCGGTGTTCCGTCATATAATCGTTCTAGCTTTTTGGTGTCAGAGGCCCATTACTTATATCTGTATTTGATGTAGGCATACTTCAGAGAGAAGTCTCTGTAGTCCACAAGACCCTACCTTTTCCTGCCCTGTCCCCGGACACATTCCGGGGGTTGGAGACTGCTTTGTGTGAGGACAGACACAGCCATATTCAGGTACATTCTCCCACCATTCTAGCTCTGTAAGATCCATCAGCCTAGTAATAGGCCATCAGGATATGAAGGACGCACATCAGCTCCCTTTGTGTCTAGACTGTCTAGAGTGAATGCACAAACAGCCCAACTGTCATCCTGACCGAGACATGTATTTAGCAGCCAGATAGAGGCACAGGATGGTTAAGCAAGAAAGTGCCCACTTTCTAAAAGTGGCATTTTCAAACTCACAATTCAAAAACCAACTTTGCAATACAAATTAGACAGAGAGCATATGCAGTTTAGCACTGGTTAGCAGTGGTAAAGTGCCCAGAGTCCTAAAGCACACAAAAGCAGATCAGAAATAATAGTTGGAAGAAGCCAAGAGGTTTGGGGATAACCCTGCAAAAAATGTCCAGGTTCAACAGAACCCCCTTCCAGCCTAAAGCCAGGGTAGACCAATTATTACTTGGGTAGACTTACCTCCTACAGCGATAGAATACAAACCCTGGCCCGCAACCACAGGGGCGTGTTCCAGTTCCATGCCTTTCTGAATTCAACTGGATTCCTCAGTCCGTAATCTCAGAGCCCACTAAGCTTACCCAGGGGGGGATCCTTCTGCCTCACCTGTGGACCCCATCTGTGCAACACTTAACTTACTTCGCTCACAGATGTATCCCGGTAGGCAGACAGTATCACCATGGCCAATTTTTTTGTGTGGCCCATTCCACCCTCTGGGTGTGACTCCTGTCCCCAACACAAGGATATCTCTATCCACAAGGATGCCAACCCACAATGGCCACTGACAGCTGTCAGTGATGAGAGCCAGGCCTCAGCCCTTTCAGGAATTTTTAACATCTGTGGTTTCTCAGAATGGGGGGCTGTAGCCCAAGGTGACTGGTGCACTTTATCCACTCTCCCTCCCACCAGAGCAGGGGTGATACCCCGAGACAGGTACTCCAGCCCAGGGTCTGTGCCATTAGGCTAGACAGGAGTCAGGGACTAGTCCTTCTTCCCCCTGACCCCTTTCCCTGGGCTCTGTACCCTCCTTTTGCAAGCAGTAACCCCAGACTCCAGAACTGTCAGGGCACCTGTGGCAGCTGTCATGTGCAGTTCTCCCACCGGTACAGGGGTGCTAACCTGCAACTGAACCCCCAACCCAGGGTTGGTACGCTTCGGCTGAGCATGTGCCCAGCAAGGCAGGACTTCTAGGGAAGTACAAACACCACCCCAAGAGAAACACATTCCTCAAGTGTGGTATGAGAGTCTGCCTGGCGCAGGTCTCAACCCCTTGTCATCTGACAGAGCATCAAGCCTTCCCAGGCCAAAAGTAGTGTCACTAGGGTCATTCCTTGGGTGTTCGGACCTCAGAGCTGGCAACCCCTGACCCACTGGATCTTCCTCTGGGAACTGTCTCCCAACTCACCTTCCATCTGGGCCTCTGCATCCTCCTGTCAGGAGTGGTGCTGCCAGACACCAGAACTGGTTAGACACTTGTGACAGCCATCCCCATATGTTCTCCTGACACTATGGGATTCCCATCAGTGGATGGTCTCCTGGTAAAGACCAGGGGCCAGATGTAGCAAATTCCAATTTTGAGATTCGGAAATTGCGAGTCGGTGCGACTCGCAATTTCCGAATCACAAAATCGGATGCAGAAAGGTGTCTCAGACACCGTCTGCGAATCTCAATGGGGTCGCAAAGACTCACCTCAATAATATTAATGAGGTGGGTTGCATTTTGCGACCCCATTGAGATTCCCTGCACTCATAGGGATGGTGGCCTGCTGGAGACAGCAGACCTCCATGTTGGTGACTGCTTTTGAAATGAAGCAGTTTTTTTTTTTTTTTTTGCATTGCAGCCCGTTTTCCTTAAAGGAAAACGAGTTGCAATACAAAAAAATTACGAAACCATTTGGTTTCGGTTTTTCAGAGTAGGCAGTGGCTAATTGGACCACTGCCTGCTCTGAAAAAACATTTATGGAAACATTCACCGTCCCTTTTGCGAATGGGTTACCACCAGTGTGACACTGGTGGTAACTGCGAATTGCTTTGCGACCGCATTCGCGGTCACAAAGCAATTCTGCATCGCGGTGCGAGTCGGAAATAGGAAGGGAACATCCCTTCCTATTTGTGAGTCGCATTCCCATTTTGTGAGTCGGTACCGACTCGCAAAATGGGAATGTGCATCGCGATGCGAGTTTTGCATGGCGCAAACTGCGATTTTCGCAGTTTGCACCATGCAAAACGCTTTCTACATCTGGCCCTAAGTCCCTCTGCAGTACCTCCTCTGAAAGCAATCCAAGCACTGGGGCTGATGATAAGGCACCCATGGCCTCTTCCCACTCCCACCCTCCCCCACTCTGGGAAAGGACATGGGACCCTTCTCCCCTCTTACTTCACTGGGACTTGTCTGGGTCACGCAGCCCTCCCCTCATTCTGATGAGGAAAATCTGCGCCATACTCATTGGGATCATTCCCCAATGCCATCCCAGACACTCTGGCACTCATTCAGAGGTCTGCCTCCACTGTAAGCTCCGTAGCATCACAGACCTCACACTCCACCAGGTGTTGCTGTAGATTTGGAAAACTGTGACTGAACATATGCCCTCCAGCAAATCAAACTGTACAGGCCCTCACAAGTGTTAACCATCCTTCCCTTCAGCCAACCATTCAGTGCCTTGAAAAGGTACCCCACATCATCCCCCATCTGGTGAGACAGTACCTGACTTCCCTTCAAACTCTATCTACCCTTCACTGGGGTGACTCATACATCCTAATCAGGGTTTCCTCCATGGGGGTACACCTCTACCAGTCACTCCCACCACCAGGAATATGACTCCCTGCACCAGTTCCTCAATCCATCTCAGGGACCCTTCACACTTCTAGAGCTCCCTCATATGCCAGAGCCCACTGGCCTATTTCACCCCCCTCCTTAGAAACAACGGTCCATATTTAAGAAAAAATGGTGCCTCAACTATGGTGCGCCACTGTCCTTGCACCCCCCTATTGGCACCTAACAACACCATGGTTGCACCATATTTATCATATTTATAATCTGGCACACCTTAGCGATCATAAGCACACACTTTTTTACGCTTTTGTGGTACTTTGCTACACTAGCTTCAGAAATGTTTACGCTAGTGCAGTAAAGTGCAAGGTGGGCATAGGTTACTATGGGAGCGTCATTTTAATACCTGCTCTGACCAGGCATTAAAAATGATGCCAAACATGGAGCAGTGAAATCTTTTAAATTTCAGTGTGCCATTTTTGCCGGCGCCGGAATACCCCTCCTGCATACATTATGCGTGCCACAGGCTTAATGTGGCGCAAGGAGTTACAGAGTGGTGCAATGCAAGCATTGCACCACTTTGTAAATATGGCAGGGCAGAAAAGTCTCATTAGTGCTGCCTTTGCATCAAAAAAATTACGCAAAGGTGGCCCTTGAGGCTCTTAAATATGCCCCAATGTCTCTAGGTATGTGGACCTTTTCCTCAGTATTAGACATGGTACTTTGTCTGCCACCAATGGAGATGAATTGAGCCCTCCTGGCTTTCATGTCCAGCTCCTTTAGACTGAGCTCATGAGCTAGAAGAACTTTCTCCTCCTCAAGGATAAGTCTCATTTCCTCCAAAACCTTTTCTCTCTCCTGTTCAACATAAGCTATACCAGGTCCAACTCGAACTTCCTGGTTTTCCACCTATTCTGTAGCTCCTCTGGAGGCAGACCTGGAGAGGAAACACTGCTGCCCACTCTGGAGGGAGCTTCTCCACCATTCTGGCTGCCCCCTCACCCGCAAGGCAATTCTGGTTTATCCAGCAATCCCAGGTGCAGACGTTGTTCCTCCTCCTCCATAACATCTTTCCCATCCTGTGTGTTTACCAGCCTTCCTGGCTGCCAACCAGGCCCTCAGTGCCTTTTGCAGCTCCTCCTTCCTAGTGTGGCCTTTAAAAGGACAGTTGAACTTCCCGCAGAACATTTTGAGCTTAGGCACCAAATGAATTTCTAAGCTCTCCTGCTCAAACACCAAATCAGCAGCTACAGTGGATGGCTCACCAGACTGAGACATGATTGTGGATCAAACTCAAAAGTTGCAAACAAAGAAACAATCAAACCAGTATGTTGGGGCGTAATGATCTGCGATATGGAAGTAGTGTACACCATTCACTATGTAAAGTACAAATACAAGTCCTATCCTCACTGCTGATCACCAATGTTAGAAATTGGGTCTCTACTTGGCAGTGGTTTGTACCATATCCAAGTAGGGACCCTTCCTCTAATCAGGGTAAGGGAGTTACACTGCTAAAATAACCCCTGCTCACTCCCTTGGTAGCTTGGCTCAAGCAGTCTGGCTTATCTTAGAAGCAATGTGTAAAGTATTTGTACACACACACACCCACCCACACACGCACAATACCACAGTTAAAATAGCACAAAAGTACTCCACACCCCTTTAGAAAAATAGCCAATATTTAACTGAGTAAAACAAGACATAAACAATAAAAATGCAACAAACATAAGTCAAGATACACATTTTCAAAGATAAAATTTTAGTGAAGTGCTGAGACACACAATAGCTTCAATGGGGGCTATCACAGTGTCTTGACAGAGTCGTTCCCAACACAACGCCACTCATGAGGGAGTGTGGGCCTGTCACTGAGTCACTCGGACCCCGGTTACGGTACCTTGAAAACAATGAGGAAACGAAGACATTACACAGAGTCGGTGAGGTGAGGCATCGCTGGAGCCAGTGCGGTACTGATTCCTTATTACTGCTGGGGAAGTAAGGCGTCTATTCCTCACTGCTAGGTAGGGGAGGTGAGACATTGGCTCCTTACAGTTGCAGGAGAGGTGATGCATCATCAGTGATGAGACATCGGTTACTTACAACGCAACAGGGTTGATGAATCCAGCAGGTTAAGCTATGAGGCATCGACTTTGCAGTGTTGTGATCGCAGCACAGGGCCACAGGTGCAGGCAGGGGAGTTGGAGAGCAGGCCCAGTTCTGAAGTTGCTCTGGAGTCAATGTGCTTAGTTTGTTTTTAGTTTCACCAGAGCTCACTTCCAAGGGCCCAGGAACTGGATTTGGCACCACTTGGCAAGTCAGGACCCTCAGCAAGAGAGCCCAGGTGCTGATTGGTGAAGTCTTTGATGGCCCTGAGACTTCTTAACAGGAGGCAGGCTCAGTTCAAGCCCTAGTAGAACCTTGAAACGCAGGATGGAGAAAGAAAAGTCCAGTCCTTTCACTCCCAAGACAGAAGCAGCAAGCAAGCACAACAAAGTAACAGGCAGAGTGGCAGTCGCTCCAACATCATACAGCTCTTCCTACTGGCAGAATTTCCTCAGTCCAGAAGTGGTCTAACTATGTGGTATCAGAGGTCCAGTCATTATACACATGCCTGTCTTTGAAGTAGGCAAACTGCAAAGAGAAGTCTTTGTAGTGCACAAGACCCTGCATTTCCCTGCCCAGGTCCGAGGCACACTCTAGGGTGTTGGAGACTGATTTGTGTGAGGAAAAGCACAGCCCTATTTGGGTGTAAGTGTCAGCTCCTTCCATCACTCTAGCTCAGGAAGACCCTTCAGCCTGGAGATGGGCCATCAAGATATGCAGGGGACACCTTATCTATCTTTTTTGTGACTGCAGAGTGAATGCACAAACAGCCCAACTGTCATCCTGACCCAGACGTGTATTCAGCAGACAGGCAGAGGCACAGAATGGTTAAGCAAGAAAATGTCCTCTTTCTAAAAAAGGCATTTTCAAATCAAACTTACAGTTCAAAAAACAACTTCACTGATACAATTTAGACAGAGAGCATATGCACTGTGCCACTGGATAGCAGTGGTAAAGTGTCCAGAGTCCTAAAGCCAACAACAGCAGGTCAATAAAGAGGAGGAAGAAGGCAAAATGTTTGGTCATAACCAACTAAAAAAGGGCCAGGTCCAACAGTATCCCTTATGCCAAATTGGAAATCAAATCAGGCACTCACTAGTCCCACTTTTCTCATTGTCCTTGCCCACCAACACAAATTATTTCCAATAAATTAATTTGCTGGGCAGTAAGGAAAGGAAATTTGACATACTCTACTGCAGGGTAAGGCAAAGGGATTAGGCGGGTAGGTGGAGCTTTTGCTATAGAATTGAGAGGTGTCAATGATCATTGATTCATCATGTGCCTAAGCTTAAAATAAATCTGCTATGGGAAACCATAAAATGTATTTTGGAAACAAGTCACATGGCCAAAAAATGTGGCACATGCCAAAACTGGATTTTTCTATTTCTTTGGTAGGCTGGGAGGGAAGAATTTAGGAAAGAATAAAGGAGTGAAGTACTAAGAGAGGTGACTGACTGGGTGAAGGGAAACACACCTTATGTGTTCGGTTTGCAATGCATTGAAAACTTTGCAAATGCTGCATTAACTGAAGCAGACGCACATTGCACAGCCAACACTGCAGTCACAAATTGAACCATACAGCACTTTTTCGGTCATGGGTGGTGAAATGCCATGTGCAGGAAGGGGGTTGATGAATGATGATGGGTGGAATACATATCTGCCTCACTTAACAAATATAGTGAGTTACGAGAGTGGAAGACTATAAATGAAAATACCCCCGACAGTGAACCCTAGCTTTGATAACCATAAAACAAAAGTGAGTAGGTGAGCAGCATGCCCCTCTCCAGAAGAGCTCCCTTGTTTAATCATCCAAGCAATTCATACCTTTACCCATCTATCTATTTACCCACTACTCACCCATGCATCGTTTCACCCACCCATGTATCCTTTCATTTCAGTCATTTCATCCATCCTTTCTTTTAACCTTCCATTCTTTCCCGTTTCCATTAAAGCCATCATTTTTAGCTTACATTACGTGAGCTTTTGCTGAGTTGCAGCTAGAAGAGGCAATAACTCAACCACCGCTGTAGCTGGTAAAGTGGTAAGTTCATAATCACGGGTCATGACGACCCGCATGTAGCTGGTGAGTATAATATTAATTGTCAATAATGTGACTTTCCACTGCCCATCCCCGCCACTGCTTCTTCCCAGCTACTGCAGCAGAACATAAGCCAGTGGCACTCTGTGTGGCTAGAAAGAAGCTTCACATTTTTTAGATGCCAGATACGCCTCCCCTTAATTTTTTAATCCAAAAAAATAATGCTGCAATATATCACTATAGTTTGGTTACCACTGCAGTATCTTCTATCAAGAATATCAATTCTCTGCATTTTGTTGGTTCACAATGTTAGAAAAGCCAGGTGGTCAAGCCAACCAAAAACTTTCGTAATTGAAGGGCAAAGCTACATAGTCTATAATGATGATGAGTCTGAATCATTGAAGCGCAATTAAGGGGTGTGATAATAATGGTCAATGAAAGACATATGCTGTTGGTTGACAAATGCAATGGGGCCTCATACTTTACAGCTGGCTGCACTGTCATGGGAACTGCTGGTCTACTGCATAAATGAGTTACACAACTTTGGAGGTTGGGGGGAATGGTCCATGACCAGGGCCACTCTTTTGTTAACTGTTAGAGCTTGAACAAGAAAAGAAAGCCTTCTCAACAAACATACATGGTGAATATTATTAATAATTCTAGTTTACTTGGGCCGGCAGTCTTCACGGTAGAGAGTAGAGTCCCAAAAATGTGTTCTTAGCCTTGCAGTATCACAAGATACATAGGGGAGAGGGAACGATTACCAACAATGCAGAATAAACCTACAGACTAGTACAGACTGAAAAAAAGTCAGCTACCCAAAAAAATATGAAATGAGGAATAAACAATAATGCAGGGATAACAGGAACTAAGCAGAAATTGGATAGGGAAGTTGAAAGAAAAGGAGACAATAAAAAAAAATCAACAAGGCAAAATAAAAAGTACTAAAAGAAGGGGCAGAGGTAAAAGTTAGGAAAATATTAATAATAAATAATAGGACTTACTGAGGTCAGCAGAGGCACTGGTGATCGGCGCCTCATGCCCAGCTCTTCCCAGACCCGACTCATTGCTGCCCCTCTTCTTGCCCTTTGGTGCTGATGTTAGAAATAAAGAAGATAAAAAAAATAGATTAGTGGTATAGTTAATCTCCACAAAATGATAACATTGTAGTTATCTAAATCAGGTCACCTATGGTACCAGTATGGGCTTGTGTTGAGTTGGCTATACTAATCCTAAAATCCCTATTCCAAATTTTAACAAAAACTACATTTAGAACTAATAGATTGCAATTAATAATCTTTGCTTCTGGTCTCATTTCTCAACCCCCTTAATGGACCAACTCAGTCTTCCTTTTTTGCAATGCATAGATGCATACTACTACTACACATCACTGTGAAAGAGCTACATAAAGTCACAGAGAATACTAACTCACTGATATCACTGATTCACATGGTTACAGGAGTTCAGAGGAGTCTGCATTTCAATGGCTTCTTAAATAATCAGCTAAAGTGAGGACCGACGAGTACGATGAGGTGGAACCGAGTACCTCTCTAGCTCTCACTGGATCACATAACTATATTCTTAATGTAAATTAACTGTAATTTACCTCTGAGTGCAAGAAACTTGCTATTCAGGAAAAAAAGTTACCAATGTAGAACACAAACTCAATAATATAGTTAATGCTTACCGAGCCCTGGAATGTCTACACCTATCAGGTCAAACAGGTCCTGCTCGTGGTCGATGATATCTGCTCAGCAGTGAGTCAGCTGCTGGGTGGTGTGCTGGACCTGGGTGGTTCACCGAATACACCTGCACACCCTCCCCCACGTAGCCGACACTCCTGTAGGGGGCAACCGCTGCCAGGCCTGTCGCCTGCTGCCAGCATGGAGAGGAGGTGGTGCTGCACATAGAAAACCAGTGCCACCACCTCCACCTCACAGAAGATAGGCCAGATCTACTCCCCTTAGTGCTGCTGCCACCCACAAGGTAGACAGCTGTTGATGGCTGTTCGGGGGACCCAGAGCTGCCGCTCCTCTGTTCGCCGGCACCACTCTGCTCTGCCATGGCGCTGGGTAAAGAAAAAAAAATAGGAGAAGAAAGGAAGGAAGAAATAACTAAGGAAGTAAAGGGAAAAACAAACAACAATTCAAAAAGTCACAAAAAGCATGAAAATAATGAAAAAAGTAACACAACAAAGATACAAAAAGACACACTAATACAATGAATGAAAATGAGGGGTAGATTAATGAGAAGGGTGGAGGACTGAATAGATTATTGAGGGATAAAAAAAAGGACCCAGCACCATAAACAGAGTAATAAACAAGATGGTCGCGCCCATGCAAACTGCATGGTGCCGTTTGGCCACGATTTTGAATGTAAGAACGTACTCCACATTGCATATGACCTAAAACGCAATGCGAACGGGCGTGGGGGAAACTCCGCCCGCCTGTGGAACTCCACGTAGTGCAGAGAGGCTTTTTTACCACTTTGCAGAGTTCCGTTTAGTGTGACTTCGCAAACTCCACCCACCCCTAACCCCCTGCCAGTAAGGAGCCGAGGTATCATCCCACCAGCAAGGAAATAATTGAAGCATCGCCTCCCCTGAGCAGTAAGGAACCAATGTATCACTTTGCTTTTCCTGCACCTCACCTCACTTGTGACCAGCATGGTCTTTTTTTTTATGCATCCCAGGTCCTATTGATTAAGACTTGCTTAAACCTTTAAAAGAGATATTTTGACTTGTGTATGTTGGATTGTTGTTGTTTTTATCTTGTTTTACTCTGATAAATATTGGCTATTTTTCTAAGCTGTTGTGGAGCCCTTTTGTGTCTTTTTTCACTGTGTTGCTGTGTGTGTGTGTGTGTGTGTGTGTGTACAAATATTTACACATTGCCTCTAAAATAAGCCAGACTACCTGTGCCAAGCTACCAAGGAGGTAAGCAGGGGTTATCTTAGTTGTATGACTCCCTTACTCTGACTAGACTGAGGGTCCCTATTTTGAGAGGGAGCAAACCACTGCCAAATAGAGACCCCATTTCTAACAGAAACTATGTAGCATTCTCATGCAAGGATATAGACACACAAGAATGACAGTGAAATGGGAACCTACCAGAGAGGCTCCTCAATGGAGCTTCTAGTGAGGTAGTCACATTGCATGCTAGTTAGAGGATCAACACAGGTTTTTTATGTACCATTTTCATGCAAGGATGTATATGCATGAGGATAATAGTAAGGATAGCAGTGAAATGGCACCCCTACAAGAGAGGCCCCAGGAACAGGAGATATAGGCCCACATAATGATTGCACTGGTCTTTTCCAAAGACCGCTGCAGCTGCAGCTGCCGGAAGACCGGCAGTGCTGGCAGTTTTCCAACCGCCGTTTTACAACTGTCACTGGTTATCCGCACCGCTGGCAGTCGGATATCCGTCGGCATTTGTGACATGGTCGGCGGTACTTAGGTAGTTCCACTGCTGGCACCGACACACCAGAAAAAGACCATCCACAGAATTACAACCAGCAATTCTGTGTGGCAGTCTTCTGGTGGCAGGGCACTGCCGGTGGGGAGCACCGTGTCCTGTCCCCTCATGGAGGAGCAACTCGTTGGACAAGGTAAGTGTCATCTGCAAGGAGAGGGGGTAGGGGTGTTTGAATGGGTGTGTGTGAGAGTGTGTATGCGTGTCATTAATGTGGGGAGAGGGAGGGGGAGTGTTTATGTGTGCATGCATGTATGTCTGTGTGTAAATGTGGTGATGCTGATGCGTGTGTGTATGCATGTGAACAGGGTGGCGGTGTCTACATGAGAGAATGAGTATGGGGTGGGGGTGTGAGTGAGTGCATGGGTGCAGGTGCGTGTATGTTTGTATGTGTATATGGTGTGTGTGTATATGTGTGTATGTGTGCACGCATTGAGGTACAATTGGGGGTGGGGGAGTGGCTGTGTGAAGATGAGTGAGGGGGTGGGTTTGTGTATGTATATAGTTGAAGGGAGGAGGTAGGGGGATGGAGAGTGTATGCATGCGTGTGTGAAGTGTATGGGTATGTATGCGTGTCTATGGGGGTGAATGTTGTGAGTGTGTGTGAGTGGGGGAGTGTCTGTGTGTGACTGTGTGTGGGTGCATTCATGCATTTGTGGAGAGGTGTTTGGGGGTTATCCCGGCGACAGGAATGCAGGTTTCAGTCATCAGGGTACCTTTTGGCCAGCATTTTCCTGGTGGTGAGACCGCTAGGAAAATACTGGCAGTGTCCCTAGTCGAAATAACCTTGGCGGTTATTCGAATCACACTGGGCTGCAGGTGGAAACCTCCAGCCTGGCGGGCCGCAATAAAGTGGCGGGACGGGCGGGGACACAGTGGTTTGGCAGTGGCCAAACCGCCTCACTCACAATATGGCGATCTGCACCGCGAACCTGGCGGTCCATGGACCGCCAGTGTAATAATGAGGGCCATAGTCTGGAGCTAGTATGTTAATTGTGTGTTAACGAAAGAATAATAACTGCAACTGGTAGAAATATATTATATCCAGTAGTACAAGTGTACATCCCCTGACATGTCAAGAAGCCTGTTATATTTCACCATGTGACCTGTAGCCAAGGAATATCGTTATTTAGTCCCTATGTGTGTGTCTTAAGGTGATACACCAAATGCTATTCGCTATTGAGCTGGGTTTGTAATAAGTTACCCCTAGCCAGTGCATATACTTTTTCCATCACTACCCATCTGATCTCGTCCTCACTGTTTGGTTTACAGAAATTGGGTCATTTTCATAGACCCCTTCTAGCACCTGATATTACTTCTGTGTTAATTGATCCTGACACAAACTTTGCATGAGGTCATGACCACATATCTAAGGACACAGGGGCATGTGATCATATACACAACATTTTCTGTATTACAGCTAGAATGTGATCTGATAATCCAAGGGTGGGCAGTTCCAACTTCTTTTAAGTATTGAGGAATTTGAAAACCTGAGCATCTTCCACATGGATAGTGGCCTTTGACCAGGGGGAGATATCATTATGCATTAATCTAAGTATGAATCAATTTTTAATATTTTTAGTGTGTACCAATGGTCTCTATTGCTAGTACATTTCTGAAAAGAGAAGGGAGGAGGTGCCCTATCATTGCCTGTGCTATGTAAGATTCTCCAATTCCTTGAGATAATCTTACTAATTTTATTTTAAAGGGTGAGATAGGTGATTACACACTTGTTTCTGTCCATAGGGTGTTTTGGAATAGTTTTTGGTACAGAGGCCCTCATTACAACCCTGGCGGTCGGTGATAAAGCGGTGGTAATACTGCGAACAGGATGGCGGTAACAAAAATGGAATTATGACCATAGTGGAAACCGCTCAAACAGACAGCCACTTTAACACAACGACTGCCAGGGCGGAATCAACAAGCACCACAGCAGTAACCGCCAACAGCTAGGCAGAAGACAGTGTACTGCCCACTCTATTATGACCACCCTATCTGCCATCTTTTCTGGGGAGGTACCAACAACATCAAAAGCCTGGTGGAAGCAGAGCTCAGAAGTCAAAGGACTCACCTGTGGAGACTCAGGGAAATACCACGACGCCATGGAGCCTGAGCTGCACATATTCCCTATGCTCGTATACCTTCTGCTGCATTATGAACATCAATGCCGGCGAAGACAACCACAGTGAGTACTGCCACCTAGCACACAAGGGAGGGGGGAGGAAAATTAGAGTAACACACACACGCAACACGCAACACCCCCAACCCCAACACCATACACACAACCAGATGCAGTAACAATACATATTCACCCTGTGCCCCTCAGGATGAACGCAAGGACAAAATGATTTGAAGAAAGTGAGTCTAATACAATTAATTACTATGAATAAGTGCAGCAAAATACAAACATATATACAAGTTTACAAATGTAGGGACACTGCCCAGTCCTCAATGCCTGTGGACCACAGGGCCACAACACATAGGCCAAGGCCCCACCTCACTCCTGTAACAACACAGACAGAGCACTGCAGGTGCATCAGGTCGAAAATACACAGGCACCTCAAGGGGATGGGAAATGGGGGGACACCTCAGCCGGAAGATGGTACAATACCACTGGGCCTGGAGTGGGCAACATGCCCTGTGCGATGTCCTGGGGAGTGCAAGGCCACAGTCTCTCAAGTGGGTGGGTTGCTCATTGCTTGGTCCTGGGGAGTGCAAGGCCACAGTCTCTCAAGTGGGTGGTTTGCCCAGTGCTTTGTCCTGGGGAGTGCAAGGCCACAGTCTCTCAAGTGGGTGGGTTGCCCACTGCTTGGTCCTGGGGAGTGCAAGGCCACAGTCTCTCAAGTGGGTGGTTTGCCCAGTGCTTGGTCCTGGGGAGTGCAAGGCCACAGTCTCTCAAGTGGGTGGGTTGCCCACTGCTTGGTCCTGGGGACTGCAAGGCCACAGTCTCTCAAGTGGGTGGGTTGCCCACTGGTTCTGGAGGGGGCAACATGCCCTGTGATCCTCATCCTGGGAAGGATGGGGTGAGTAGATGGCTTCTTCCACTGGTTCTGGAGGGGGCCTTGTGCCCAGTGTGCTTCAGCCTGGGAAGGATGGGGTGAGTGGATGGCTTCTCCATTGGTTCTGGAGGGGTCATTGTGCCCTGTGATGCAGATTATGGGGATTACAAGATCACAGTCTCTCACCTGGGTGTCAGACCCACAGGATTTGCAGGGCCCAGGCCGCAGAACATACCCTGGATGCAGGACTACACACTGCCCGCCGGCGGTACTGGCTGCTCAGTGGTGGCAGTGGCGGTGCTGGTGGTGGTGCTGGTAGTGGTGCGGGAAGCTCCAGCCTTTCCCCTGCAGCCTCAGATGGCTGCCCACTGTGGCTGCTGCTGCTGGCAGTGGTGCTGGTGGCGGTGCTGGCAGTGGTAGGGGGAGGCTCCAGCCCATCCCCTGCAGCCTCAGACGGCTGCCCACTAGGGCTGCTGATGCTGGCAGTGATGCTGGCGGGGGTGCTGGTGGTGCTGGCAGTGGTGGGGGGAGGCTCCAGCCCATCCCCTGCAGCCTCGGACGGCTGCCCACTGGGGCTGCTGCTGCTGGCGGTGCTGGTAGCAGTGCTGCCAGTGGTGGGGGGAGGCTCCAGGCCTTCCCCTGCAGCTTTGGATGGCTGAACCACCATGATTGGTGGTGGGGGCTCCAAATTAGTCCCACCACCAGGCCTCCTTCCCTTCGTGCCTGCTGGTGCAGGCCCCTTGCGTTCCTGGCAGCAACCGGGGATTGCCCCTTCCCTGTAGCAGCTGGGGTGCCTCCTTGCCCTTCCTAGATGCAGCTGGTGCTGCCTCCTTGCCCTTCCTAGACACAGCTGGTGGTGCCCCCTTGCCCTTCCTTGAAGCACCTGGTGCAGGCACCCTTTCAGTGTGGTTGCCTGGTGCCCGGGATCCTCTCCCACCTGCAGTAGCTGTCTACACTACTGTGGCCGTGGACAGGGTGACTGAAGTGCTTGCCTGGGTTCTGACCACCCTGGACTGATGTGAAGGACAGGGGGGTGGTAGGGAAGAGGATATGGTGGAGAGGAAAAGCTTCTTAGGGACATTGGGGTGGGAAGAGTGTGAAGGTTTGGGAGTGGGAGAAGAGGAAGAGGAAGCGGTTGTAGAAGGTATCTGCTGATTTTGGGTGCAGGTGCATGAGCTGGATGCTGTTGTGAGGTGGATGGCTGTTGGGTGTCTGAGTGCTTGCGTTTGTGTACTTTGGGAGGAGGGGGCACAGACACAGTGGGAGAGAACACAGGGGACGTGTGCATGGATGTGGGGGTGGTGACTGCCAGTGAGGGGTGTGTTCTGATAGGCGTGATGGTGGTAGTGGATGAGGATGTAGTGCATGCAGGTGTGAGTGTAGATGCTACTGGAAAGGAGGTGGATGACGAGGAGGAGAGGACACAGTGGAGGCAGTGGATGTTGGTATGTCTGCATCTGGATGGTGTCTGTGTGATTGCCTGTGAGATGATGTGTGATGCTTGTGTTTGCCTGAACCACTCCTGTGTGTTGTCCTGGGTGCATGCTGGTCCTCCTGTGTGCTTGGGATAGGTTGCGGTTGAGGTGAATGGCATTGGGTAGAGGAAGTTGGAGGGGGGGGCTAGAAACAAGGACAATAGCTGCCATCAGGGAGGAGGCCAGAGCCTGGATTGATCTCTGTTGGGCTGCCATGTCAGAATGAATGCCCCCCAGGAATGCATTTGTCTGTTGCAAATGGGCTGCCAGCCCCTGGATGGCATTCACAATGGTTGTCTGCCCAACAGAGATGGATCTCAGGAGGTCAATAGCCTCCTCACTCAGGGCAGCAGGGCTAACTGGGGCAGGGCCTGAGGTGCCTGGGGCAAAGGAGATGCCCACCATCCTGGGTGAGCGGGCACAAGCTATTCGCTGAGCAGCTGCTGGGAGTGCGGTGGTGGTACGGGGGTTGGTGGCTGTACCTGTAGTTGGGGTGGGCACAGATGTGTCCACCACCACCAGGGAGCTTCCATCAGAGAAGGTATCACTGTCCGAACTGTCCCCTCCAGTCTCTGCTGTGGTGCTCTCCTCGCCCTCCGTCCCACTGGTGCCCTCACCATCGTGGATTTGGCCTCCTGGGCCCTGTGGGATGCGGCTCTCCCCGTCGCCGGTGCCTCTGCTCCTCCGCCAGATGATGCTAATGCACATAGGGAAAGGTGACAAAACAAAAAGGGGGGGGGAGAGACAAAGGATACACTTTGGCAGCAACAACACCACCGTTGGTGTACACAACACACACAGGGAACAGCCGTACGCACTAGGCAATGCACTAGCAGTCACAATGCTAGTCGCCAGCCCATGGACAGGGATACCTAACGCCAATTACAGCATACATGAGACCCACAGACCCCTGTCCAGTAGTGGATGCCTACTAGCTTGGTTGGAGGAGGTTTACATCAGCCCTTGCCCAACATGGGACCTACCATGCAATGTCCGGCCTGGTATAGGGGCACCCACAGGCCCACAAGCCCCACATGGGTACCACCCAACCATACACAAGTAGTATATTAGGGCACTGTACTCACCCCCTTGTGGCTGCTGTGTTGCCCCTAAGCACCCATCCAGCTCCGGATAGGCCACTGCCAGTATGTGGGCCATCAGGGGGGTCAGGGTTCGATGAGCACCCCTTCCTCGTTGGGAGGCCATCCTCAGCTGGGCCTCCGCAGTCTTCCATGCCCAGCGTCTCAGGTCCTCCCCCCATTTCTGACAGTGGGTGCTCTGCCTGCCGTAGACCCCCATGGTCCGCACGTCCTTGGCGATGGCACGCCATATACTCTTTTTCTGATGGGCGCTGACCTGCAGAGAAATACACATAGGAAAAGGTATCAGTCAGACCGTCGTGCCTGCTACACTCATGGCCTACCATAGCCCTCACACACAGACATGGCCCACCATACATGCAGCACGCTGCCCAGGGCCCTTCCACCAAACCCTGCCACACGAGGCCCTCACACACAGCACACCATGCATTTATGCCCCATGCATCGTGTTCACAGTGTTCTCACCTGTTGGTCTGGAGGCCCATACAGCATTCGGTACTGGGGTAGGACCCCATCCACCAGTCTCTCCAACTCCGACGCAGTGAAGGCAGGGGCCCTTTCCCCATTGACATGAGCCATGGTCGGTTCCAGACACAGGTCACAGCAGCACATACAATGTAGGCCCCCTCCTGTTGAAGGTCAGGTAGCAAGTGAGTGAACAGATAGAAAATGGCGGTCACGTCCGCAGCGGTGCGTGCCGTCACCGCCGGCATACTTCACCATTGGCCAATGTAACCCATAGGGGCCAATAATAACCAATAAGAAGTTGCACAGTGGGTCTCGACCACAACGGCGCACAACATCGGTGGAATTACATCATGTCCACATTTCCCTCCATACAGGATAGGCAGATGCCATTTAGGGGGGGGGCAGGCCATGGCTCCTAACTGCGTCACAGTACATATAAGCACAAGTTGGACGCCTCCAACAAAATACAGTTACAATAACAACATGCAATGAAGTGTAGTGGTTGGAAATATGAGATACTGACCTGCTGCTCACCGTTTTGCCCCATAGAGTGCATCCGCTGCGGATGAATAGGAGATGGGGACATTCCCCCGTATACAGATCCCTGGTGGGCTTGGCAACAATGGAGGACAGGCACATCATCCTCACCTATAGACTTGACAGGGCCACAATCACTGAGCTGTGTGCCCAATTGGAGCCTAACCTGATATCTGCTATCCGTCACCCCACTGGGATCTCCCCTCTTGTGCAAGTCCTATCTGTGCTCCTTGTCCTGGCAACTGGCTCCTTCCAAGTAACAGCAGGCTTGGCAGCAGGAATGTCTCAGTCAATGTTCTCAATAGTGCTGACCAGAGTTTTGTCTGCCCTGATTAAACACATGCGCAGCTACTATGTTTTCCCCGAGAAGGAGGATTTGGCCACAGCGAAAGCTGATTTCTGTGCAATGGGACATATCCCCAACATAATTGGGACAACTGATGGTACACATATTGCATTAGCTCCCCCCCTCCAGGAGAAATGAACCGGTGTTTAGAAATCGAAAGAGCTTTCACTCAATGAATGTGCAGATAGTGTGCCCGGCGGACCAGTACATCTCCCACGTCAATGCAAAGTATCCTGGGTCTGTGCATGATGCCCTTATCCTGAGGAATAGCAGCATCCCATATATGATGGGCCACCTCCAGAGGCACAGGGTGTGGCTAATAGGTGAGCCCTCGTTCCCACCCAGTGGATGTTGGTGTGTGGGTATGATGTGGGCCCCAGGGTTAGTGTGTGTCCAACAGTTGTCCCTCGATATTTGCAGGTGACTGTGGTTACCCCAACCTCTCATGGCTACTGACTCCTGTGAGGAATCCCAGGACAAGGGCAGAGGAACGTTACAATGAGGCACATGGGTGAACAAGAATAATTATAGAGAGGACATTCGGCCTCCTGAAGGCCAGGTTTCGTTACCTCCATCTAACAAGAGGTTTCCTGTGCTACTCACTCAAGAAAGTCTGCCAGATCATCGTGGCATGCTGTTTGTTGCACAACCTTGCCTTACGTCTCCAGGTGCCTTTTCTGCAGGAGGATGAGCCTGGAGATGGGCGTGTGGCAGCAGTGGACCTTGTGGACATTGAATAAGAGGAGGCAGAGGATGAGAATGAGGACAACAGAAGTGCTATCATATGTCAATACAACCAATGACACACAGGTGAGACAGTGTTTCTATTTGCAGATATATGTGCCCCACTCTTGCTCCTGGTGTGTTGACTGCAGCCAACTACAGGTCAATCGTATGTATACATTACATACATTACAGTACAGTTGAATTGCATGTGTGAACTTTGTTAAACAAATACATACTGAAATCATTTGACATACTCCATACTTGTATTTTTTCAAAGGGTATTTATTTAAGTGCTAAGAAGTAGAGGGGGATGTGCAATGCGCTGGGGTGATGATGGAGGAATGTCCAGGATAGAGTCCAGTCTATTTGTATCAAAGGTGCATTGTCCAAGGGTAAGTAGGAAGGGGAGCAATGGCAGTTGAAGGTGGACAGGGTGACAGAGTGGGACACAAGGGGGACAATCAGGAGAGTCTTATTTCCTGGAGGGGGTCTTGGCAATAGTCCCTGGATTCTGCCTGGATTGCAGGGAATGTTTGCGGGGTGGTTTTCCTTCTATGGTGGGAGGGGTGCTGGCGGCCTGTTGGTCCTGTGGTGGGGCCTCCTGTCCACTAGCGGCAGTGGAGGGCTGTTCATTGGTTTGGCTAGTGTCAGGGGCCTGGTGGTGTGCCACTGCCTCCCTCATAGTGTTGGCCATGTCTTCCAGCACCCCTGCAATGGTGACCAGGGTGGTGCTGATGTCCTTCAAGTCCTCCCTGATCCCCAGGTACTGTCCCTCCTGCAGCTGCTGGTTCTCCTGCATCTTGTCCAATATCTGTCCAATTGTCTCCTGTGAATGCTGGTATGCTTCCAGGATCTTGGTGAATGCCTCCTGGAGAGTCGGTTCCCTGGGCCTGTCCTCTCCCTGTCGCACAGCAGTCCTCCCAGCTTCCCTGTTGTCCTGAGCCTCTGTCCCCTGAACCATGTGCCCACTGCCACTGACCCCAGGTCCCTCATCTTCCTGTGTTTGTGGGGTGGCCTGGGGTCTCTGTAGTGGTGGACACACTGTTGATTGATGTGTTCTGGGGACAGAGGTATGGGCCCGCTGGGTGGGTATTGTGCTGGTGTTTCCTGAGGGGGGGAGGCTCTGTGGTGGTAAGGGACCTGCCTGGGGAACCAACTGTCCGGAGGTCCCTGATGGGCCAGGTTGGTAATCTGGATCCAGGCGAGCAGAGCTGCTGTCATTACTGTGGGCATCTTCTGTGGGGGGACTGGATGTTGCTGGCACCTCTTACCCTGTGACATGAACTGGGGGACCTGTGGGGATGTAAATGCAGTTGTATTGTTTCTGCATGTGACTTTTTGTACATGGGTGTGTTGTCCTGTATTGTTGTTATTGCCCTGGCAGATTAGCCTTTGTGTGAGGTGTTATTTGACGGGCTAGGTGATTGTGAGTGTGCATGCAGTGGTGATAGTTGTCCATGCAGGTCTATGCGTGGTGTCCATGCATTGATTTTGCATGCAGGGCTTGGTATTGGGATGGGTGGGTTGTGATGGTGGGGTGTGTGGGAGCTGGTGGAGTGATGGCAGTGAGGGTACGGGTGGGGGTATGTGATGGCATGCAGGTAGGGGGGTGATCCTAATAGAGAGTTGACTTACCAGAGTCTAGTCCTCCTTCTACTCCTGCCAGGCCCTCAGGATGCATGATTGCCAAGACTTGCTCCTCCCATGTTGTTAGTTGTGGGGGAGGAGGTGAGGGTCCATCGGCAGTCCTCTGTACAGCTATTTGGTGTCTTGCTGCCACAAAACGTACCTTCCCCCGTAGGTCATTCCACCTCCTCCTGATGTTATCCCTTGTTCTTGGGTGCTGTCCCACGGCGTTGAGCCTGTCCACGATTCTCCGCCACAGCTCCATCTTCCTAGCAATGGATGTCTGCTGCACCTGTGATCCGAATAGCTGTGGCTCTCCCCGAATGATTTCCTCCACAATTACCCTTAGTTCCTCCTCAGAGAACCTGGGGTGCCGTTGTGGTGCCATGAGTGTATTGTGAGTGGTGTGGGTGAGGGTGCGTGGGGTTATGAGTTGAGGTGTGTGATGTAAGGTGCGTGGATGGTGTATGGGTGATATGTGTTATGTGGCTCTGGTTATGTGGGTGCTCTTGCTGTATCTCTCTCTGTTGGCAATTCTTTCTATTCGTAAAGGGTTGTGGGTAATGTGGGTGTGTGTTTTATATTGGTGTGGGTGTGTGGGTGTGGTGTGTATATGTGTGTCATTTAAACTGTCCAACGTAGCTTTGTTTTGTATGTGTGTGTGAATTTTGAGCGCAGCTAATGTACCGCCAATGGTTTAGCGCTATTGAATGTCCGCCGCGGTGATTTGTGGGTCATAATACTGTTGCCGTAGTTCTGTTGGCGTAACAGTGTGGGTTTGGATACCACCAGTTTATCACCCACCTTTGGGTTGGTGGACTTGTGTGTGTGGCTGTATAGTGACAGATTGCTATGTGTGTGTCATAATATGGGTAGCGGTAATCCATCGAGCCGGCATGGTGGTAAGCGGAACTTACCGCCAATGTTATAATGAGGGCCAGGATCTCTACTGTTGGAACATGCACTTTTTTTTGCTTTCTTTAGTATGTTGTTGGAGTATAGTTTAGTTGTGAGTTTGTTAGTCAAAGTCTCTGCCTGTTCATTAAACGTTTCCACCTCAGAACAGTTACGCCTAGTATGAAGAAATTGCCGGAATGGGAGAATCTCTCTCAGTGCACTTGGGTGGAAACTATAGAATGGTAATAGATCAGTCTTATTTGTTGTTTTTTCAAAGGCCATAGTGATGAATTGATTATCCCTCACGTTGATACTAAAGTTAAGAAATGTGATGTTTTTATGTCCAATGGTACGGCTAAACTGAAGAAAGGGGTCAATAGTTTTAACCCATGTGGTAAATTCAAGAGCAGGCTTCTCATCACCCTTCCAAATGATCAGGATGTCGTCTATGTATCTGTGCCAGATGACAATCTGGTCTGTAAACTGGTTGGTAGATTAATAAATATAGTCTGTCTCAAACTGGTGTATGTATTAGCAGGCCAGAGTTTGAGCAAAAGTGCTGCCCATATCAGTTCCTTGTATTTGCTGGTATGTTGTGCCATTGTACTCAAAAAGTTCTCAGGGACATTCTTGAACTTTCAATGACATATTCAATCGGGGTAACACTGTTTATCTCTGTCTGCCTAGGTATGGCCTCCTTCACTTCTAAACCACCGTTCCTGGATACTATTGGTGTTAAGAGCTTCTGTATACATAATGGGAAGAGCGTTATGCAACTGAATAAACACTGATAAGCACTGCTTCAAAAGATTTGGAAAACCCTGAGAAAACACAACTGAAGCCCACAAAAAACACACACTGAAAGCAGGCCCGTCTACATATATAATAATTAACTCCATAAAGAAGGTGCCATACTCAAGGTGTCAAGTCTTGCGATGTATAGCAAATGTGGCAAAACATACCATTCCGCAACGTTCGTCAAGGTGTGAATTTTTTCACACAACCTTTCAAAGACTGGAAGGAAAAGCTCTGCCACCTCATAAAGCCCTAAATTAAATGCAACAAATTGCAATGAGAATTATTTTAGGCGTTTCTTTGAAGGATGTTCATTGTTTTTTTTTACCTTGATCAACTTGCATTTTGCTTTAAAGTGTCTTGAAAAACTAAAACATCTGTAGAGAGATGCGGATAAAGAGCAAAGCAACAGTCAGGTATGTGTATTGGCTTCCTATGCTTGTGATAGGCTAAGTAAAGGATGGCTAAATGTATTAGCTCTGCCGGGAGCTCTCTTCTTCGGTGGCCTGGTTTAGCTCGGCGTATCCAAACACAGTGACAACTTAAAGTAACGTTTATAAAATAGCCCCTAATGTGGATGGGTTGTTTATGCGCACATTAAACATTAGAAAGATAAATTACCCTCGAGGATCTATCACAAAGCAATGTTTAAAATACAGGGGGTGTGCAACTCTGAGACATTTGTCATTCAGGACTTTGCAAAGTCTTAAAAATGTCAGGATAAACTTCAAATACAGTAACACTGTAATTTCCCTTATAAATGAAAAAAATATTTCACCAGTGCCCCTGTGTATAGAATATACTGACTTCCTATTTTAAAGGCATTGACGTGACCAAGCAAGCTAAAGAAATTGTTGTCATGGTATTGGGTACCTACTATATAAATTCAGCAATTTAACATAACGTTTTGGGTTAAGTAGTTTAGTTGCTTAAAATCATTAGGTGCATATTTAAGAAAAGTGGCGCTGCATACAGTGCAGCACACTTTTTCTTGCGCCCTTTACTGCCCTTCTACCGCCACCATGTGCGCACCGTATTTAAAATACGCCTCACCATGGCACAGAGTATGGAGAAATAGCATTATTTTTTATGACGCTATTGATGTACTCTGCAGGAGTAGTGCCAAAATGCTGGTTCTACTCCTGCAGAGTACATAGGGGCCTATAGTGTCTGACGTCAGACACAGGGCTGGTCCACCCGCCCATACTCCACGGGGGAGTTTGCAGACCACCTCTGGTGTAAACGGGTTTGATGGACACACCCTGGGTGACGTGGGAAAAGGTTTTAAATGAGAATGCAGGAAGCAGGAAAAAGGTCATTCTCCGTGGTTTTGCGGGCTAATAATAAAGGGGTTAATGTTATCACACAAAAGCCTTGCCAGCGTTTCATTTGCAGACGCAACAACTGGCGATAAGAGTGGGCCAGCCCGGTGCCCAGCTGCATCGGATACTCCGGGTGCAGCACCCCTGTGCACCTGCACCGCGTCTCGCCCAGCCAGGCCTCCTCGGTGCGTGTGCACCACAACGCGCCCTCCACCGGCCCCAAAGCCTCGGAGAACGCCTCCCAGCCCGGCCCCTCCGTAAATGCACTGAGGCACGGCTCCTCCGGGTGCAGCCTGCCGCCTTCCTCCTGTATCGGCGCTGCAGGTGCTTGTGCGCCCACGCCCCTGAGCTGTGCCCGACCCGGCCATCCTGCCGTGCCCTCACGCGGCACTCTCCAGGACAGCGCGGTAGCGCCCTGCTGGGCCCCAGACACGCGGCCTCTCAGCCGCCACTACTAATCCCCAGAGAGAGACGCTTCGAACTACTTTTCTCCAGAGGCCCATGACAGTGAGAAGCCTGCTACCAGCTACCCAGCAAACCAGGCCCCACGTGCTACACATTCGGGCTACCAGCACCATGTGTGCAATAAGTGTGTCACCTGCAAGGGCCCTTTCTGCATTTTGAGGTGAGAAAGCCGCTGTTCCCAAGGCACGGACTGCGCAATGTGTTCCCCGTGCACCAAAAGACTACATTAGCCCTCCCTCAACATGACTGGCATCCCCACCCTGGAGCCTTTCACCATCCCGGGAGCCCCTCCCACGCAATCCCCAAGGTGGAGGGTGTGGGTGGAGCGTCTTGAAACCTGCTTTGAGGCGATCGACGTTCAAGCAGAGTGCAAGAGACCCCTCCTCCTCCATCTCAGTGGGCCAGACACCACAAAGTGTACAAGTCGGTAACTGAAGCACGACTTCACACTTATGACATTCTCAAGAGGGCCATTGCAGCGCATTTTGAGCCATACGCGAATCCTGACTATGAGCGTTTCCTGCTCCGCCAGGCACGCCAAACACCCAACGAGTCAGTAGATGCCTTCTATGGGCGTTTGAGGGAGCTAGCCAGAACATGCACGCTGCCCAACAAGGAAGACGAAATCTGGGTGCAGTTTATCCAGGGATACTCCTCATAAAAGCTCAGAGAGCGCATTCTACAGCAACCTAACATGGAGATGAAAGACATCCTAACACTAGGACGGTCCCTGGAGCTGTCAAAGGCACGCGCCACACACATGGACCAGGCGCCAGCAGCCTAGGTCAAGACAGAACCAGTAAATGCAGTGTCCACGAGCGCACCACGGACAAAGGAAGAGAGCCACAGAGGGAGACTCAAGGACAGACACTGCAAGTGGTGTGGAGGATCGCTACCGCACCCCGGCGCTTGCCCTGCACGAGGGAAAACGTGTAGCACGTGCGGGAAGCTGAACCATTTTGCAAAGGTCTCCTGATCCGCGCCAAGAGCCGCAGCACCCACATCCAAGAAGATGGTCAGAGCCTTGGACGCCGCCCCTCCCCCGCATTCAGACAGTGATATGGACGAAGATCACCATGTAGTCCATGTGGTACACACCATCGGTCGTCGAAAGCTACCCACATGCCTGGTGCTGCTGCAAGGCCTATCCGGACCTGCATTAGTCGACATTGGGGCCTCAATAAACCTCATGGCCACAGAAAGATACCTGAGATTTTCCAAGCCGCCCCAACTGAAACCAACACAAGTCCACGTCTATGCCTTTAGCAACGCTCGGCCACTGGAAATGACAGGAGCATTCATGGCAGAAGTTGCGCATGAAGACAGCACGGTACTGGCCAAAATCTACATCTCCAAAGAGGGGTCAGGGTTCTTACTGGGCTGCCAGACTGCCCAAAAACTCGATTTAGTATGCTTCGCATTTAGCATCCATGACAGAGATCTGGAAGACCTGATACAAGAATTCGACTCACTCTTCACAGGGATTGGTTACCTGAAAGGACCGCCCCTAAAACTCCAAATTGACGAATCCGTGGCCCCAGTTGCCCTCAGACACCGACGGGTAGCCTTCCACCTACACCCAAAGGTCGAGCAAGAACTACGTCTCCTAGAGAAGGCAGGCATTCTGAAAGGTTGTCAGGACCCATCTCATGGGTGTCCCCGATTGTGTTTGTGCGAAAACCCAAACAACCGGAGGCGGTTAGAATTTGCGTAGATATGCGCCTACCCAGTCAGGTGATCAAGAGGGAAAGATATCTAACCCTGATCAAAGATGACATAGCTATCTGTTGATGTCAGCCCTACAGGCCTGGGTGCCGTCCTGGCGCAAAGACAAAACTCAGGAGAATGGGCCCCCATCGCTTTTACCAGCTGCACACTCACGCCTACCGAACAGTGGTACTACCAAATAGAACGGGAGGCCATTGCCATCCACTGGGGGTGTCGCCACTTCCACCTGTACCTGTACGCCAAGGCATTCTCCGTGGTGACGGACCACAAGCCATTACTACCCCTCTTAAAAGGGTCTTCATCCAAACCGCCTCCGTGGATCAAAAAATGGATCTTACAGCTGCAAGAGTTTGACTTCACCATTGAATACAAACCGGGAACACGAAAACCCTGCGTATTTCTTGTCCCGCCACAACCGCCAGGCCTCCCCCAGGAGGTGTCAGAAGCCCTAGAAACGGAAGAGTATATTCGATATATCGTCGACCGAGCCAGACCACTGCACATGCTGCTCGGGGAAGTAGTAGCAGCTATGAGCCAGGACGAGTGCCTGCAAATGGCCATAATGGCTACCCGGTCCGGAAACTGGCAACCGCTCCAACCCCCAAAGTGTTCCGCACGGTCGACGCCAAATCCAGACTGCAAGCCCTCTTCAACGTAAGGCACAAACTGTTGGTAAGCGAGGAGGGGTGTCTGCTAAGGGGGTTCCGCCTAGTAATTCCTGCCACCCTGACCACCCGGGTCGTGTCACTAGTCCAGGGGACCCACCAGGGCATTGTTAAATCCCAAAATTGGCTCTGGAGCAAAGTCTGGTTCCCTGGTTTAAATCAGCTAGAAGAGGACTGTCAAGGGATGCCTTGTCTGCCAAGCCAGCGGAACCCCGGATCCCCCAGCACCAGTCATCAGGGAGAAGGGTCGCTCAGCCCCCTGGCAAAGAGTCAGCGCTGACTGCCCGACGGCTTCCACATGCTTGTGGTAATAGACGACTACTCGAGATACCCAGAGGTGGAACTAGTGCAGTCCACAGCGGCACCCAGCGGCATCCTGAAGATGGAGAAGCTGATGGCCACATATAGCCTATTTGGGGAAGTCCGCACAGACAACCGACCCCCGTTCAACAGCCACAAGTGGGCAGACATGTGCTCCAGCAACGTAAAACATCGCAGATTTACACCCCGGTGGCCTCAGGCAAATGAGGAAGTAGAATGTTTTATTAAGACACTGAACAAAGTGCTTTGCATTTTCTATGGCAGAGTCCTGAAATGTCGAAAGCGCCATCTATGCTTTCCTCAGAGAATACCCGGTCACCCCCAACGCCACCACGGGTGTGACCACAAGTAAGCTGTGTTTGAGGCGAGAAGTGGCAGACACTATCCTGCATCACCCGTCATGGGCAGTCCAGCAGCCACCTCAGAGCCAGTCGGAAAGACGGAGGTCCCGCACCAACACCTACGCATCTCGGAGGCGGAGAGCCAGGGAAGTATCCATTCAAGTGGGAGACTCCGTTATAGTGAAGGACCTCCACCCTGGAGGCAAGTTTCGTTTACCTTTTGAGGCACGGCCCTGGACAGTAACTGCTGTGAAAGACACCATGATAACTCCATGCCGTAGGACAGAAGTAACCCGAAACACTGCTTAGTTTAAACGCATACCCTGCCCCAATCCCACAGGTGGCGGGAGCAACAGTATCGCCACAACTAGAGTCCAGAACAGCCAGGAGAGAAGCCCAACTTTTCCAGAGGACACAGAAAGACAAGATGACCTCATCACAGAAAGGACCTCAGAAAATCACACAGAACTGGTGTTGGCAGCAACACCAACATCTGCCGAAGACACAGCCATGGAAGCAGGTGCCGTCGGCCCAGACCCAAACCAGAAGCCAACGTCCGGAAGGTCTTGAAGTGAGCATTATCAGCTAAAGTCCAATCCCGGCCCACCCAGGCTGTACGCAGACTTTGCACTTGGCTGAACTGAAACCTTTGCGTGGGTGCCCATGCATCACCGCTGCCATAGGGACATATTTGACAAAAGGTGAGTGTCTTTACCCTGGTTGGGCTTATGCCGTTGTTTGCTCTGGTTGGGTTTTTATCTTTCAGTTGGGGAGGGATGGAGTGTCTGACATCAGACCCAGGGCTGGTCCATCCCGCTCATACTTCACGGGGGAGTTTGCAGACCACCCCTGGTGTAAACGGGCTTGATGGATACACCCTGGGTGACTTAGGAAACGGTTTTAAATGGGAATGCAGGAAGCAGGAAAAAGGTAATTCCCCACTGTCCCGAAAGCTACTAATAAAGGAATTAGGCCCTCATTACAACCCTGGTGGTAAATCCCGCTTTCCTTCGTGCAGAAGACCGCCAACATACCGCTGCGGCCGCGGAATTCCGCTACCGGTATTACGACCCACAGCTCTGAATCCGCCACAATACAGACACCCACACAAGTCTGCCACACCAAAGGTCAGTGATAAACTGGCGATACCAAAACCGACACCATCACACCAAAAGGAATACGCCCACACTCTCACTACCCACGAATCAACGCGGCGGTCTTTCAACTGCGGAAATCCATTGGCGGCCAAGCTCAAAATACACACACACTTACAAAACACTACCACATTGGACAATTCGAAATATACACATCTGATACACATACACCCACCACACCCACACACCAATTCCAATATAAAGCACACACCCACATCGCCCACAAACCCTTACAACTAAAAATTTGAAAGAAGGCCAGAGAGAGAGACTACCTAAAACAGCACCAGCATCCACAGGCACAAAACACCATCACTCACACAACATCCACACACCTCAAACAACACACACCAACACATCCTCTCACACATCACAACAGACACCACCTCACACATCACCCACACCACATCATGGCACCTCAAAGACACCCCAGGTTCTCTGAGGAGGAGCTCAGGGTCATGGTGGAGGAAATCGTCCGGGTAGAGCCACAGCTATTCGGATCACAGGTGCAGCAGACGTCCATTGCAAGGAAGATGGAGCTATGACGCAGAATTGTCGACAGGGTTAACACAGTGGAACAGCATCCAAGAACACAGGATGACATCAGGAAGAGGTGGAACGACCTACGGGGGGAGGTGCGTTCCGTGGTATCCAGACACCAGATTGCTGTACAGAGGACTGGTGGTGAACCTCCACCTCCTCCCCCTCAACTAACAACATGGGAGGAGCAAGTCTTGGCAATTATGCATCCTGAGGGCCTCGCAGGAGTAGCAGGAGGACTGGACTCTGGTAAGACATATCTTTACTACTTTTTTTGCACATCCCACCTGCATGCCATCACATACCGCCACCCTTACCCTCACACCCATCACCCCAACAACCCACAGATACCCAACTAACACAACCCACACACCCCAAAACAAAGCCCTACATGTAACACCAATGCATGGACACCCATCACCAAAGCTTGTCCAGTACAGAGACTCACTCATGCCCCAAAATCACCAATCACACAAGTACCAAGCCACTAATGCAAGCACAGGAGTAGAGGGTCACTCACCCATTGCACAAGATGGCACACACAGATACAATAACTATGCATTTACACCCTAACAGGACACATACCCAATGTCACCGGACAGGAGGTGCCAGACATATCCAGTCCCCCCACAGAAGAGACCCACAGTGATGACAGCAGCTCTGCACCCCTGGATCAAGATGACCAGCCTGGCCCATCAGGGACCTCGGGACAGTCGTTTCCCCTGACACAGTCACAAACCACCATTGAACCGCCCCCCTCAGGAAACACCATCACAGCACCCACCCAGCGGGCCCATCTCTCTGTCCCCAGGACATGTCAATCAGCAGTGTGTCCACCACTGCAGGGAACCCAGGGAACCCCACTAACCCAGGACAATCAGGGACCTGGGAGCAGTGGCAGTGGGCACACGGTTCAGGGGACAGAGGCACAGGATAACTGAGAAGCTGGGAGGACAGATGTGCGACAGGGGAGGACAGGCCAAGGGAACCCACTCTCCACGAGGCACTCTCCAACATCATGGGAGCTTATCACCATTCCCAGGAGATCATGGGCACGGTACTTGCCAAGTTTCAGGAGACCCAGCGGCTGCAGGAAGAACAGTACCTGGGGATCAGGGAGGACTTGAAGTCCATTAACACCACCCTGCTCACCATTGCAGGGGTGCTGGCAGACCTTCTCAACACCAGGAGGGACACAGTGGCACACCAACGGGCCCCTGACACTAGCCTGGGCGATGAACAGCCCTCTACCTCTGCTGGCGCTAGTGGACAGGAGGCACCGCCTCAGGAACAACAGGCCACCAGCACCCCACCCCCTGCAGATGTAGAACCACCCAGCAAACGGTCCCTGAGATCCAGGAACAAGACAGAGAACATTGCCAAGATCCCGCCAGGAAATAAGACTGAATGTCACCCTTCTGTCCCACTATGTCACCCTGTCCATCCTTAAGCTGCTATTGCTCCACTTCCTATGCCCCTTTGGACAATGCACCTGTGAAACAGATAGGCAGGACTCTGCCATGGACATACCACCACCATCACCCCAGCCCATTTTACAACCCCCTCCACTTATTTGCACAGGAATAAACACACTTCAATCACAAAACAATGTGGAGTCATTCTGTGCTTTCATAAATGTGTAATTGCAATACCTATGGAATATAGCAATGTCAATTTACTTGTTCACATGCCAATGTAACACAGCTGTAGGCCAGGAGTAAAAATAGCAGGGGGCACAAAGTGGGACCCAGATCTGTGAAATGGAAAGTCAAAATGACAAGTTAGTGTCCATACACTGAGTGAAAATGACAGACTTATGCTAGCTCCAACAATGATATGAGATGTGGGAAGAAGTGACATCTTCTTACCTGTGTCTCACTGGAAATATTGCATGATGATGTTGTTTCGGTTGTCGATATCCTCTTCTTCTGCCTCCTCTTCTTCACTGTCCACAGGCTCGACAGCTGCCACAAGACCACCATCTGGCCCATCCTCCTGCAGAAAAGGCACCTGGTGTTGCAAAGCCAGGTTGTGCAGCATACAGCAGGCCACAAATATCTGGCACGCCTTCTTCGGTGAGTAGTATAGAGAACCACCAGTCAGATGAAGGCACCGGAATCTGGCCTTCAGGAGGCCGAAGGTGCGTTCTATTATCCTCCTAGTTCACCCATGTGCCTCATTGTAGCATTCCTCTGCCATTGTCCTGGGATTTCTCACTGGGGTCAGTAGCCATCACAGTTTGGAGTAACCAGAGTCACCTGCAAATGTTGAGGGACAACTGTTAGATACACACTAACCCTTAGGGACAACCCCATACCCAGACACCTATGTCAACTGTATTGGGACCTTGGCCTCACCTATTAGCCACACACGGTGCCTCAGGAGTTGCCCCATCACATAAGGGATGCTGCTATTCCTCAAGATGTAAGCGTCATGCACAGAGCAAGGATACTTGGCATTCACATGGGAGATGTACTGGTCTGCCAAACACACCATCTGCACATTCATCGAATGGTAGCTTTTCCGGTTTCTGTACACCTGTTCATTCCTGCGGGGGGAGGGGAAATGCCACATGTGTACCATCAATGGCACCAATGATGTTGGGGATATCTCGCAGGGCATAGAAGTAACCTTTCACTGTGGGCAAATCCTCCACCTGTGGGAAAACGATGTAGATGCGCATGTGTTTCAGCAGGGCAGACAACACTCTGGACAACACGTTAGAGAACATTGGCTGGGACATCCCTGATGCCATGGCCACTGTTGTTTGAAAAGACCCACTGGCCAGGAAATGGAGTCAGGACAGGACCTGCACTAGAGGGGGTATCCCTCTGGGATGGTAGATAGCTGACATCAGGTCTGGCTCCAACTGGGCACAAAGTTCCAGGATTGTTGCACGATCAAGTCTGTATGTGATTATGATGTGTCTCTCTTCCATTGTTGACAGGTCCACCAGGGGTCTGTACACCGGAGGATGCCGCCATCTGATCACCTACCCCAGCAGACGTGCCCTATGGAGGAGAACAGCGAGCAAAGAGTCATCCAACACTGAGGTATCACAATGTGTTATTAGCAGAAATATTAGTAATCCGCAATGTGCTGGTATCTGTCTGTATTCCCGGCCTAGTTAGGTGTGGCGCAGTTTTCATCCATACCATGTGGCCCCCTGAAATGGCGGCTGCCTGACCTGTAAGGTGTGACAAGGGGATATGAGGTAACTGCGCTGGCATTGTACACTGTCGCAGTGGGCGGTCGAAGACCACGGCGCAATTCTGCATTGGTTAACATTGGGACCTATGGGTACCAGGAGCAAATAACGATGTATGCCGGCGGTGGCGGTACGCACCGCCGCGGACGTGACTGCCATTTTCTGTCTGTTCAATCACTTGATACCTAACCTTCAACATGAGAGGACCTACACTGCAAGTGCTGCTGTGACCTGTGTCTAGAAGCAACAATGGCTACAGTGTCTGGGGAAAGGTCCCCAGCCTTCACTTCGGAGCAGTTGGAGAAACTAGTGGATGGGGTCCTCCCCCAGTACACGCAACTGTATGGTCCTGCAGACAAACAGGTGAGGACACTGTGAGCATGCTGCATGGGCAATGCCTGCTTTGAGTGGTGTGGATGGAAGATACATGGGGGGGGCTGAGGCCTGCATGTGTGGATGGTGAGTATATGTGCGTCAGGGCTTGGGTGGGAACTGGTGGGCAATGAGTATGACGGTCCAGACAGATGATTAATTTCCTTTCCTCCTGTACCATTCTTGTAGGTCAGTGCCCACCAGAAGAAGGGTATTTGGCGTGCCATCACCAAGGACATCAGGACACTTGGGGTCTACCACAGATGGAGCACCCACTGCCGTAAAAGATGGGAGGACCTGCGCCGCTGGAGCAAGAAGACGGTGGCGGACCAGCTGGGGATGGCCTCCCAACATGGAAGGGGTGCCTGTCGCACCATGACCCCCCTGATGTCCCGAATCCTGGCGGTGGCCTCTCCGGATTTGGATGGGCACTTAAGGGCATCACAGCAGCCACAAGGGGGTGAGTACACTCTCATTCAACTGACTGACTTACCAGGTGTCTGGGTGAGGGAGGTGGGCAGTGGGTTCCCCTAGGCCAGGGTGAAGTTGGTAGGCAAGGTCCCTTGTGAGGCAGGCTATGTGGCACCCCAACCCCACTAGGGTTAAGAGCCATCTACACCTAGTCTGCTCCTGTGACTTCCAGGTGTGCAGCAATTGGGCTTAGGCCTCGTACCCTGTGGTCAGGTGAATTTTCTAGGAACTGTTAGGAACTGTTAGTGCATGGAGTAGTGCTGAGGGCTGCTCCCTGTGTGTTGTGTCCGCCAACGGTAGGGGTGTTGCATGCACTGAACATGTTTTTCTTCTTTCTTTCCCCCCTTTTTGTTTTCTCCCTGTTCTTGCGTGCAATAGCATCATCAGGCAGAGAAGCAGTGGCACCGAAGCAGGAGGGACCTGCAACCCACTTGGCGTTGGAGCGTGAAGCAACGGAGTCTGAAGCCACTAGTGGGATGGAAGGCGAGGGGAGCTCAACGGCGGAGACAGGAGCAGACACCAGTGACAGCAACTCCTCCTCTGATGGGAGCTCCCTTGCGGTGGCGGGCCCCTCTGTGCCCACCGCATCAACAGGTACAGCCTCCACCCCCACTACCAGCACCGCCCTCCCAGCAGCTCCTCAGCGTGTGTCCTGTGCCCGCTCACTCAGGAGGGTGGGTATCTCCTTTGCCCCAGACACCTCAGCCCCTGCCCCAGTCAGCCCTGCTGCCCTCAGTGAGGACGCTATTGACCACCTGAGATCCCTCACTGTTGGGCAATCTACCATTTCGAATGCCATCCAGGGTGTTGAGAGGCATTTGCAACAAACAAATGCATACCTGGAGGGCATTCATTCTGGGCAGGCGGCCCAACAGAGAGCATTTCAGGCTCTGGCCTCAGCACTGATGGCAGCCATTGTCCCTGTGTCCAGCCTCCCCCTCCAACTTCCTCCACCCAGACCCAATCCCCTGTACCTCAGCCTATCCCAAGCACACCATCAGACCAGCATGCACACACATCAACACACAAAAGTGGCTCAGGAAAACATAAGCACCACACATCCCACAGGCACTCACACAAGCACCATACCCATGCAGACACAGCAACATCAACTGCCTCCACTGTGTCCCCCTCCTCCACGTCCTCCTCCTCCATCCCAGTCTTGTCTCCACTCACACCTGCATGCACTACATCCTTAGCAACTACCTCCATCACCAGCACCAGCATGCCCATCACCACACACTGCTCACGTGCAATCACCACCCCACTACCATTCACACATCCTCTGTGTCCTCTCCCAGTGTGTCTGTGAGCCCTCCTCCCAAAGTACACAAACGCAGGCACACACACACCCAACAGCCATCCACCTCACACTGGCCCATGCACCTTCACCCAAATTCAGCAGATGTACACCTCCTACAACCACTACCTCTTCCTCCACTCCCAAACCCCATCCATCTTCCCATCCCAGTGTGTCTAAAAAACTTTTCCTGGCAACCCTTGACCTCTTCCCTTCACCTCCCCCGTCCTTCCCCTGGGGCCAGTCTTTGCAGGTCCCAGACCAGCACCTCAGCCACCAAATCCCCAGGCACAGTGGTGCCAGCAACTGCAGGGTCATCGAGTGCACCACCCATCAGGGCTGCCAGTGTGCCACGTAGCGAGGGCAAGGACATTCAGCCACCTGCCAAGGTGAAAAAGGTGCCCACATCCCAGAGGGAGAAGCCGCACCTACCAGCCACCAAGGGCTCAGCAAAAACAAAAGGGGATAGTGGCAAGACAACTGTGGCACCATCAAAGGTGGGGAAGGGACAAAAGCAGAAGGGCAGGTCAGGACAGGGCACAGTGGCACTGACTGAGGGACCAGTGTCACACTTTCTGTCCACGACCACACCAACCTGTACAACGGTGAACACCGCAAGCTGCCCCGCCACCACAACCGCCACCTGCATCGCCACCTGCACTGCCACCTGCACAGCCACCTGTACAGCCACTGGCATGTCTACAGCCTCAGCGAGAGTCCCCAGCCTCTTCCCCAGTGGGCAGCCGTCCGAGGCTGCAGGAGACGTCCTGCCGTGTCCCTCAGCAGGTGCTGACCCATGCACCACCGCCAGCACCGCCACCACAGACACAGCCACAAGCACCAGCACCGCGACGTGCTCGGATGTGGCACCACAGCTGACATGGCAACCGTTCCCAGTGGTCAGTCGTCCGAGGCTAGAGAAGAGTTCCTGGACCCTGGCCAGCTTCCATGAGGCATGACTTCCATCACTGTTTGCACCTGCAGGTGGAAGGCAAAGCCGCAGAAGTGTGAGGTATGTCGCTGCCTCCATGGCATATCATGCTACCTGTACCTCGGCAATCTTGTGGCACACACACCCAGGTGAGAGAATTGTACCGGCCACACTGCATGTGGAACACTCTGGGCACCATGCCCCCTCCAGAACCAGTGGAGAGACACATCCACTACCTCAGTCCTTGGCAGGATAAAGCACTCTGGGCACCAGGCTCCCTCCAGAACCAGTGGAGAGATACATCCACTACCTCAGTCCTTGGCAGGATGAAGCACTCTGGGCACCAGGCCCCCTCCAGAACCAGTGGAGAGACACATCCACTACCTCAGTCCTTGGCAGGATGAAGCACTCTGGGCACCAGGCTCCCTCCAGAACCAGTGGAGAGATACATCCATTACCTCAGTCCTTGGCAGGATGAAGCACTCTGGGCACCAGGCCCCCTCCAGAACCAGTGGAGAGATACATCCACTACCTCAGACCTTGGCAGCATGAAGCACTCTGAGCACCAGGCCCCCTCCAGAACCAGTGGAGAGATACATCCACTTGAGAGACTGTGGCTTTGCACTCCCCAGGATAAAGCAGTGGGCAAACCACCCACTGGAGAGACTTGAGAGACTGTGGCTTTGCACTCCCCAGGATAAAGCAGTGGGCAAACCACCCACTGGAGAGACTGTGGCTTTGCACTCCCCAGGATAAAGCAGTGGGCAAACCACCCACTGGAGAGACTTGAGAGACTGTGGCTTTGTACTCCCCAGGATAAAGCAGTGGGCAAACCACCCACTGGAGAGACTGTGGCTTTGCACTCCCCAGGATAAAGCAGTGGGCAAACCACCCACTGGAGAGACTTGTGAGACTGTGGCTTTGCACTCCCCAGGATACAGCAATGAGCATGGAGCCCCCTCGTGCAGCAGTGGAGTCATGCGTTCATCTGGCTGAGGTGGCCCCACCTCCCCCTGAGGTGCCTGTATATTTTTGATCTGATTCCCCAACAGTGTTCTCTCCGTTTCCAGCCAGGTATCTTGTGTGGGCTTCACCCATGCATTTTAGGACCAGTGGTCCACGGACAATGATTGGTACACTATCCGAACTTGTGTAGTTGGTGTACATATTTGTATATACTGAATTTTGATTTTTTTCTATCAGAGTTTTCATGATTACACTGGTCACAATCATTTCCTTTTGTCCTTGCGTTCTTCCAGGGGGTGATGGGGTGTATATGTAATGTTGCGGTATCTATTTGTGTGTATGGTGTTGTTGGTGAGTGTGGGGGTATTGCGTGTTGCGTGTGTGTGTCACTCTCTTTTCCCTCCCCCTCCCCTGTGTTGTAGGTACAGTACTCACCGTGGTTGTCGACGGCATCTGTCATCCTCCTGATGGAGCAGAAGGAAGAGCAGCATTGGTAACACCTGTAGTTCCGGCTCCATGGCATCCTGATCCCTCGTTGGGTGTCTAGAGGTGAGTGTTTTCCCTTCTCTGTACTGTTTCCGCGGTGCTTTTGATAGCATTGGTTCCGCCCCATAAAGGGTAGGCCCCTTGTAATAGTGTGGGGGTTACTTTGTCCTCCACCTGTATTTTGGCAGTTACCGCAGCGGTGTTTGTTTCTACTGCCGTGGCGGTCGGAGTGTTAAAGTAGGTGTCTGTGTTGGCGGTTTCCGCCATGGTCGTGATTCAATTTTTTTTTCCCGCCGGCCTGTTGGTGGTATTACCGCCGCTCACCAACTGCCAGGGTTGTAATGAGGGCCCTATTGTTATCACCCAAAACCTTTGTCAGCGTTTCATTTGCCGACGCAACAGGGCGTATTGTAAACAATGGTCTGCCCCCTTTTAATACCTGCTCTTAGCAAGCATTAAACGCGTCGAATAAAATGACACTAGGAAATCTTGCGCCAGTTTTTTCAGCCCCCACTAATGGGGGAACTCTCCCTTTGCATACATTATTCCTGGTGCAGACATAGGGGGTCATTTTGACCTCGGCGGTAAAAGGCGCTTACCGCCGGTCAGAAGACCGCCATAACACCGCCGCGGCCGCAGTAAACCGCCACGGTCATTCTGACCCGCAACTAGCAAACCGCCAAAAACCCGACATCCACAAAAGTCCGCCACACCAAAGCTCAGCGAAAAAATGGCGATGACCAAACCTCCACCTTCACGCCAACAGAAATACGCCCATACCATTCCGACCCACAAATCCACGCGGCGCTCTTTCAAACGCGGTATTCCATTGGCGGTACACACCACCGCAGTCAAAATACACACACACATAGAAAACTCAGCCACATTGGTCAGTTTGAAATACACACACCTGATACACATACTAACACCACTCCCACACACCCAACACAATATAAAACACACACCCACAAGCCCCTACGACCCGAAATCATTGACGAAGGCTAGAGAGAGAGCACAGAATAGACAGTCCCACAACACAGAGGCACACAACACCATCACCCACACAGAATCCACGCACCAAACACCACACACCACCACACGCACCACACTCATCACCACAAACGCCTCCCCACACCTCAACCACACCACCCCATGGCACCCCAAAGACACCCCAGGTTCAGTGACGCCGAACTCAGGGTCATGGTGGAGGAAATAGTCCGTGTAGAGCCCCAGCTCTTCAGGGCACAGGTGCAGCACACCACAATTGCCAGGAAGATGGAGCTATGGCAAAGGATAGTGGACAGGGTTAACGCGGTTGTTAGAAATGGGGTTTTTGGTTGGCAGTTAGGTTGCCCTCTGTCCAAGCAAGAACCCTCACTCTAGTCAGGGTAAGTCACACACAATCCAAAATCAGCCTGTGCTCACCCTCCGGTAGCTTGGCACGAGCAGTCAGGCTTAACTTAGAAGGCAATGTGTAAAGCATTTGTGCAATAAATCATACAACACCATAGCATAACACCACAAAAATACACCACACAGTATTTAGAAAAATATATAATATTTATCTGGGTATCTTCAGGTCAAAACGATCAAAGATGCAATATGAATTTGTAAAGGTATCACTGAAAAGTGATATAAAGGGGGTCATTCTGACCCTGACGGGCGGCGGGGGCCGCCCGCCAGAGTTCCCCCCTCCGAAATACCGCTCCACGGTCGAAAGACCGCGGAGGGTATTCTAAGTTTTTCCCTGGGCTGGCGGGCGGTCGCCAAAAGACCGCCCGCCAGCCCAGGGAAAAACTCCCTTCCCACGAGGATGCCGGCTCGTAATCGAGCCGGCGGAGTGGGAAGGTGCGACGGGTGCTGTTGCACCCGTCACGTATTTCACTGTCTGCCAAGCAGACAGTGAAATACTTGTAGGGACCCTCTTACGGGGGCCCCGCGACCCCCCCCTACCGCCATCCGGTTCCCGGCGGGCGGACCGCCGAGAACTGGATGGCGGTAGGGGGGGGTCGGAATCCCCTCGGCGGCGCAGCTAGCTGCGCCGCCTTGGAGGATTCAAAAGGGCGGCGGTACACTGGCGGGAGACCGCCAGTGTTGCCGGTCCGACCGCGGCTTTACCGCCGCGGTCGGAATGCCCTGCGGGGCACCGCCGGCCTGTCGGCGGTGCTCCCGCCGACCCTGGCCCCGGCGGTCTAAGACCGCCGGGGTCAGAATGACCCCCAAAGTGTCTTAAGTCTTTAGAAAGTAAACAGAGTCTCTTTCAAACACAAAGTACCTGGTTTCTGGTGGAAAATCTCCTCAGAGGGCCACAAAGGAGGAGGTGCGTGGAAAAAGGGTGTGTGCGTCGATTTCTCCCCAGCACACACGGACTCGCGTCGTTATTTTCCACGCGGGGAAGTCGGGTGTCGTTTTCCGGCGCGGACAGTCTCTTTCTGTGGGTCGCGGGGATTACCAGATGTCCCGGGTCTGTGCGTGGATTTTCCTGCTTGTTTTACGGCTGCGCGTCGTTCTGCGGGGCTGCGCGTCGAAGTTTCGATCTCACAGCAGGCGTTGCGTCGATTTGTCCTGCGGAGTCGGGCGGCGTTGTCCTTGCGAGGCCGTGCGTCAAAGTTTTGATCTCACAGCAGGCGTCGCGTCGATTTCTCCTGCGGAGTCGGGCGGCGTTGTCCTTGCGAGGCCGTGCGTCAAAGTTTCGGTCGTCCCGAAGGCGTCGCGTTGATCAGCGTCGGTGTGCGGCGTTTTTCTTGCCGCGGAACAAGCTGTGCGTCGAAAAGTTCGGCGCACGGAGCGTCCAAGCGGAAGAGTGAAGTCTTTTTGGTCCTGAGACTTCAGGGAACAGGAGGCAAGCTCTATCCAAGCCCTTGGAGAGCACTTTTACAGCCAGGCAAGAGTTCAGCAAGGCAGCAGGCCAACAGCAAGGCAGCAGTCCTTTGTAGAAAAGCAGACAGGTGAGTCCTTTGAGCAGCCCGGCAGTTCTTCTTGGCAGGATGTAGTTTCTGGTTCAGGTTTCTTCTCCAGCAAGTGTCTGATGAGGTAGGGCAGAGGCCCTGTTTTATACTAAGTTGTGCCTTTGAAGTGGGGGTGACTTCAAAGAGTCTCTAAGAAATGCACCAAGTTCCCTTTCAGCTCAATCCTGTCTGCCAGAGTCCCAGTAGGGGGTGTGGCAGTCCTTTGTGTGAGGGCAGGCCCTCCACCCTCCCAGCCCAGGAAGACCCATTCATAATGCAGATGTATGCAAGTGAGGCTGAGTACCCTGTGTTTGGGGTGTGTCTGAGTGAATGCACAAGGAGCTGTCAACTAAACCTAGCCAGACGTGGATTGAAGGGCACAACAAGTTTTTAGTGCAACGAAATGCTCACTTTCTAAAAGTGGCATTTCTAGAATAGTAATATTAAATCCGACTTCACCAGTCAGCAGGATTTTGTATTACCATTCTGGCCATACTAAATATGACCTTCTTGCTCCTTTCAGATCAGCAGCTGCCACTTCAACAGTGTATGAGGGCAGCCCCAATGTTAGCCTATGAAAGGAGCAGGCCTCACAGTAGTGTAAAAACGAATTTAGGAGTTTCACACTACCAGGACATATAACTACACAGGTACATGTCCTGCCGTTTACCTACACAGCACCCTGCTCTAGGGGTTACCTAGGGCACACATTAGGGATGACTTATATGTAGTAAAAGGGGAGTTCTAGGCTTGGCAAGTACTTTTAAATGCCAAGTCGAAGTGGCAGTGAAACTGCACACACAGGCCTTGCAATGGCAGGCCTGAGACAGGTTTAAGGGGCTACTGAGGTGGGTGGCACAACCAGTGCTGCAGGCCCACTAGTAGCATTTAATCTACCTGCCCTAGGCACATGTAGTGCACTCTACCAGGGACTTACAAGTAAATTAAATAGTCAATCATGGATAAACCAATCAGTAGTACAAGTTACCCAGAGAGCATATGCACTTTAGCACTGGTTAGCAGTGGTAAAGTGCCCAGAGGTCAAAAGCCAACAACAACAGGTCAGAAAAAATAGGAGGAAGGAGGCAAAAAGTTTGGGGATGTCCCTGTCAAAAAGCCAGGTCCAACATGACCCCCTACCAGCCTAAAGCCAGGGGAGAACAATCACTATCCTGATGTACTTCCCTGTTTGAGGCGACAGAACAAGGACCCAGGCCCACAACAGCAGGGGCATGCTCCAGTTCTTCGCCTTCCTGACTCCAATTGGATCACTCTGTCCATACTCTCAGGGCCCACTAAGCCAACCCATGGGGAACATTTCTCCTTACCTGCGGATCCCATCTGTGCAGCACCTAACCTTACTTTGCTCACAGATGTATCCCAGGAGCAGGATAGTACCACCATGACCAACACTGTGGTGTTGCCCACTCTACCCCTGGGGTGTGACACTTGTCCCTTCCCCAGGGATAACTCTGTCCACCCGGACAGCAAGCCACAGTGATTACTGACAGCTGCCAGGGATGAGAGCCAGGCCCCAGGCCTCTCAAAGCTCTCCAACCACTGTGACTGTGGAGAGTGGGGGGCGGTAGCCCCAGGTGCTGGGCACCCTTTAACCACTCTCCCTTCCACCAGGTCAGGGATGACAGCCTGAACCTGGTCCTCCCCTCTGGGGCTTTGTACCCTCCCTCCTGGAGCGGTACCCCCAGAGTCCAACATGGTCAGGGTGCTTACAGAAGTCACCCTGTACCATTCCTCCACCAGTGCAGGGCTGTTAACCTGCAACTGGCCCTCCAACCTGGGGCCTGTACCTTCAGGTTGGACTAGGGCCCGGGGTGAGGCTTCCCTCCCCTGCCCTCCCTTCTGGGGTCCAGCACCCTCCAACTAGGATTGGCCTCCTCAGAAGACAACATGGTAGGGGCACTGTTATCAGTAGCCGCTCCCTCCAGGTCCGGGGGGACACCCTGAACCTGGTCTTCCAGCCCAGGGTCTGTACCCTCAGACTGGATCCCTGCCTGGCAAACCAGGACTTCCTGGGAGGCACACCTACCCCCCACCAGGTCAGAGTTTAACCTCTGCACCTGACCATTCAACTCAGTCACCACCCTGAAGTTGAACAATTGCCTGGCACGGCAGGACTTCCTGGAGGGCACACTGACCCTCCACCAGGTCAGAGTTTAACCTCTGAACTTGGCCATTCAACTCAGAGTCACCACCCTGAAGTTGAACAATTGCCTGGCACGCCAGGACTTCCTGGAGGGCACACTGACCCTCCACCAGGTCAGAGTTTAACCTCTGCACTGGGCCATTCAACTCAGAGTCACCACCCTGAAGTTGAACAATTGCCTGGCACGCCAGGACTTTCTGGGGGGCACACCTACCCCCCACCAGGTCAGAGTTTAACCTCTGAACCTGGTCATCCAACCCAGAGTCAACACCCTGAGGTTGGACAATTGCCTGGCACAGCAGGGCTTCTTGGGAGGCACACCTACCTCCCACCAGGTCAGAGTTTAACCTCTGAACCTGGGTATCCAACCCAGAGTCACCACCCTGAGGTTGAACAATTGCCTGGCATGCCAGGACTTTCTGGGGGGCACACCTACCCCCCACCAGGTCAGAGTTTAACCTCTGAACCCGGTTATCCAACCCAGAGTCAGCACTCTGAGGTTGGACCACTGCCTGGTACACCAGGACTTCCTGGGGGGCACGCCTACCCCCCAACAGGTCAGAGCTTATTCCCTGAACCTGGTTAGCCAACCCAGAGTCACCACCCTGAGGTTGAACCATTGCCTGGCAGGCCAGGACTTCCAGGGAGGCACACCTACCTCCCACCAGGTCAGAGTTTAACCTCTGAGCCTGGTTCCTCAACCCAGGGTCACCACCCTGAGGTTGGGCAATTGCCTGGCACGCCAGGACTTTCTGGGGGGCACACCTACCCCCCACCAGGTCAGAGTTTAACCTCTGAACCTGGTCATCCAACCCAGAGTCAACACCCTGAGGTTGGACAATTGCCTGGCACAGCAGGACTTCTTGGGAGGCACATCTACCTCCCACCAGGTCAGAGTTTAACCTCTGAACCTGGGTATCCAACCCAGAGTCACCACCCTGAGGTTGAATCTTTGCCTGGCATGCCAGGACTTCCTGGGGGGCACTCTCACCCCCCACAAGGGACACACCGTCCCCAAGAGCCACACAAGAGTCTGGTTGGCGCAGGTCTCCCGACCTCTGCCCATCCGGCAGAGTCTGGGTTTCCCCCAAACCAGAAACGGTTTCACCTGGGTCATTCCTGGGGGGCTCTGCTCTCAGAGCTGTCCCCTGACTCTCAAGGTCCTCCACTGGGGTCTGCAACCCCCTCTCAACCCTATGTCTGGACTTCGGCACCCCCTCACTATGAGGGGTACTGCCAGACACCAGAACTGTTGGGATGCTGGCTACAGTCACCCCCCCAAGTTCTTCTGACACTGCGGGGCTTCCCTCAAAAGGTGGCCCTACGGTACAGGCTAGGCTTCCCTCCTGGTGTTCCCTCATGGAACCCTCTAGGACCTGGGACCTACCTGGGACACTACAATCCTTTCCCACCACACTCGGTTGGGAACCACCTAGACCACTCCCTTCAGGAGCACCCCCAAATGCCTCTTCAGACTCTCTGGTACTCACCCAGAAGTCTGCCTCCATTGTAAGCTCCCTGGGGTCAGAGAACTCACACTCCACCTGGTGTTGGCGTAGCTCTGGAAAATAAGGACCAGACATATGCTCTCCAGCAATTACATCACTCTGCCCTTCACATGTATTAACCACAGTACCCTTCACCCAACCACCCACTAACTCAACCTTGGAAAAGCACTCTACTTCGCCCTCCTGAGACTGGTGAGACAGTATCTGTCTGTCTCTGACACTCAACCCAAACTCTTCTGGGATGTCTCTACACTCCATATCCAGGACGTCCACCAGGGGGGAACCCTTTTCTCTGTCACTCTCTGCTAGAGTCAGTAAAGTGTCCCTCCCCCCAGTAGGAATATGACTCCCTGTGCCAGTTCCCCAATCCTTCTCAGGGACCCTGTGCATAACGGGAACTACCTCATACCCTTGAACCGCCTGGGGTGTGTCAACTCCCTTCTTCAAGTTGGGCACCACATCTCTGGGCTTGTGCCCTTCTTCAGCAGTACTGGATGCAAGATTTTTGCTGCCACCATCTGAACTGGACTCAGCCCTTCCGGCCTCCAGTTTCAGCTCTTTACAGCTCAGCTCTTGAGCTGCAATCTTTTCTTCTTCCAGGGCTAAGAGACTTGCTGCCTCAGCCCTTTCAAGCTGCTCATCTAGCTCTTCTAGACACCGCTCTAGAGCTAGGAGCCATTCATCTCCCACTGGTTCTCTTTCCTCATCTGAGTAGTCTTCCTCCTCATGTGAGCAGTCTTCCTCCTCATGTGAGTAGTCCTCCTCCTCATCTGAGGGGTACTTAGTCATTTGGTTTCTTGCTGCCTCTCTCTCTGCCCATCTTTCCTCCCCCCAGACTATGTAGTGATGGAGCTTCTCCGCCTTAGTAGATCTCCTTGCTACAGGAAGGCCCCATTTTCTGCAAAGCTTCCTTAGGTCAGCCTTAGTGAGGTGGTCCGTACGAACAAAGAATGAGTAGGTACACAATCCCATTTTGATAAGATCTTATCAGCAAAAACCAAAATCCAAAGTCCAAAATATCAATAGTATATCCAGGAGGACATCAGAGAACCAAGAGCCAAAAAAGATGAAAAATCAAGTTGTCCTTCAACTGTGGGTAGGTAGTGAAATACTTAGCTACTGTATGTCACTGCACAAACACAAGTCCTATCCTCACCGCTGATCACCAATGTTAGAAATGGGGTTTTTGGTTGGCAGTTAGGTTGCCCTCTGTCCAAGCAAGAACCCTCCCTCTAGTCAGGGTAAGTCACACAATCCAAAATCAGCCTGTGCTCACCCTCCGGTAGCTTGGCACGAGCAGTCAGGCTTAACTTAGAAGGCAATGTGTAAAGCATTTGTGCAATAAATCATACAACACCATAGCATAACACCACAAAAATACACCACACAGTATTTAGAAAAATATATAATATTTATCTGGGTATCTTCAGGTCAAAACGATCAAAGATGCAATATGAATTTGTAAAGGTATCACTGAAAAGTGATATAAAGTGTCTTAAGTCTTTAGAAAGTAAACAGAGTCTCTTTCAAACACAAAGTACCTGGTTTCTGGTGGAAAATCTCCTCAGAGGGCCACAAAGGAAGAGGTGCGTGGAAAAAGGGTGTGTGCGTCGATTTCTCCCCAGCACACACGGACTCGCGTCGTTATTTTCCACGCGGGGAAGTCGGGCGTCGTTTTCCGGCGCGTGGACAGTCTCTTTCTGTGGGTTGCGGGGATTACCAGATGTCCCGGGTCTGTGCGTGGATTTTCCTGCTTGTTTTCCAGCTGCGCGTCGTTCTGCGGGGCTGCGCGTCGAAGTTTCGATCTCACGGCAGGCGTCGCGTCGATTTGTCCTGCGGAGTCGGACGGCGTTGTCCTTGCGAGGCCGTGCGTCAAAGTTTTGATCTCACGGCAGGCGTCGCGTCGATTTCTCCTGCGGAGTCGGGCGGCGTTGTCCTTGCGAGGCCGTGCGTCAAAGTTTTGATCTCACGGCAGGCGTCGCGTCGATTTCTCCTGCGGAGTCGGGCGGCGTTGTCCTTGCGAGGCCGTGCGTCAAAGTTTTGATCTCACGGCAGGCGTCGCGTCGATTTCTCCCGGGAAGTCGAGTGGCATTGTCCTTGCGAGGCCGTGCGTCAAAGTTTCGGTCGTCCCGAAGGCGTCGCGTTGATCAGCGTCGGTGTGCGGCGTTTTTCTTGCCTCGGAACAAGCTGTGCGTCGAAAAGTTCGGCGCACGGAGCGTCCAAGCGGAAGAGTGAAGTCTTTTTGGTCCTGAGACTTCAGGGAACAGGAGGCAAGCTTCATCCAAGCCCTTGGAGAGCACTTTTACAGCCAGGCAAGAGTTCAGCAAGGCAGCAGGCCAACAGCAAGGCAGCAGTCCTTTGTAGAAAAGCAGACAGGTGAGTCCTTTGAGCAGCCCGGCAGTTCTTCTTGGCAGGATGTAGTTTCTGGTTCAGGTTTCTTCTCCAGCAAGTGTCTGATGAGGTAGGGCAGAGGCCCTGTTTTATACTAAGTTGTGCCTTTGAAGTGGGGGTGACTTCAAAGAGTCTCTAAGAAATGCACCAAGTTCCCTTTCAGCTCAATCCTGTCTGCCAGAGTCCCAGTAGGGGGTGTGGCAGTCCTTTGTGTGAGGGCAGGCCCTCCACCCTCCCAGCCCAGGAAGACCCATTCAAAATGCAGATGTATGCAAGTGAGGCTGAGTACCCTGTGTTTGGGGTGTGTCTGAGTGAATGCACAAGGAGCTGACAACTAAACCTAGCCAGACGTGGATTGAAGGGCACAACAAGTTTTTAGTGCAACGAAATGCTCACTTTCTAAAAGTGGCATTTCTAGAATAGTAATAATAAATCCGACTTCACCAGTCAGCAGGATTTTGTATTACCATTCTGGCCATACTAAATATGACCTTCCTGCTCCTTTCAGATCAGCAGCTGCCACTTCAACAGTGTTTGAGGGCAGCCCCAATGTTAGCCTATGAAAGGAGCAGGCCTCACAGTAGTGTAAAAACGAATTTAGGAGTTTCACACTACCAGGACATATAACTACACAGGTACATGTCCTGCCTTTTACCTACACAGCACCCTGCTCTAGGGGTTACCTAGGGCACACATTAGGGATGACTTATATGTAGTAAAAGGGGAGTTCTAGGCTTGGCAAGTACTTTTAAATGCCAAGTCGAAATGGCAGTGAAACTGCACACACAGGCCTTGCAATGGCAGGCCTGAGACAGGTTTAAGGGGCTACTGAGGTGGGTGGCACAACCAGTGCTGCAGGCCCACTAGTAGCATTTAATCTACCTGCCCTAGGCACATGTAGTGCACTCTACCAGGGACTTACAAGTAAATTAAATAGTCAATCATGGATAAACCAATCAGTAGTACAAGTTACCCAGAGAGCATATGCACTTTAGCACTGGTTAGCAGTGGTAAAGTGCCCAGAGGTCAAAAGCCAACAACAACAGGTCAGAAAAAATAGGAGGAAGGAGGCAAAAAGTTTGGGGATGTCCCTGTCAAAAAGCCAGGTCCAACAGCGGTGGGACAGCATCCACGCAATCGGGAGGACATCAGGAACAGATGGAACGACCTACGGGGGAAGGTGCGTTCCATGGTATCAAGGCACAACATTGCAGTGCAGAAGACTGGCGGCGGACTCCCACCTACTCCCCCAGAATTTACCGCGTGGGAGGAGGAAGTCTTGCACATCCTGCATCCTGAGGGCCTCGCAGGAGTAGGCGGAGGAACGGACTCTGGTAAGGCAAATCTTCACTACTGCTTCCCACCCCCACCCCACCTGCATGCCAAATCATACCCCCACCCTCACCCCCTCCCCCATCACACCAACCCCTAGCAAAAGGCTCACCATCACAACCCACCCATCCCAACACCAAGCCCTGCATGCGACCACAAAGCATGGACACCCATCACCAAAGCATGCCCACTGCACACACACATCACCCCCACAAGCCACACTCACAAAAGCCCCCACAAGGAAATGCCTGCACATGGGTACACGGACACCCACCCATCACACGAAATGCCACACACAGAAGCAATAACCATACCTTTATACCCATGCAGGACCCGAACGCCACCACACCGCCACGGAGGGTCCAGAGATGTCCATCCCACCCCCAGAAGAGGCCCCCAGCGATGACAGCAGCTCTGTCTCCCTGGAGCCAGACGACCAGCCCGGCCCATCGGGGACCTCTGGATAGTCGGTTCCCCACAGACAGCCACCGGCTACACCAGACCCAACCCCCTCTGGGAACACCAGCACAGCTCCCACCCAGCGGGCCCATGCCTCTGTCTCCAGGACACGTAAATCAGCGGTGTGTCCACCACTACAGGGCACCCAGGTTGTCCCACCACCCCAACAACAACAGGGACCTGGGGGCAGTGGTAGTGGGCACACCGTCCAGGGGACAGAGGCCCAGGAACACAGGGGAACTGGGAGGGCTGCTGTGCGACAGGGGGGGTCAGGCCCGGGGAACCGACTCTCCAAGAGGCCCTCTCCTCCATCATGGGAGCATACCACCGCTCCCAGGAGACGATGGTGACGGTACTGGCCCGGTTCCAGGAGATCCAGGAACTGCAGGAGGAACGGTACATGGGGTTCAGAGAGGAACTGAGGAACATTGGTTCCGCAATGGGGACCATCGTCGTGGCCCTTACCCAGATCGTCACCACATTGCGGGACCATGTGGCACCCCAAAGGGCCCCTGTCACTAGCCCAGGCCAGGAACAGCCTACCACCTCCGCCGGCGCTAGTGGACAGGAGGCCCCCACACAACGACAGGCCACCAGAACCCCACCTCCTGCAGAAGAAGAACCACCCCGCAAGCGGAACCTGAGATCTCACAAGAAGACAGAGTAGGATTGCAAGACCCCCGCCAGCCTAAGATACCCCCTGATGTCATCCCACTGTCCCACATTGTCACCCTGTCCAACCTTGAACTGCCCCTGCTCCATCCTTCCCTAGGCATATGGACAATGCACCTGTGCGACTGAGAACTGGACTCTGCCATGGACATTACTCCACCCCCACCCATCACCGTTTCCCAATCATGTACCTATATGTAGCACTTAAAATAAATCACTTATTCCACTTAAAAAAACAGGAGTCTGCTTGTATTCTTAACAAATGTATTACACATAACGGTGCAATAATGTCCAGTTACTTTGTGATAACAACATACCAATTTCAATAAGCTTTAGTCCATGGGCAAACAAAGCTGAAGTCAGGCAGTGGGTCATACAGCTCTGAAAAGGGAAGGGAAAGTCACAAATCAGTTAACAGGAACTGGGGGGAAACACAGACAGTGGAGACGCATGAGGCCTTAAGTAAATGTAAAATGGGGTGGCTGATTCTTACCTGTGTGCTACTGAAAGTACTGTTGTATGACTGTCTCCCTGTTGTCCGTGTCGTCCCCGTCGTCTTCCTCCTCTTCACTCTCCACAGGCTCCACAGCTGCTACAACACCACCATCTGGACCATCCTCCTGCAGAAAAGGCACCTGGCGTCGCAATGCAAGATTGTGAAGCATACAGCAGGCCACGATGATCTGGCACACCTTCTTTGGTGAGTACATGAGGGATCCACCTGTCATATGCAGGCACCTAAACCTGGCCTTCAGGACCCCGAAGGTCCTTTCTATGATCCTCCTAGATCGCCCATGGGCCTCATTGTACCGTTCCTCTGCCTTGGTCCGGGGATTCCTCACTGGGGTCAGTAGCCACGACAGGTTGGGGTAACCAAAGTCACCAATTAGCCACACACAGTGTCTCTGTAGGTGTTCCATCACATAAGGGATGCTGCTATTTCGCATGACATACGCGTCATGCACTGACCCAGGGAACTTGGCATTTACATGGGAGATGTACTGGTCAACCAAACAGACCACCTGGACATTCATCGAATGATAACTTTTTCTGTTACGGTACACCTGCTCACTTTCTTTGGGGGGAACCAAAGCCACATGGGTCCCATCAATGGCACCAATGATGTTGGGGATATGTCCAAGGGCATAGAAATCACCCTTCACTGTAGCCAATTCGCCCACCTCAGGGAAAATAATGTAGCTCCGCATGTATTTCATCAGGGCAGACAACACTCTGGACAAAACCTTAGAAAACATAGGCTGAGACATCCCAGATGATATGGCCACTGTTGTCTGAAAAGACCCACTTGCCAAAAAATGGAGTACTGACAGAACCTGCACCAGAGGGGGAATCCCTGTGGTTGGCGGATGGGGGACATCAGGTCTGGCTCCAGCTGGGCACATAGTTCATGTATAGTTGCTCTGTCAAGCCGGTATGTAAGTATGATATGTCGTTCTTCCATTGTCGACAGGTCCACCAGCGGTCGGTACACAGGAGGATTCATCCTTCTCCTCGCAAGTCCCAGCGGACGGTGCCTAGGAAGGACAACATGGAGCACAGAGTCAAGCAACCCACAGGTTCGTTCACACAGCTTGCACAGTACACGAATCGCTATGCATTGAATGGCTTGTATGAGTGGCAATGCAAGGCCTAGGCCTGTGTGACGCAGTAGAAATCATGCCATGTGGGCCCTTGAAATGGCGGCTGCCTGACCTGTGAAGTGTGACAGTGGGATGTGAGGTCACTGCGCTGGCGTGGCACACCGTGGCGGTAGGCGGTCGAAGACCGCGGCGCAAAGCAGCATTGGTTAACATTGAACCCTATGGGTCTCAGGAGCCAATGACGATGTGCGCCGGCGGTCGCGGTACGCACCGCTGCGGGCGTGCCCGCCATTTTCTATCTGATTAATCACTCGAGACCTGATCATCCACAGGAGAGGACCTATACTGCAAGTGCTGCTGTGACCTCGGTCTGGGAGATACAATGGCTGCTGCGACTGGGGAAAGGGCCCCTGCCTTCACTTCCGAAGAATTGGAGAAACTTGTTGATGGGCTCCTCCCCCAGTATGCGCTACTCTACGGTCCTCCAGACCAACAGGTTAGTACACAGGGTGCACGTTGAATGGGCTATGCCTGTGTTGAGTGGGGTGTATGTAAAATGGTGGGGAGGGGAGCGAATGAGGAGTGCAACGCACGAAAGATGAGAGCATGTGCCACATAGCAAGGTTGGGGAGGGGGGGGCCACTCACATTGACCAGGCAGAAAACTGATGCGATTTCCTTTACCACCCTGTACATGTCACATAGGTCAGCGCCCATCAGAAGATCGACATTTGGCGTGCCATCGCCAAGGACGTCCGGGCCCTGGGGGTCCACAACAGACGGGGCACCCACTGCCAAAAGAGGTGGGAGGACATCCGCCGCGGGACCAGAAAGACCGCCGAGTCCCTGCTGGGGATGGCCTCCCAACGTAGGAGGGGTGCCAGCCGCCAATTGACCCCCCTGATGTCCCAGATCCTGGCGGTGGCCTACCCCGATTTGGATGGGCGCGTGAGGACATCACAGCAGACACAAGGGGGTGAGTATCAGCACATTCTGCTATCTTTGCGCGCAGTGAAGGTGTCTGGGTGGGGGAGGAGGGCTGTGGCTATCTCCAGGCCAGGGCGCATTCTGTAGGCTAGGCCCCTCCGTTAGACACGGCCCTGTGCCCCCGCCCCCCACCTCTGTAGGGTGCCAAGTACAGCTATCCATGGTCCGGCCTCACCCATGTGTGCATTTGTCGTCCATAGACCTGTAGGCCTAGTCACAATAACTGAGTAGTGTACCCCCATTGCGCGGCCTAGTTCAGGGGGCTTCTGTGTCTGTCCTCTCCGACAACGGTGTTGCCAATGCATGCACTCAACCTGTCTTCATTTCTCCCCCCCCCATTTTCTTTGTCTTCCTGTTCATGTGTGCATTAGCATCATCAGGCGGAGGAGAAGTGGCATAGGCGCACGAGGGAGCTGCATCTCACATGGCCCCGGAGGGCCATACAACAGACTCCGAGTACACCAGTGAGACGGAGGGCGAGTGGAGCTCCACAACGGGGACCCGTGGAGACGTCAGCGACACCGACACGTCCTCGGAAGGGAGCTCCCTAGCGGTGGCGGCAACATCCGTGCCCACCGCCACAACAGGTACAGCCGCCACCCAGCGCACCAGCCCCGCCCTCCCAGCAGCCCCTCAGCCTTCGCTCCGTGCCCGCTCGCCCAGGAAGGCGGGCATCTCCTTCGCCCCAGGCACCTCAGGCCCTGCCCCAGTTACCCCTGCTGCCCTCAGTGAGGAGGTCATTGACCTCCTCAGGACACTCATTGTTGGGCAGTCTACCCTTTTGATCGTTCAACGCTCTGGCCTCAGCACTGACGGCAGCCATTGTCCCTGTCTCCAGACTCCCTCTTCTGACTCCCTCCACCCAGTCCCAGTCTCATGTTCCTCTGCCTATCCCATCCACACCATCAGACCAGCCTGCACACACCTCTACACCCAAGGGCAGCTCATCCAGACATAAGCACCACAGATCACACAAGCATTCACACAAGCAACATCCAGATGGAGACATGCCAACAGTCACTACCACCTCTGTGTCCCCCACCTCCTCATCTCCCTCCTCCCTCCCTGTGACGTCTCCACTCACACCTGCATGCACCATCAGCCAGTACTTCCATCACCAGCACACCCTCCATTACAGTCCGCACACGTGCAGTCACCACCCCCACTGCCATTTACACGTCCCCTGTGTCCTCTCCCAGTGTGTCTGTCACCCCCTCTTCCAAAGCACACAAACGCAGGCAGCTACCCACCCAACAGCCATCCACCTCACGAAAGCCTCCGTCACAAGCACCTGCACCCAAAGACAGCACACTTGACTCTCCTACAACCACATCCTCTTCCTCCACTCCCAAACCCACTACACCTACCCGTCCCTGTCCTTCCAAAGTCCTTTTCCTTTCCAACCTTGAGCTCGTTCCAATCACTGACCCACCCCCTCCATCTGGTAAGAGTAAAAAAAGCACCTCAGCCACCACCAGCCCTGCATCTACTGTGACCAAAGTGCAGGGCTATTGGAGTCCACCAGATCCTAGGGCAGGAACATCGGCCAGCAGCAAGGGGACAGCCAGCCCACCCCCTGGGAAGAGGACAAAAAAGAAAAAGGCCCGGCGTGACAAGACTGAGACGGCTGCCACCAAGGACAGTGGCCTTGCCCCGTCACCTGCCACATCATCCAAGGGAGGCAAGGGCCACAGAGCTTCAGCGAAGGAGGGCAAGGGCAGCAGGGCAGAGAAGTCAGGCAGCAGGCGAGCTGCCCAGGAGGGCCCCACCAGCCCCATTACGGGTGTGACGGACGACACCCACGGGCCCAGGACTCCATCACAGGAGGGCGCCGCGACCGCAAGTTTGGATGGTGAATGAGCGGGAAGTCTTGCCCAGGTCTGGCTCCCTAGACACACAGGACAAGCACCGCTGAACAGGGCCCCGCCGGGAGGAGCACCGCTGAACAGGGCCCCGCCGGGAGGAGCACCGCTGAACAGGGCCCCGCAGGGAGGAGCACCGCTGAACAGGGCCCCGCCGGGAGGAGCACCGCTGAACAGGGCCCCGCCGGGACAAGAACCGCTGAACGGGCCCCGCAGGGAGGAGCACCGCTGAACAGGGCCCCGCCTGGAGGAGCACCGCTGAACAGGGCCCCGCCGGGAGGAGCACCGCTGAACAGGGCCCCGCCGGGACAAGAACCGCTGAACGGGCCCCGCCGGGAGGAGCACCGCTGAACAGGGCCCCAGCGGGACAAGAACCGCTGAACGGGCCCCGCCGGAAGGAGCATCGCTGAACAGGGCCCCGCCGGGAGGAGCACCGCTGAACAGGGCCCCGCCGGGACAAGAACCGCTGAACGGGCCCCGCCGGGAGGAGCACCACTGAACAGGGCCCCGCCGGGAGGAGCACCGCTGAACAGGGCCCCGCTGGGACAATAACCGCTGAACGGGCCCCGCCGGGAGGAGCACCGCTGAACAGGGACCCGCCGGGAGGAGCACCGCTGAACAGGGCCCCGCCGGGAAGAAAACCGCTGAACGGGCCCCGCCGGGAGGAGCACCGCTGAACAGGGCCCCGCCGGGAGGAGCACCGCTGAACAGGGGCCCTTCATCTCAAGCACCGCTCCGCTGGGCCCTTCATCTCAAGCACCGCTCCGCTGGGCCCTTCATCTCAGGCACCGCTCCGCTGGGCCCTTCCTGTCAAGCGCCGCTCCGCTGGGCCCAGCCGTCTCAAGCACTGCTCCGCTGGGCCCTTCCTGTCAAGCACCGCTCCGCTGGGCCCTTCCTGTCAAGCACCCACCCCCCCCGGAAGAATGCAAAGACAAAAGGAAATCAGGTCAAACATTGTAATGTATCAAACTACAGTAAGCTATTATATACAGATATATTTACACATTCCAGAATTGATACATGACGATTAGTAGTGCAGGTATGTACATATCAATATCCGTGCACCACTGGGCCCAAATTGCATGGGCGAGGCCCACACTAGATACCTGTCCACAAACGGAGAGAACACTGCAGGGGCATCAGATAGAAATACAACAGGCATCTCAGGGGGAAGGGAAGGGGGGAGCACCTCAGCCGGATTACAGCACCACGCCAGATCCACGACGGGGCTCCATGCCCATTGATGTATCCTGGGGAGTGCAAAGCCACAGTCTCTCAAGTCTCTACAGTGGGTGGGTTGCCCACTGGACCATCCTGGGGAGTGCAAAACCACAGTCTCTCAAGTCTCTACAGTGGGTGGGTTGCCCACTGGACCATCCTGGGGAGTGCAAAGCCACAGGGGGTCATTCTGTAGGGAACCGCCAGAATACCGCTGCGCGGTCAAAAGACCGCCGCGGGTATTCTGGCTTTCCCACTGGGCTGGCGGGCGACCGCCAAAAGGCCGCCCGCCAGCCCAGTGGGAAACACCCCTCCATGAGGATGCTAGCTCCGAATGGAGCCGGCGGAGTGGAGGATGTGCGACGGGTGCACTAGCACCCGTCGCGAATTTCAGTGTCTGCTAAGCAGACACTGAAATTCAGGGTGGGGCCCTCTTACGGGGGCCCCTGCAGTGCCCATGCCATTAGCATGGGCACTGCAGGGGCCCCCAGGGGCCCCACGACACCCCATACCGCCATCCTGTTCCTGGCGGCAGGATGGCGGTATGGGGGTCAGAATCCCCATGGCGGCGCAGCAAGCTGCGCCGCCATGGAGGATTCTACAGGGCAGCGGAAAACCGTCAGGAGACCGCCGGTTTTCCCTTTCTGGCCGCGGCTGAACCGCCGCGGTCAGAATACCCTGGGGAGCACCGCCAGCCTGTTGGCGGTGCTCCCGCCGACCCCGGCCCCGGCGGTCCTTGACCGCCGGGTCGGAATGACCCCCACAGTCTCTTAAATCTCTACAGTGGGTGGGTTGCCCACTGTACCATCCTGGGGAGTGCAAAGCCACAGTCTCACAAGTCTCACAAGTGGGTGGTGTGCCCACTGTACTATCCTGGGGAGTGCAAAGCCACAGTCTCACAAGTGGGTGGTGTGCCCACTGTACCATCCTGGGGAGTGCAAAGCCACAGTCTCTCAAGTCTCTACAGTGGGTGGGTTGCCCACTGGACCATCCTGGGGAGTGCAAAGCCACAGTCTCTCAAGTGGATATCAGTCTCCACTGGTTCTGGAGGGGGACTGGTGCCCAGACTGCATCAGGCTCCCCGTGACGGTTCCTGTTCCGTTACTGTCCCAGCTGCACATGGGCTAACGATGCTTGATTTGGCGGTCTTTTCCATGCCCAGCGGTGCTTTGCCATGTCGGTCTTTGCCCTGTTCAGCGGTGCTTGACTTTGCAGTTTCTGACCTGTTCAGCGGTGCTTTGCCCTGTTCAGCGGTCTTCACCATGGCGGTCTTTTCCCTGTTCAGCAGTGCTTTGCCATGGCGGTCTGTGCCCTTTTCAGCGGTGCTTGACTTTACAGTTTCTGACCTGTTCAGCGGTGCTTTGCCATGGCGGTCTGTGCCCTGTTCAGCGGTGCTTGACTTTGCAGTTTCTGACTTGTTCAGCGGTGCTTTGCCCTGTTCAGCGGTCCTCACCATGGCGGTCTTTTCCCTGTTCAGCGGTGCTTTGCCATGGAGGACTTTGCCCTGTTCAGCGGTGCTTGACTTTGCAGTTTCTGACCTGTTCGGAGGTACTTTGCCCTGTTCAGCGGTCTTCACCATGGCGGTCTTTTCCCTGTTCAGCGGTGCTTTGCCATGGCGGTCTGTGCCCTGTTCAGCGGTGCTTGACTTTGCAGTTTCTGACCTGTGCATTGGTGTGTGGCATGACGGTCCCTCATTGCCCAGCGGGGCTGTGGCTGCCGGGGCCCTCCAGGGCACTGACGCTGGTGGTGCTCTCCGGACCAGTGACTACAGTGCTGCCCTCCAGGGCACTGACTCTGGCGGTGGTCTCCTGACCAGTGACGATAGTGCTGCCCTCCTGGGCAATGACTCTGGCGGTGGTCTCCTGACCAGTGACGATTGTGCTGCCCTCATGGGCAATGACTCTGGCGGTGGTCTCCTGACCAGTGACGATTGTGCTAGCGGTGGCGTCCCGGCCGCCGGGGAGGATGGCGCCCTTCTCTGCCGTGCTGCTCTTCCCAGACTGTGCAGACTTCTTCTGGCCCTTCACCACCTTTTGAGGAGTCACAGCTGACTCGGCACTCCCCCTGGGACCCTTGTGAGCCGTTTTGCAGCCAGGAGTCTTCACCCTCCCCCGTCGGCCACTTTCCAACTTAAGATGCTTTAAAGGGGGTGAACTGGCAGTGCTTTGGCTCCGTGTCACACTGGCTGCCCTGGTGGCCGGTGCACTCCACACACCTTTAACACGCACCACTGGTACTGGACTTTTTTTGGCTGAGGTGCTACTACGGGACCTATGAATTGAAGGGGTAGGGGTGGTGGCAAAGAGGTCAACATTGCTGAGGAAGAGTTGCTGACGAAGACTGGGATGGGTAGCTGGTGGGGGTCTGGGAGTGGAGGAAGAGGAGGTGGTTGTAGGAGGTGTAACTTTAGGTGATTTGGGTGCAGGTGCAGGTACTGGAGGCTGTCGTGAGGTGGATGGATGTTGGGTGTGTGGGTGCCCACATTTGTGTACTTTGGGAGAGGGCGTCACAGACACACTGGGAGTGGACACAGGGGACGTGTAAATGGTAGTGGGGGTGGTGAGTGCAGGTGAGCAGGGTGTGGTGCTGGGTGTTCTGGTGCGAGTCCTAGTGGCTGTAGATGTAATGCATGCAGGTGAGAGTGTAGACAACACTGGGAGGGAGGAGGGAGACGACGAGGAGGGGGACACAGTGGAGGCAGTGGATGTTGTTGTGTCTGTATGTGGGTGATGCTTGTTTGAGTGCCTGTGGGTTGTGTGGTGCTTATGTTTGCCTGTGCTACTTTTGTGTTATGAGGTGTATGCATGCTTGTCTGATGGTGTGCTTGGGATAGGCTGGGGTACAGGGGACTGGGTCTGGGTGGAGGAAGTTGGAGGGGGGAGGCTAGACACAGGGACAATGGCTGCCATCAGTGCTGAGGCCAGAGATTGCAGGGTTCAATGAAGGGCAGCCTGACCAGAATGAATGCCCTCCAGGAATGCATTACCGTGTTTCAACTCCCTTTCTACACCCTGGATGGCATTCACAATGGTAGACTGCCCAACAGTGAGTGACCTGAGGAGTTCAATGGCTTCCTCACTGAGGGCAGCAGGGGTGACAGGGGCAGGGGCTGAGGTGCCTGGGGCAAAGGTGATGCCCACCCTCCTGGGTGAGCGGGCACGGGGCGAAGGCTGAGGGGCTGCTGGGAGGGCGGTGCTGGTAGGGGAGGTGGCGGCTGTACCTGTAGAAGTGGGGGGCACAGATGGTGCCGCCACCACAAGGGAGCTCCCATCGGCAGACGAGTTCGTGTCGCTGTTTGGTGATCCGGTGACCGACGTGAAGCTCCCCTCGCCCTCCGTCCCACTGGTGTATTCAGAGTCTGTGGTGTGGCCCTCCATGGCCATATGGGATGCAGCTCCCTCGTGCTCCGGTGCCACTGTACCTCTGCCTGATGATGCTAATGCACACAATAACAGGGAGAGCACAAAAATGGGGGGGACGACAGAAGAAAGACAGGTTGAGTGCATGGCTTACCGCTACCGTTGGCGGACAATACAGACACAGCAGCCCCCTGCACTACGCCGTGCTCTTGGCCTCTACAGATGCAATTCCTGGGATCTGGCCTACATGGCTATGGTGGTCATCTGCACACATAGATGACACAGGGGCATGTCTACCTGTACTTGGCACTCTACAGAGGTGGGGTGGAGTGGCACATGGCCTGCATTACGGAGGGGCCTAGCCTACGGAACTCGCCCTGGCCTAGGGAAACCCACAGCCCTCCTCCCCCACCCAGACCCCTCCACTGCGCGCAAAGTCCACAGAATGAGAGTGTACTCACCCCCTTGTGTCTGCTGTGATGCCCTCACGCGCCCATCCAACTCAGGGTAGGCCACCGCCAGGATCCGGAACATCAGGGGGGTCATGGTGCGACGGGCACCCCTCCCACGTTGGGAGGCCATCCCCAGCTGAGCCTCCGCCGTCTTCTTGCTCCAGCGGCGAATGTCCTCCCATCTTTTATGGCAGTGGGTGCCCCGTCTCTGGTGGACCCCCAGGGTCCGGACGTCCTTGGCACACCAAATGTCCTTCTTCTGGTGGGCGCTGACCTACATGACATGTACAGGGAAAGAAGAGAAGTCATTAACAACAGCACCGTCGAAGTGGGTGGCCCCCATCCCTACCCTTGCCATGTGGCACATGCATTCACAGTCCTTCATGTTCCCTGAACTCTGCCCCCTTCCTACTGACATCCAGCCCTCTCCACCCAGGCATACCCCATACAACGTGCTCCCTGTGTATTTACCTGTTGGTCTGGAGGACCGTAGAGTAGCATGTACTGGGGGAGGAGCCCGTCCACGAGCTTCTCCAACTCCTGAGCAGTGAAGGCAGGGGCCCTTTCCCCAGACGCAACAGCCATTGTCTCTTCCAGACCGAGGTCACAGCAGCACTTGCAGTGTAGGTCCTCTCCTGTCGAAGATCAGGTATCGAGTGATTGAACAGATTGAAAATGGTGGTCACGTCCGCGGCGGTGACATCCGCGACGGTGCGTATCATCACCGCCGGCGCACTTCATCATTGGTTCCTGGGATCCATAGGGTCCAATGTTAACCAATGCAGCATTGCGCCGCGGTCTACGACCGCCTACAGCGACGGTGTACAACGCCAGCGCAGATACCTCACATCCCATTGTCCCACTTTAGAGGTCAGGCAGCCGCCATTTCAGGGGCCCACATGGCTTCATTTAGTACTGCGTCACACATACCTAGGCCTACACTCAACACACATACAGGAAGAGTTTTGTATTTGGTGTCGTGTTCTGTGTAGCTGTGGGTACATACCTGGAAATTCGTTGACTCTGTGGTCGCTGTTGTCCTTCCTAGGCACCGTCAGCTGGGACATGTGAGGAGACGGCGGAATCCTCTGGTGTACCGACCGCTGGTGGACCTGTTGACAATGGAGGAGCGACATTTAATCATCACCTACAGGTTTGACCGTGCCACAATCCAGGAACTGTGTACCCAGTTGGAGCCAGACCTGATCTCACCAATCTGCCATCCCACAGGAATCCCCCCTGACGTGCAGGTGCTATCAGTGCTCCATTTCCTTGCCAGTGGGTCATTTCAAACAACAGTGGCCATGGCATCAGGGATGTCCCAGCCTATGTTTTCCAACGTGTTGTCCAGAGTGTTGTCTGCCCTGCTGAAACACGTAAGGAGCTACATCATTTTCCCACAAGTGGAAGATTTGGCTACAGTGAAATGTGACGTCTATGCCCTTGGACATATCCCCAACATCATAGGTGCTATTGATGGGACCGATGTAGCTCTGGTCCCCCCGCAGGAGTGAACAGGTGTACAGGAACCGGAAGAGTTATCATTCGATGAATGTACAGATGGTATGTTTGGCAGACCAGTACATCTCCCAGGTAAATGCTATGTTCCCTGGCTCAGTGCATGACACCTACATCCTGCGGAATAGCAGCATCCCGTATGTGATGGGTCAACTCCAGAGGCACCATGTGTGGCTATTAGGGGACTCTGGTTACCCCAACATGTCATGGCTATTGACCCCAGTGAGGAATCCCAGGACCAGGGTAGAAGAACGCTACAATGATGCCCATGGGCGGACTAGGAGGGTGATTGAACGCACCTTCGGCCACCTGAAGGCCAGGTTCAGGTGCCTCCATATGACAGGTGGTTCCCTATTCTACTCACCAAAGAAGATGTGCCAGATCATCATCGCCTGCTCGATGCTTCACAATCTTGCTTTGCGACGCCAGGTGCCTTTTCTGCAGGAGGATGGTCCAGATGGCGGTGTTGTGGCAGCTGTGGAGCCTATGGAGCCTGTGGACAGTGATGAGGAGGAAGCTGAGGAAGAAGACATAGACAACAGGGAGTCAGTCATACAGCAATATTTCCAGTGACACACAGGTGAGAATATTTTTTTTTACTATTACATTCACTTTCACACTTCTACCTCTATCCTGTCTGTCATGTAGTAGCAGTATTTGGTAACTGAGTTTTACCTTTCCATTACGTTTTCACAGGTGTGGTTACCAACGTGTGTCATCTGCTTGCATCCTTCATGGACTTGTGATGTGTGACATAGGTATGTTGACATTACAATTGAAAATGCATTTTGACACTGTCATTGATAATACAAATTTACCAAATCACAGACTAACTCCAGATTGTTTTGGGCTTCAAGGGTGTTTATTTAAGTGCTCAAAAATGGAGGGGGGTTGTAAAATGGTGATGGGTGATGGTGGAGGAATGTCCATGGCAGAGTCCAGTCTATTTGTCTCACAGGTGCTTTGCCCATATGGGCATAGGAAGTGGAGCTGGGGCAGTTCCAATGTGGACAGGGTAACAAAGTGGGACAGTGGGAGGACAATCAGGGTGGTCTCATTTCCTGGCGGGTTCTTGCCATCTTGCTCTGTCCTGTTCCTGGATCTCAGGGACCGCTTGCGGGGTGGTTGTCCGTCTGCAGGGGGTGGGGTGCTGGTGTGGTGGTCCTGTGGCGGGGCATCCTGTCCACTAGCGCCGGCGGAGGTGGTGGGCAGTTCATCGTCCATGCTAGTGTCAGGGGCCCCTTGGAGTGCCACTGTGTCCCTCATGGTCTTTTGTATGTCCTTCAGCACCCCTACGATGGTGCCCAGGGCGGAGCTGATGGTTCTGAGCTCCTCCCTGAACCCCAAATACTGCTCCTCCTGCAGGCGCTGGGTCTCCTGAAACTTGGCCAGGACTGTCGCCATCGTCTCCTGGTAGTGGTGGTATGCTCCCATGATGGAGGAGAGGGCCTCGTGGAGAGTGGGTTCCCTTGGCCTGTCCGCCCCCTGTCGCACAGCAGCCCTCCCAATTCCCCTGTGTTCCTGTGCCTCCCTCCCCTGGACCGTGTGCCCACTACCACTGCCCCCAGGGCCCTGTTGTTGTTGGGGTGATGGGTTATCCTGGGTTCCCTGTAGTGGTGGACACATAGCTGATTGACGTGTCCTGGGTACAGAGGTATGGGCCCTCTGGATGGGTGCTGTGCTGGTGTTACCAGAGGGTGGAAGGTCAGTGTTGGGCTGTGCCTGTGCAAGGGGAACCGACTGTCCCGAGGCCCATGATGGTCCGGGCTGGTCATCTGGATCCAGTTGGCCAAAGATGCTGTGGTCACTGTGGGCCTCTTCTGTGGTTGGGTGGGACATGTCTGTACCCTCCTGTGTGGTGACGTTCCGTAGTGGTCCTGCAGGGATATAAGAGCAGGATTATTGCATGTGTGTGTGTCATGGTGTGCAATGGGTGGTTGTGCGTGTACCCCAGTGCAAGCATTCCTGCGTGGGGGTTTGTGTGATGATGGTTTAGGGGGTTGTTATGGGTATGTGCAGTGAGCATGCTTTAGTGAGGGGTGACCATGCTTAGTTGTGTCATGCAGGGCTTGGTGTTGGGATGGTTGGTTTGTGTTATTAGTACATTAGTGAGGAGTTGGAGTGATAGGGGAGGGGGTGAGGGTGGGGGTGTGTGATAGCATGCAGGTAGGGTGGGGGATATGATAGCTAAGATTTGACTTACCAGTGTCCATTCCTCCACCGACTCCTCCGAGGCCCTCTGGATGCATGATGGTCAAGACTTGCTCCTCCCATGTTGTTAGTTGTGGGGGAGGAGGTGGGGGTCCGCCGCCAGTCCACTGTACCGCGATGTTGTGCCTGGAGACCACAAAAAGCACCTTCCCCCGTAGGTCGTTCCACCTCTTCCTGATGTCCTCCTGATTTCTTGGATGTTGTCCCACAGCGTTGACCCTGTCCACGATTCTGCGCCATAGCTCCATCTTCCTGGCTATGGAGGTGTGCTGCACCTGTGAGCCAAATAGCTGTGGCTCTACCCGTAGGATTTCCTCCACCATGACCCTGAGCTCCTCCTCGGAAAACCTGGGGTGTCTTTGGCGTGACATGGGGTGGTGTGGGTGATGTGTCGGGTGGTGTATGTGTTGATGTATGTGGTGATGTGTAGTGGTGTGTGGTGTTTTGTGCATGGAATGTTGTATGGGTGATGGTGTTGTGTGCCTCTGTGTGGTGGGGTTCTCGATTGCTGTGCTCTCTGTCTCTCGGCTTCCTCAAGATTTCTGGTTGTAGGGGTTTGTGGGTGATGTGGGTGTGTGTTTTTTATTGTGTTGGGTGTATGGGAGTGGTTTGTGTATGTGTATCAGGTGTGTGTATTTGGAATTGTCCAATGTGGAGGTGTTTTGGAGATGTGTGTGTATTTTGATCGCGGCGGTGTGTACCGCCAATGGAATACCGCGGTTGAAAGACCGCCGCGTGGATTCGTGGGTCGTGATAGCATGGGCATGTTTCTGTTGGCTTGAGGGTGGAGGAATTGTTTTCGCCAGTTTATCACTGACCTTTGGTGTGGCGGACTTGTGTGGGTGTCTGAATTTCGGCAGATTCCGAGATGTGTGTCATAATAGCTGTGGCGGAATTCCGAGGCCGCGGCGGTGTATTGGCGGTCTTCTGCACGGTGGTAAGTGCTTTTACCGCCAATGTTGTAATGACCCCCATAGTTCTTAAACCAATATTTGTTTTGTGTCGTTCTGCTCTGTTACCTTCCGTTAGCCTTTTAGGAACAAATAGGAGTCCACGATTGGTTAAGGGTGGAACAGGGACTTAATCCTGTTCCATCATGAAGGGGGGATCAAAGAGTGCTTGAGAGACTTCCGCTCCATTTGTTATTTTAGTGAGCCGGTATGCATGAGAATACAGCAAGTGAGCTCGAGGTTTCACAGTTTCTTAAGTCAATTTGTTGCAGTTTCCAAAACAGAGCTTGAACTCTTACTCAATTCTGATTAATGCAGCGATGATTGGCTCAAGCCTGGATCTCTTTTTTAGCATTTTGTTTCATAAAATACAGACCAGAGTTCACGAATGAAGCAAGAGTCTAATTAATACAGTGAGCTCATTCTGGGAAAACGTCTTCAGTGGCATACTGGGGAACACGCAAATCTATGGCTAGTCGCAAGCCAGCACATAGTGCAGCGTTATCTGGCGACCTATAGCCAAAAAATCCCATGTCATTGTAACCCCATTGCACTTTCCAGCTGCAGAAAACAAATCCGGTTCTGAAATGCCTTGTTGTTCATATTAGTTAAAAATGGAAATCAAATATCTGGGTAAAGGTCACCTTCAATATAAAACCGTGGTCAGATATTTATCTCTAGTCTGGACATAGTTTTATGGTTTTTGGCTACTCCTGAAACTTTCTAAGGGTACACATGAAAGCCTGCACTAGTCACAGCTTTCCAGGCATGCTCTGTGAAAGATTTGTGAATACTGTGTCTTGCCACTGGTATTTCAACACTATGGGGGTCATTCTGACCTCGGCGGTAAAAGGTGCTTACCGCCGGTCAGAAGACCGCAATAACGCCGCCGCGGTAAACCGCCACGGTCATTCTGACCCGCAACTTGAAAACCGCCAAAAACCCGACATCCACAAAAGTCCGCCACACCAAAGGTCAGCGAAAAAATGGCGATGACCAAACCTCCACCGTCACGCCAACAGAAATACGCCCATGCCATTACGACCCACGAATCCACGCGGCGGTCTTTCAACTGCGGTATTCCATTAGCGGTACACACCGCCGCGCTCAAAATACACACACAGCTCCAAAACACTGCCACATTGGTCATTTTGAAACACACACACCTGATACACATACTAACACCACTCCCACACACCCAACACAATATAAAACACACACCCACATCACCCACAAACCCCTACGACCCGAAAATATTGACGAAGGCTAGAGAGAGAGCACAGAATAGACAATACCACAACACAGAGGCACACAACACCATCACCCACACAACATCCACGCACAAAACACCACACACCACCACATGCACCACACCCATCACCACAAACACCACCCCACACCTCATCCACACCACCCTATGGCACCCCAAAGACACCCCAGGTTCACTGACGCAGAACTCAGGGTCATGGTGGAGGAAATAGTTCGTGTAGAGCCCCAGCTCTTCGGGGCACAGGTGCAGCACACCACAATTGCCAGGAAGATGGAGCTATGGCAAAGGATAGTGGACAGGGTCAATGCGGTGGGACAGCATCCACGCAATCGGGATGACATAAGGAAGCGCTGGAACGACCTACGGGGGAAGGTGCGTTCCATGGTATCAAGGCACAACATTGCGGTGCAGAAGACTGGCGGCGGACCCCCACCTACTCCCCCAGAATTTACAGCATGGGAGGAGGAAGTCTTGCACATCCTGCATACTGAGGGCCTCGCAGGAGTAGGCGGAGGAATGGACTCTGGTAAGTCAAATCTTAACTACTTCTTCCCACCCCCACCCCACCTACATGCCAGCACATACCCCCACCCTCACCCCCACCCCCATCACACCAACTCCTTGCAAATGGCTCACCATCACAACCCACCCATCCCAACACCAAGCCCTGCATGCGACCACAAAGCATGGACAGCCATCACCAAAGCATGCCCACTGCACACACACATCACCCCCACAAGCCACCCTCACAAAAGCCCCCACAAGGGAATGCCTGCACTTGGGTACACAGACACCCACCCATCACACGAAATGCCACACACAGAAGCAATAACCATACCCTTATACCCCTGCAGGACCCGAACGCCACCACACCGCCACGGAGGGTACAGAGATGTCCATCCCACCCCCAGAAGAGGCCCCCAGCGATGACAGCAGCTCTGTCTCCCTGGACCCAGATGACCAGCCCGGCCCATCGGGGACCTCTGGACAGTCGGTTCCCCACAGACAGCCACAGGCTACAGCAGGCCTAACCCCCTCTGGGAACACCAGCACAGCACCCACCCAGCGGGCCCATGCCTCTGTCTCCAGGACACGTCAATCAGCGGTGTGTCCACCACTACAGGGCACCCAGGTTGACCCACCACCCCAACAACAACAGGGACCTGGGGGCAGTGGTAGTGGGAACACCGTCCAGGGGACAGAGGCCCAGGAACACAGGGGAACTGGGAGGGCTGCTGTGCGACAGGGGGGGGACAGGCCCAGGGAACCGACTCTCCAAGAGGCCCTCTCCTCCATCATGGGAGCATACCACCACTCCCAGGAGACGATGGCAACGGTACTGGCCAGGTTCCAGGAGATCCAGGCACTGCAGGAGGAACGGTACATGGGGTTCAGAGAGGAACTGAGGAACATTGGTTCCGCAATGGGGACCATCGTCGTGGCCCTTAACCAGATAGTCACCACATTGCAGGACCATGTGGCACCCCAAAGGGCCCCTGTCACTAGCCCAGGCCAGGAACAGCCTACCACCTCCGCCGGCGCTAGTGGACAGGAGGCCCCCACACAACAACAGGCCACCAGAACCCCACCTCCTGCAGAAGAAGAACCACCCCGCAAACGGAACCTGAGATCTCACAAGAAGACAGAGTAGGATTGCAAGACCCCCGCCAGCATAAGATAACCCCTGATGTCATCCCACTGTCCCACATTGTCACCCTGTCCAACCTTTAACTGCCCCTGCTCCATCCTTCCACAGGCATATGGACAATGCACCTGTGAGACTGAGAACTGGACTCTGCCATGGACATTACTCCACCCCCACCCATCACCGTTTGACAATCATGTACCTATATGTAGCACTTGAAATAAATAACTTATTGCACTTAAAAAATCAGGAGTCTGCTTGTATTCTTAACAAATGTATTACACATAACGGTGCAATAATGTTCAGTTACTTTGTGATGACAACATACCAATGTCAATAAGCTTTAGTCCATGGTCAAACAAAGCTAAAGTCACGCAGTGGGTCATACAGCTCTGAAAAGGGAAGGGAAAGTCACAAATCAGTTAAAAGGAACTGGGGGGAAACACAGACATTAGAGACGCAGGAGGCCTTAAGTAAATGTAAAATGGCGTGGGTGATTCTTACCTGTGTGCTACTGAAAATATTGTTGTATGACTGTATCCCTGTTGTCCGTGTCGTCCCCGTCGTCTTCCTCCTCTTCACTCTCCACATGCTCCACAGCTGCTACAACACCACCATCTGGACCATCCTCCTGCAGAAAAGGCACCTGGCGTCGCAAAGCAAGATTGTGAAGCATACAGCAGGCCACGATGATATGGCACACCTTCTTTGGTGAGTACATTAGGGATCCACCTGTCATATGCAGGCACCTAAACCTGGCCTTCAGGAGCCCGAAGGTCCTTTCTATGATCCTCCTAGTTCGCCCATGGGCCTCATTGTACCGTTCCTCTGCCCTGGTCCGGGGATTCCTCACTGGGGTCAGTAGCCACGACAGGTTGAGGTAACCAGAGTCACCTATTAGCCACACACGGTGTCTCTGTAGCTGTTCCATCACATAAGGGATGCTGCTATTTCGCATGATGTACGCGTCATGCACTGACCCAGGGAACTTGGCATTTACATGGGAGATGTACTGGTCTGCCAAACAGACCACCTGGACATTCATCGAATGATAACTTTTTCTATTTCTGTACACCTGCTCACTTTCTTTGAGGGGAACCAAAGCCACATGGGTCCCATCAATGGCACCAATGATGTTGGGAATATGTCCAAGGGCATAGAAATCACCCTTCACTGTAGCCAATTCGCCCACCTCAGGGAAAACAATGTAGCTCCGCATGTATTTCATCAGGGCAGACAACACTCTGGACAAAACCTTAGAAAACATAGGCTGAGACATCCCTGATGACATGGCCACTGTTGTCTGAAAAGACCCACTTGCCAAAAAATGGAGTACTGACAGAACCTGCACCAGAGGGGGAATCGCTGTGGGTTGGCGGATGGGGGACATGAGGTCTGGCTCCAGCTGGGCACACAGTTCCTGTATAGTGGCTCGGTCAAGCCTGTATGTAAGTATGATATGTCGTTCTTCCATTGTCGACAGGTCCACCAGCGGTCGGTACACGGGAGGATTCATCCGTCTCCTCGCAAGTCCCAGCGGACGGTGCCTAGGAAGGACAACATGGAGCACAGAGTCAAGCAACCCACAGGTACGTAACCACAGCTTGCACAGTACACGATTCGCTATGCATTGAAAGGCTTGTATGAGTGGCAATGCAAGGCCGAGGCCTGTGTGACGCAGTAGAAAATATGCCATGTGGGCCCTTGAAATGGCGGCTGCATGACCTGTGAAGTGTGACAATGGGATGTGAGGTCAATGCGCTGGCGTGGCACACCGTGGCGGTAGGCGGTCGAAGACCGCGATGCAAAGCCGCATTGGTTAACATTGCACCCTGTGGGTTTCAGGAGCCAATGACGATGTGCGCCGGCGGTCGCGGTACGCACCGCGGCGGTACGCACCGCCGCGGGCGTGACCGCCATTTTCTATCTGATTAATCACTCGAGACCTGATCATCCACAGGAGAGGACCTATACTGCAAGTGCTGCTGTGACCTCGGTCTGGAAGATACAATGGCTGCTGCGACTGGGGAAAGGGCCCCTGCCTTCACTTCAGAAGAATTGGAGAAACTTGTTGATGGGGTCCTCCCCCAGTATGCGCTACTCTACGGTCCTCCAGACCAACAGGTTAATACACAGGGTGCACGTTGTATGGGCTACGCCTGTGTTGAGTGGGGTGGATGTAAGATGGTGGGGAGGTGAGCGAATAAGGAGTGCAACGCACGACAGATGAGAGCATGTGCCACATGGCAAGGTTGGGGAGGGGGGGCCACTCACATTGACCATGCCGAAAAGTGACGATATTTCCTTTCCCACACTGTACATGTCACATAGGTCAGTGCCCATCAGAAGATCAACATTTGGCGTGCCATCGCCAAGGACGTCCGGGCCATGGGGGTCCACAACAGACGGGGCACCCACTGCTGAAAGAGGTGGGAGGACATCCGCCGCGGGACCAGAAAGACCGCCAAGGCTCTGCTGGGGATGGCCTCCCAACGTAGGAGGGGTGCCAGCCGCCAATTGACCCCCCTGATGTCCCGGATCCTGGCGGTGGCCTACCCCAATTTGGATGGGCGTGTGAGGACATCACAGCAGACACAAGGAGGTGAGTATCAGCACAATCTGCTATCTTTGTGCGCAGTGGAGGTGTCTGGGTGGGGGTGGAGGGCTGTGGCTATCTCTAGGCCAGGGCGCTTTCTGTAGGCTAGGCCCCTCCGTTAGGCATGGTCCTGTGCCCCCGCCCCCCACCTCTGTAGGGTGCCAAGTACAGCTATCCATGGTCCGGCCTCACCTATGTGTGCATTTGTCGTCCATAGACCTGTAGGCCTAGTCACAATAACTGAGTAGTGAACCCCGATTGCGCCGCCTAGTGCTGAGAGCTTCTGTGTCTGTCCTCTCCGACAACGGTGTTGCCAATGCATGCACTCAACCTGTCTTCATTTCTCCCCCCCCCACATTTTCTTTGTCTTCCTGTTCATGTGTGCATTAACATCATCAGGCAGAGGAGAAGTGGCATCGGCGCACGAGGGAGCTGCATCTCACATGGCCCCAGAGGGCCATGCAACCGACTCCGAGTACACCAGTGAGACGGAGGGCGAGGGGGGCTCCACAACGGGGACCCGTGGAGACGTCAGCGACACAGACACGTCCTCGGAAGGGAGCTCCCTTGCGGTGGCGGCAACATCTGTGCCCACCGCCACAACAGGTACAGCCGCCACCCAGCGCACCAGCTCCGGCCTCCCAGCAGCCCCTCAGCGTTCGGCCTGTGCCCGCTCGGCCAGGAAGCCGGCCATCTCCTTCGCCCCAGGCACCTCAGGCCCTGCCCCAGTTACCCCTGCTGCCCTCAGTGAGGAGATCATTGACCTCCTCCAGACGCTCATTGTTGGGCAGTCTACCCTTTTGAATGCCATCCAGGGTGTAGAAAGGGAGGTGCATCGGAGCAATGCATACCTGGAGGGCATTCATTCGGGTCAGGCTGCCCATCAGAGATCGTTCAACGTTCTGGCCTCAGCACTGACGGCAGCCATTGTCCCTGTCTCCAGCCTCCCTCTTCAAACTCCCTCCACCCAGTCCCAGTCTCCTGTTCCTCTGCCTATCCCATCCACACCATCAGACCAGCCTGCACACACCTCAACACCCAAGGGCAGCTCATCCAGACATAAGCACCACAGATCACACAAGCATTCACCCAAGCAACATCCAGATGCAGACATGCCAACAGTCACTACCACCTCTGTGTCCCCCACCTCCTTGTCTCCCTCCTCCCTCCCTGTGATGTCTCCACTCACACCTGCATGCACACCACCATCAGCCAGTACTTCCATCACCAGCACACCCTCCAGTACAGTCCGCACACGTGCAGTCACCACCCCCACTGCCATTTACACGTCCCCTGTGTCCTCTCCCAGTGTGTCTGTCACCCCCTCTTCCAAACCACACAAACGCAGGCAGCCACCCACCCAACAGCCATCCACCTCACAACAGCCTCCGTCACAAGCACCGGCACCCAAAGACAGCACACTTGACTCTCCTACAACCACATCCTCTTCCTCCACTCCCATACCCACTGCACCTACCCTTCCCATTGCTCCTAAAAAACTTTTCCTCTCCAAAATTAACCTCTTTGCATCACCTGACCCACCCCCTCCATCTGGTAAGAGTACAAACAGCACCTCAGCCACCACAAGCCCTGCATCTACTAGGACCATAGTTCAGGGCTATTGGAGTCCACCAGCTCCTAGGGCAGGAACATCGGCCAGCAGCAAGGGGACAGCCAGCCCACCCCCTGGGAAGAGGACCAAAAAAACGAAGGGCCGGCGGGACAAGCCTCCGCTGGGCCCTTCCTGTCAAGCACCGCTCCGCTGGGCCCTTCGTCTCAAGCACCGCTCCGCTGGGCCCTTCGTCTCAAGCACCGCTCCGCTGGGCCCTTCATCTCAAGCACCGCTCCGCTGGGCCCTTCATCTCAAGCACCGCTCCGCTGGGCCCTTCCTGTCAAGCACCTCTCCGCTGGGCCCTTCCTGTCAAGCACCGCTCCGCTGGGCCCTTCCTGTCAAGCACCGCTCCGCTGGGCCCTTCATCTCAAGCACCGCTCCGCTGGGCACCGCCGTCTCAAGCACCGCTCCGCTGGGCCCTTCCTCTCAAGCACCGCTCCGCTGGGCCCTTCGTCTCAAGCACCGCTCCGCTGGGCCCTCCATCTCAAGCACCGCTCCGCTGGGCCCTTCATCTTAAGCACCGCTCCGCTGAGCCCTTCCTGTCAAGCACCGCTCCGCTGGGCCCTTCCTGTCAAGCACCGCTCCACTGGGCCCTTCCTGTCAAGCACCGCTCCGCTGGGCCCTTCATCTCAAGCACCGCTCCGCTGGGCACCGCCGTCTCAAGCACCGCTCCGCTGGGCCCTTCCTGTCAAGCACTGCTCCGCTGGGCCCTTCATCTCAAGCACTGCTCCACTGGGCACCGCCGTCTCAAGCACCGCTACGCTGGGCCCTTCATCTCAAGCACCGCTCCGCTGGGCACCGCCGTCTCAAGCAGCGCGGGCCCATTGGCAGTGCCGGTTCTGTGTCGAGCAGGGCTTCACAAAGCACTGTGGCCACCATGCCTCCTCCATTACCAGTGGAGTCGGTAATCCATCTGATGGACTGTGGCTTTGCACTCCCCAGGATGGAACAGTGGGCAAGCCACTCACTGTAGAGACTTGAGAGACTGTGGCTTTGCACTCCCCAGGATGGTACAGTGGGCATGGAGGCCCCTCGTGGATCTGGCGTCGTGGACTCATGTGGCTGAGGTGCCCCCCCTTCCCTTCCCCCTGAGGTGCCTGTAGTTTTATCATCTGATGCCCCAGCATTGTTCTCTCCAATGGTATCTGGTCTCGTGTGTGGGCTTTGCCCATGTGTTTGTGCACATTGGCCCACGGACTATGGAACTTTGCCAAAATGTGCAGGACTTATTGCCTATGTATATATTTTTCACTATGTTCATTATTTAATATGTATATTTCACATTGCATGTTTCCCAAAACTTCAATTGAGCTATAATATACTTAAATTTTGAAGTACATTTTAATTTTGTCTTTGCATTATTCCGTGGGGTTTGGAGGGTGTCACTCTGACTTGTTGCTCTGCATTGGTGTGTAGGTATTTGGGGTGGGGGGGGTGTATCGCGTATGTGTGTGCCCGTAACCTTTCCTCCTCCCCCCTCCCCTGTGTCATAGGTGCAGTACTCACCGTTGTCGTCTGCGCCGGCGTTCGTACTCCTGGTAGATGAGCAGGTAGACAATAGCTGGTAGGATGTGTAGTTCGGGTTCCATGCTGTCCTCCTTCCTCGTGGAGTGTATAGAGGTGAGCGTTTTCCCGTTCGTAGTCTGTTTCCGCCGTGTTTTTATCGGCGGGGCTCCCGCCCCGGAAAAGGTGGCGGATTGGTGAGTTGTGATAGGGTGGGCGGTACATTGTCTGCCGCCTGCCTGTTGGCGGTGACCGCCGCGCTGTTTGTTTGTCCCGCCGTGGCGGTCGGAGTGTTAAAGTGGCGGGCTGTGTTAGCGGTTCCCGCCAGGGGCAGAATTCCATTTTTTGGACCGCCTGCCTGTTGGCGGGTTGGCCGCCGCTTTATCACCGTCCACCAGGGTTGGAATGACCCCCTATGTAATTTCTCTCCCTCTACACTCTTATGAAGTTTGGGGTAAGATGTTTCTCTTGTCACATTTTTGAAATGGAAGGGATTTACTCTTGCCCTCTGCCGAAGTAAATTTCTGACACACAAAAGGTTATAAGAGGAATGCTTTCAAATTGTCTAACCACCTGAAATCGCTCTCTGTAACATTCCAACTCATTGTTCTTTTGCTCAGCATGCCACCTCAGTTTGGACCCACTTATATATGCAAACCAGCCCTGACCCCACTCCTCATAGGAACAGTTCAGCCTGGACTTCCAGGCCAGGTCTTCCCTGAAGCGGGACACAAGCAATCCAAGACTAGTTTTGCCCTGAATGGGGCTCTTCAGTCAGGTGCAGCTTAGTTCCAGTGGTGTAGTGAGCACGAAACACATGTCTGGGCACAACTGTGCCACTTTGGGGTATATCAAACAAGACAAGGTTGATGGGAGTAATGCTTGCAATTTGACAATCTCTCAGGATAGCATTCCAACCCATAATTCATTTTTCTCAGCATGCCATCTCACTTTGGACCCAGCCATGTGCAAATCAGTCTTGACCTTACTCCTCATGGGAACAATCCAGTCCTGCTCCTCATGGGAACAGTCCAGTCCAAATTATCAGGCCAGAACTAAACCAGAACAGTAGCAACCCAAAACAGGTTTCACCCTGACTGGCGCTCTTTAGTTGGATGTAGCTTGGTTTCAGAGGCATACTGAGCACAGCAACCTACATCTGGGCATTTCCTTGCCACTTAAAGTAGACATCGACCACACAATAGCTGATGGGAGAAATTTGTGCAAGTTGTCTAACCACTTGCAATCTCTTGGATGGCATTACATCCCATTATCCTTTTGCTCACCATGCCGCCTCAGTTTGGAACCAGTCGTCTGTAAATCAGCCTTAATCCTGCTCCTCATGGGATTCATCCAAATTCGTTCAGTTGCATTGACATTTCTGCCACAAAAGTACGGTCAGTTTTTCACTCATGTTTAGCGCACTAAGCTCTAATATAATCAGTTCTATTATATATTTAAATTCTAATTTCTTCCTTCTCTTACAGTGGCCATTATATAATTTGTTGCATAGTATTTCAAGCCCTTGCTGCTGCCATTGTGTGCTTCTGAAGTGGTTAGCCACTGAATAGCTCATGTATTGCTGAAATGTTTTCTAAGATTCATTTTACAACAGAAAATATCATAATTCTGACATAATTTTATTCGCAAAAACACATCAGGACATACACAGCATAGTTTGTTCTGCATGTAAAGCATTTTGTATTTTTTTTTATGTTGTCCTGTTAGTGCTACTAGAAAATTCCTGTAAGTTATCCCTGACTTACATGCTTTACATTTTCAACACTTCACACATCCTTCCTTCCGTCCCAACGATGCTGTCTTTCCTTTTGTTTCACTAGAGAAATGGCATGCAGCTGTTTGGCAGCTGAAAGGATTGCAATCTTTCTTAAGTCATACATTGTTGCATCCAAATGTAATACCCCCCAAAATATTATTAAAATTCTATGTATCTCATTATGTTGTGTACTGCAATTTCACGAAGAATGGTGTAGTGGTATTATTGGTAGTTTTAATCTGATATAAAAATAATAACTTCTCCCTTGTCATCATGGAGACTTTACATTTAGCTACACCCAATGTTCTATTAGTATATTCCCTTGACTTAAATCTAGAAATCAAAGTATTTTGCTCTCGCTCAAAGGATTACACAATATTGTAATTATGCCCAGCCCCCGAAAACTCTCCATAAGGTATACATTTCTTAAGGGGTACTATCTGATTGTTTAATAACAAAGGAGTTGTCCCTGCAAGTAGCTTTTTCAATGTAAGGTTATTTAGGCTTCTGCATCTGTAGTGAACATCCTAATGTTGTAGAACACAATTTCTTAAGTCAGATACTATGGCCTTATGGCACAAATTCATATTATCATGCAACATCTGGGGAAAGAACTTAGATGAAGGTATAAACAGACTGCCACTTGGGTAATCAAGGATTGCGTTCCTTATCTCATCAGTACTAATACTGCCGACCTCACTTTCCAGAGATGCAAGCATTTCTATGTTATTAATATCAGATAGTGTTAGAAAAGATAGTCAACTCCTATCAATTGGCATATTAAGTTTCTCATTCGTCATATGGTGCTTCCTAAGTTTCTATCTCTTAACAAATTTAAAAACATCTATTCTAGTCTGCATATAAGTAAATACATTCTCTGGACAAAAAGACAAATTTGGATTCACATTCTGAATTTCAGTTTCATTTAAAGCTCTCTCAGAAAGATTAATTACTGTGCTATTTTCCATGTCTGCTTTAATTTCTTCTGACATGTATGACTCTTCTCATTCTTGAGGTAGATGTTTCAATTCTCTACATCCTTGTCTTCCTCTCCATTCCCTCCTGTTTTTCTGGGTTTTATTCTAGTATCTCTTTGGCTCTCTCATTTGGATGTGATTTTAAATTGTTCTTAACATTTTGAAGTGCTCTAAAGGACACTGGTTGAGTCTCTTGCGGAGTGGATGGTCCTTTACCCAAGCCATTAACAGAACTCTAATCCTAGATTGCATCAATACAAATAGACTTGCCAACACCTTGCTCCTATTGATATGTTTCATGAAGTAATTTTGTATGCCTTAGAAAAGATATATACCCTTACTGTGTTAAAATCCACTTGGTCCCTGTTGACCGTAAAAGTACTCAGGATAGTTAAAGATGTTTGCACATGCCCTGGATGCCCAACTGTACTGTTGTCTGGATCCCTATTGCAGATTTTGTTGGTCATAGGGGAACATGGATCATGCTTGTGCCCCATGACATAGGCATGTCTCACGGATTGTGTTTTGTTGTACTGGGAGTGTTGCTCAATACGCTACCCTCAAGAGTTAAGCAGCACAAGTGTGGCAGTGGCAGCATATGTGTAGTGATCAGGAGTAGTAAACAGGTCCTTTTTACCCTGTGTCATTGGAGTGAGGCTCACAGGCTCAATCACTTTTTTTAAAAGTTCTATTAATGTGTGCTTAATTCCCACCTGGTCTACATCAGGTAGATGTTAAGTTCTGTGCAGCACAGCAGCAGTAACACTGCTCTGGATGTATGTGTGCTTGGAAAGGGTAAAGTACAAGGATAGAGCAGTTCTGTGTAGTACCTGTGAGATTAGTGCATATGCTAGATGTGTATATGCCTGTGAAGAATGCATTACATGAGAAATGTAGTGCTGTGCAGTGCTCAATGAATGTGTGCTTGAGTGAAGTACAATACATGAAGGGGGAGGAGTTGTGCAGCGTGCACATGATGAGTGTGTGTGCTGGCAGTGTGTGTGTTTGCAAATAGCACACCATTATACATTACAGAATTGCTACAGTAGCGGCGGGTGCTAGCTGAATATGTGTATTGAATGTGTGCGTGTCTGTAATGGCACAATGAGTGGAGGTAACAGTGCTGGACAATAAGTGTGAGATAAATGACACTGAGCGCAAGTGTGCCTGCAATGATACATTACATGAAGGATCCTAGGTTGCATTTCGGGAAGCCCAGGCCTCCTTGGTGAAGACAAGAGAGGTAGAGAGATCCCCCCATACAGATTTGTGTTCTATGCATTCCTGTGAGCTGGGTAGGGCACACGGTGAAGGAAAATAGGAAGAGACTCCCTTTTCACTTTAAAAGGTTGCTCTTTGATTCATTGATAGATCACAAGGAAGGGACGTGAACACATCACAGGAAAGAGCTGAGGCTGATAACATAACCATAAAGAGTACGGCTGGGAGTCTGAGCTTAACCTTTCAGTGCACATATCACTGTGGCTGACATCCAGGCGTGAACTCTGGTCACTTTGATGAACTGTGTTGTGGTAAATCAGCTTTGAAGTCTTGTCTGCTGCAACAGACATCCTTTCAAGGCAAGGGGAAATAAGAAAATGAGAAGTGGACACTTCAAAACAAGCAGAACCTTAACAGAAAACTGCAAAAACTCAGAACCTAAATCACATTTTCCTATCAGGAAATGAACCATAAGAAGGGAAGGGTGACACTGTAAAAGTTTGTCATCTGCCACGCAGCCAGTCAGCAAGACTTCTGCCTGTTACCAGGACTGGTCGCCAAGGCCTGCTAGTCTCCCTGATGGGGCCATCACCAGAAGGGGCTACCACTGAAGTGATTGTGTGACCACTGTGACAGGACTCATAAATGGATTAAAGAGCAAGGTATATCAAGATGGTTGGTTCTGCAAGTGTTCCATGGTACCAAAATTAAAGAAGTAGGCCTGATTGTCCACAGGAACTTTTTCTCCTATAAAATAAAGAAACAAATAAGTTACTGTGGTACCGGTAATGCAGTACCAAACTTATCATGTTGGCTGGCTGAAAAATGTCATGTATGATGCAGTCGCCATTACAGGACTCAGGGACTCACCTCTGAGTCCTGAAAAAAAAGTAAAAGGTCTCATAAGAGGGCAGGGTGGGCACACCTAAGGGCCTTGTGTTGTAGGGAGATCCCAAAGCGACCGTCCTTTATATAAAATTTTAAAAAGCATACAATAATATTGTCAGTTACCTCAGCACATAATGTTGTACTGTGGCATCCAGTGCCACTACCACTGTTGCACCCAGCGTAAAGGCACTCTTAACTTATGAAAGCTCAACTGGTTAATTTGATCACTGCAGAGACCTATGTATGTAATCAAACTTCCACAAAATGTAATCCTAGTCAGCGAAGGAGATAATACTGATATGTGTATTTATTGTGCTATGGTGGCCCATCCTTTAACTCAAAGCACATTAGTCAGCATAAAGCATCTAATGGAGTCTAAATGACAGTGCCAACAGTTCCAATGACTGTCCTTGTTCCAAGGATTGAATGAATAACAGCAAGTGGATCTTTGGACATTGTGATAGAGACATTATTAGGCCATGGGTCACAATCTGCAATGCACTTAAAACAGGGGTCTTCAAACTATGGCGTGGGCCTGAAGTGATACCAAGGAGGAGCGCCAGGCTCAGCCAAAAAGAACATTGTGCTGATAACAGTGCTTTGTTTTAAGCAGAAAAAAACTAGCAGCAGTAGACTGCTCTGTAATGGACCATCACAAATGTATTGTCATTTATATCCGGCAGGAAGAAGGTATCAAGGGGATGGGGCTGCAAATATTCTTCAGAACCTCCATCCCCATTTCTAATATTCACACTGTGGATAATTTACACGTTAGTAAGGCCTGCCTGACTAGAATAGAATGTTTGGCAATCATGTATTTGATTGCATTTTTAAAACAGTAACAGAATTTAACTGCAATGGTTAAGTAAGTCTAGGTATATTTAAACATTGCCAATTTTATAGCATAATTGTGAAAAATTCTGAGGGGAGGCAGATGATTTTTTCTTCTTGGGGGGACAGTAAAAAGTTTGAATACCGCTGGCTTAAATGAAAGTACCGGGCTATGATCTTGAGTGTAATTGGGCAGCACTAGTGAAGTGGAGGCGCTGTCAGAGGGGTGATGAAATAATCAAAGCATTGTGCAGCTATTTTGTTAGTCTTTAGTTTCACCATTAGCCATATGTTTAGCTCACAAATCAGAAAAGAAAAATAAATGCAAGTTAAAGTGATCGATTAGAAATGCACTATTTAAATTTATGAAAGCTCAACTGGGTGAAGCATCACTGCAAAGGCCTATGTGTGTAACTAGCCAGCAACATAATTGAATCCTGATTAGGAATGCATGCAATATGTGTAATTTACTTTTGAGTGTTTACACAGATTTACACAAATAACAAATCCATTAATTTGTGCTGTACTTTATTCCAATTGTTTCCTTGCATCATTGTTTTGTGCCAAGGATGTATTTAAACAAAGGACTTTTAACAATAGCCGCTCACATTCTCTTGTTCCCATGCATTTGAGGTGAACTTTCACTGCAAAAAGTACATTATTACCACAAACAATGTGTAATTATGTTAAATAGCATAATAGTGTAATTTCAGGAATTTTGTGTATCATAAATTACAGGAAAACATCTAAATTGAGCATATTATGCTGGCGTAATTTAAATTTCACTTAGGCGTAATCCTGATTGGCACAGTGGCAAATACTGATATGTGTATTTATAGTGCTACAAGGTCCCAGCCTGTGACTCAAAGCACAAAGGAAATGCAAGTCACTGAGAAGCCTCAAATGGAGTTTATATCACATTGCCTACAGTTTGACTTCCTTTTATTGATCCGGGGGTTGAATGAATGACAGCAAGTCAAACTATGGACAGTGGGATGGAGACATGAATAGCCTGTGGCATACAGCCTGTCTGTACCTAGGAAGACTGTATGAGCAATGCTCTATGGACCACTGTGAGTGAAAGGGGACAACACCACTGAAAGTAGAGGCATAGTCAGAAATGTGACAAAAAAATAATGTATTCTGCAATTATTGTGTCAAACTTTAGTTTCACTGTTAGTCCAATGCATAAAAAACATAGGGCCTGATTACAACTTTGGAGGACGGTGTTAATCCGTCCCAAATGTGACGGATATACCACCTACCGTATTACGAGTTCCATAGGATATAATGGACTCGTAATACGGTAGGTGGTATATCCGTCACATTTGGGACGGATTAACACAGTCTTCCAAAGTTGTAATCAGGCCCATAGTGTTGGACTTTTTTCCTTATGCAGGGTCATCGCCAATCTTCTTGCTTCCTGCCTCCGATTTTTTCTGACCTGTTCTTGTTGGCTTTAGAACTCTGAGCACTTTACCAGTGCTAAAGTGCATGTGCTGTCGGTGTAAATTGTATTGTTTATTGGATTTCCATGATTGGCATATTTTATTTACTGGTAAGTCCCTAGTACAGTGCACTAGAGGTGCCCAGGTCCTGCAGAACAAATGCTACTAGTGGGCCTGCAGCAATGGTTGTGCCACCCACATTAGTAGCCCCATAATCATGTCTCAGACCTGCCACTACAGTGTCTGTGTGTGCAGTTTTAAACTGCCAGTTCGACTTGTGTACACTTGCCAGGCCTGAACCTTCCCTTTCTTACATGTACGACACCCCTAAGGTAGGCCCTAGATAGCCCCATGGGCAGGGTGCAGTGTATGTTTAAGGTAGGACATATACTAATGTGTTTTATATGTCCTAACAGTGAAATACTGCCAAATTCGGTTTTCACTGTTGCAAGACCTATCCCTCTCATAGATTAACATGGGGGCTGCCTTTAAATATGATTAAAGCGTAGATTCCCTTTGTGAGTGGATAGACATGTGGAGTTTGGGGTCTCTGAGCTCACAATTTAAAAATAGATCTTTTAGTAAAGTTGATTTTAAGATTGTGTGTTTGAAAATGCCACTTTTAGAAAGTGAGCATTTTCTTGCTTAAACCATTCTGTGACTCTGCCTGTTTGTGGATTCCCCATCTGGGTCAGTTTGACAGTTGGGCTGTTGCACCTCTCTCTAGACAGTGACACCAAGGGAGCTGGGGTGTAGCCTGCATATCCTGATGAGCCATCTGTGCTAGGAGGGACAGGAGGAGTGGTCACTCACACCTGAAACGGTTGTGCCTGCCCTCACACAATGCAGTCTCCAACCCCTTGGTGTGTGTCTTGGGGCCTGGCCTGGGCACGGCAGGACTTTGCAAACAAGAGAGACTTTCCTTTGAAGTAAGCCTACTTCAAAGGCCAAAATGTGTATAAGAAGGGCACCCAAACCACAGATTTTAGATCACTTCTGGACATCAAGAGGAACCTCTGCCTGGAGAGGAGACGCAGAGCTGAGGAGAAGTGCTGACCTGCCTGAGACTGTGCTATGTAGAGCTATCCTGCATTCGCTGCTTCTGCCTGTGCAAGGGGACAAATACTGGACTTTGGTTGCCTTCCTGCTTGTGAAGAAATCTCCAAGGGCTTGTCCTGAGCTTGCCTCCTGTTGTTGAAGTCTCAGGGCCATCAAAGACATCTCCTGCCAGCACCTGGACTCTCTGCTGAGACTACTGCCCTGCCAATTGGTGCCCTATCCAGTTCCTGGGGCCTTGGAAGGTGAAGCTGGCAGCCCAAGACTGCAAAAATCCATGCACAGACCGCCGTGCAGGGAAAATATTGACGCACCTTCTGAGACACGGCTTAGAAACGACGCGCCACCAGCTTCGCGGCAGAAATCGATGCTCCACAGACATCGCGGCTGGAAAATCGATGCACGTAGCTGGAAGAACGATGTGCAATTCCGCTGACGGAGGCTGATAACGTTGCAACCCACATTGCACGGTTTTGCTGATACCATGCAGCAGGATTGTCGATGTAAACCTTGCTGGGGGTGGAAAAACTATGCAACGCCTGCCCGGACCCGAGTGCTGAATGGATCGATGCATCGCTCCCCGTTTTCGACACACACTCGCCCGTACGTGTTATTTTGATGCTACCCAGGTACTTTTCAACGCTAACAGTGTTTTTGATGGAGGACTCATTGGTTTCTCTGGTAGGTTTGTGTTTGCCTTCCTGCACCGCATCCCTGTTGCATTACTTTTAGACTAGAAATTCACATCAATAATGAATTGTCTTCTGGGTCTCCTCCGCAGATATAGAATCTACCTTTGGAGTACTAACAGAAATATTTTGGTTACCCTAATGTTTGTCCTTGAGGTAATTTAACTTCTCTACGGGCACCATCTTGTCTCACTTATATGCATAGGATGTGAACTTTATCACTATCCTTTCTCTTGGGGTTAATGAGCACCCTCCTTATTGCACTCATTTGCCTTGAGATGGTTCTTCACTGTCTTGCTCACCTACAAATAATCTTTCTTTCTCATTTTTGCCTGTATTCACCAATATGGTATATAGAGGGCTACTCTTTTGTTACACAACATCGTAATACAATGGGTTATCTCTATTCTGACTATACATACACGCTAAATGGGCTTTTGCATTCTATGCAAAAATGTTCTCTTGCTGTCAACTCCAATTCTAAACTGACATGTCACTTTTATTAGCACCTACCGGCTGGTAGTGATATTATTTGTGAAGAGCTCCAATTTGTTTTTGTTTCCAGCCTTGAAGAAGTCCGTGAGGACGAAACACGTGTTGGCTGTTACCGAATCTTCATATATCTGTTCTAACATATGGACTTTAATATCTCTGTATAGTTATTCGATTTCTCATTACTAAGGATTAAATTTTCCTCTGCAAGTTTATTCATCTTGGACTTATCAGTTCGGAGTGCCCTGGTTGCTCTTTTTGTCTTGTATAGTGTTTTTACTGTTTTCTCAAGGATTTAAGATTCTTTTGCTTTTAAAATCAATAACTTGACATGTGCATGTTGGATTTTTGTCATTTTGGTCTTGTTTAGTTTAGATAAATATTTCAGATTTTCACTGAGTTACTGTGTGTGTTGGTACAAATACTTTACACTTAGACTCTCAAGTTAAGCCTACCTGCTTGCGCCAAGCTACTGAGAGGGTGAGTCGGGTTAACTGAGGGTGATTCTCCTTTACCCTGACTAGGGTAAGGGTCCTTGATTGGACAGGGGATAACTTGACTGCCAACCAAAGACCCCACTTCTAACACATAGCATACATATCTGAAATGAAAATTAAATGTAATCAATGTGAAGTGCACTCCTTACCTTATGTAAGCTCAATTAGTTATTGTGATTGCTGCAAGTATATGAAAAAAGATAGTCACGGAGATAATCCTGGTTAGCACATTGGGGCATAGTAACATGTATTTATACTGCTCTGCAGTCCTTGCCTGTGACAGAAAGCATTATGAATATATTCGTCACCATGAAGCCTTAAAAACCTCTATCAATTAAAGCCATACAAAGCCTTCCAAATAGTCTTTAGATTTGCAGATCAACCAACAGTACACATTTAGGTTTATTTCATTGGTCAAGCACCCTGGAAAAAGGCTTGTTTTCTTCATTCACTGTCTGCCTCAACCATGGTTTCACAGTACAGGGCAGGTAGAAATAAAATTGCAAGATCCTATGTTATGGGCTTTATACTTTAAACTATCTTGCCTGATACCCACACTCTTTAGAAGATTAGGCTTGTTTGACAAACTAGAAATTCTATGAAATATTTTATGAGTTTTCCTTTGAAAATGCCTATGAGAATTGTGTTTTTGGTCCATTAATAATAGAAATTGTACTGGAAACATTGCCATCTTACATCAGTATTTAAAAATGTACATGTGGGATAACCCATAAGACCTGTTAGGAAATGTCCAGCTCTCATGCCAAAGATTGTTAATTGATCTTATGCCCACTACTTTCAATTTTTTTCAGCCGCTACTGATCTGGTCATAGACCTGACCTTGCAGGCAACTGCCATTATGCAGTGCTCAGTGAGGTTTTCGAGGTTAGCCACCTACATTGGGCTGCAGAATGGCCAATCCTCCATTGCTCAATACTGAAGACTGTGTGCTGAAGGGGTGTGTGCAGTCTATGGGGAGTTGGGCAGTTTACCGACGGGGATTCTCTGGATGGCCTGGGCTCCAGCCACACTCTGCATTCAACCACCCAAGTGACCTGTCCGCACACCACATCAGGCCAGTGTGCAAGCCCAGCCAAAGACTGTTCACAGTGGATGGGGTTGGGAGATTTGCAGGGAGTTGGGTGTGGATCTCCAACTGGAGCTGGATGTATGCCCTCGCTGGATGACTGGACCTTCAGCCTACCCTCTCCGCTGTGCATGGCCTTTTTCTGTGCTCAGCACTGGGATTACCTGCTCAAGGGGCTCTCTGTATGTAGAGGGTGGTCGGCTGGCCAGAGGTCAGGCTCTGTGGCAATCCCCTAGCTGCACATGGCCAAAGGTCATGTCCAACAGTGGGATTGGCTACCCAAAGAGGTATAGGTGCTGGTTGCCAAAGCAGATAGGCATTTGCTCAATTTAGAAAATGATCAAAAAACACAAAAATTTACTGAAAAAAGACAGACGTTACAGTGATGTATAGTAAGATGTTGAAATGAGATAGATACTAACATTTAAAAAACAAAACAAATCGGAAATCCTTCAAATATAGCTTAGTAAACCAATTATAACTCATCCCACGTCCTGCTCTGCTCATGAACTCACATATTACATTACTGATGACATGTCAAATTACATCACTGATGACTTCACTGATGAAATGACTAATGGTATTATTCATATTACTGCTCTTCTGATTACTCAATAACCCTTTACATCGTTAATAAAAAACAATAAGTTAGTAATAAAGGGGCTATAGTCATTTACAGCACAGTTTGACTACCCTTTAATTTCCTCTAGTAGTCTTTCCCTGTCCTCACATGCGTGTTTAATTAAAATACATAACATTGTCATAGAACATTCAAGGGAGATAGTGGCCCATTCCTGTAGCATTTCAGGGTCTCGGGTTTCATATGTCTTCAGTGTAAACATTCTTAAAACACAATCAACATATTTTTGCAACAACATGGCTTCCCACTATTTGGAATGTTCCTTTTATGTGTTGTTTCATAATTTGGGAGAAAACATTAGGGGAAATTGAAAGGCTCACCATGGAACTGAAAATAATCACAAATCAGAGAGAATTTCATAAAGGCATTGCAAGAATCACTGAAAGAATGAACAAATTAGAGGAAGAAATAAAAGGCAAAAAGCAAAGGAAATTCTACAAGGACTATAAAAATGACCAGGCTGGACGTGTCCCCACTTTCGCCCACAAAAAATGTTGCACTGAGCAAGTGGGACATACAAATGGAAGTCCTGATACCTCAACCGGGTACTAACACAGAAACTGGTGCAGAGATCAGACAAAAGGAACTGATAAAAGGAAATAGTGCCTCAGATAGCAATACATCAGGAGTTCAGACATATCCTGATCAAAAGTCATGCTTTTAAAAAGTTCCAAGCCCTGACCATGAGTCTTCTGGAACTACAGCCACTTCATGTAGAACAATAGAATAAGAAGAAGAGGTCAAAGAGGAAGAGACAGAAACAGAATATATACCAAACAAATAAGAAGAGAAGAAGGCTGAGTGGGAATGGCAACATAGGCCAAAATCACAGCAAAATAATTGGGTCCAGTACCAGTGTGGTAAATGTGTCCAACCTTCCTCTATCTAAAACTAATGTAGAGCTGCTACCCTTGGGGCCTCTCTTTTTCTCCCACCACCTCATTTATCTATACTGAAAGCTGCATTGATTTGTTTCATTTTACCAGAAAACTGAAACTAAAAAAATGGTTTGATCTAAAACAGAATGGCCATACTCAGAGTAATGCTATGTCTGCCTTCTAAACTGTGTATCAGTGATATTGACCAACTGCACATGGCATGTGATCTACACAAGTTCAGTACATGTCATCAGGATGCCATTATGAATTTAGAAAATTTGGGAATTCCAATTGATTTATGTTGTCCTAGTGGTTTTCGCCCTAAGTCTGTCTTCCCTCCAACTATGCCATTTGAGAGTATTGATGTATTTGAGAAGGGATCAATAAAAGATTTCAAGAAACTAAGATTCAATAGCAAGAATAAACACTTTAATCTATTATTAGCACAGAAGAATGCACTCTCAGAGTTACAGGGCAGAGATGAAATTGTGATCTGCAACTCGCACAAGGGTGGAAATATTGTTGTGATGTTCAAAGAACAGTACCTAGATGAGGGTCACAGACAACTGACAGACACCACATGTTATACACCCTGTCTAAAGTCTGACATTGATATTGCCAATGCAACATATTGGGACACAATCATGGACTGGGGGGACCAAGGGATCTTGGAATGGGAGGAATATCAATTCTTTCTTAACAAACATCTCAGAATCACAGTTCTATACCTTCTCTCCAAAACAAATAAGAATCCCACAAAACCACCAGGATGACTCATTGTGCATTCCATTAATTGTATTCTAGAAAATACTTCAATGTATGTTGATTACTTCCTACAACCCCTTGTGGAAGCTTTGCGTTCCTATGTCTGGGGCAGTGGGGATTTTCTCTGCATTATTGAAGGTATCACTTGGGAATAGGCCTATTTACTAATGGGACTGGATGTTCATAGTCTCTACAAATGTATTCCCTATCATTTGGAAATTAAGGACTATTGTAATTTTTTTACGGGCTATATCATTATATTAACTGTTTCACAATGAAATGATTCTTGATGTAATTAAATGCTGCTAACATAATAACTTTTTTATATTGATGGCGAGTATTACCATAAAAACCCAGGGCACCGTGATGGGACCTTGCTTCACCCCCGTTACACATGTCTTTTCATGCGCTGGTTGGAGGTATAGATAGAGTTGAATACCCATCTTTAAGCAAAACGTGGTGCTCTGGGCAAGGTACATTGATCACATATTTGTCATATGGAAAGGATAAGAACAACTTGCTCTGGAGTTTGTTAGGTAACTCAGCACTAATAACTTGACCCTGAGCATACCAGCCATATCCAGAAACACACTTTAGTTCACAAGGAGACTGCTGATAACAGTATTTTATATACTGCCAACAGCCGTCCTAAGAGCCTGATATGCAGTATCCCTAATGGGGAGCTAGTAAGAGCAAAAGGCAATTGCAACAATGATGCTGCATTTGAATTATAAAAAGAGATGATGAGCAACAGATTCTGTCAGAGGGGAGATGACACCAAATCCTTGTCAGCTGCATTTAGAAAGGTAGAAATAATGAAAAGAGACAATCTAATCACTGTCCCCATAAAGAAGGTAAATGAAGGGGAGTAAGTCAGGTTTATCACCACATGCAATAGCCAAGCCAATAAGATGAGAAATATCCTTCGGAAACACTGGCATGTCCTCCACGCTGAGGACACGATATCCAAATATCTATTGACTGAACCTAGCATTACTTTCAAAAGAAACAGAAATTTGAAGCATATACTCTGTAGAAATATGATCACCAAAAAGCAGGAATCAGGGGCTATGATAAGTACGCCTGGCTTTACACCATGCAGGAATTGTAAAGCTTGCAAAACCTGAAAGGGCTGTCTTCCAACTCAGAATTTTGTGTAAATGCACTACAATGCCCATTTAATCTCCTATCCATTGGCATTACTACTCACAGGGCAAAAACAGGTCCTGGAACACATGCCGGTCATTAACCACCAAGACAGGCAATATCCTGTGGCCAGGAATTATAAAGAGTACCATTCATCAGAATGTTTGTACTGGATCAAGTTCTTCCCAACATTTGTGGTGGTGACCATGTGTTATCACTGCTGAGGTTGGAATCAAAATATAATATCAGGTTCAATAATCTTCATCCAGTTGGGTTGAATATGGATGAGGAATTGGCAGTATATTTAGTATAATGTGTAATTGCATTACTGTATGTTTCTTCTGCTAACCTTCCCTCTAGTCTGTTTGGGTTTTTAACTTCACTATTGTGTTTCTCACTCAGGTGGTATGGGGTTCACTGTGGAGATATTACCTGAATGTTTTAGCTAAGAACATATTTTCATAGTTATTGTCTCTCATTATGAAATTGGTTCATTTTGACCCACCAGGGATTTGGGGCCAGATGTAGGTAGAAATGGTTTTGCGACTCGCAATTTGCGAGTCGGAAAACCATATGCAGAATGGTGTCCCTGACACCATCTGCACTCACAGGGATGGTGGCCTGCTGGAGACAGCAGACCACCATGTCTGTGACTGCTTTTTTAATCAAGCAGTTTTTTTTTTTGTATTGAGTTGCAATACCCTCGAGTCAATTAAACCATTTGGTTTCATTTTTTCAGAGTAAGCAGTGGTCCATTGGACCACTGCCTGCTCTGAAAAAATATTTTTGGCCCCATTCACAAAGGGGAAGGGGTCCCATGTGGACCCCTTCCTTTTTGCGAATGAGTTAGCACCCACTTCACATGGGTGCTAACTGAGAATTGCTTTGCGACCGCGTTCGCGGTCACAAAGCAATTCTACATCGCGGTGCGAATCGCAAATAGGAAGGGGAACACCCCTTCCCATTTGAGAGTCACATTCCCATTTTGCGAGTCGGTACCGACTCGCAAAATGGAAATGTGCATCGCGATGCGCGTTTTGTATGGGGCAAACTGCGAATTTCGCAGTTTGCGCCATGCAAAACGCTTTGTACATCTAGCCCCTACTCATTAATTTGTTTGCACATATATTGCTGGGAGCCAGGTCGTCTTGATCAATTTATGATGCTTGTTATTTTGTTTCTTCTTTTTAACACAATTTCTTTTGCTTAGTGATAGAGTGATACCATTCGCTCACTGGGGCTTTATGGTTATCTTCATTCACTTGAATTTAACGGGAATAACTCTGGATCATATATTACTAAACGCATCATTTCAGCATTCACATGTTTAGTACATTGTGTATGTAGTGACAAAGCAGATTAATCTTTTTAGGCGTTACTCGCTAGAAGCTGGCTTTCCTGTGTTATTTATGTTAATGGCCACTTTAAACAAAATAACCGACAATCATCAATTTTCATTTCATGCTTATTTTGTTCAGGTTATGCATGTGGTCACTTGATTACCACTTCGCAGTTCTTCTTTTGTGTTGTCTGACAGGATTTTATGCCTGCTCTTTGTCTTCACTGTTTACTCGTGACCAAGACACCCTTGTTTGCTGCCATTAAAACTTTCACCATCATATGAGTGAACTGTGTTTGTGTGTATATATATACATATATATATATATATACATATATATATATATATATATATATATATATATGTATATTTAAATATATATATATATATAGATGTATAGATGGCTAGATAGATAGCTAGATAGACAGCTAGATAGATAGATAGATAGATAGATAGACAGATAGATAGATAGATAGATAGATAGATAGATAGATAGATAGATAGATAGATAGATAGATAGATAGATAGATAGATAGATAGATAGATAGATAGATAGATACATGATACGTCAAACAGGGGCTGATGAAAAGGTAGGTCCCAAAACGCATTTGCCCCTTGTTAATTTCCCTAGGGAGTTTGAACTCTATTACGCCCTGAACTGCTGTATAGATTTACAAAGAATTTGGTGGACAGCTAGCTCTTGGTCCAGAAAGCACCTTTTTTGTGAGTTGGCGTAAATTTTTTCAGTGGTTTTCTTGTTAATAAATGAAAACCAAATTTGTATATACAGGGACGCGTATCCTCCTCAGATCCTCCACAGATCCTGTGTGGATTTGAAGGAAAAGCAAGGCCCTGATTCGCTGGCTGCAACCTGACAGAAAAGTCGCAGCCACCATTTTCTTTCTAATATTGCTTGGAGGGGCAGGAAAACAGTGTAAAACATATAAGGTGTCAGGATACAGGTATCATGACCCCCATAGGCAAAATGGGCAAAAAATAGCCCTTTTTGAGGGGGGGGCAATCAGCAGATCCTCTAACCCTCCTCGAATCCTCCATTGATCCTCCTCAAATCCAGAGGAAAAGTGATTGGCTGCCCGCAACCTGACAGGAATTTTACCATGTGCATTACAAAAACCATATAAATTCACTGAAAAAAATAAAGGTTACAGAGACTTTATAGTTAGGTTGATGTTTTACCCACACAAACCATAGAAATTCAGCTGTTATAGTTATACTTATTCGAAGAAACTATAACTCATGGCACAAAGTTACTTTAGGCAACAAGTTATAGTTTCTTAACATAAGTATAACTGTAACTGCTGAATTTTGATGATTTTGTATTGGTAAAACGTCACCCTAACTATAACGTCCCTGTAGCCTTGGTTTTTTTCAGGAATATGTATATATACCTAGTGACAGTTGCCACTGGGTAATTATAGTTAGGTCTGCATTTCTAAAGGAAATGCCTTCTTTTTTGATTTGCTAGCAACTTTACAAAAAGTGTTCATTTTTGTTTAGTTTCTTTATAGAAAGTTTTGAAGTGCTCCATCAAGCAGGGGTTGAGAAAAAGGGGCTATCCTAAAATGCAAAATCCTGATGCGTTTTCCATAGACTTTTTTTTAAATAAGCTACAGTGAAAAGGCTGAACTGAACTGCACCAACTTTGGTAGGAAGTTTGATCATGGTGCAGAAAGCATGATTTTTTTTGAATTGCTGTAAACCTGTTCAGTTGAGTTTGAGAAATTAAGGTATTAAAGTATTTGTATAGCTGGCCTTGTAAGAGTCCCACTATAAGTCACGCCCCCACCATGCACAGTTTTTTTTTTTTTTTTACTGCAAATATTACATCGATATTATCAATTATGTTATCAAACATGATATCAGTGCAGTAATTTGTGGGGTAAGTAGCAGTGCATGGTGAGGGCGGGAGTTATAGTTACCTTAGGGCAAGAGTAATAGTTACTTGAGATAACTCTAACCGTAACAGGTGAATTTCTATGGTTTGGTACCTTTAATATGTGAGCCTAACTATAACGTCCCTGTAACCTTTGTTTTCAGTGAATTTCTACGTTTTTGTTAGAAGTAAAGTAATTTTCATTACTATGGGGGTCATTCCAAGTTTCCGGTTGCCGCCAGCATGGCTCTTTAACCAGTAACCGTCCAAGTTGATCTCCTAATCCTGCCTTTGCCTTGCATTGTCCTAGGCGCCGGGAAACCTCCGGGTAGCTGTGCGCTATATAAATCCAATAAATAAATAAATAAATAATAAATAAATTCCAAGTTTCCGGTTGCCGCCCGCCAAACTTCCCCCGTCAAAAGACCGCTCCGCGGTCAGAAGACCGCGGGGGGCATTTCGACTTTCCCGCTGGGCCGGCGGGCGCCCACCAAGGGAGCGCCCGCCGGCCCAGCGGGAAAGGCCCTGTTCGGAGCCGGCGGTGTTGCAGAGGTGTGACGGGTGCAGTTGCACCCGTCGCGATTTTCACTGTCTGCTAAGCAGACAGTGAAAATCATGCTGGGGCCCTGTTAGGGGGCCCCTGCACTGCCCATGCCAGTGGCATGGGCAGTGCAGGGGCCCCCAGGGGCCCCACGACACCCGTTCCCGCCATCCTGTTCCTGGCGGTAAAAACCGCCAGAAACAGGATGGCGGGAAGGGGGTCAGAATCTCCATGGCGGCGCTGCAAGCAGCGCCGCCATGAAGATTCAGCCCAGCCAGGGGTAATCCGGCGGGAAACCGCCGGATCCCCTTTTCTGACTGCGGCTTTACCGCCGCGGTCAGAATGGGCAGGAAAGCACCGCCAGCCTGTTGGCGGTGCTTTCCGTCGGTCACGGCCCTGGCGGTTTTTACCGCCAGGGTCGGAATGACCCCCTATATGTTAATCCAACCACCCCTGCCATGCATAGTACTACCAGACGACAGAGCCTGGCCTGTGGCCCTGCAGCCAATCCCTATAAGAACCCAACCCTGTGTTGAACACGGCCATGCACAGTGGGTGTTGACTGCAGAGCCTGGCCTGCACCCACGCCCTACGGGCAACTCCTATATATCAACCAAACCTTGCATAGTCCCCCCTCCCAGTCCAATCCAGTCCATGTCGACATTATACCCTGGGACTAGGTTAAAGATTTAATATTTGGGGGGGAGGGTGACTGCACTGCCACCCCCCTTTAGGCCCATCTCAGCCCCAGGGATCCCATACCCTAGGGCCAGACTAGAGATTACATTTTTGGCGGGAGGAAGGCCTTGTAGCTCCCTTCCCAGGCTGATTTTAGTCCCCTGGATCCCATCCCACAGATCCCAGCATAAACATTTATTTTTACTTTGGGGAGGGGGGCATGTGGCCACCATCCCCAGGCTGATCTTGATCCCGGGGATCACATTACCTGAGGCCTGGACCAAACTTTTAATTTTTTTGGATTTGGGGGTTGCGCAGACCTTTTCCCCAGGCTGATCTCGGCCCGGGGACCTCATCCCTCTGGGCCCAGCCACTGGAGCAGGGTGCTTGGGGATCGCGCAGGGAACCTGAAGACCCCTGCAGTCCCAGCCAGCTTCCCTCCTCCTGTGGGAGCCAACATTGCTGTCACAGAGATGGAGCTCCTAAAGCAGCTCCCTCTTTGTGAGAGCAATATTTCCTCTATTTCCCTGCCTGCCTCCCTTGGCAGGGAAACAGAGGAAACCTCTACTCGTATAAAGTGAGAGCTGTCAAAGCTGCCACCAAGCTACAGCAAACACTTATATCCCTGGGGTGTGCCCCCCCGGACATAGCCGGAGGTGGGCTTAGGGGGTAGCAGTTCCCAGGGCAATCAGTGGCTCCTTATGGGGGCCGCACAGCACCCACCCCACGAAAAGAGCCCCAGGGAGGTAGGTGGTGGTCCCCAATGCTGAGGGGGTCCAAAATGGACCTCCTTTCTATTTTTTAATATTTGCCCCAGGGGAGATAGTGGTCCCTGGGGCTGCAGGGAGGCTTTGTGGCCCCCGCACACAAATAGATAAATGCCCGGGGAGGTGGTGGTGTATGGGACTTCAGGGGGAGCAGGCAGCCTCAGGCACTTAATTTACATTTGTGAGCCAGTGAGGTGGTGGTCCCCAGGGCTGAGGTTGCCGGGTGGCCCCCCGCATCACAAATTTTAATGCCCCCAGGGCTTGGCCCTCCCAGGGGCTTAGGTATTAAGAAGGGTCGGAGCCCGCGCTTGATTTTTTAAAACATTTTTGCCACAGATTCTCAACTCCATCTCAAATTCACAGCAATTTTATTTATTTTTTTAGGTGCTTTTAATCCCTGGTGGTGTCCTTCTAGGACCCTACCCCCTGAGCTAAGGGGTCAGGATGTCAATACCCTGGCCCTTTTTCATTTTTTTCTACCTTTTTGCTGGGATATGGCTGAAGCGGAGCCCCAGCATGGCTTACAACACTCCCTGGTTTGAAGTGTTAGCAGCCAATCAAATCTCAGCACGAGATCGGAAGGTGGCGCGAGTCCCTTGCAACCCCATATATACAAATTTTGATTTTCTTCAATTACTCTACAACCACATAATGGATTTACATCAAATAACAGAAAGGACACTTTCTGAATCTAGAGCTACCTTTCTGCCAAATTTGGTGGAATTCCTCCAGTGGTTTGGGCGCTATTGCTGTTCAAAGTCCCTATGGAAAAATGAATGGGTAAAATATGTTATAGGGGCCCCCTTTTTCTCAGTCCCCACTTCACTGACCAACCTAACAGATGCTGAAGTGAGCGTCATATTTTCTTGGCTAATTTTGTGAAGATTCACCAAACAGTGCCAAAGTTATTAGCAAAAAAAATGCTTTTTCTATAGAAACTAAACCCTAAATATAACTACCTAGTGGCAACTGACACTAGGTGATATATAAATATATATATATATATACATACATATATATATATATATATATATATATATATATATATATATATACAGATTCTTTTAATAAAACAAAGGTTACAGGGACGTTATAGTTAGGCTCACATTGTAAACATGTAAAACAATAGAAATTCACCTGTTGGAGCTATCTACAGTACCTAAAACTATAACTCGAGTCCTAAGGTAACAATAACTTGAGCCCACCCATGCACAGTTTTTTGTCAATAATTTGACTGCAAATATTACATTTATATTATCAATGATGTTATCAAAGATTTCATGAGTGTGGTAATTTGTGGGGTAATTAGCAGTACATGGCAATGACGCAAGTTATAGTTACCTAGGGAACGAGTTATAGTTACTTGTGATAAGTCTAACTATAATACTGAATTTCTATGGCTTGTGCATTTAAAATGGGAGCCTAACTATAACATCCCTGTAACCCTTGTTTTTTAAGTGAATTTCTCTGTGTTTTTTAATTCTATTTCCTAACTATAACGTCACTGTACCTTTTGTTTTTTTTTCAGTGAATTTATATGTTTTTTTACTATACGTTTATTCAACCACCGCTGCGCACAGCCTTTGGCTATGTGCAGAGGGCGTTGACCACGGGACTTGACCTGCGGCCAACACCCTATAACCACTGCGCATGGCCAGTCCCTGGGGCCAACCCCCCTAACCTCCCAACCCACGTTGAGCACAGCCTTTGGCTGTGTCCAGTGGAATTTTGCTGCAGGGTCTCTCTGGGTATGAGAATAGGTGTAAGAGATTGTCTCTGGGTGTGAGAGTGGGTGTAAGAGGGTCTATATGGATGTGAGAGTTGATGTGAGACTGTTTTGTGTGAGAGGAGGTATAAGAGGGTGTCTCTGGGTGTGACAGTGAGTGTGAGAGTGTCTGTGAGGGGATGCATAAGTGTCTCTGGGTCTGTGAGTGTATGTGTGAGTCTGTGTGGGTCTGTGAGTGGGTGGGTGAATGTCTGAGTGGTCTGTTAGTGGATGCATGAATATCTATGTGGGTCAGCTAGTGAGTGTGTGAGTCTGAGTGGGTCTGTGAGTGGGTGCATGAGTGTCTGAGTAAGTCTGTGAGTGGGTGCATGAGTATCTGAGTGGGTTTGTGAGTGAGTGCATGAGTGTCGGAATGAAGCTGTGAGTGGGTGCATGAATCTCTCAGTGGGTCTGTAAGTGGGTGCATGAGTCTTTCAGGGGGTGTGTGAGTGGGTACACAAGTCTGTGAGTGGGTCTGTGAGTGGGTGTGTGTGTAAGTGTATCTGTGAGTGGGTGTATGAGTGTGTGCGTGAGTGTCTGAATGGGTCTGTGAGTGGGTGTGTGAGTGTCTGGGTGGGTCTTTGAGTGGCTGCATAAGTGTGTGAGTGGGTCTGTGAGTGGGTGACTGAGCATGTGAGTTGGTCTTTGAGTGGATGTACATGTGTCTGGGTGGGTCTGTGAGTGGGTCAGTGTCTCAGAGAGGCTGAGAGTGTGTGCACGAATATATGAGTTAGCGTGTGAATGCATTTTTTATTTTATTTGGGAGGTTCATGACTCCGTTGCCAAGTTACAACTAATAAGGGGTCCCTCAGACACCCACTAAATGTCCCCAATGGCTCATAGTACTTCTACCCTGCCACTATTTTCAACCCCCAGGCCTGTGTCCTGGTTCATAAAATGGCAGCCGTAACTTTCTGCACAGGTTGTGGCCAGCCAATCACAGTACTGCTTCTGTTGTGTGGAGCAGCGGCGTGCCATGCAGGAGCCATCATAGATCCACATCCCTATATATACACATTTATTTTAGACTTAGTAACTAGAAAACACCAATGAATGGATTACCACAAAATCATCAAATGTTCGTTTTCTGGTCTAGGACCTGGTTTTCTGCCAAATTTGGCATAACCCGTCCATTGGTTCACCTCCTATTCCCAATCAAAATCCCTATTGAAAAATGCTTTGGGAGAAAGCGTTTTGGGAACCCCACTTTTTCTCAGCCCCTGCTTGACGGATCACCCCAAAACTTTCCAGACAGCAGCTGAAGTGAGCTTTGAATTATTTGGGAACATTTTGTGACGATACATCAACGGGCACCAAAGATATAAGCAAGTCAAAAAATGCTTTTTCTGTAGAAACTAGGTCCTACCCATAACTAGCTAGTGATGATTGCCAGCAGGATATATATGTATATAAAACCAACTCGATCGGCAGTGACGGCATGGACCTGATCGTCGCTGGTGCTCACTACCGCATGACGGCCAGCAAGCCCGAATTTCCACAAAACTCCTTCAATACACAGAAGCAGCGGCACTCCCAGCACAAATGCTATATCAAACAGCCTCTCTATTAGGCTGAGAACAACCTAACAACCTACATGTTTCGGTCCACATGTGACCTTTGTCACGGTTGAAGACATTACATTTTCCACTTCCTCTTAAACATAGAAATAAACATCAAAACTAACAACAGACCAGCCAGTGTTAGGACTCACACACACACGCTTCTTGCTGCTCCCTCACAAAATAAATCATTATGTATGAAAAAGATGAAACATGTCATGAAAGTGTTTACAGCACAGCACTTCCCTGTAACTTGTGAGGAAAATGATCTTCCGTCTGAAGGCTGAATATTACATTGCATGCTTGTTTATAATGATAAAAGCAAGTGGTGTCCCATTTGTGAACTGTGTGCCAAGTGGTTTATGGAGACATCGAATCCCTTCATATGAATTATCAGAAGTGTTTGATGACTCATTGCCAGCATTTGTCTGATGACTCATCACCAGCACAGCATCCACACCCTTCATGATTGATGACTCATCAACAGCATGTGTCTGATGACTCATCACCAGCACACCAGTCTATAAATAGAACTACCAAGGTGTTTTCTGTGCTTGGCTTCGAGTCTTCCTTTGCTCGCAGGTGTTCCTGGTTCAGCTGGAGTTCTGTGATTCCTTTCAGGAGTCGTCTTTTCAGTGTGAGGCTTCTTCGGAGCTTCCCTCTCCTCAAATAATCGAAACATTCCAGGAGAAATGGGTTTGTGAGTAATTCCTCTCTCCTCTCTCTGTTTTCAGCTTTCTTGAGGTTAGTGATCTTTTGGTGCATTATGAAAGACATTTGTATATGCTGAGAAACCCATGATACAAGACATTTTCCAAAGACAGCTTGAGAAGTATTTTTAAAAGCAGCATGGAAGTTAAGTATTGTGAACTCCTGAATTTAACGCTCGATATCTATGCAAACTTAAACATTTATTCTGATTGTTTTGGAGCAAGTCTATTGTGTGAAAACGAAAAACAAAAGACAAATTCATAAGTTTGACTTTATAACGATTTTGTTGTAAGTTACAAAAGCATCCTTGATAGTTCAGCAATCGAGCGCTAATAATTATTGTGACTTTGCTGAAAGACTAGGTGATTGCCCAGTTGAATGATAATAATTATTGTTATTTTGCTGAAAGACTCTGTGATATTTGGAGGTCTTTTGTTTTTCATTTGTTTTTGGTCTTAGAATTCCTGCACCATGCCCTGAGGCAACTTTCTTAAAACAACAGTGATGCTCCATCATGAACCAGTGTTTTTTGCTTGTTCCCTGTTCATTTCTAATACGAGAATGTATTTAGGGGTGAGAGTTTTATTCCTTTCGCTCCTGCAGAACCTGGAATTCAGATGAGTGGACGCGGTCTTGTCAGCCAGTATCTTTACATTCATTATTTACATGGCAGACACCTTGGACAGATTTTCCTCATAGATTGTCCCTCTGTATTTCCACTTCCATTGGCCTCCTCTCCTACACCGTCTTTTCTGTTTCATTTGTTTCCGCCCCTCCGGACCTGTGATTATTCCTCTTGGCCAGGGATAAAAAACAGACTCATCCGATATTGATAGTTGATCTAGACTTTCCATTCTCCCCTTCCTGCTACCATCATGTCTGAATTTAAATCTGAACTCACATCACTAACCAAAGCTTCATGTCTGGCCCAGTTTTTGTCATTCAGTCTCTGCTTCCTTTGATTATCAAAGCGCATAGAAAACGTGTATAATTGTCCCTTTCATAATCCAAACGATCTCCATCAAACTTCCTTGCTTTTTCATTTTAACTCCTTTTTCATTTTTCTGAATTCTTTAATTCATTCCTTTTTATGTTTTTCCATTAGCTCCATAACTTTTTCCTTTGAAATTAGCTCCTTTAATTTATCCATCTCTTTAATCATTTCTATTTTATCCATTTCAGCATATTAATCAGAATTTGAATCATGCCCACTGAGTTGGCTTTATTATGGCCAGTCCATTCTTTTATCCATAATGTATTAGGCTGTTCATAGCTCAGGGATATCACTATTCTAAGCCCTCTGGGGATTCCCCCATCTCCATGCATTTGCGCAATGTCCTGTTTTCCTACCACTTAGAAAGCTCATGCTTATTTAGCTTCTCCAAAGTAAAGAAAAGTTGTTAAAAGGTTTTTCCATTTTCAATCACGCCACCATTTGTAACACTCTGTAAGGAACATGTAAATGGTGTTGTAATAAGATTTCAGCATAACGTGCTTTCCCACCACCTAGAAAGCTCCTGCTTATTTAGCTTCTCCAAAGTAAAGAAAAGTTGTTGCAAGGTTTTTCCATTTTCAATCATACCACCATTTGTAACACCCTGTAAGGAGCATGTAAATGGTGTTGTAATAAGATTTCAGCATAACAATTTATTAATGATATTATTTTTACTTGTATTGTGTTCATTCTTTTTTTTATTTTTTCAGTATTTGCAATAAGTTTATTTGTTATATGTTGTGAGAATTTCTATGAAGTTTTTCCTCTCGTTGTCCTTTTTGATAAATAACATTTTTTATTTTTTATGATCTGTCCAAGATGGCCATGGCTTAAATAATGAATGTAAAGATACTGGCTGGTCCATCAATAGTTGTGATGTTTATTGTTATGTTTAAGTGGAAGTGGAAAATGTAATGTCTTCAACCGTGACAAGGTTCCCCTGTGGACCAAAATGTGTAGGTTGTTCTCAGCCTAATAAAAAGATCATTTGATACAGCATTTGTGCTGGGAGTGCTGCTGCTTCTGAGTTTTGTGGAATAAAAATATATACATATATATATATATGTATGTATATATATATATATATATATATATATATATATATATATATATATATATATATATATATATCAGGAATGAACTATGGAAGTGGCTAGTGCTGCTGACATTTCAACATCCTGTGATCCTGGCCCAAATCACTTCACCTCCCTGTGCCAACAAATATATAGGGGGTCATTCTGACCTCGGCGGTAAAAGGCCCTTACCGCCGGTCAGAAGTCTGCCATTCTACCGCCGCGGCTGCGGTCACCAACTGTGAAACCGCCAAAAACCCGACATCCAAGGAAGGCCGCCTCATCAGCGGGCCGCGGAAAACTGGAGATGACCAAACCTCCACCGTCACGCCAACACAAACACGCCCATGCCATTCTGACCCACGAATCCACGCGGCGGTCTTTCAACCGCGGTATTCCATTGACGGTACACACCGCCGCGCTCAAAATACACACACAGCTCCAAAACACAGCCACATTGGACAATTTGAAATACACACACCTGAGACACATACAAGCAACACTCCCACACATCCAATCAACTATAAAACACACACCCACATCACCCACAAACCCCCACTAGTTGGAAATCGGAGAGAAGGCGATAGAGATAGAGAGAGCGAGCACAGCAATCGAAAACCCCAACACACACAGGAACCCAACTTCATCACCCACACCACATCTACGCACACATCACCACACATCACCACGCACATCACCACAAACACCACCCCACACCTCATCCACACCACCCCATGGCACCCCAAAGACACCCCAGGTTCTCGGACCAAGAACTCAGGGTCATGGTGGAGGAAATTATAAGGGTTGAGCCCCAGCTCTTCGGCACACAGGTGCAGCACACCACTATAGCAAGGAAGGCTGAGCTATGGCAAAGGATCGTAGACAGGGTCAACGCTGTGGGACAGCATCCCAGAAATCGGGAAGATATCCGAAAGCGATGGAACGACCTACGGGGGAAGGTGCGCTCGATGGTGTCGCGACACAACATCGCTGTGCAGAAGACTGGCGGCGGACCCCCACCCACTCCACCCCAATTCACAGCATGGGAGCAAGAGGTAGTAAACATCCTGCATCCTGATGGCCTCGCTGGAGTACACGGAGGAATGGACTCTGGTAAGTCGAATCTCAACTACTTCACCCTCCCAACCACCAGCATGCCAACCCCCCCCCCTCACCCCCAATCTCAACCCCGCAGCACACAACCTCCCTGCCAATGTCTCACCAGCACAACCCACCCTAAACAACACCAACCCCTGAATGCCAACACAAACCATAGACAGCCACCACCAAAGCATGACCATTGCACATACCCACACCCCCCCCCACCACCCTCACAACACCTCCCACAAGGGAATGCCAGCACTGGGGGACAAGGGCACTCAAAATGCACGCCATGGCACACACAGAAACAATAACCATACTCTTTTACCCCTGCAGGGCCCGAACGCCAACACACCGCCACAGAGGGTCCAGATTTGTCCATCCCACCCCCAGAACAGGCCCCCAGTGAGGACAGCAGCTCTGTCGACCTAGAACCTGATGACCAGCCCGGACCATCAGGGACCTCTGGACAGTCGGTTCCCCACACACAGACACAGGCCACAGCAGACCCAACCCCCTCTGGGAACACCAGCACAGCTCCCACCCAGCGGGCCCATGCCTCTGTCTCCAGGACGCGTCAAGCAGCGGTGTGTCCGCCACTACAGGGCACCCAGGCTGACCCAACACCCCAACAACAACAGGGACCTGGGGGCAGTGGTAGTGGGCACACCGTCCAGGGGACAGAGGCCCGGGGAAACAGGGCAACTGGGAGGGCTGGTGTGCGACAGGGGGGGGAGGACAGGCCCAGGGAACCGACTCTCCAAGAGGCCCTCACCACCATCATGGGAGCATACCATCACTCCCAGGAGACGATGGCGACGGTACTGGCCAGGTTCACCGAGATCCAGGCACAGCAGGAGGAACGGTACATGGGGTTCAGCAATGAACTCAGGAACATCGCTACCGCTATGGGGACCATAGTCCAGGCCCTCAACCGGATAGAAACCACATTGCGGGACCATGTGGCACCCCAAAGGGCCCCTGTCACTAGCCAGGACTAGGAACAGCCTACCACCTCCGCCGGCGCTAGTGGTCAGGAGGCCCCCACAGAACGACGGGCCACCAGAACCCCACCTCCTGCTGAAGAACAACCACCCCGCAAGAGGAACCTGAGATCTCACAGGAAGACAGAGTAGGATGCCAAGACCCCCGCCAGCATAAGATACCCCCTGATGTCATCCCACTGTCCCACATTGTCACCCTGTCCAACCTTGAACTGCCCCTGCTCCATCCTTCCACAGGCATATGGAAAATGCACCTGTGAAACTGAGAACTGGACTCTGCCATGGACATAACTCCACCCTCACCCATCACCGTTTTAATATCATGTACCAATATCTAGCACTAAAAATAAATCACTCATTGCACTGAAATCATTCAGGAGTCAGCCTGTATTATTTACAAATGTATAACACATTACTGATCAATAATGTTCAGTTAATTTTGTGATGACAACATACCGATGTCAATAAGCATTAGTCCATGGGCTAACCAAGCAGAAGTCACGCAGTGAAAAGGGAAGGGAAAATCAAACATCAGTTTAAAATAACTGGGGGGAAATACACAAAGTAAAGATGCAGGGGGCTTTCAGTAAATGTTAAATGGCGTGGGTGATTCTTACCTGTGTGCTACTGAAAATACTGTTGGATAACTCTGTCCCTGTTGTCTGTGTCGTCCTCTTCGTCTTCCTCCTCTTCACTCTCCGCAGGCTCCACAGCTACCACAACACCACCATCTGGACCATCTTCCTGCAGGAAAGGCACCTGACGTCGCAATGCCAGATTGTGAAGCATACAGCAGGCCACGATGATCTGGCACACCTTCTTTGGTGAGTACATCAGGGATCCCCCTGTCATATGCAGGCACCTAAACCTGGCCTTCAGGAGGCCAAAGGTTCTTTCTATGATCCTCCTAGTTCGCCCATGGGCCTCATTGTACCGTTCCTCTGCCCTGGTCCGGGGATTCCTCACTGGGGTCAATAGCCAAGGCAGGTTGGGGTAACCAGAGTCACCAATTAGCCACACACGTTGTCTCTGTAGCTGTTCCATCACATAAGGGATGCTGCTATTACGCATCACATACGCGTCATGCACTGACCCAAGGAACTTGGCATTTACATGGGAGATGTACTGGTCAGCCAAACAGACCACCTGAACGTTCATAGAATGGTAACTTTTCCTGTTTCTGTACACCTGCTCATCGTCTTTTGGGGGTACTAAAGCCACATGGGTCCCATCAATGGCACCAATTATGTTGGGGATATGTCCAAGGGCATAAAAATCACCCTTCACAGTGGCCAAATCAACCTCCTCAGGGAATACAATGTAGCTCCGCATGTGTTTCGTCAGGGCAGACAACACTCTAGACAAAATTTTTGAAAACATAGGCTGAGACATTCCAGATGACATGGCCACTGTTGTCTGGAATGAGCCACTTGCCAAAAAATGGAGGACTGACAGAACCTGCACTAGAGGGGGAATTCCTGTGGGTTGGCGGATGGGGGACATCAGGGCTGGCTCCAGCTGGGCACACAGTTCATGTATAGTGGCTCGGTCAAGTCGGTATCGTAGTATGATATGGCGTTCTTCCATTGTCGACAGGTCCACCAGCGGTCGGTACACGCGAGGATTCATCCTTCTCCTCGCAAGTCCCAGCGGACGGTGCCTAGGAAGGACAACATGGAGCACAGAGTCAAGCAAATCACAGGTACGTTCACCACAGCATGCATAGCACACGATTATCTATGTATTGAAAGGCGTGTATGTGTGGCAATGCAAGGGCTAGGCCTGTGTGACGCAGTACACATTATGCCATGTGGGCCCTTGAAATGGCGGCTGCCTGACCTGTGAAGTGGGACAATGGGATGTGAGGTCAATGCGCTGGCGTGGCACACCGTGGCGGTAGGCGGTCGAAGACCGCTATACGAAGCCTATGGGTTTCTGGAGCCAATGACGAGGTGCGCCGGCGGTCGCGGTACGCACCGTCGCGGTACGCACCGCCGCGGTACGCACCGCCGCGGGCGTGACCGCCATTTTCTATCTGCTTAATCACTCGAGACCTGATCATCCACAGGAGAGGACCTATACTGCAAGTGCTGCTGTGACCTCGGTCTGGAAGATACAATGGCTGCTGCGACTGGGGAAAGGGCCCCTGCCTTCACGTCTGAAGAGTTGGAGAAACTAGTGGATGGGGTCCTCCCCCAGTATGCGTTACTCTACGGTCCTCCAGACCAACAGGTAAGTACACTGGGTGCACATGGAATGGGCTATGCCTGTGTTGAGTGGGGTGGATGTATGATGGTGGGGTGGGGAGCGAATGAGGAGTGCAACGCACGACAGATGAGAGCATGTGCCACATGGCAAATTTGGGGAGGGGGGGGCAATCACATCTAACATGCAGATAAATGATGAATTTTCCTTTCCCACCCTGTACATGTCAAATAGGTCAGCGCCCATCAGAAAGTCGACATTTGGCGTGCCATCGCCAAGGAAGTCCGGGCCCTGGGGGTCCACGTCAGACGGGGCACCAACTGCCAAAAGAGGTGGGAGGACATCCGCCGCGGGACCAGAAAGACCGCCGAGTCTCTGCTGGGGATGGCCTCCCAACGTAGGAGGGGTGCCAGTCGTACCCTGACCCCCCTGATGTCCCGGATGCTGGCGGTGGCCTACCCTGATTTGGATGGGCGCTTGAGGACATCACAGCAGACACAAGGGGGTGAGTATCAGCACATTCTGCTATCTTTCTGCGCAGTGGAGGCATCTGGGTGGGGGAGGAGGGTTGTGGGTGACATTAGGCCAGGGCGTTTTCTGTAGTGTAGTCCTCTCCTTTAGGCATGGCCCTGTGCACCCGCCCCCCACCTCTGTAGGGTGCCAAGTACAGCTATCCATGGTCCTGCATCATCCATGTGTGTATTTGTTGTGCATAGACCTGTAGGCCTGGTCACAAGTACTGAGTAGTATACCCCGATTGCGCAGCGTAGTGCATGAGGCCCCTGTGTCTGTCCTCTCCGCCAACGGTGTTGACATTGCATGCACTCAACCTGTTTTATTATTTCTCCCCCCACCCTTTTTCTTGATCATCTTGTGCATGTGTGCATTAGCATCATCAGGCGGAGGAGATTTGGCATCGGAGCACGAGGGAGCTGCAAGTCACAAGGCCCCGGTGGGCCGTGGTACAGACACCGAGGGCACCAGTGATCCGGAGGGTGAGGGGAGCACCACAATGGGGACCGGTGGTGACACCAGCGACACCGACACGTCCTCGGATGGGAGCTCCCTAGCGGTGGCGGCAACATCCGGGCCCCCCGCCTCTACAGCTACAGCCGCCACCCAGCGCACCAGCCCCGCCCTCCCAGCAGCCCCTCAGCCTACGCTCCGTGCCCGCTCGCCCAAGAAGGCGGGCATCTCCTTCACCCCAGGCACCTCAGGCCCTGCCCCTGTCACCCCTGCTGCCCTCAGTGAGGAGGTCATTGACCTCCTTCAGACCATCATTGTTGGGCAGACTACCCTTTTGAATGCCATCCAGGGGGTAGAAAGGGAGGTGCATCGGAGCAATGCCTACCTGGAGGGCATTCATCCGGGTCAGGCTGCCCATCAACGATCGTTCAATGCTCTGGCCTCAGCACTGACTGCAGCCATTGTCCCTGTTTCCAGCCTCCCTCTTCTAACTGCCTCCAGCCTGTCTCTGTCTCCTGCTCCTCTGCCTATCCCATCCACACCATCAGACCAGCCTGCACACACGTCAACACCCAAGGGCAGCTCATCCAGACACAACAGATCCCACAAACACTCACCCAAGCAACATCCAGATGCAGACATGCCAACAGTCACTACCACCTCTGTGTCCCCCTCCTCCTCGTCTCCCTCCTCCCTCCCTTGACGTCTACACTCACACCTGCATGCACACCACCATCAGCCAGTGCTTCGATCACCAGCACACCCTCCAGTACAGTCCGCACACGTGCAGTCACCACCCCCACTGCCATTTACACGTCCCCTGTGTCCTCTCCCACTGTGTCTGTCACCCCCTCTTCCAAGACACACAAACGCAGGCAGCCACCCACCCAACAGCCATCCACCTCACGACAGCCTACGTCACAATCACCTGCACCCAAAGACAGCACACCTGACTCTCCTACAACCACATCCTCTTCCTCCACTCCCATCACCACTACTCCCACCCTTTACCTTGGTCCTAAAAAAGTTTACCTCTCCAATCTTAACCTCTTTCCCTCCCCTGACCCACCCCCTCCATCTGCTAAGAGTCCCAAGAGCACCTCAGCCACCACCAGCCCAGCTTCGAGTGTCACTGTGGTGCATGGGTCCTGGAGTCCACCCTTTGGCAGCAGTGACACTTCTATCAGAAGCAAGGGGACAGCCAGCCCCCCCCCAGGCAAGAGGACCCGGAAACTCAAGGGCCGCCGTGAGAGGACTGACACGGCTTCCCCCAAGGACCAGAGTTCGGCCACTTCACCTGCCACAACATCCAGGGGAGGCAAGGGCCAGAGAGCCTCTTCTAAGGAGCGAAAGGGCAGCAGGGCGGAGAAGTCAGCCAGCAGGAGCGCGGAGCAGGAGGGCCCCACAAGCCCCATCCCGGCTGTAAGGAAGGACCCCAAAGGGCCCAGGACTCCGTCACCGAAGGGTCCTGCGACTGCACGGTCGGAGGGCGACTGAGCAGGGAGTCCAGGCCAGGTCTGGCTCCCTTGAATTACTGGACAGGCACCGCTGAACAGGGCCCCGCCACGCAGAGGAGCACCGCTGAACAGGGCCCCGCCGCGCAGAAGAGCAACGCTGAACAGGGCCCCGCCGTGCAGAAGAGCACCGCTGAACAGGGCCCCGCCGCGCAGAAGAGCACCGCTGAACAGGGCCCCGCCGCGCAGAGGAGCACCGCTGAACAGGGCCCCGCCGCACAGAAGAGCACCGCTGAACCGGGCCCCGCCGCACAGAAGAGCACCGCTGAACAGGGCCCTGCCGTGCAGAAGAGCACCGCTGAACAGGGCCCCGCCGCACAGAAGAGCACCGCTGAACCGGGCCCCGCCGCGCAGAAGAGCACCGCTGAACAGGGCCCCGCCGTGCAGAAGAGCACCGCTGAACAGGGCCCCGCCGTGCAGAAGAGCACCGCTGAACAGGGCCCCGCCGTGCAGAAGAGCACCGCTGAACAGGGCCCCGCCGCACAGAAGAGCACCGCTGAACAGGGCCCCGCCGCGCAGAAGAGCACCGCTGAACAGGGCCCCGCCGCGCAGAAGAGCACCGCTGAACCGGGCCCCGCCGTGCAGAAGAGCACCGCTGAACAGGGCCCCGCCGCACAGAAGAGCACCGCTGAACAGGGCCCCGCCAAGCAGAAGAGCACCGCTGAACCGGGCCCCGCCGTGCAGAAGAGCACCGCTGAACAGGGCCCCGCCGCACAGAAGAGCACCGCTGAACAGGGCCCCGCCGTCTCAAGCACTGCTCCGCTGGGCCCCGCCGTCTCAAGCACCGCTCCGCTGGGCCCCGCCGTCTCAAGCACCGCTCCGCTGGGCCCCGCCGTCTCAAGCACCGCTCCGCTGGGCCCTTCCTGTCAAGCACCGCTCCGCTGGGCCCTTCCTGTCAAGCACCGCTCCGCTGGGCCCCGCCGTCTCAAGCACCGCTCCGCTGGGCCCTTCCTGTCAAGCACCGCTCCGCTGGGCCCCGCCGTCTCAAGCACCACTGGCACAATGACAGTGCCGGATCTGTCTCGAGCTACTGTTCACGGTTCACTGTGCCCACCATGCCTCCTCCTTGACCGGTGGAGACTGTTATCCACCTGATGGACTGTGGCTTTGCACTCCCCAGGATGGCATAGTGGGCAAGCCACCCACTGTAGAGACTTGAGAGACTGTGGCTTTGCTCTCCCCAGGATGGCACAGTGGGCAAGCCACCCACTGTAGAGACTTGAGAGACTGTGGCTTCGCACTCCCCAGGATGGCACAGTGGGCAAGCCACCCACTGTAGAGACTTGAGTGACTGTGGCTTTGCACTCCCCAGGATGGCACAGTGGGCATGGTGGCCCCTTCGTGGATCTGGCATCGTGGACTCATGTGGCTGTGGTGCCCCCCCCTTCCCTTCCCCCTGAGGTGCCTGTAGTTTTGTCATCAGATGCCCCTGCAGTGTTCTCTCCAAAGGACTCAGGTCTCCTGTGTGGGCTTTGCCCTTGTGTTGATACACTTTGGCCCACGGACGTTAGATGTGCAGGACTAATTGCCTCGGTTTATCGCATGCACTAAATATTGAATTAATTTTTTTAAATTGTTATTGCTATTTGACCATGACTTATCAGTGGCTTTTTTTTCTCCATAAATTTCGATTCACAATTTAATTATGTCCTTGCTTTTTTCACAGGGGTTTGGGTGGTGTCACTGTGACCTGTTGCTCTGCATTGGTGTGTACATAGTTTGGGGGGGGGTGGGGGTCGCATATGTGTGTGCCGTAACCTTTCGTCCTCCCCCCTCCCCTGTGTCGTAGGTGCAGTACTCACAGTTGTCGTCTGCGCCGGCGTTCATACTCGTGGTAGATGAGCAGGTATACGAGAGCAGGTAGGATGTTTAATTCGGGTTCCATGCTGTCCTCCTTCCTCGTGGAGTGCGTAGAGGTGCGCGTTTTCCCGTTCGTAGTCTGTTTCCGCCGTGTTTTTATCGGCGGTGCTCCCGCCCCGGAAAAGGTGGCGGATTGGTGAGTTGTGATAGTGTGGGCGGTACATTGTCTGCCGCCTGTCTGTTGGCGGTGACCGCCGCGCTGTTTGTTTGTACCGCCGTGGCGGGCGGAGTGTTAATGTGGCGGGTTGTGTTGGCGGTTCCCGCCAGGGTCAGAATTCCATTTTTTGGACCGCCGGCCTGTTGGCGGGTTGGCCGCCGCTTTATCACCGACCGCCAGGGTTAGAATCACCCCCATAATGTCTAGTTCTCACACAAAACACACTAATCCTCTTGGGCTATGTTCGCTATATATTAAACTAAAAAAAAGAAATAATAACAATAGATATGCTACGTAAATAAAAGATTGGCAATAAGAAAGTCCACCCTGAGGACGTGAGAAGAATCTTTTGAACGCTATGAACTTTAATCTCAGGAATAGAACAATTGAAATGTGCTAGAATCTCCATCTTCTATACCTTTTGCAGGGCGAGTTGTCCTTTCTGGCAAGAGCTGCAGGCGTCACCTTCATCATCATTGGAACAGATTCCCTGTCTCCTAGCCAAAATGCAAATGGTGGCTAGAAAAAAAAAAGGTCCAGTATGCATTGTATGGCTTCCTGGGTACATCAGTCTCATCACACTTTCAGGAACATAACAGAACTTTAAGGGTAAAAGCTCACTGATTAAGGAGGTTTCTAGTCCTGATCTAATATTACAGAAGGGAAAAGTAAAAGCTAAAATTCTGTAAATCCAAGGTGGTGTTGCATATAGAGATTTGTCAGAAAGACAATGGAAATCAGTAAATAATCTTGCTTGGGAATCTTTAACTAGCAGGATGTACAGTGGTACACAAATTATACATCTTTAATGACAGCTGGGCCTTAGCAGTACACTAGCATATATACTAGCAAATATGCTGACAAAATGTAATTTGTTTTTAAAAAGCATGACAATGTAGTGGAAAATATGCCAACAGTTTGACAGTTTAAATGGTCAAACAAAAACAAGAACCCCCAGAAATTGTAAACAATTCAATCAAATGATTACCTTCTCTCTTTGTAACAACATGATAGATTAATTTCATTTTTTTATTATACAAATATCAAGTACACACCGTTTCATTTTATAAATAGTATTTTTAATTCTAAGAGTATTTTCCTACAGACTACATCATTATGTTGATCTAGTGTTCATAGATAACTCTTTCAACGCACCTCAAAACATATAACATATTAAGAATATGACTCAAAAATCATATTTCATTATTAATTTATATTTAAAAATCTCTCTCTCTCTTTCTCTCTCTCTCTCCATACATATATACATATATTTGTATGTGTTGGAAAGTGGATTATTGGTAAGGGCAGGTAAGTACCTTCACTTAGCAATAGGCCACTAACCCCCACTAGGTCCAGTTAGGTCTCAATAAATTAATCGAACCTCAACCCTTGGTAGCTTGACATCGAGAGTCAAAGCTTAATATAGGAGACAAGTATGTAAAGCATTTAAAAATCACAAAACAATAAATAAGTAAAACACAATAAAAATCCAACACGTATTTACATAAATAGGTTATATTTCTATCTTTAAAAGGACACCAAAACAATTAACATCGGATAAGAGGAACAGGAGATATTCATTTTTGAAGAATTTAAGATTTTTAGTGCATACAAACTCAAAGCACCACTCTGGCCATCTGGTTGCACTTGACCGGTGCAAAGTCAAAGTTTGAGCCTGACTGCAATGGATCCCTGCTCGGCTACAGCAAGGGGGAGGCCTCAGTCAAAAGTTTACCTTCGGACTTAGACGATTTATCAGGACAGAAACCTTCATCTGAAAAATGAATCTTGATCCGATGTCCCTGGAGCCCTCCTCGGATACGCTGCATGGAAAGTCACAGTCAACTTTTTATGTTTGGACATTTTTGGAGCTTTTTTCCTCCAATGTCAGACGACCCTCCACAGCAAGCCAATTTTGATTCAACGTCATCGGATTGCCTATTCAGGAGCCCCCGGTGAAATCTGGGAAGTCTGGGGCTCTGGAATTTTTCAGTTGGACGAACCTGCAAGTCAGGCCAGGCCATCAGGTCAGTTTCTTTATGGAGCTTTTTTCCAAAATTTCACCAATCTTCTCCAAACTTTTGGATCTTCTTCCAGAAATTCTTTAGAGGTCTTTCGGGAGTCCACAGCTCACCCCAAGCTTCCAGAAGCTCTAAGTTGCTCCTTGAAGGTTAGGACTCCAACTCCCAGAAATCACCTGGTTCAAATCCAAAAATGACCACTAGCTACTGGTCAGCTGGTGAGTTACTCCCGGTTTTGATTCAGGGGACTCTGGTTAGCTATTGTTCACCTGTAGCAAACAGGGAGTCACTTCTTGAACCAGTTGAAGACAGGCAATAACCTTTTAGTGGTGAAGCCTAAGTGTGCAGCTGGTGCAGTCCTTCAGAGTGCAGTGTGCAGGAGCAGGCCAGGGGTCCAGCAGGGCAGTCCTTCTTCTTCTCATGTTGTTCCGTCTAGGGATCTAAGGTGTGGATGAAGCTCTGCCAAATGTATCCGTGCTCCTGGGGTGGGGGGAGTGAAAAGATGGTGGGGGGGCAACTATCCTATCACAGGCAGGACACCACCACCCTCTTGGATGACCACTTCCGGAGAAGTGTGGCAAAAATCAATCCCAGGGAGCAACATTCCTTAAAAATCCAGAATGGCAGAAACTGAATTTTGGAGGTTAGATCTAGCTGAGTCCACCAACTAGTGTGGCTACAATCCTTAACACACCTATCTCCTGTCCTCTCCTAATCTAATCAAAAGGGCACCTGGTTGTCTGGGTTTGCAGGAACCGGGGGAGGTCCTGAGCTGCTCCAAATATCCTTTCCTCCTTTGAAGTCTAGTTGGCTGCTCTCCCTATCCTGTTTTCCCCATCTGCTGAGGCAGATCTCCTCTTCAGCACATTCTTTGTATTCAGCCCAGTCCACTTCGTACCTCATCAAGGCAGCCTGGCCAGTCTGCCAGAAGCTGGCCAAACAAAGGGCACTACAGAGCTGAAGTTGGCAACTTTCAGGAAAAGTTTTTAAACTCTTTCCCTGAGATAGATATATTAAATTCATCAATGGTAAGTTGTTGGATTTATTAAAACAATACGTTTGATACCAAATTTGATATATCCAGCTCCTTTGGAGACTTTATTCATTAAAAGATAAAGGTGGTCATTCTGACCCTGGCGGTCTTTGACCGCCAGGGCGGAGGACCGCGGGAGCACCGCCGACAGGCCGGCGGTGCTCCAATGGGGATTCCGACCGCGGCGGTAAAGCCGCGGTCGGACCGGCACCACTGGCGGGGTCCCGCCAGTGTACCGCGGCCCCATTGAATCCTCCGCGGCGGCGCAGCTTGCTGCACCGCCGCGGGGATTCCGACCCCCCCTACCGCCATCCAGATCCCGGCGGTCGGACCGCCGAGATCCGGATGGCGGTAGGGGGGGTCGCGGGGCCCCTGGGGGCCCCTGCAGTGCCCATGCCACTGGCATGGGCATTGCAGGGGCCCCCGTAAGAGGGCCCCTACATGTATTTCACTGTCTGCTGCGCAGACAGTGAAATACGCGACGGGTGCAACTGCACCCGTCGCACAGCTTCCACTCCGCCGGCTCGATTCCGAGCCGGCTTCATCGTGGAAGCCTCTTTCCCGCTGGGCTGGCTGGCGGTCTGAAGGCGACCGCCCGCCAGCCCAGCGGGAAAGTCAGAATTACCGCCGCGGTCTTTCGACCGCGGAACGGTAACCTGACGGCGGGACTTTGGCGGGCGGCCTCCGCCGCCCGCCAAGGTCAGAATGAGGGCCAAAGTCTCACCATTTTAGCCTATGGAGCCTATTCACTACAATGAAGGAAAAATGTATTTGCTATTTGGCCTCACCAGGGTTTATAAAACAATTTTTATAAGGTCCCTGCTTATAGTTATATAGCACCCAGCCCTAGGGGGGAATTAGGGCACACCTTAGGGTGACTTATATGTAAAAATAAGGTAATTTAAGTATTTCAAAGCACTTTTAATTCTAACGTCAAATTTGCATGTAACTTTAGTTGAAAAGCAGCCAGCGAGGCAGGCCTATCTTTACAATGATTCTCGGCACCTCAACAGTGCACCTGTGGGTGCACTAGCTATGCTGGGGCCACCAAACATTCATGCCCTGCCATATACTAGGGACTTATAGCTAGGTTGACATAGCCAATAATAATTAGCCTAATTTGCATACTTGTACACAGGCCCTGGGACTGTTTAGCAGTCCCCAGTGCACTATCAGCTCAGAGTCAGGAAAACACCAGCAAAAACTGAAAAATGGGGGCAAAAAGTTAGGGGGCCTCTGCAATCAGCCCAGTTTTCTCACAGTATGTGGGTGCATATATATATATATATATATATATATATATATACATATATATATATATATATATGTATATACATATATATATATATATATATATATATATATATATATATATATAGTTAAAACCCAGTGAAAAGGAAAAGGGAAAGTCACCGGACGGCTGCACAATGTCCAGGGGATCACATTCGGCCGGGAGGAAAGAATCCAAAAAATTCTCAAATAGAAATCTTCCATCAGCTGTTTATTGTAGAAAAATCCATAATAGTAAATTCAGAACAAATTCACAATCACGCTGATCTGACCAAATGTCTACACGTTTCGGCAAACGCCTTCAAATGGACATTGGCAGACATTATTGCACACATCCATTTATCCAATACAGTCCTTCATTGATTTCAATGCCACACTGCACATTTACAACGGCGGCAGCCATCTTAGAACATGATTGATTTTTGCCACAATGGGCCAAGAGGCATTATTATATATACCAATGAAGCCTCCCGTACTGACAAATAATAAGCCGTGATTCAAGAAAAATATCAATATATATATATATAATATAATATAATATATAGTATAATATAATATATAAGTATATGGATATCTGTGATAGAATAACTCTCTTACATACAATTAAAATAATCTAAATATTCATGAATATACATATAAAGCAAATTAGATACGTGGATACAAAAATCTATCTAATAAGAGAAACATTTCTCAACATGGGTTTCCACACAAATTCTAATTAATTTTGTACCAAAAAGCGACATAATAATCTATCTTACATATGATATAAATATAATAAACATCTATAAATATCCATATAAAATAGATTAAATAAATACATGAGTAAAAAGTCTGATAATCGAAAAATAGGAAAATTTCTAATGTAAATATCCACAGTAAATCCGATCAAATTTAGACCAAAATGAGACACATTGGTTATATAAAATACACAAGAACGATATAATCCATATATAGGCTAAATTACCGCCGTAATAAGCATGTAAAAAAAATAATGAATAATTGATGCAAGATCACATTGATCATCTTGATAAATTCATTCTCAACTGTTGATAAATAGTAATTCATAAGAAAACCAGACAAAAACGTATATAATATATATATATATATATATATATATATATATATATATATACATATATATATATACATATTTATATCTATATATATCTATATATATATATGTATCTATATTTATATATATATATATATATACATAGCTATCTATACATATAGAAATGACCACCACACCAAGGCCCGATGGCCTCCCACACAGCCCTGGTGAATACCACCTCCCTGGGGCTTCAATTAATTATCAGCTAGGCGCTGCACAGACCCACATGCCCTGGGGATCACCACCCCGGGGGTCCACCCTAAATAATTTAAAGGGGGTTTCGGACCCTAATTAGCCCCAGGGATCACCACCTGCCAGGGCTATTTGCACATTGAAGGTGGCAGCGCGGCCCCTCTCATGGAGCAACTGGCTGGCTCCTGCTATGTCCCAGGGTGCCCACCCCCGGGACAGGGCTGTTTGCTGTGGCTTGGCTGCAGCTTTGCAGTTGCGACCAAGCCCCACTAACACTTCGCTGTCCAGCAGGTCCCGCTGTGAAACAATGAAGCTTGCAGGGAACAGGGATGAAATGCTTCACAAGCTGGAACAACAGCTGCAGACAGACTAATTAGCCAATAATGGCTCAGGTAAGCAAGTAAAACTTTTTTGAAGTTATATTTCTTAACCTATGAAGAAAAATATGACTTTACAAATTAATTGCATATTTGATAACAGTTAGAAAACGTTCTTGTACTTTTTCTGTAGCTGTTTTCCTTTGGATAATGAACAAATAGTGATTTAATCTGCTTTACCAGTATTTTCTATGGGAACAGCTAAACCCAATAAAGTGAAATTAGCTTTTGTCGAGTGATTTAATGTAGGTACATGCTAGCATTAATTTAGACATGTACTACTTTAAGGCAATATGCACAATACCTTTGGGCAAAAATGTAATTCTAGGGGTGACTTATTCAGTGCTTAGAAGCTGTTTTTTTGGCCTGTGAAAAAGTAAAATTTTACAGGTCTTTCTGCAAAGCTGACATTTTGAAAGCTGCAGTAGACAAGGCCTCAGTGAAGGCAGGTGTCATGTTTTCAGGGTCATCAAGAGGATGACACGATAGAATGGTTCAACCAACATGTGACATTTAGGGCCGTATTTATACTTTTTGGTGCAAAACTGCACTAAGGCAGTTTTGCCCCAAAAAGTTTTGCACCAGCTTGCACCATTTTTTAGCACCAGCTGGGCACCATATTTATGGAATGGTGCAAGCCGGTGCAAAGGGTAGGCTAGCTTTAAAAAAAATGACGTTAGGCAGTTTTGAGTCAAAATAAATTAATCTGACCAGATTAGCATCATTTTTTGATGCTAAGGGGCATATTTATACTCTGTTTGCACTGAATTAGCGTCCGTTTTTTTTAACTCTAATTCAGTGCAAAACTAACTCCATATTTATACTTTGGTGCTAGACCCGTCTAGCACCAAATTTATGGAGTTAAAGTCATTTTTTGGAAGTGGAAACCTACCTTGCCTTAATAAGATGCAAGGTAGGCGTTCCCGTGCAAAAAAATGACTCTATGGCTTTAACACCATATTTATACTCCCATGTAAAAATGGTGCAAGGGAGGGAGGAGGGGTCAAAAAATGGGGCAAAGCAAGCTTTGCCCCATTTTTTAAGACCTGGGTCAGGGCAGGGGTTAGGGGACCTGTGGGCCTATTTCCATGGTGCAACACCATGGAATAAGCCCAGAGGTGCCCTCCCCAGGCCCCAGGTGCACCCCCACCCACACCATAGGGACTGCGGAGGATGGGGGACCCTATCCCAGGTAAGTACAGATAAGATTGTATTTAATTTTTTGTTTGTTTTTGTTTAAGTGCCATAGGGGGCCCTGAAATGGGCATGGTAGGTTTAGCACCATAAAATGACGCTAATCTGGTTAGAGTCATTTTTTTTTTACTCTAACCTGCCTAAAGTCGTTTTTTGGTGCTAAACCCTCTTCTTCTATACTACCAGCCCCACCCGACTAAAGTCATTTTTTTTTACTCTAGACTACCCTTTGCACCGACTTGCACCATTCCATAAATATGGTGCCCGGCTGGTGCACAGAAATGGTGCAAGCCGGTTCTAAACATTTTGGTGCAAAACTGAGTTAGTGCAGTTTTGCAGCATAAAGTATAAATAAGGGCCAATATTTTGTAAGTTTGCGCCACTTTTGCGTCATAAAATGACGTTAATGCGGTGCAAAAAAAGTTTAAATCAGGGCCTTGGTGCTAGATGGGTCTAGCACCAAAGTATAAATATGGAGTTAGATATGCACCGAATTAGAGTAAAAAAAAATGACGCTAATGTGGTGCAAACAGAGTATAAATATGCCGCAGAGTATAAATATGCCCCTAAATATGGCGTTAAGGCCATAGAGTCATTTTTTGCACGGAAACGCCTACCTTGCATCTCATTAAGGCAAAGTAGGTCTCCACTTTCAAAAAATGACTTTAACTCCATAAATTTGGTGCTAGAGGGGTCTAGCACCAAAGTATAAATATGGAGTTAGTTTTGCACCGAATTAGAGTAAAAAAAAATGACACTAATTCGGTGCAAACAGAGTATAAATATGCCCCTAAATTTTACATACCATATGTGTACTTTTTTCACCATATTCAATGCAGTTATAGTGAAGTGACATTTGACAAATGGGGTTTTAAGGCAATCTTGACTTTGTTTTAGGAGTCAGAGCACATGCACTGGGTACTGGATATCAGTGTGCCAGTGCTAGATTTCACAATTACCAACAGATGAGTCCTGAAACAAGACCACCTACATAGGGGACACTTTGCAACATGGAGATTACAGGTTGGATGCAGTTCGCTGATTGCTCCTGAAAATGACTGTAAAATATATTCTGATTCTGAAGGACACTTACTGCCTTCTCCGTAGCTTTCTCACTATGATCTTGCATTTATGATCTACCTTGTAGAGTTATAGGGCCTGTTTTAAGTTTTAGTGGACGGGTTACTCCATCACAAAGGTGACTTATGACCCGCCCACCAAAATGTAATTCCCCCAAAATATGAGATTGAGATTTCAGCGGATGGGCGATCTGTCACCACTGTGACAGAGTAACCAGTCAGCCGAAATCTAAATCAGGCCCCTATTCTGTTTCATGATGTGGTCTAAGTGCATGCTCGGTTTCTACTACAGAGACAAACCCGTAGCTCTGTTTCATTGCTCCAATAATAAAAGAAAAACATTTTCATCCAATTTGTATATCTGTGTTCTAACCTGCCTCAAAACCTTCATTTTTTAATTTGATTAATGTTAGAGTGTTGGAGAGGGAAATATTGCATGAAATAGCAGTAGAGGTGCCAGTGCATATTTATAAGACTTTTACATGGCTAATGTTTGTTAACAGTGCAGTCAGGATAACTGAAAAGATGTTCAAGATATTGGCCCCTTGTAAGGGATCAAATCAGAGCTTTAATTGTTAAAAAAAAAATATTGCAGGGACCAAAAGTATTTTTAAGAGCTTGCTGTCAATATTGTGCTGAAAAGGAAAAGACAATTGTACAAGCTGGTCTTAAGAAAAATCACTGCACTTTAGATAACATCTCAATGTTGCAATTAATCATGGGACAGTATGTTACTATTTGTGGCCTCCATGCCTATGTGGCTTGCATAGATTTTTCACGGCATTCAAAACTGCATAGGTTGCAAAATAATTTGCTCCAAATACGCACAATAGTTTACTTCAAATAATCACTGCCTTAGATTCAGCCACTAGATGCCTTGCTCTATTAGGAGGTGACCAGGGTTTGTCGTCCATGATATCCACCACAACGGTCTAAAACAAGGCTGTCTGTTAATCCCTATATTGTGCACCTTATATATTTCTGATCTGCCACAACATGTAGGCAGCAGCAAGGGAGAACCATTAAGAATTGATGATCATTATTTCCTGTGTCTGTTATATGCAGATGATATTGCCATTCCTGACCTAACACTCAAGGAGCTCAGTAATTGATTGCCATCTTTACAGCAGTTTGTTGATCCTCACTTTTTGAAAACCATTGTGCCTAAAAGTAAAGGCTTGATTTTTAAATGTAACAATCCTGGGAAGTCTTGTAACTACTGCTGGTAACTTGGTATGGAGAAGCTGGAAGTGGAAGAAATTATGCGCCGAATTTGCGTCGTTTTTTTTTACGCAAATTCAGCGCAAAACTAACGCCATATTTATACTTTGGCGTTAGACGCGTCTAGCGCCAAAGTATGAGGAAAGAGCGTCATTTTTTTGCGTGAACGCCTTCCTTGCGTTAATGAGATGCAAGGTAGGCGTTCCCGTCTAAAAAAATGACTGCGACGCAAATGCGTCGTATTTATACTCCCGGGCAAAAATCACGCCCGGGAGTGGGCGGGGCAAAAAACCCCGCATTTGCGCCGGATTTTAGCGCCTGGGTCAGGGCAGGCGTTAAGGGGCCTGTGGGCTCAAAATGAGCCCACAGCTGCCCTCCCATGCCCCCAGGGACCCCCCTGCCACCCTTGCCCACCCGAGGAGGACACCCAAGGATGGAGGGACCCATCCCAGGGACATTCAGGTAAGTTCAGGTAAGTATAATTTTTTTTTTTTTTAAATATTTTTTTTTGGCATAGGGGGGCCTGATTTGTGCCCCCCTACATGCCTCAATGCCCAATGACCATGCCCAGGGGACATAAGTCCCCTGGGCATGGCCATTGGGCAAGGGGGCATGACTCCTGTCTTTACTAAGACAGGAGTCATGTAAATGGCGTCTGGGCGTCGTTAAAAATGGCGCAAATCGGGTGGAGGCGATTTTTTGGCTTTAACCTGACTTGCACCATTTTAGGACGCCCTAACGCCATTTTCCCCAACGCCGGCGCTGCCTGGTGTATGTGGTTTTTTTCCACGCACACCAGGCAGCGCCGGTCTGCTAGCGCCAGCTAACGCCATTCAATAAATACGGCGCCCGCATGGCGCTTCAGAATGGCGTTAGCCGGCGCAAAACTTTTTGACGCTAAACTGCGTTAGCGCAGTTTAGCGTCAAAAAGTATAAATACGGGCCTATATGTCAACCTGGGGAAAATTATGCCCTGCTCCCTAAATGATAAGGATAATATATGCTATTTTTTCTAGTAAGGCTTTATCTTATACCTTTGGGCTAAGACATTTTCTACACCAAATTTTGGTCTATATGGCAACCCCACCCCCTCCCCCAACCCTGTTATATGCTATAGAGAAAATCAATATCACAAGGTGGGAATTTTCAGAGAAAATAGTAAGCCACATTTTTAAAGAAGCTGTGCAATTTTACCTCCCTGTCAGTGGCACATGCACTAAGATTAGAGTTTGGAGTAAAAACCTCTTATATGCAAGGTCTGGCTGGTGTTGTCAGATGGGAATCCTTATTAGGGTTGAGGAAAATGAATTAAGGGATTTTATGCACACAGATATTTTTGATAAAAACACTGTTTTAAAGGAATTTGTTTTAGGCACTAAGAACATTTAGGCTAAAGAAGGAAATCCTTGGCTTCTTTTCTGCTATTCAGCGGAAAAGATTTTTAAAGCATTCTTCCAGGATTTTAAGTCAAAACTTAGATGTAACATTTTGTGACAGTAAGAGAAAACTTGACATAATATTTGCTTCTTGCCAGTTATGAGAACTACAGCAGTATTTATCATGCAACATTGATCCTGGATCCCGCCACTTGTAGATTTTGTTGCACATGAATTTACTTCCCTTAAATGTCCTAATGGTGAACTGGTCTAACTCTTTGACTAAAAACAAATTTTGTAACATTTGTAATATGGGAGTACAGGATTTATTCATGTATTTTTTGTTTGTCCAACACTGCAATCCCAGCTTTGCCGATTCTTGAGGCCATTTTTTAACATATTTGTGGTCATTATGGACATGGCGGGAAACACCGCCGACCACCGTGGTGACGGTGAACAGAAGACCACCAGTGGTGTTGAAGAGCACACCTCTATATAATGATGCCAAAACCAGAAACCTCCCAAAAATCTGCTACCTCCAGCCACCTCCAGGGACCTTGATGGAGGAAAGGCTGCACACCCCACCCCGCCACCGCCAAGCAGGCAAATCCCCCACCCTCCAAATAATGATGCACAAATCACCACAGTGGTTAGTGGATGGCAAACGACCATTGGCAGTACAGCCCACCATGGCTGCAAGAGAACCAAACAGCAAGAAATCAACACATTGGCAGGCATGAAACCCGCACACCTGACACATATCCACAACACTAAAAAACACACACATACACACCCCACAATCCTTTGCACCGCCAATAGGACAACTGAGTTTGACAACACAACATGCATACACTGAATGCAACATCACACAAGTCACACACCCAACCACACAACAGCACCCTTACCAGTAATCCTACAACACACCACCCACAACACACACCATGGTACTCCCTAAGCAACACCGCATCACAGATAGGGAGCTACGAACAATGGTGGAGGAAATTCTGAAGGTCGAGCCACAAATCTTCGGGGCACAAGTCCAGCACACACCCATCGCCTGGAAGATGGAGTTATGGCAGACTATAATAAACAAGGTCAACGCAGTGGGAAAACATCCACGCACAAGGGACGACATCCGCAAGAGATGGAACAGCTTGCGTGGGAAGGTGAGGTCTATGACATCCAGGCACAACATTTCGGTCCAGAAGACTGGTGGAGGACCCCCACCTACACCCCTTGAATACACCGACTGGGAGGAGAAGGAACTGGCTATCCTGCACCCTGAGGGCCTCACTGGACTCACTGGAGGACTGGACTCAGGTAAGTCATATACAATTACTTCATGTAATGGATCTACCACCTCACCCCTCCAGCTACCACCAGGAGCACTACCCCACCCAGGCCACAATCACTACATCCAGTCACCCTGCATGCCCGCAAACCTACTAACAGGCCCACATCCCCGTGCACATTCACCTACCCCTGCAAGGAATCACAGTGGCACTTCTGCACCCCCAATGCACCCCCACATCCCATGCAAAATGTTAGGACAGCCCCACAATAGGTCCCTGATTGGCCTGACAGGGGAATAAACAGCACAAAATAGGGCAGAGCTGTGCATCCTAATTAGAATTAGTACATGTAACATACATGTCCATTCCCCCCCACAGGCACCACCACTCATGCCACCCTGACAGAAAGGCCAAGAAGTGCCAGCACCCCACATGGAGACAGAGGCCCCACTCAGGAGACTGGAGATGGAAGTATGGACAGTGAGGATTACCCTGGCCTGTCACACAGTCCTCGATTGTCACCCTCCAGCAGCCCCACCCAAGATACCACTGACACCCCTACCACCCAGCCACCAACATTAGCTTTGGCCAAATGACCCCACACCAGTGTCTCCAGGCCACAGACTGGCAGACCACAAATACAGAGGCCAGAGTCACCACCTCCTACAAGGCAGAATGATGATGGCCCCAGTGCAAGTGGGACTGCCATACCTGTGTAGGGGACACAGGCACAGGGGGCTATGTCTAGTGGTAGGGCATCAGTGGTCCAGGGGGGGAGGTCAAAGGATGGATGCTGCAGCCCAGGAGGTGATCTCCGAGGTCCTGGGAGCATACCACCATACACAAGAACACCTGGAACAGAGTAAAAGGCTACAGATAGTCCAACATCAAGAGACCATGGAGCAGTGGAAACAACTCGTTGCCACCATGGCCACTATTGCAGGGGTGCTGCAGCACCACTACCCAACCAAGCCTGAGACCCCCACAAACCTGGAAGACCCTACTACTGCTCATGACACAGACCTGCACTCTACATCAGCAGCAACAACTGGACTGGTGGCACTGGCAGAGGACACAGAAGAGACCACCACCCCTACCCGTGCAGCCCAGCACCAGACACTCAGACAGCCCCTCAGACCCAGATATGGCACTGGAACACCTGCCAAGACCAAGGCCCCCCACAAAGAAGTGACTTTGACCTGAACTGTCGCCCAAGTGTGCCACTGTGCCTCAATCCTCACCCGCCAATAGCAACTTAACAACTTGCAAGGGACATGTGGACTAACACCCACTTGCACCAATCACTGAGCCCATGTTCTCAGTATGGACATCCACCATGAGCCCACTCTCTATCACTGTACAGCACATCAATGCATTTGTGACACCAAATAAAACACATTTACACCAATTCATATGTTCCCTGTCATTGTGAAGATTCAATTGTAATTGTGAATGCATTTGCCAGTCAATTCCATATTCATACCTTTATTGCAGGAATGGTACCCCACGCACAACATTGTCTGTAGTAAAGCAAAATGTACATCATGTTTGTTTCCATGGCACATGCCACCTTATTCTTCAGGTAACAGTGTCAATGACTACAGACACCACAGCCCAAAACAAATGAGTCAGACAAACATTATGCAGTGCAGACAACATCATCAGTGAACAGTACCACATACTCACTGGAAGTATAGTTGGATCGGCTGGTTCCTGGAGTGGACATCTTCCCCCTCTTCATCCTCACCATCACTCTCATCCCCTCTCAGAGGTAGCAGGTCTGGATCTACAGCACCCTCCTCCTCTAGTAGGGGGATAGCTCTCCTCACAGCCAAGTTGTGCACCATGCAGCAGACCACCACAATTCTACACACCTTCTCAGGGCCATAGGACAGGGATCCCCCAGAGAGATGGAGTCAACAAAATCTAGCCTTCAGCAGACCTATGGTGCACTCAATCACCCTCTTAGTACATCGATGGGCCTCATTATAGTTCCTCTCTGCATCTATCCTGGGATTTCTCACATGTGTCAGGAGCCATTGCAAGTTGGGGTAGCCAGAATCACCTGCAAAAGTCATCGAAACAGGACTGTAACAAACTGCCATAACCTGCATACAGCCTGGCTGTCAGATATGTACTGATCCAGTGTCATACACACTCACCTATGAACCGTCATTTGTCCCCTTGTAGTTGTTCCATCATGTGTGACACAATGCTGTTCCTCAGGACAAAGGAATCATGAACTGATCCTGGAAACATGGCATTTACATGTGAAATGTACTGATGAACAGCATACACCAATTGTATATTCATTGAGTGGAAGTTCATTCTGTTCCTGTACACCTGTTCATTCACTCTTGGGGGAATGAGAGCTATGTGGGTGCCATCAATGGCACCTATCACACGGGGAATGTTAGCAAAGGCATAGAATTCAGACTTGATGGCAGGGAGTTCAGCCCTTTGGGGAAACTTGACATATGTCTGCAGGTGTTGTACAAATGCATCCAGGAATATGGACTGGACCAGGCTAAACATTGGCTGTGAGAACCCTACACCCATGCCCACTGTTCACTGAAATGAGCCCATAGCCAAGAAATGGAGTACAGAGAGCACTTCAGTAGGGATGGCATGCTGCTTCCAATTACCCGGTCTCAGTACAGGATCCAGTAAAGCACATAGGTCATGGATTGTTGCACGATTGACTCTGTAGGTGACAATGATGTGACGTTCCACTATGGTTTCCAAATCAACAAGAGGTCTGTACACAGATGGGGCCCTCCCTCGCCACATGGGTCTGTACCTATGGGGAGGAAAGAACACATATGAGGGAAACACATACACATGCAAAACATGTTGTGTATGAATAACTGCTGTACAATACATTGCTTACACACACAAGTGATGTATGATGTACAACTTTTGGGACAAATGTTCAGTGATACCTCTGGACTGATGTGAGGAACAGACACTCATGTGTGCTGGCAACAAAGGGCTGTGACCTGAAGGCCCTGAATAGAGCCCCTGTCCAGGAAATATGTATGTGGTGCTAGCAAAATGGCAGCCTCCTGCCATCCGATATGAGGGAGTGAAAGTGACTTCATTCCGCTGGCAGTAGTTGTCATGGAGGAAGGCGGTGTTCACCGCCGTGCACCCATTCATTGGTTTACATGGTTGTCAATGGGGAACCTGGTCATATCATGATCGCCGCCGGGGGTAACGGTGCACACCGCCGCGAAGCCGTGTCTTCACCCCAATTTCACTTGACTCCCGGATCCCGTGCATTAAAGTACTCCACTGAGTGTGCTGCTGTGTCCTGACTCTGGTTACTCCAATGGCACGAGTCACAGGGGAACGGGCCCTGGCCTTCACCATGGAGGAGCTGGGAAAGCTGGTGGACAGGGTCCTACCCCTGTATGCCAAGTTATATGGGCAACCAGAGGAGCAGGTGAGTTGGCGGTTGCCTTGCATGGATGTGTGTGATGGTTGCGTATGCCTGTATGCATGTGTGCTCGATATGTAACTGCACAGGCGTAGATTGTGTGGCAAGTACTGCGAGTGGGGTAGTAAAATGATCCTGTGAAGTGTCCGTCCCATAGGTGACGATATGTCATCTGTATCAAATGGGCATATCCTGACGTCTGTCATTCTTCTCTATGTGTCCCATACAGGTCAGCTCCCATCAGAAGAGGGGACTCTGGCAGGCCATTGCCAGGGATGTGCGGACCCTGGGTGTCTACAACCGGCAGAGCACCCACTACAGGAAGCAGTGGGAGGACCTATGAGGCCCAGCTGGGGAAGGCCTCCCAACGAGGAAGGGGTGCCTGTCAGAACCTGACCCCCCTAATGTGCCACATTCTGGTGGTGGCATATCCAGATTTGGATGGGCTCTTGAAGGCAGCACAGCATCCACAAGGGTGTGAGTTCTCATACCATTTCATACCACTTTGATGGATGTGTTTGGGTGCTGTAGTATGTATGCTGTCTAGTGCCAGGCTCTCTGACAGGTGTCTTCTAGCAGTCCTGCCCCCCCATGGGCAAGAAAATGATTAGGGGCAGGTGTAACAGTTCATCAGGTCCGTGTGTTATGTGTGAAATGTGCTATATTCTGGGGTATTGGCCACTAGTCAGGGGCACAGTCATGAATATTGTTGTAGGTGCTGCGTGTAGGTGTGTAAGCTGGATGGGAGTGTGTATGCACCAAGTATGTACACCCATTCAGGTATTTATGGATTTCTCTCATGTTTTGTCTACCCCCGTGCTCTTGTGTTCTTTATGTAGATCATCATCATTTAGCGAGGGAGCAGTGACACTGGCGAGTGGGGTTGCAGCAGCCCACAGTTCCGAGGAGGCAGAGTCGACCGACTCCATGGGGACTAGTGGGTTGGAGGGTGAGGGGAATACCACGGGGGAGGCAACTATCACTTGAGGTAGTGGCCCTGATACCTCCTCCGATGGGAGCTCCCTAGTGGGCCCACCCATTCTATGTCATCTTCCACCACCCCCATACCATCACCACCCTCCCAGTTGCTTCACACCCAGTTGCCCGTGCCCTCTCACCCACAAGGGTGGGAGTGTCCTTCGCCCCAGGCCCCTCATCCCCTGCCCCAGTCAGCCCTGCTACCCTCACGGAGGAGGCTATTGGAATATGACACTATACCACTACTACCTAAACAACTACTACTTAAACAACGACTTCCCAACACCGAAAAAACTTATAAAACAAATTATTTTACAACGAAGCCTAAACAACGAAAAAAAACATCAACTAAATTATTCCTTAACAACGAACACCTATTTAACGACTACGAAAACCACTAAATCACAAATGTTCCATGAAACGACTACTATGTAAACGACGACTATCTAAACAACGACTCCACAAATAACTACTACCTAAACAACGACTACCCAAATAATAAATTACCTAAATAACGACTCCCCAAATAACTAGTAACCAAACAAACTACTACCCAAAAAACGAATACTGAAACAACGTATCTTAAAAGAACTACTGCCCAAACAAATGACTAGCTAAACAACGAATACCCAAATACTATCCAACACCGAAAACGCCTAAACACCGAATATATTTAAAACGAACTCCAATATTAATAATTAATACCACAACTAAACAATAACGATTAATAAATAAAATATTAAAACCACTACATTACTACGTAAAAATTAAACGAAAACGAAAATAACTATATATTTTCTACATACAAAAACACAAAACATCACAAAAATCCAGAACATATAAACACTGTTTTAAAATAAATTAAATAATACTTAAATAATTATAAAACAAACACAACACTAAAAAAAAAAACCCACATAAAACGATAGTCCTACAACACTTTCGACATGACCCAGGAAGTACTTTCTCTACTAAACAAACGAAAACTAACTTAAAAAAAAATGCAAACTACAAAACAAATACACTCCACAATTATATAAATCTAACATCACAAATGAATTTGCAATAAAAAAACACATCCAAAACACATTCAATTTACAAATAAAACAATAGTTACAAAAACACATATCAATACGAACCACCTCCATTTTCTACCCATTAATACACCGAACAACTTACAGAGAAGACGAGCATATCACTACGGAAAAGAATCAAAATATAATTTATCCAATACCGCCATCTACTGAGATAACAAGGTAAAATATTCATAATAAATAAATGTAAATAAATTTACTAACCTATAACACAGCTAAAATAATATATAATTAACATACCTTTCGTACTATTTTGTTACAGGCATAAATATCAAGAATCTAACCAAAAAAGATAAACACAACACCTTCAACATCAAAGGTAAACCATTACCATTATTCAAAAACAATTTCACTAAACCATAAACAAATTGTTAAATAACGAATACCAAAATAGAATTAAAATATATATATAAAATATTAAAAGTACAAATAATTTTTTTTTAAAAGAGAAAAATCACCTATTAAATTTAACCTAAAACAAAATATTATTCACCAAATTTGAAACCTACTAAAAAAATTACTCCTAAATCAAAATAACTAAATAATTAATAAAACAAAAGAATAAACTAAATTATACACTTTTTCTTCTTTCTTACAGATTCGAACAACCCAAAAAAACACCAGAAAAGCTAAAAAATTGAAAGAAATCAATTAAAAAAAATAACTTCTAAAATACGAAAAAAAACTCAAAGTAAGTATAATATTTTCATTCACACATACAACCAAATTCTCTAGTTAAATAAAACAAAACAAACCCCTAACCCCCACCCCCTCCCCAAAACTAAAAACGCCCCACACCCACAACCCCACCCTAAAACCTAAAATCCCCTGACCCCACACCCACTCCCCAAAACCAAAAACGCCCCACACCCCCAACCTCACCCCAAAACCTAAAATCCCCTTACCCCACACCCACTCCCCAAAACTAAAAACGCCCCACACCCCAACCCCACCCAAAAACCTAAAATCCCCTGACCCCACACCCACTCCCCAAAACCAAAAACGCCCCACCCCCCCAACCACCAACCCCAAAACATAAAATCCCCTGACCCCACACCCACTCCCCAAAACCAAAAACGCCCCACACCCATAACCCCACCCTAAAACCTAAAATCCCCTTACCCCACACCCACTCCCCAAAACCAAAAACGCCCCAGCCCCCAACCCCACCCAAAAACCTAAAATCCCCTAACCTCACAACCACTCCCCAAAACCAAAAACGCCCCACACCCCCAACCCCACCCCAAAACCTAAAATCCCCTTACCCCACACCCACTCCCCAAAACCAAAAACACCCCACACCCCCAACCCCACCCCAAAACCTAAAATCCCCTGACCCCACACCCACTCCCCAAAACCAAAAACACCCCACACCCCCAACCCCACCCCAAAACCTAAAATCCCCTAACCCCACACCCACTCCCCAAAACTAAAAACACCCCACCCCCCCAACCCCAAATAATTACAAATAGAATACATTATATATTTTAATTAACTTACTAAGTGGTAAACTAAATCCACCACAAATTTAATAATAAAATCCACAAACTTCTTTTAACCTGTTTCTTTTATATTATTTACAGATATTTCACAAATGGCATCGCAAGGAGAAGCAAGTTACATAACCTCAAGAACCGGAAACCAGCTACTAAAGTATGAAGGTTATCTTTATTGCAGAGACAAGGTTGTCAACCTCAGGAGCCATTGGAGGTGTGTACAATTCTACTCTTCACATTGTAGAGGCAGAGCTATAACTCTAGAAAACACCGTTGTTAAAACAACAGATCACAACCACTCTGCCTCTGCAATAGAAATTGAAATAAGAGAAAACATACAAAAAATAAAAAACATTGCACATACCTCCAATGACTCCTGCGGACAGGTTATAAGGGAGATAGTACAAAATATTCCAATACAGATTTCTGGTAGCATGCCTTCTGTACCAAACCTTAGGAGAATATTTCAACGGGAAAGACTGGCAAGTAATGCCCAACATATAACACCACAAACCTATGAAGACATTAACATCCACTCAGAACTAACAATTACCTTCTCCAAAGAAAATTTCATCATCCACGACAACGAAAACCCTAAAAAAAGAATACTAATATTCAGCACAACATCCAACTTACTAAACCTACAAAATAGTGAAATTTGGATGATGGATGGAACCTTTAAATCTACAACTCATCCATTCACTCAAATTTACACCATACATGCCACAAAAAATAACACTACAATCCCCCTAGTGTATGCATTACTACCTGATAAACATTCCTCTACTTACAGTGAATTTTTATCAACAATCAAAAACAAAACAGTAAATAAAACACCTAGAAAAATAATACTAGATTTCGAATTATCAATGATCAATATAATACTAAAAATATATCCACAAACCCAAATTCAAGGATGCTTCTTCCACTTTAATATGCTCCACTTCCAAGCATATTGGCGAAGAATACAAAAATCATCTCTAAGTAGAGAATATTTCTCAGATTGCATACTACAATTTGAATTAAAAAAACTCACAGCATTATGCTTTGTACCACCTACAAAAGTAGATGAGTATTACACCACAATAACAGAGTCTAACTATTATACACAAAATAAAGAAAAACTAGAAGCCTTACTAAATTACTTCAAAGAAACCTGGATTGGACACCTAAACAGATCTGGTCGCAAACGAAAGCCAAGATTTCCAATAGAATGGTGGAACTGCTACCAAACCTGTTTAGAAGGTGGTGCAAAAACGAATAATGCCATAGAAGGATGGCACAACGTCTTCAATAAAGTAATAGGTAAACCCCACCCAAACCTGTATCATTTCATAGAAATTTTGAAAAAGGAACAAAGTTTCCAAGAAATGAGACTTGCTCAATCACTTTCAGGTAGTCAGAATCCACACACAAATAAAAGAAGCAAAATAATGACCGAAAGAATTTTGGCAATGATACAACAATTTGATACAATAACACCATCAGACTACCTCAACAGTCTAGCATACATTCTACATTACTAACAACAACTAACCTACTTAAAAAATGACTTGCCAGTTCTAAAAAAAAAAACAAACACCATGAATTAAATTAGCATTTTTCAAATTATTTTGACACTAAATTTGCACAACAAATATTGTTCCTACCTTTGAAGTTTTCATGTCTTTATCCAAACACATGATGGTTAATAAATCTTCTTGATTAATATAGAAAGAAGCATCTCATACTGAGAAAAGAAAAAAAAACATTAATCATCCAAAAACTAATCAAAAATATTCAGATTAAAATCTTGATACAAAAACCAACTCTATATACTATAAGAACAATCAAAAAATAAAATATAATACTTCACTAAACAGGAAATTGGAAATATATCTAAATAATGTAAAATGCCAAATATACTTTTTTTTTACCCAAAAAAAGTACAAAAATGTATCACATACTAACCAAAACCACATCATTTATTAAAAATTAACTATCAAGAAAAAGACATGAAAACGATATAAAGGATACTACTAACAAAAAAAAAAATAACCACATAACCTATTACAAAAACTACATTTTTTTTATAAAACGAACAACTGACTCCCTCAAAAATCCCTAAAATAATTTTTTCAAAAATATATTCAATTCTTTCCAACTACAACAAAAGCAGTATAAGCATTTATAAGATATAACACTACTAAACAAATGTGTTTACTTTTACGAAACCACTATCGTATACAAAGCTATACGAAAAGAAATAATTAAACATAACAAACATAACTAACACCAAAAATCTACTACCTACCTTGTAACTACCTCCGACAACCATTTCTGTAATAAAATTACCCGACTACATACTATAAAAAAAGTTATAATCCCACTTACCTGAACGAGGTCTCCGCTTCCGTCCTATCTTGACCGCGACGCTCCTCCGACTGAATACAGAAGACGTCAAACAACGTAAACATGGAAGAACACTAAAAATAGAAAACGGACTATTTCACTCATAGACTATAATAGGGAAATTAAGAAAATAACACTAAAAATTGATAAAGAAATATAAATAAATAATTAAAAAATTTCAAAAAATATGTAAAAATCAAACAATACATAAAAAAAGTTTTGGGCTTTTTTTAAACTTGCTTTTGACCAAAATAAAAAATATTTTGAAAAAAATGAATGGCATTTTTTTTTGTTTCATTTAATGTGCATGTAAAAAAACATTATTGCAATTACAAAAAATATTAACACCTAAAAAAAATACAACTATTCTATATATAACCTAAAAATAATTTTGAGAAATAATATGCTAACAAATGAATATATATAAAAAATTATACATCCTAAAAAATAATTTAAAAATATGAAGATTATTAATTACATAACATCAAAAAAATATAATAAAAATAAAAATAAAAAAATATTTAAAACAAATTTAAAATTCACAATTTTATTTTTTAATCTAATAAACATTACAAATTAAAAAATATATAATTATGATATTCCAAAACCTACTATACCAACTACTATACTATTACAAAATCAAATATAAATTTTTAAACATAACTATTTTAAAACTAATTTATTTTTACACCTTCAATAACCAAAAAAAAATACTAAACCTAAAAATATAACACAAAAATATAATTCACCCATAATAAAAAAATATAAACTATCAATACATCTCCAAATCATAATCCACCAATAAAGCAAATTGCATCCCCCCAAAAAAATAACATAAAGTACAAAAACTCAAACATGTAAATAAATACATATTCATAAAAACAGTACCCCAACCATAAACCCTACATCCACCATATCCCACCCCTAATTCTAAATATACTTTCAATAAAAAAATAAAAAATTAATTAAATACAATAAATAATACCAAACTAATAAAATACAACTACTTAAATTAATACATGAGTATTAATACACTTCCCCACCCATAACCCCTACATCCCCTATATCCCGCCCCTAAACCCACAACATAAATTACAACATATAAAAAAACACAATAACTTAAATTAATACCTGAGTATTAATACACTTCCCCACCCATAACCCCTACATCCCATATATCCCACCCCTAAACCCACTACATAAATTACAACATATAAGAAAACACAATAACTTAAATTAATACCTGAGTATTAATACACTTCCCCACCCATAACCCCTACATCCCATATATCCAGCCCCTAAACCCACAACATAAATTACAACATATAAAAAAACAAAATTACTTAAATTAATACCTGAGTATTAATACACTTCCCCCACCAAAACCCCTACATCCCATACATCCCACCCCTAAACCTACAACATAAATTACAACATATAAAAAAACACAAGTACTTACATTAATACCTGAGTATTAATACACTTCCTCACCCATAACCCCTACATCCCCTATATCCCACCCCTAAACCCACAACATAAATTACAACATATAAAAAAACACAATAACTTAAATTAATACCTGAGTATTAATACACTTCCCCACCCATAACCCCTACATCCCATATATCCCGCCCCTAAACCCACAACATAAATTACAACATATAAAAAAAGACAAATACTTAAATTAATATCTACATATTAATACACTTCCCCAGCCAAAACCCCTACATCCCATACATCCCACCCCTAAACCTACAACATAAATTACAACATATAAAAAATACACAATTACTTAAATTAATACCTGAGTATTAATACACTTCCCCACCCATAACACCTACATCCCATATATCCCGCCCCTAAACCCACAACATAAATTACAACATATAAAAAAACACCTGAGTATTAATACAAAACCCCACCCATAACATCCACAACCCATATAATCCATGACTTAATCTACACAATATACTTTAAAAAATTAAACATATAATAATTAAACCCTAAACAAATAAAAAACAAAACACTCACCTTAAAATTCATCAAAAAATAAATCACTTACCTTAAAATTCGTTGTTCTAGCATTAGTTGTTAAGGTAAAATCGTTGTTAAACCAGTAGTTGTTCAAAACTGGTTGTTAAGACCCAGTAGTACTTCAAGATTTGTTGTTTAAGCAAGTAGTAATTCAAACGTAGTTGTTCAGGTTGTTTCCCGGCTATTGACCTCCTGAGGACCATCTCTGTAGGGCAGACAACCATCGTGAATGACATCCAGGGGCTAGCATCACAGATGCAGCAATGCAATGCATACCTGGAAGGCATTCACGGTGCCATGTCTGGCCTACAGAGATCTTTTCAGGCTCTGGCCTCCTCTTTGACGGCAGCCAGTTTCCATGGTCTTTCCGTCCCCCCTGTAACCACCTCTACCTCTTCCAGCACCCCACTCCCTCCACACCTCCAAGCACACGTTCAGACAGCCATGCACATACCTCAACACACAAGAAAGATACAGAGAAACACAAGCACCACACTTCCCACAACAGGAAAACACACAGCCAACATACAAAGGCACACACGACAACATCCACTTCCCCCAGTGTGTCCACCTCTCCCACCTCCCTGTCTGTCACCTCAACATGCACACCCACAAGCACTGCACCCGCAGTCACTGCTGCTGGCCCCATTCTTGCAGTCACCACAACATCAGACATCCAGTCATGCACCCCAGGCACCACACCTGCACTCACCACAACAACATTGGCTGACACATGCAGCACACTCACCAGACCTGCAGACACCAGAAAACATCCATTTACACTGGCAGCCTGTCTTGCCCCACTGTGTCCACCCCCCTCCTCCCAAGACACTCAAATGTTCCCAGACACCCACATCCACCACACCTCAGCATACTGTACAGGCACCTGCATCCACATCCAGCACACCTACACCAGTTACAAGCACTCCCTATACCTCCACTACCACACCTTCCTCCATGTCCACCCCAACTGCCCCTAAAAAATGTTTCCTGTCCCATGTTGACCTGTTCGAACCCACTGGCCCACCCAGTCTTGTTCCTAAACGTACCCATCTCCTTGCCCTGTCCACTCCTTCCTCCTCTAAGTCCACCCCAGTCCACTCTTCCCATTCCCGTGCCTCTTCCCCCAGAGAGGAAGAAGCCCTGTGCTGCCCCAGGTCCATCTACCACCCCCCAGTCCAAGCCCACTGACCCACCTTCCAAGAGCAAACCCAAACCCCCTCCACCTCCCAAACGTAAGTCCAAGTCCCCCCTCCCAGACTCGAGTACCCACCCCCCACCACTCCCTGCCCCTGTTCCCTGAGGTACCTGGCTGTCCCATTGATGTTTACGGTGGAGTACCATGTGCACATGTGGGAGTCAAGTTCGGGCCATTTGGGCCCTTCAGGCTGTTTCTCATGGACTGGCCAATGGCCTTATTTGGACATTACTTTTTACTGTTCTATTAAAGTTTGTGTGCCCAGTGGTGCTGTTGACACAATATGGAGACGTGGTTCATCGTTTCATTGTGGGGGTGTGGTGTGCACATGTGTGTACTTTGGGCAGGTGTTATTTGCCTTGGGTCGGGTAAGTACCTTTTGTTCTGGTGTGTATGGCTTGTGATGGTGTGAGGGTTTGGGGGTGTGTAGCAGGGTGGGTGAGGTGGGAGTTTGTGTAACTGTGCCCTTTCTTCCCTTGTTTACTAGGTTGCAGTACTTACAGTTGTCATCTTCGTAGGCGGTCACGGTCGTGGAGGTATATTGCAAGGAGCAGGACTGGCATTATTTGCAACTCTCTCTCCATGTCTACTTCGGCGTATTGTGTGTACCTACGGTGAGTGTTTCCTTTTATTTGGTTAGTTTCTGGTGGTTCCAGCCCCGGAACTGATGGCGATCTTGTGCTTCATTATTTGTTTGGGGGTGGGGCCTTTCCATCGGCCTGTGGGTGGCCTCTTCCGTCGTTGTCGGCACTCCAATGCTGCTGGTGTGTGGATATCCCGCTGGCTGTTTCTCATGTGATTCATTATTTAGCGGTCCGGACTGCAAGGCTGTTGGCGGTAGTGAAAGCCACCGCAGACGTAGAGGTGATTGCCGCCATGTTCATAATGAAGGCCATAATGTTCAAAAGGCTGCAGAGCATGTTATCTTTTATTTTGTCCTGTGAACGAGAGAATTTGTCAAAAAGACTTTAGGTATTTTGTAAATTGTTTTATATATATATGAAATGCTGTTATTTTCTCATGTGCTCCTCGTGAGGGATCCAAATTTTGAATAAAGAATTGAATTGAAATTGAAATGGTGTTGTGCAGCTGAATGCTTGTGTTGCAGCATTAAGGTTATTTGGTCTTCATTCTACTTCAAGCCTCGTTCTTCCACTTCCTGTCTATATTTCTCACTCTTGTTTCTTTGTATTTCAGATTTGTCAGTTTGTCACTGCTTTCCTACTGCTTCCTCCTGCTTTTTTTGTTCTCCATTTTTCTTTCTCTTGTGATGGCTCTCACAAAGAAAGATAGGTCGCTCTTCCAAAACCGAGTGCAAGTTCCCACCACTGGCACAAACTGAGTACTGTTTTAACTTTTTAGTGTAGTAATGCCAGTAGAGCTGTTTAATAGGGAGCTGTGCTCACATGTTTTCTCTGCTAAGAATCTTGCATGGTGGGAGTCAATTATCTTTGTATATAGGGCCGTTATTTATATGAGGAATTCTTTTCTTGCAAAGGGAGTGAGAATGTAAATTGACCAAATAATAATTGAAAGTAGGAACACATTTTGCACTACTTTTTGCAAATGAGGTCCTCAGAAAAGCAATGTTTCAAATTATTGTTGAGATTTTTTACACTTCCTACTTTAACTCAAATTTACATTTTTATTGAATGAAATAGGTGACAAAGGGGCATCTAAAACGTGTCAATCACTTTTAGTTACAATCTAAATTATTTATTGCTGCTTTTACAGTAACTTTAGAAATTATGTTAAATTTGAAGGCTTTTTGTCATGTCAAAAATCTTCCCTAGGAATTTGATGCCCACGTTTCAGAAAATGTTTTTTTCTTTTGAAGCTGAAATGAGGTTACATTAAAAAAATTAAAAAAAATATTTGGGATTTGAAAAATCCATGAAAGTAAATGAAAGCTTCAGAATCCAAATTAACTTGCAAATAGGCATTCCTTCAGATTGACATTAAATTCCCAATTTGGGTAGAAAAGTAGATTCCACCATACCAGGAATTCTATACAATGTGGTCATTTACTACATGCAGGTGTAGCAAATTAATGGAGTAAATGTTGAATTATGTAGTAAATAACCACATGTGGGTGTTTTCTGGAACACATTTGCTAGGTCAAACCTGGAAGAGTATGACGCTGGAAAAAGGCCTGTAAATTTGGGAATTACCTGCATAAATCAGCATGAAACCACTGGTTTCCAATGTGAAGCCCTCTTTCATAATGGAAATCTTGAATGCTGCGAGCATTTTATGTTCCATAATTACCAATCACAGTGTTATCTGTAATTAAGGATGTAAAATTACTTGATCTGAATTCTTGATAAATAGGTCATTTATAAATTATTTTTTAAAAAGGAAGTGAAAAGAGAATAATGAAAATAAACTTTGACAGTTCTTGATTGTGCTCCCAAGAGGAAGGCCATCTAAGCTCTATTGGGTGTATATTGACCACATCCTAGGCAGATACATACGTAATAAAACATGACAGAATATGTAAGTGGCAATGCAAATTTAAAGGTTACACCTCAGACCAGTAATGAGATCTTTACCTGAGATCAGAAATGGCAAGGACACTTTCGTGGATAACTTTTTCACAAGAAATACCATATCACAATGCAATTGTCATTATCAAAAACAATTCCCAGGTAATTGCATCTTGCCTTTGTCAAGTCAATGTTCAATTTCTATAAAGTGGAGTATACTTTACAATGAGCTACTAAGCCAAATACAATTTATAATCTAGTTGATCAACATTTTTTGTGCCCTTGGGTGTCTAGGGCTAACAAAATATTTGAGCTTTCTATTTTCTTTCCTTCAGTTAGAGTATGCATTTTAGAGATGCAGTTATGATTTATTACAAGATTCAGAAAAAAAAGGAAGGAATTAAAGGAGCTTCATCAAAAAGATGGGGAAGAACTGAAGGTGAAATGTAGTAGGTTGCAAAGTACCTTTCTTTTAACTTTAGAAAATCAGAATCACTTAAGGATACCCTCTAGTATAATTATCTTACAAAGGACAATGTGGATGCAATGTAAGTTGGGATTTTTTAGATTTTTAAAGACTGAAAGCAGGAGAAACACTTCCTGGTTTGTAGCCCCGATACCAGAAGATCAAAATCTTCTTAAAAACTTTGCACACATGTTAAGTACTCCTAAGCTATTGAGAAGGCTCTCAGGACCACTATATATACACACCAAAATGCAAAACAAGTGTCAGCTGACCCACAAAGAAAAAAGTATCAGAAATGCTACAAAAACACTACACATACAAGAGGTGGGGGTGTAAATGCATTTCCAAACAGCACAGTAATAACCCACAACCCCCCCGGAAGAATGCAAAGACAAAAGGAAACCAGTCCAAACATTGTAATGTATTAAAATAGAGTAACCAAATATATACAGATACATATAAATCATACATCACGAGTAGTACTGCAGGTACGCACATATCAATGTCAGTGGACACACTAGATACCTGTCCACAAACGGAGAGAACACTGCAGGGGCATCAGATAGAAATACAACAGGCACCTCAGGGGGAAGGTAAGGGGGGGCACCCCAGCCGGATGACAGCACCACGCCAGATCCACGACGGGGCTCCATGCCCATTGATGTATCCTGGGGAGTGCAAAGCCACAGTCTCTCAAGTCTCTACAGTGGGTGGGTTGCCCACTGTACCATCCTGGGGAGTGCAAAGCCACAGTCTCTCAAGTCTCTACAGTGGGTGGGTTGCCCACTGCTTTATCCTGGGGAGTGCAAAGCCACAGTCTCTCAAGTCTCTACAGTGGGTGGGTTGCTAACTGTACCATCCTGGGGAGTGCAAAGCCACAGTCTCACAAGTGGATGCACGTCACCACTGGTTCTGGAGGGGGACTGGTGCACAGAGTGCTTCATCCTGTGAACGACAGACAGAGTGGATGCAGGTGTCCACCGGTTCTGGAGGGGGACTGGTGCCCAGAGTGCATCACGCTCCCCGTGACGGTCCCAGTTCCGTCACTGTCCCAGCTGCACATGTGCTAACGATACTTGATTTGGCGGTCTTTGCCCTGTTCAGCGGTTTTCACCATGGCGGTGCTTTGCCCTGTTAAGCGGTGCTTTGCCATGGAGGTCTCTGGCCTGTTCAGCGGTGCTTTGCCCTGTTCAGCGGTCTTCACCATGGCGGTGCTTTGTCCTGTTCAGCGATGCTTGCCTTTGATGTCTCTGGCCTGTTCAGCGGTGCTTTGCCCTGTTCAGCGGTCTTCACCATGGCGGTCTTTGCCCTGTTCAGCGGTGCTTGCCTTTGCTGTCTCTGGCCTGTTCAGCGGTGCTTTGCCCTGTTCAGCGGTCTTCACCATGGCGGTCTTTGCCCTGTTCAGCGGTCTTGGCCATGGCAGTCTTTGCCCTTTTCAGCGGTGCTTGCCTTTGCTGTCTCTGACCTGTTCAGCGGTGTGTGGCATTACGGTCCCTCAGTGCCCAGCGGGGCTGTGGCTGACGGTGCCCTCCAGGTCATTGACGCTAGCGGTGGTCTCCGGACCGGTGACGATACTGCTGCCTTCCAGGGCACTGACTCTGGCGGTGGTCTCCGGACCAGTGAAGACAGTGCTGTCGGTGGCGTCCTGGCCGGCGGGTACGATGGCAGCCTTCTCCGCCGTGCTGCTCTTACTATACTTTGGAGAGTTCTTCTGCCTCTTCACCACCTTGGTAGGCATCACAGCTGACTCGGCACTCCCCCCGGGACCCTTGTGAGCTGTTTTGCCGGCAGGAGTCTTCACCCTCTCCCGTCGGCCACTTTCCAACTTAAGGTGCTTTACAGGGGGTGGACTGGCAGTGTTTTGGCTCCGTGTCACACTGGCTGCCTTGGTGGCCGGTGCACTCCACACACCTTTGACAAGCACCACTGGTACCTGACTTTTTTTGGCTGAGGTGCTACTACAGGACCTATGAAGTGGAGGGGTGGGGGTGGTGGTAAAGAGGTCAATGTTGCTGAGGAAGAGTTTCTGACGAACACTGGGATGGGTAGCTGAAGGGGTCTGGGAGTGGAGGAAGAGGAAGCGGTTGTAGGAGGTGTTACTTTAGGTGATTTGGGTGCTGGTACTGGAGGCTGTCGTTAGGTGGATGGATGTTGGGTGTGTGGGTGCCCGCGTTTGTGTACTTTGGGAGGGGGCGTCACAGACACACTGGGAGTGGACACAGGGGACGTGTAAATGGTAGTGGGGGTGTTGAGTGCAGGTGAGCGGGGTGTGGTGCTGGGTGTTCTGGTGCGAGTCTTAGTGCCTGTAGATGTAGTGCATGCAGGTGAGAGTGTAGATGACACTGGGAGGGAGGAGGGAGATGACGAGGAGGGGGACTCAGTGGAGGCAGTAGATGTTGCTGTGTCTGTATGTGGGTGATGCTTGTGTGAGTGCCTGTGGGTTGTGTGGTGCTTATGTTTGCCTGAGCTACTTTTGGGTGTTGAGGTGTGTGCATGCTTGTGTGCTTGGGATAGGCTGGGGTACAGGGGATTGGGTCTGGGTGGAGGAAGTTGGAGGGAGGAGGCTAGACACAGGGACAATGGCTGCCATCAGTGCTGAGGCCAGAGATTGCAGGGTTCGATGAAGGGCAGCCTGACCAGAATGAATGCCCTCCAGGAATGCATTACCGTGTTGCAACTCCCTTTCTACACCCTAGATGGCATTCACAATGGTAGACTGCCCAACAGTGAGTGACCTGAGGAGGTCAATGGCCTCCTCACTGAGGGCAGCAGGGGTGACAGGGGCAGGGGCTGAAGTGCCTGGGGCGAAGGTGATGCCCACCCTCCTGAGTGAGCGGGCACGGAGCGAAGGCTGAGGGGCTGCTGGGAGGGCGGTGCTGGTAGGGGGGGAGGCGGCTGTACCTGTAGAAGTGGGGGGCACAGATGGTGCTGCCACCACAAGGGAGCTCCCATCGGCAGACGAGTCCCTGTCGCTGTTTGGTGATCCGGTGACCGACGTGAAGCTCCCCTCCGTCCCACGGGTGTATTCAGAGTCTGTGGTGTGGCCCTCCATGGCCATGTGGGATGCAGCTCCAGTGCCACTGTACCTCCGCCTGATGATGCTGATGCACAAAAGAACAGGGAGAGCACAAAAAGGGGGGAGGACGACAGAAGAAAGACAGGTTGAGTGCATGGCTTACCGCTACCGTTGGCAGACAATACAGACACAGCAGCCCCCTGCATTACGCCGTGCTGTTGGCCTCTACAGATGCAATTCCTGGGATCTGGCCTACATGTCTATGGTGGACATCTGCACACATTGATGACACAGGGGCATGAAGACCTGTACTTGCCACTCTACAGAGGTGGGGTGCCACATGGCCTGCTTTACGGAGGGGCCTAGCCTACGTAATTCATCCTGGCCTAGGGAAACCCACAGCCCTCCTCCCCCACCCAGACCCCTCCACTGCACGCAAAGTCAGCTGAATGATGTTGTACTCACCCCCTTGTGTCTGCTGTGATGCCCTCAAGTGCCCATCCAACTCAGGGTAGGCCACCGCCAGGATCCGGAACATCAGGGGGGTCATGGTGCGACGGGCACCCCTCCCATATTGGGAGGCCATCCCCAGCTGAGCCTCTGCCGTCTTCTTGCTCCGGTGGCGAATGTCCTCCCATCTTTTACGGCAGTGGGTGCCACGTCTCTGGTGGACCCCCAGGGTCCTGACGTCCTTGGCAATGGCACGCCAAATGTCCTTCTTCTGGTGGGCGCTGACCTATATGACATGTACAGGGGAAGAAGAGAAGTCATTACCAACTGCACCGTCGATGTGTGTGGCCCCCATCCCTACCCTTGCCGTGTGGCACATGCATTCACAGTCCTTCATGGTCGCTGAACTCTGCCCCCTTCCTACTGACATCCAGCCCTCTCCACCCAGCATAGCCCATACAACGTGCTCCCTGTGTACTTACCTGTTGGTCTGGAGGACCGTAGAGTAGCATGTACTGGGGGAGGACCCCGTAGACTAGCTTCTCCAACTCCTGAGCAGTGAAGGCAGGGGCCCTTTCCCCAGACGCAGCAGCCATTGTCTCTTCCAGACCGAGGTCACAGCAGCACTTGCAGTGTAGGTCCTCTCCTGTTGAAGATCAGGTATCGAGTGATTGAACAGATAGAAAATGGCGGTCACGTCCGCGGCGGTGCGTATCATCACCGCCAGCACACTTCATCATTGGCTCCTGGGACCCATAGGGTCCAATATTAACCAATGCAGCATTGCGCCGCGGTCTACGACCACCTACTGCGACGGTGTACAACGCCAGCACAGTTACCTCACATCCCATTGTCCCACTTTACAGGTCAGGCAGCCGCCATTTCAGGGGCCCACATGGCTTCATTTTCTACTGCGTCACACATACCTAGGCCTACACTCCACACACATACAGGAAGAGTTATGTATTTGGTGTTGTGTTCGGTGTAGCTGTGGGTACATACCTGGGAATTTGTTGACTCTGTGATCGCTGTTGTCCTTCTTAGGCTCCGTCAGCTGGGACATTTGAGGAGATGGCGGAATCCTCCAGTGTACAGACCGCTGGTGGACCTGTTAACAATGGGGGAGCGACATTTGATCATCACCTACAGGTTTGACCGTGCCACAATCCAGGAACTGTGTACCCAGTTGGAGCCAGACCTGATGTCACCAATCCACCATCCCACAGGAATACCCCCTGAAGTGCAGGTGCTATCAGTGCTCCATTTCCTTGCAAGTGGATCATTTCAAACAACAGTGGCCATGGCATCAGGGATGTCCCAGCCTATGTTTTCCAACGTGTTGTCCAGAGTGTTGTCTGCCCTGCTGAAACACGTTAGGAGCTACATCGTTTTCCCTCAGGTGGAGGATTTGGCTACTGTTAAAGGTGACTTCTATGCCCTGGGATATATCCCCAACATCATAGGTGCTATTGATGGCACCCATGTAGCTCTGGTCCCCCCCACAGGAGTGAACAGGTGTACTGGAACCGGAAGAGTTATCATTCAATGAATGTACAAATGGTATGTTTGGCAGACCAGTACATTTCACAGGTAAATGCTATGTTCCCTGGCCCAGTGCATGACGCCTACATCCTGCGGAATAGCAGCATCCTGTATGTGATGGGTCAACTCCAGAGGCACAGTGTGTGGCTATTAGGGGACTCTGGTTACCCCAACCTGTCCTGGCTATTTACCCCAGTGAGGAATCCCAGGACCAGGACAGAGGAACGCTACAATGAGGCCCATGGGCGGACTAGGAGGGTGATCGAACGCACCTTCGGCCTCCTGAAGGCCAGGTTCAGGTGCCTGCATATGACAGGTGGTTCCCTATTCTACTTACCAAGGAAGGTGTGCCAGATCATCATCGCCTGCTCGATGCTTCACAATCTTGCTTTGCGACACCAGGTGCCTTTTCTGCAGGAGAATGGTCCAGATGACGGTGTTGTGGCAGCTGTGGAGCCTGTGGACAGTGATGAGGAGGAAGCTGAGGAAGAAGACATAGACAACAGGGAGTCAGTCATACTGCAATATTTCCAGTGACACACAGGTGAGACTTTTTTTTTTTCCTATTACATTCACTTTCACACTTCTACCTCTATCCTGTCTGTAAATTAGTAGCAGTATTTGTTAACGGAGTTGTACATTTCCATTACGGTTTCACAGGTGTGGTTATCAACATGTGTCATCTGCTTGCATCCTTCATGGACATGTGATGTGTGACATAGGTATGTTGGCATTACATTAGAAAACGCATTTTGTCACTGTCATAGCTAATACACATTTTCAAAATCACAGACTGACTCCAGATTGTTTTGTGGTTCAAGGGTGTTTATTGAAGTGCTAATTATTGGAGGGGTGGCAAAATGGTGAGGGGTGATGGTGGAGGAATGTCCATGGCAGAGTCCAGTCTATTAGTCTCACAGATGCACTGCCCATATGGGCATGGGAAGTGGAGCTGGGGCAGTTCCAATGTGGACAGGGTAACAAAGTGGGACAGTGGGAGGACAATCAGTGTGGTCTCATTTCCTGACGGGGGTCTTGCCATCTTGCTCTGTCCTGTTCCTGGATCTCAGGGACCGCTTGCGTGGTGGTTCTCCGTCTGCAGGATGTGGGGTGCTGGTGTGGTGGTCCTGTGGCGGGGCGTCCTGTCCACTAGCGCTGGCGGAGGTGGTGGGCAGTTCATCGTCCAGGCTAGTGTTAGGGGCCCCTTGGAGTGCCACTGTGTCCCTCATGGTCTTTTGTATGTCCTTCAGCACCCCTACGATGGTGCCCAGGGCGGAGCTGATGGTTCTGAGCTCCTCCCTGAACCCAAATACTGTTCGTCCTGCAGGCGCTGGGTCTCCTGAAACTTGGCCAGGACTGTAGCCATCGTCTCCTGGGAGTGGTGGTAGGCTCCCATGATGGAGGAGAGGGCCTTGTGGAGGGTGGGTTCCCTTAGCCCGTCCGCCCCCTGTCGCACAGCTGCCCTCCCAGATCCCCTGTGTTCCTGTGCCTCCGTCCCCTGGACCGTGTGCCCACTACCACTGCCCCCAGGTCCCTGTTGTTGTTGGGGTGGTAGGTTACCCTGGGTTCCCTGTAGTGGTGGACACACCGCTGATTGACGTGTCCTGGGGACGGAGGTATGGGCCTGCTGGGTGGGTGCTGTGCTGGTGTTACCATAGGGTGGGAGGTCTGTGGTGGCCTGTGCCTGTGCAAGGGGAACCGACTGTCCCGAGGCCCACGATGGTCCGGGCTGGTCATCTTGATCCAGTTGGCCAGAGCTGCTGTCGTCACTGTGGGCCTCTTCTGTGGGTGGAGTGGAGATGTCTGGACCCTCCTGTGTGGTGACGTTACATAGTGGTCCTGCAGGGGTATAAGAGCATGATTATTGCATGTGTGTGTGTCATGGTGTGCAATGGGTGGGTGTGCGTGTACCCCAGTGCAAGCATTCCTGTGTGGGGGCTTGTATGATGATGGTTGGGGGGATGTTATGGGTATGTGCAGTGAGCATGCATTAGTGCTGGGTGTCCATGCTTAGTTGTGTCATGCAGGGCTTGGTGTTGGGATGGGTGGTTTGTGTTATTAGTACATTAGTGAGGAGTTGTAGTGATAGGGGAGGAGGTGAGGGAGGGGGTGTGTGATAGCATGCAGGTAGGGTGGGGGATATGATAGTTAAGATTTGACTTACCAGTGTCCATTCCTCCACCGACTCCTCCGAGGCCCTCTGGATGCATGATGGTCAAGACCTGCTCCTCCCATGTTGTTAGTTGTGGGGGAAGAGGTGGGGGTCCGCCGCCAGTCCGCTGAATCACAATGTTGTGCCTGGAGACCACTGAACGCACCTTCCCCCGTAGGTCGTTCCACCTCTTCCGGATGTCCTCCTGATTTCTTGGATGCTGTCCCACAGCGTTGACCCTGTCGACGATTCTCCGCCATAGCTCCATCTTCCTGGCTATGGAGGTGTGCTGCACCTGTGCTCCAAATAGCTGTGGCCCTACCCGTAGGATTTCCTCCACAATGACCCTGAGCTCCTCCTCGGAAAACCTGGGGTGTCTTTGGCGTGACATGGGGTGGTGTAGGTGATGTATGGGGTGGTGTATGTGTTGATGAGTTTGGTGATGTGTGGTGGTGTGGGGTGTTTTGAACGTGGATGTTGTATGGGTGATGGTGTTCTGTGCCTCTCTGTGGTGGGGTTGTCTATTGCTGTAGTGTCTCTCTGGCCTTCGTCTCAAATTTTTTGTCGTAGGGGTTTGTGGGTGTGTGTTTTATATTGTAATGGGTGTGTGGGAGTGGTGTTTGTATGTGTATCAGGTGTGTGTATTTTGAATTGTCCAATGTGGCGGTGTTTTGGAGATGTGTGTGTATTTTGAGCGCAGCGGTGTGTACCGCCAATGGAATACCGCGGTTGAAAGACCGCCGCGTGGATTCGTGGGTCGTAATAGCATGGGCGTGTTTCTGTTGGCGTGACAGTGGAGGTTTTGTTTTCGCCAGTTTATCACTGACCTTTGGTGTGGCGGACTTGTGTGGGTGTCTGACTTTTGTCGGATTTCGAGATGTGGGTCATAATAGCTTTGGCGGAATTCCGCGGCGGTGTGTTGGCGGTCTTTTGTACGACGGTAAGCGGCTTTTACTCTTCCTGATGTCGTCCCGATTTCTTGGGTGCTGTCCCACTGCGTTGACCCTGTCGACTATTCTTCGCCATAGCTCCATCTTCCTTGCAATTGAGGTGTGCTGCACCTGTGATCCAAATAGCTGTGGCTCTACCCGGACGATTTCCTCCACCATGACCCTGAGCTCCTCCTCCGAGAACCTGGGGTGTCTTTGCCGTGCCATGGGGTGGTGTGGGTGATGTGTGAGGTGGTGTGTGTGGTGATAAGTGTGGTGATATGTAGTGGTGTGTGATGTTTTGTGCGTGGAAGTTGTGTGGGTGATGTTGTTGAGTGCCTGTGGCTGCTAGTTTGTGGATGGTGGTGTCTCTCTCTGGCCTTCTTTCAGAATTTTCTGTCGTAGGGGTTTCTGGGTGAAGTGGGTGTGTGTTTTATATTGTAATGGGTGTGTGGGAGTGCTGTGTGTATGTGTATCAGGTGTGTGTATTTTGAATTGTCCAATGTGGCGGTGTTTTGTAGAAGTGTGTGTATTTTGAGCGCGGCGGTGTGTACCGTCAATGGAATACCGTGGTTGAAAGACGTGGATTCGTGTGTCGTGATAGTGTGGGCATATTTCTGTTGGCGTGACGTGGAGGTTTTGTTTTCGCCAGTTTATCACTGACCTTTGGTGTGGCGGACTTGTGTGGGTGTCTGAATTTCGGCGGATTCCGAGATGTGGGTCATAATAGCTGTGGCAGAATTCCGCAGCCGCGGCGGTGTATTGGTGGTCTTCTGCACGGCGGTAAGCGCCTTTTACCGCCAATGTTGTAATGACCCCCTTAGTCATCAGGGTAATAGCTGGGGCCATCGTTTTTATCTTTGTGACATTTAATGAAGGTGAGACAGTCAAGATTGCATACAAATCACATTTGTATTCAGCAGCTGAACAATGCTTTGTTCCCACAGAGAAAATTCTCACTGCTGTAGAGATGGCTGTTATTAAAGAAAGACCTCTTGCCCAAAGAAAACGCATTATTGTTGTTTCTCCAATCTAAGCCCTTGAGGCTGTTACAAAAGCTAGCGTTCCGAACGCAAAAGCACTACATCCACGTTGGATACAATGGGCTACGTCTCTAACAGCCACTGATGTATACATTTTTTAACCAAAGTTACAAACTCAGGAATTTCTACAATATGAAGTAGAATATCCAGTTCCAGCAAATACCTTGCCTATTGATCAGTATCATAGAGTTATGTACACCGATGGCTCTGCACAACCTGCAATTGGATCTAAACATCAATATTCTGCTGCTTGCGCAGTCGTAAGTGGCTATATGGAAGGGGATACATTTTGTCCTCTACATACCTTTACACAGACCCTAGGGGATTGTACAGCACAATTGGCTGAGCTGAAAGCTCTGCTGATGGCACTGGAACACACGGATCCGGCACAGCTTACGCTGATTGTTTGTGATTCATATTATTGTGTCCAGTCCTTTAATGAATACCTGCATTATTGGCGCCAGAATGGGTTCAGAGATTCCCAAGGCAACATCATTAAACACAGACTATTGTGGGGGAAAGTAGCTGACCTGAAAGAGACGCTGCCGAACGTCCATGTTGTACATACACTTGGACACCAGCGCATTGGAATACACATGCTGAAATACATTGGCTGATGAAGCCGCAAAGTCAGGAGTGGCAGTAGCCACTGTAGCTGCAGTGACTCGCTCAAGTTCCAAACCAGACGCAGACATTTGGGCTGCTGAGAAAGCTACAGCTGATGTTACGCCCCATCCTAAAGGATTTCCTAACAAATATCATTATCTTATGGAAAGTATGCTGAACGCTAAAGTTAAGATACCTGGCGTAGGCGTACGAGACATCCCTAACAAAGATATAAGACCACAATTGATTAAAGCAGCGCATGAGGGGGTGGCTTCTGCACATGCTGGTGTGGCGGCTACAATTTCACTCTTACAGGCTCGTTATTGGTGGCCAGGTCTCTACAATGAGACTAAGTAATATGCCCTTTGTTGTGACATCTGTCAACAAATAAAAGTTTCCACGGCCAAGCGCCCGCCGCAGACACCCCTCTTAATTTCAAACAAACCGTTAAAGTGCGTGTACTTGGACCACTGCGGTCCACTAGCACCTGACAATGCATACAAATACATATGAGTCGTTGTTGATTCATGCTCCAGATTTTTGTGGGCGTGGCCACAATGCTCGGCTGACGCTCGGACTGTTATTAAAGATTTGCGAGTTTTTATCGGTACATATGCAGTTGCGGCGTTCCATTCGGACCAGGTCCCTGCTTTTGCCTCAAGGGCATTCAGGGACACCATGGCTTAGTTGGCTGCAGTATTCGTCTCCATTTCATCCCGAGGGAAATAGTGTTGTGGAGCGATTAAACCGCCATTTAAAGCAATCCTTAACAGCCAGAGTCTTAGGTACGGGTCGTAGTTGGCTTAATCACCTGTATGGAGTCCAGAGAGCACTAAATAACCTGCCTAGAAGGTCCCTGGGGGGTCGTACTTCATATGAGTGCCTGTTCAGAACTCAAATGTTTGTTCCGGATCTTGATGGTCCTGGCGTGGAGGCAGCAGAAACACCTTTTGACATAAATGAACGTGTCACTGTCTTACAGGAATTACAACAGTTCTGTGATGATAATTCTTCGAAAAGTGCCGCCTCCACAGGAATTAAGGATGTGCCAGTAACATCTACCGCTGGATTCCCAGAGTTGGGGATCTTGTACGTGAAAAAGTTGCAGTGAAAAAGGAATTTGTCCCTTCTTATCGAGCACCAGTCCCTGTACTAGGGATACACGGTACCAGAACTGTTATTCTACCACCGTTGGCAGGTGCCAAAGAAAATCGTTTTGTTTCAATTGACAATGTCAAATTACACCATGTGGCCGATCCTGCATAGCCGACCAAGAGGAACATCCAGAAGTTCCCGAATCCCCCTCACTATTGGCGAAGAAGTTCCACTACAAATTGTTTATACCAACACTGATACCTCTCCGAGCTTGGGGAGGGTGGAAGATGATTTTGCTTTAGTTCCACTAACATCAACTAACCTAGAAACATTTGACCAAGTCAACTCGACTACATGCCAAACGGATGGTGCTGTCTATAGTGTGCCACCACAGGAAACACCAACTCCACCACTGACAACGGCTACGCCATTTGCACGAACTGCCTCTGGTTATTTTGCCGACTTCAATGATGATTTCTCTGACTCATTCGCCTCTTCGACAGCTGATTTGTCAAGTGCACGAAAGCTAACAAACTGGCTTAAAGAAACATATTTCATTTTTCCATGGAACTATATATGGCATTCTCTTACTGTCCTAGCATTTCTAGTTTGGATTGGTTTTGTTATTACCTTTTTCTTATTGATACATGGTCATTTTCTTCCTGAAAGATCAACAGTTGAACAGGTGGAGGAGGTTTTGAAACCACATTTTTCGTCACACAAAGTCCGAAGAGACTTATCGTTTGTGAACATTTCCGCAGTGCCAATTTTTGATGGGATTGTTTGGGACCAAGTAATGTTTGATATATATGGTCCCACGGAAATTATTCAAATACCAAATGTGTTCAAATTATCAATGAATGATATAGTAATACCAGGCATTGGATCTGATGATTGGGACATGAAACAACACATTCTTGATCATCATCTTTTGTTAGGACAGAAAACAGCCAACATATGTTTGGTCGTAGGATAAACTGATCCCCGTGACGTCCTCAGGGCTCGACACAATATTTATGGAAAGTTTCAAGTAACAGAGTGGCTGAAATAACCCCTCTGAAATATCCTAAAATTATGATCAAATAAGTAGATCTGTGTAAGGAAATCCGAATAGACTTGTAAGGGGTGTGTGTGTATTCACCACCTTAACTGGTGTTAATTGGATGGACATGTAATAACGTGTCGTGGAGTCAAGTTCCAAATTCCGGTCGGCAAGTAGCGAGCCAGCACCCATCTACATTGCGCTTTTTAAGGTGGCTGTCGGAGTAGTCAACAGCAAGAAAGGACAACGCACGAACCATCTCGCTCGCCATATTTGCTACATTCCCCATATTAAAACTAAAATCGCGGGTGCCCTCTTATGGATTTATGAAACTTTACGTAGAATGTAATCCTTTGTCAACGTAACCAATGAAAGAATATGTATTATACAAACTAGGGTCAGTATTTCCACACAAGGCTTCCATATTTATAAATAGATTTGAAGATCATTCAAATGAAACGAGTTGCATTGTAACCAATAAAATATAAAGTAAGTGCATCAAGTACATAAGATCGCACCCGAGGTCGCCTTATCAAACGGAATACAGAAAAGTAAAGATGGGAGATAGGATATTAAACATCCCCATCTATCAACCGAACTGAAAAAGTACACCAACGTTATAGTTGTACAAAAACAGATAAGCCATCAAAAGATGCGTCTGTTTAGCAACATAAAAATAAACAATTTTACCCATTCATGTGGTAAGCTACACAATTCACGTTTGTGTCATGACATTCACTGCAAGTTCCAAATCAGAACACTCCGCATAAAGTATAAAAAATTGCCCTCCGCACAGAATACTAACAAATGCACATATCTCCTTCACTGGGAAAAATTAACAATAGTATAAGAAATAGTTAGTGTCCATACATCAGTACACAGTGCCAAATCCTGAGATAATCCTGACATCACATTGCCAGAAATGAATGAGGTCAAATGATTACCCAACTAATTCCATGGCTTACTCATAATAACTTATGTAAACAATACAAATGACAGTTCCCTCTTTTGGAGAGCGCCCGCCGGGCCAGAGGAAATGTCTGAATGGCCGCCGCGGTCTTTTGACCGCGGTGCGGTCATTTGGCGGCGGTACCTTGGCGGACGGCCTCCGCCGTCCGCCAAGGTCATAATCACCCCCTTTGTGTCTAAGGGTGTCCTCCCTAGTCAAGCGCATGACTCTACTACGTGCTTTATCCAAAATGCGTGACAGATAGCCCTGTGATTTAAACCTAACTTCCATGTCCTCAATGCAATTTATAAAATTTATGTTCAAGCCACAATTTCTTCTTGCCCGTACCATTTCACCGTATGGGATCGAGTTGATCTGGTGTCTGGGATGTGAAGTTGTTGCATGCAGTATTGAATTGCAAGCTGTACTTTTTCTGAAAGGACAACTCTCAATCCGATCATTATGAATGAAGAGTTCCACGTCCAAAAAGGTAATGTTAGTAGTGCTCTGTTCCCAAGTGAATCTAATATTCAGATCATTGGAATTCAGGTAGGTGATGAAGTTGTTAAGTTTATTGATATCACCCATTCATATCATAATGCAGTCATCAATATATCTGCCCCAGAAAAGTATGTCCATATTCCAAGTGTTACCTTCCATGCTCCAAATCACCTTCTGTTCCAAGTACCCCATAAAGAGGTTCGCATATGCCGGTGAGAACCTGGAACCCATGGCAACCCCCCTTTTCTGGCGATACCACTCTTTTTTAAAAAGGAAAACATTATTCTCCAGAATCATTTCTACCATGTTGAGTAACATATTGGTGTGTCCGTATAAACTAGCTGATTTATTGTGTAAGAAATGGCGTAAGGCAGTCATTCCCAAACTATGATTGATACTTGTGTAAAGAGAAGTCACGTCAAGAGTTACTAACATCATCCCTGGCTCCCAGTTGATGTCATTAAGAATACTTAAGATATGTTTAATATCCTTGATGAAAGAGGGAAGGTTAGTCACGATGGGTTGTAAAAAGATATCAACGTATTCAGAAAGTCTCTCAGTCGGGCCCCCCATACCTGAAACTATGGGCCTGCCTGGTGGAGAAATCGGGTTCTTATGAATTTTAGGTAAAGTATAGATACACGGATATCTGGGTCTGAAAACTCGTTAAGTACATATACTCATCTTCCCTCAGTAATCGTTGATCAAGGCAATGTTTTAGGAATTTGTTGATCTTATTAATAAGTCCCGGTATTGGATCCGAATCAATCTTCTCATAACAAGACGTGTCACCTAATTGTCTACTGATCTCCAATTCATAGTCTTGGGTATTCATGACCACAATATTACCACCCTTGTCAGCCTCTCTAATGGTAATATCAGCGCATGTTCGCAAATGTTTCAAAAACTCATGTTCCTCGTGGTTCAAATTACTATGATGGGTATGGTGATGAGTCCTATTCTTGTATTCCAATTTGTTAAGATCTCGCCATACCAATTTAAAGAAAGTGTCAATGCAGTTCCCACTGCTGAGAGTAGGTATCCACTTAGATTTGGGCCTAAGTCCACTATGTACTGTGTTGTATGGAATATCTAGGTCAGCCAAAATATGTGAGACGGTAGTGGGATCCTGTTCATAGTCTGTAATGGATAACAACGTCACTGTGTCATGTAGATCCTTAATAGAAAGAGGATGGTAATCCCTATTACAATCATAAATGATATCTCTGTCTCTATTGTCAGTGTGATGACTAAAAAATGTTTTGAGTTTCAAACGGCTGATATACTTAAAGAATTTTTTTTTTTTTTTTTTAAATCTCCAAACTCACCCGGACAAACCCAGAGGCCCTTGCTCAATAATGACGTACCATGTGTTGTAAGTTCTAAATTAGAAAGGTTAACAATAGCAATTGATTTCTCATTCATGTCCATTATTTATGCTTGTTCCAAGACCTGGTTTGCATTCCCTTCCTTACTTCTGTGCGATCCCCGTCTCCTGCCCCTCCTTGTTTTACGGGGTCTTCCTTGCGCCGGTTTGTTTCCCATTGTCCCTGTCTGATCCTTTGACCCCCTGCTAAAAAAGACAGGGTGCCCTGTTGAACCGTAACGTCCTGTCTTGAAATGTTAGAAATATTGCTAGAGTCACTATTGCTGACTGAGACAGTGCTAAGTGATGATAGTGAGCCATCATGTTGAGTGCGTAAAGACTCCGCCTCCTTAAATAAATAGTCATATTTTGGGGAAAATATAAAAATTCTACCATTCCTATAATCTTGTTCTTCACGTTTAAGTTTACGTGACTTTCGTCATGTGACCTCATTTTGATGTTGATTTGTGACCTCATTCAATATTGCATAATTTTTAACAATTGCTTCCTCCAATTTCATATCTTTAATTTCAGTCTCTAAGCAAGAAATCTCTGACTGAAGTTTGGTTACCTTCCTATCTGAATTTTCTATTAGAATGTTCATCGATCTCATAGAACTAGAAACCAGTTACTGTTCCCAACTATCCAACAGGTCTGGATGCAAATCATCAAAAGTGGGGAAAATATGAAATCTTAATCCCCTGGGTATCCTATTTCGTTTAACATAATGTTTCAATGTGGCTCCATCCCACCATTTCAAAACCTCTTGTGTTTTACAGTTTTTCAAGTTTAATAAATTTGTCCCGTAAGCCTGCCTTCACCTGGGGAGTGTCAGAAGAGTTGGATGTCTGAATATCCCTTATTGAATCAGGATTCCTAAATAGATCTGCTGCTAACTTGTCAGGATCCAAATTTCACAATGTGTAGATAAGTATAGAAGCAAAACAATCAAGGTGTTCGGAGCTGCTTGCCCATACAAATAACCAATAGAACAAAAAAACTGAAATGGGAAGAAGATTAAAGGGAAATGCGCTCACAAAAAGTCACCAAATTAGTACAAAATACAAACAATTTTAAGCACGGGGCTCCTGGCAAGAGAATCTCCCCCCTCTTCCAACGTTTCTCAAGAGAGAAAACAGCAAACTCAACAGACGTCAAGGCACTCGGGAATTAATATTATAGGGTCAGTAGCCCATGTATACTGGATATCAAATCCTCTTCAAAATCAAAGTAGACCGTAAAAGGTTAGCATAACTCCAATTTGTTCTTGAAGTGGGATATTCATCTTTTGTTAGGACAGAAAACAGGCAACACGTGTTTCGTCATAGGAGAAACTGATCCCTGTGGCTTCCTCAGGGCTCAACACGATATTTATGGAAAGTTTCAAGAAACAGAGTGGCTGAAATAACCCCTCTGAAATATCCTAAAATTATGATCAAATAAGTAGATCTGTGTAAGGAAATCTGAATAGACTTGTATGGGGTGTGTGTGTATACACCACCTTAACTGGCGTTAATTGGATGGACACGTAATAAGGTGTCGTGGAGTCAAGTTCCGAATTCCGGTCGGCAAGTAGCGCGCCAGCACCCATCTACATTGCACTTTTTAAGGTGGCTGTGGGAGTAGTCAACAGCAAGAAAGGACAACGCACGAGCCATCTCGGTAGCCATATTTGCTACATTCCCCGTATTAAAACTAAAATCGCAGGCGCCATCTGATAAGGATTTACAAAACTTTACGTAGAATGTAATCCTTTGTCAATGCAACCAAAGAAAGAATATGTATTATACAAACTAGGGTCAGTATTCCCAAACAAGGCTTCCATATTTATAAATAGATTCGAAAATCATTCAACTGGAACCTGTTGCATTGTAACCAATAAAATATAAAGTAAGTGCATCAAGTACATAAGATCGCACCCAAGGTCGCCTTATCAAACGAAATACAGAAAAATAAAGATGTGAGATAGGATATTAAACATCCCCATCTATCAACCAAACTGAAAAAGTACACCAACGGCATAGTTGTACAAAAAAAGATAAGCCATCAAAGGATGCATCTGTTCAGCAACATAAAAATAAACAATTGTACCCATTCATGTGGTAAGCTATACAATTCACGTTTGTGTCATGACATTCACTGCAAGTTCCAAATCAGAACACTCCGCATAAAGAACAAAAAATTGCCCTCCGCACAGAATACTAACAAATGCACATATCTCCTTCACTGGGAAAAATTAACAATAGTATAAGAAATAGTTGGCGTCCATACATCAGTACACAGTGCCAAAGTTTTGTAAATCCTTATAAGAGGGCGCCCGCGATTTTCGTTTTAATACGGGGAATGTAGCAAATATGGCGACGGAGATGGTTTGTGCGTTGTCCTTTCTTGCTGTTGACTACTCCGACAGCCACCTTAAAAAGTGCAATGTAGATGGGTGCCAGAGCGCTACTTGCCGAACAGAATTTGGAACTTGACTCCATGACACGTTATTACGTGTCCATCCAATTAACGCAAGTTAAGGTGGTGTATACACACACACCCCTTACGAGTCTATTCGGATTTCCTTACACAGATCTACTTATTTGATCATAATTTTAGGATATTTCAGAGGGGTTATTTCAGCCACTCTGTTTCTCGAAACTTTCCATAAATATTGTGTTGAGCCCTGAGGAAGTCACGGGGATCAGTTTCTCCTTTGACGAAACAAGTGTTGGCTGTTTTCTGTCCTAACAAAAGATGAATATCCCACTTCAAGAATAAATTGGAGCTATGCTAACCTTTTACGGTCTACTTTGATTTTGAAGAGGATTTGATATCCAGTATACATGGACTACTGACCCTATATTATTAATTCACTAGTGCCTTGACTTCTGGTGAGTTTGCTGTTTTCTCTCTTGAGAAACATTGGAGGAGGGGGGAGATCCTCTTGCCAAGAGCACCGTGCTAAAAATTGTTTGTATTTTGTACTAGTTTGGTGACTTTTTTGTAAGCGCTTTTCCCTTTAATCTACTTCCCATTTCAGTTTTTTAACACATTCTTGATCACTCTGTGCTTCAGTCAAGACTACAGTTTGGTACATTGCCGGTGAACGTGGTAGAAGTTTAGTCTCCAACATTCGTAGAAAATACACATCCTTACGTAGAGACATTTTCTTAGAACATCAGCTGTGTTATTATAAAAACACTTCCTAGTCCCATTACATGTCAAGAGGGAGATTCCAGCCAGGGAACCACAACTGTACGCTGAATGCTTCGCTGCAGATGCTAACGCAGAGTACAGGCCTTTGCTCAGGTATGAGGGTTGATGTCCTCCTGGGGGAACCTGAAAGGCAGGATTATAGCTTAACATGCCGTGCTCAAAATCTGATTTAGATAGAAAATAGTCCATTGATTCTAGTGGCAATATGATAGCATTATTCTTATGTTTCACTCTCATCGTCACCATTTTAATATTGTTGTGTTGTGTCGTTCTGGTTATTGCAGCTCATGCTTTGCTATCTAGAATGCAGTTGTTTTATTAAACCAATCTTTAAAACGTACACTGCTTTTATTGTCATTTATATATGAGACCGAATTGTGAATGAGAGAACTGGGTGCGACCTGAGTGACCACGACTTTCCTGAGAAGTATGATATGTCATGCGCTCGGCTGCCCAATCATCTCTACCCTTCGGGAGAGATGAGGCACTGCTAGTTAGCTGGAGCAAAACCCAGATTCGGAGCGACAGGTGTCACCCACTGTGGGTCAGACTCAGTCTCCCACACTGTGGATGATCTTGCTGCTCAAAATCCAGTAGTCTCATAGAATAATGAGAGCCTATGCAACAAAACCATATACTAAGAAAGTGGAATGCAAAGCACAAATGCACCCCTGGGCAAGTGTAGTGTGTAGAGGGTCACTGGGAGTGTGAGAGAACACTAAGGGTGTAAAGGAGACCCCACCCCAAGACCCTGGAACGTAGAAGTAAAGTACTACTGGTTCCCCAGAAACACACTAAGGTTGTGATAAAGGATTTTGCAAGGACCACAACAGACTGCAAAGCACTGAAGATGGATTCCTGGACCTGAAGACCTGTAAAGAAAGCAGACCAAGACCAAGAGTCACTAAATTGTCCGGGGGGGCAGGAGCCCACTAAACTCCGAATGAAGGTGCAAAATGGATGCCTCCAGTTGGAAGAAGCTGCAGATTTTGCAACAACAAAAGGAGGTAGGAAGTTCTTCTTCATGCAGAAGATGTCCCATGGCGTGCTGGAGGATGCAGAGTTGTTTTCTTGGCAAAATACCACAAACAAGCCTAGGTGCAAGAGTCTTGGTTGGAGAAAAAGGGTGCTGCCCGGGCCCAGGAAGGACCAGGATGTTGCCACTTTGGAGAGGAGACAGAGGGGGCTCTCAGCAACATAGAGAGCCCATGGATAGAAAGGAAGCACCCACAAAAGTCCTTGAACACGGGTTCAAGAAGACTGAACACAGCGGTTGTCCAAACACTGCAAAGAGAGGGCCCACGACACCGGAGGTCAACTCAGGGAGCTGAGCATCGCAGGACGGAGTACGTGCATGCAGGATTTCTTGGAAATGTGAGCAGAAGCCCTTGTAGCTGCAGATCACACAGTGCACAGGATTACTGTCAGGGGAGGGGAGGCAAGGACTTACCTCCTCCAAATACGGACAGTTGGACCTCTTGACAGTCTGGGTCACTTGAGTCTTCCACCTGTGTTCCAGGGACCAAGCTCATCAGGATGAGAGGGGACCCAGAGTACTGGTGAAGCTGAAGTTTGGTGGCTGCTGAAGCAGGGGGAAGATTCAGATGACCCACAGAAGATTTCTTCATGGCTTCCAGTGCAGGGTGAAGGCAGGCAGCCCCCAGAGCACTCACCACCAGGAAACAGTTGAGAAAGCCAGCAAGATTAGGCACTACAATGTCGCTGGTAGTCTTCTGGCTACTTTGTTGCAGTTTTGCAGGCGTCCTGGAGCAGTCAGCGGTCGATCCTTGGCAGAAGTCGAAGAGAGAAGTGCAGAGGAACCCTGATGAATTCTTGCAAGTTGTAATCTGAGGAAAAGCCCACTGGAGAGACCCGAAATAGCCCTCAGAGAAGGACTGGCTACCTAGTCAGGTATGCACCTATCAGGAGGGGTCTCTGACGTCACCTGCTGGCACTGGCCACTCAGAGGCCTCCAGAGTGCCCCCACACCTCTGGAAACAAGATGGCAGAGGTTTGAGACACACAGGAGGAGCTCTGGGCACCACCCCTGGGGTGGTGATGGACAGGGGAGCGGTCACTCTCCTTTCCTTTGTCCAGTTTCGCGCCAAAGCAAGGACTGGGGGTTCCCTAAACTGGTGTAGACTGGTTTAAGCAAGGAGAGCACCATCTGTGCCCTTCAAGGCTACCCCTCCGCAGCCTTTAACACCTATTTCCAAAGAGAGAGGGTATAACACCCTGCTCTCAGAGGAAATGCTTTGTTCTGCCTTTCTGGGACTGGGCTGCCCAGACCCCAGGAGGTCAGAACCCTGTCTGTGGGGTGGCAGCAACTGTAGTTGCAGAGAAAACCCCAGAGAGCTGGTTTAGCAGTACTGGGGATCCATAGTGGAGCCCCCAGGATGCATGGAATTGGCTCCCCCATACCAGATTTGGAATGGAGGCCGTACCCGGGCTCTATGCTGGAGACCCGGGGATGCATGGAATTGTCCCCCTAAAACCAGAATGCTATTGGGGTGACAATTCCATGACCTTAAACATGTTACATGGCCATATTCGGAGTTACCATTGTGAAGCTACACATAGGTATTGACCTATATGTAGTGCACACGTGTAATGGTGCCCCCGCACTCACAATGTCTGGGGAAATGGCCCTGAACTATGTGGTGGCACCTTTGCTAGTGCAAGGGTGCCCTCACATTTAGTAACTTTGCAAGTGAAGGTTAGACATATAGGTGACTTATAAGTTACTTAAGTGCAGTGAAAATGGCTGTGAAATAACGTGTGCGTTAGTTCATTCAGGCTGCAATGGCAGTCCTGTGTAAAGGTTTGTCTGAGCTCCTTATGGGTGGCAAAAGAAGTGCTGCAGCCCATATGGATCTCCTGGAACCCCAATACCCTGGGTACCTAGGTACCATATACTAGGGACTTATAAGGGGGTTCCAGTATGCCAATTGAAATTGGTAAATGTAGTCACTTGCCTATAGTGACAAATTTAAAGGAAGAGAGAGCATGAGCACTGAGGTTCTGATTAGCAGAGCTTCAGTGACACAGCTAGGCACTACACAGGCATACACATTTAGGCCGTAAACTATGAGCACTGGGGTCCTGGCTAGCAGGATCCCAGTGAGACAGGCTAAAACATACTGACATACATGTAAAACTGGGGGTAACATGCCAATGAAGATTGTACTTTCCTACAAAAGGTGAGCATAAAACAATGTCAAGGGACATGAGATCCTAGTCATGGGGGCACTTAAGCTCTGATTGCCTTGCAATAAATATGCTATTAGCATTGTAGCAATCGTGTATTTCAGTGTACTTTTAAAAGGATTAACTGAGAATCACTTCAATGTTTTAAGTATTTAATATATTTGGAGGTGACAAGTGGCTGTATGTTGTGTGCAACACCTTCAGCAGCTCCTGGAGTTTTAGCCAACAGTACTTTGCACTTTGGTACTAGTTCTGCATCCAACATCATTGTTATGGGCTCAAAAAGTCTAACATGCAAAAATGGCTAAAAAGCCAGGAGAGGCTGAAGTTGTCACATGGGACATAAGCCAAAAACAATATACAAAAGGACAAAATAAAATGCAAGGGCTTTGTCATAATTTCTTTGATGTCCTTTGAAATTCCATATCTATTTTGCCTTCAAAACATTTAGAATTTCACAAATGGGATTCATGATAAGACAAAAGTAAGACAGAAATGCATTTTTAAGAATTCTCATTGTTGTCCTCATACTGGGCTTTCTCACATTTGGTATGCTTGTTATGCTTTACACTGCTTATATTTATTCAGATAAACGTAAACACAATATAACAAAGTAGTTTTATATACCTAAAGCTCTATCGGAATAATTTAATTTGCTTGTATTTTTTATCATTTTATAGAATAATTTGGAGAAACTATATTTTTCATATTGGTGGTCCCTGGTAAAATGATTTTACGGGAGGTGTGTTTGTTACAACATTGTAATGGCATTGCTTTAGTGCAAGCACACTGTTTTATTGTATTAATTTATATTAAGCCCTTGTGTGCCACGGACGAGCTGGTCTCACCCTCGGTAACGGTTGCCATGCGCCAAGGATGAGACCAGCTCATCCTGCACCAGGTCGACAGGGGGAGGGCTAACGCTCCCCCTGTGGGCCTCCCACCCCTTTCCCCTGGCCAGGGATGGAAGGGGAATTGCTTCCCCATCCACCCCCGCCTCTCCACTCCTCCAGTGATGTCTGATGATGTCAGTGCAGAGGCCGTCCCATCATGCACCCGCCCCAAGTTCAACTTCCAGCGCGATCGGAAGAGAAATTAAAGCATTTCTCTTCCACCAATAGGGGGGTGGGGGCAGGCAGAGAGGCATCAAATGAAAGAAAAGGCCTTTCCTTTCCTTTGATGTCTTTCTGAGCATTTCTGCAGAAATGGCCACTAGACGCCAGGGATTTTGTTTTTCTTTTTATAAACAATTAAGGGGAGCTACCCCTTCGGCAAGGGTCGCTCCTCTGGGGGCATTTTTGAATTAGGCCTTTTTGGCCTCTCCAGGGGCAGATCGACCTATTTTACTTAGTCCGATCTGCCCCGGGGGGGGGGGAGTCAGAACCCACTAGACACCCAGGGATAGATTTTTCATTATTATTATTTTTTAGATGTTGGGTGGGGCAAGTTGTTTTAGGTCATCATCCTATTTTAATTAGGCCGATCTGCCCCCCCCTAGACACCAAGGATTTCTTTTTGTTTTATTTTTTTACAGATGAGGAGAGACCCCTTAGGCAAGCGTCGCTCCTATGGGGGGAAATTCATTTTAGGCCATTTCAGCCCCCCTTGGGGACAGATCGGCATATTTCTATTAGGCCGATCTGCCTTCAGGGGGCAGAAACCACTTAGGCACCAGGTGTGTGTGTTTTGTTTGGGGGGGGCATCCCCTTGGGCAAGGGTCACTCCCCAAGGGGGCACATTACTGTTGGCCATTTCTGTAAGGCCCATCTGCCCCCAAGGGAGGCAGAAAGCCCCCAGAGACCAGGGAAGATTTGTTTTTTTACAAGGGATGGGGGATTGCCATACCCACCACCCCAAATAAAAAGGGTCACTACAAACCAGTATGGGTCTGGTTATGCCCACACCACAACTAAAGGGGGTAACAGTCTTTCAGCTCTCCCAAGCACACTAAAAATCATATCCCAACATCAAGCAAGAGGATATTTGATTATTTGGGGTTTTGGTTTTACATTTGGGCCATGAGGGCTTGACTAACTCTCCAAATCATTCCACTTGGAATGGTGAGGGCTGCACTTTTTGGACTTTGGGGCCCTGTCATGTAGAAAAATCTACAAGACCTACATACATCTTAAAACTAAACATTTAGGTGAGTCCAGGGTGGTGTGCTTCACATGCACCCACATCCTTTTCTTACCCTCAATGTCCTGCAACCCTCCAACTTTGCTTGAAATAAATAAAAAAAAAAACAATTTTGTGATGGAACCTTACGGAATCTGCAGGAATCCACAAAATTTGTACTGCCCTTTTGGATCCACTCCAATTTTGACATATTTTTGGCTCTTCCCTGCCACAGACACTTGGCCCAACTACACAAGTGAGGTATCATTTTTATAGGAAGATTGAAGGGAACGTTGGGTGGTAGGAAATTTGTGCCCGTGCGGTGAGCCCACAGAGAAATGTGGGGAAAATGTGATTTTTTTAAAAACTAAATTTGAGGTTTGCTGAGCATTCTGGGTAAGAAACACTGGGGGATCCATGCAAGTCACACCTCCCTGAAATCCCTCTGGTGTCTAGTTTTCAGAAATGTCTGGGTTTGCTAGGTTTCTCTCGATGGCTGCTGAGCGCAGGACCAAAAACTGGGGTGCTCCGGCAAAAACAGGTAGTTTTGTTACACATCATTTTGATGTGTTCACATAGTGTTTTGGGGCATTTCCTGTCGCGGGCACTAGGCCTACCCACATAAGTGAGGTACCATTTTTATCGGGAGACCTGGGGGAATGCTGGGTAGAAGGACGTTTGTGGCTCCCTTCAGTTTCCAGAACTTTTCAGCACCAAAATGTGAGGAAAAGGTGTTTTTTTTTGGCAAATTCTGAGGTTTGCAAAGGATTCTGGGTAACAGAACCTAGTAAGAGCGCCACAATTTACCCCATCCTGGGTTCCTCTAGGTATCTAGTTTTCAGAAAGGTCCAGATTTGCTAGGTTTTCCTAGGAGACAGATGAGCTAGAGACCAAAATCCACAGCTAGGCACTTTGCAAAAAACAGGTTAGTTTTCTTTGGGAAAATGTGATGTTTCCATGTTGTGTTTTGGCGCATTTCCTGTCGTGGGCACTAGGTCTACCCATACAAGTGAGGTACCATTTTTATCAGGAGACTTGGGGAAATGCTGAGTGGAAAGACATTTGTGGCTCAACTCAGATTCCAGAATTTTCTGTCACCGAAATGTGTGGAAAAAGTGTTTTTTTGCTAATTTTTTAGGCTTGCAGAGGATTCTGTGTAACAGAACCTGGTGAGAGCCCCACAAGTCACCCCATCCTGGATTCCCCCAGGTGTCTAGTTTTAAAACATGCACCGGTTTGGTAGGTTTCCTTAGGTGTCGGCTGAGCTAGAGGCCAAAATCCGCAGCTAGGCACTTTCCAGAAAAACACGTCAGATTTCAATGTAAAAATGTGATGTGTCCATGCTCCGTTTCCTGTCACGGGCATTAGGCCTACCCACACAAGTGAAGTACTATTTTTATCAGGAGACTTGGGGGAACACAGAATAGAAAAACAAGTGCTTTTGTCCCTTGTCTTTCTCTGCATTTGTTCCTTTCAAATGTAAGCCAGTGTGTAAAAAAGATGTCTATTTGAGAAATGCCCAGTAATTCACATGCTAGTATGGGGACCCCAGAAGTCAGAGATGTGCAAATAACCACTGCTTCTCAACACCTTATCATGTGCTCGTTTTGAAAATGCAAAGGTTTCCTAGATACTTATTTGTCACTCTTTATATTTCACCAAATGAATTACTGAAAACCCGGTATACAATGAAAACCCATTGCAAGGTGCAGCTCCTTTATTGGCTCTGGGTACCTAGGGTTCTTAATGAAACTACAAGCCCTATATGTCACCGCAACCAGAAGATTCCATCAGACATAGCAGCATATTGCTTTAAAATCTGCCATAGCTTGAACAAGTTATAGAAGAAACATGGACTGAAATGGCTCTTTTTACCTCAATTTCATTATTTTTTATTTTAGCTGTTACTTTCTGTAGGAAAACCATGAAGGATCTAAACAAATGACCACCTGCTGAATTCAGAATGTTTGTCTACTTTTCAGAAATGTTTAGCTGTCTGGGATCCAGCACTGGTTTCATACCCATTTCTGGCACTAACTGGAAGGAGGCTGAAAGCACAAAAAAATAGTAAAAATGGAGTATGTCCCAGTAAAATGCCAAAATTGTGTTGTAAAATGTGGTTTTCTGATTCACGTCTGCCTTTTCCTGAAAGCTGGGAAGATGGTGATTTTAGCACCACATATCATTTGTTGATGCCATTTTCAGGGGGAAAAAACACAAGTTTTCTTCAGCAGCCCTTTTTTCTAATCACTTTGATCTTTTAGCTAATTTCTTGGTCTCCTCCAGGGGAATCCACGAACTCTGGGTACCATTAGAATTCCTAGGATGTTAGAAAAAAAGGACACAACTTTGGCTTGGGTAGCTTATGTGGGCAAAAAGTTATGAGGGCCTAAGCCCAACTGCCCCGAATAGCCAAAAAAAGGCCTGGCACCTGGGCGGGAAAATGCCTGGCAGCGAAGGGGTTAAATAATGCTACATAAGCACGAGGTGGTGACAACAGTGAGGGACTCTTGTCAATGACGGTAGACACCTCTTAAGTATCTTTATACATTGTAGCATTTGAATGAACAAGATATCTAAATTAATAAATTAAATCCACTGAGAACATGCTGAGCTAGATTCACAAATTGAATTTTGGAGTCTGTAAAGTAGTACTCCAATATTATGCTTTTCCTTGAAATGAAATGTGATTTGCAAATTCATGGCCCGAGTTATGTACATCCATCTATCCTGTCTTTTCTGTATGGAGAGCTCCCTCACAGTGGAGGAGATCTTCAGTCATGTAGGTGTAGGACTTAGAAGTTAATGTGGGAGGAGCAAAGAGGAGAGCATTGGAAATGGAGAATAAATACTCAAAAATGATAGCTAGACAGATAGATAGATAGATAGATAGATAGATAAATAGATAGATAGATAGATAGATAGATAGATAGATTTTAGAGATAAATATTGACTGTGATTTTTGACCATTTTTAGTATTGTTATAGATTTAAACATATTCTTGATTTAGTAAAAAAAAAAAAACTGTTTCAAAATATAAAAATAATTGGAATTAGCCAAGTCTCTTACAAATTAAAGAAAATGTTAGAGAGGGTGGGTGGGTTTATTTTCAAATTATTGCCTATAATATAATATTAATATTATATTATATTATTTTAAAATAAAAAATAAGATTTTTAAGAGATAAAGAGTTGTAACATTCTATACTAGCAGCTCTAGGTTATATAGGACTATCTGAAATTATTTTACTTTATCTTTCACATTGAAATCATTATATTTAATTGATATTAAAAAAAGTAATAAACTTTAAAAATATTCCCTATATTTTCCTAAATGAAGACCTCAACCACAAAGGCAGAGATCTCCACAAACAGCTGGTAAGTTATTAACAGTAATTTACAGCCAAAACATTAGTTGAAAGTGTCACAACCTCCTCATTAGAGACACACACATACACACACATAGGATACCACTCCCTACTGTAAGAATGACAGAAACAAATGAATTAGCACTTTATGATGACACTGTAGCTAAGATCTTAACTGCCCCCTCATTATTGGAAGACATTGACATATTGCAATCAGTTTCCCAACTAGTTGACTGGGAAATACTGGCTACACCTAAAATGAACCAGATAAAAACAGTTCTACGTGGTGCTATTATGACAGAATATCGTCAAACAAAAGCTGCAACACTGGGTTTTATTGTTCACAATAAACCATGGATCACCCTCCATTACCTTTTTCTTCATAAGGAATGGTTGTACATAGCATTGAAATGCACAAGAGATTGGCAGGTACTTATTATAAATATAGTAAAATGTCTTTCTGATGCAATAATGATCAAGATTCAGACCAGTGAAAACAATGAGAAAACCCTTGTGCCGGTCACTACTTACAAAAAAATGGCTGGATGAAATTCACAAAGATATGAACCAGTATAAAAAGTCCCTAAACAGTCAACGTTTACAAAAATGCAGAATGATTTACATAGATTCAGGCATGTATCTGTGTTCCCATACACTTCTGCTGAGTACTAATTGTGAGGGACAGGCTCAGACAAAGAAATAAACAATTAGAAGGAGTCTGATACCTCAGAACATGACCATCATTTTTGATGATATTAGCAGCAGTAACAGTGAGAGAGAAAGAGGAGGTTATCAGCTGTAACACCATCCCATGATAACTCAACAAACATGCCAATTCAAGTTTTGGCCCACTTCCTCTCATAATATAATTACAAGGATCCCATTCCAAAACAGTAGACTACCTGTGTAGGTGGGGGCTAAGGACGAGGAAGGGTAAAACAAAAACAAAAAGACAATTCCACAGTCAAATGGACAGGCCAACATTGGTTGGTGATAAGGAGCAAGTGGAAGGACAAGTAGCCAGAGACAAGCAGAGACAAGCAAAAGCTAAACCTAGTGGCACCCTGAAGAATAACCATGTAAGTAATATAGTTCAACAAGTTTTGAAAAAGAGCCTAGGTTTTGTACCAACTACGAGATTCCGCATATTTTAATTGACTGGTGAGATGGCCCAATGTATATGTAAAATTACACTCACAGCATTTTTCAGAGAGAATGCCCTGACTGTACTAAGACTGACAAATACTGGATTATGAAACAAATCCCTTTTTCAACTATCTTCTCTGTCCACACCAAATAAAGTGATTACCTTTGAACAAGCAGCCATCGCCAAAGTAGAAATAATGGGCCTAGAGAAGATTAAGTCACATTAGAATATGTCTAAAAGAGAATAATTAGCCCTTTTATCCTTCCAGAATAATGGTGACCTGGAGATATAACCTTCTGATAAAGGAGGGGTCACTGTGGTCATACACCAGACCATGTACAAAACAGAGGTGGTCATTACAACCCTGGCGGACGGTGTTAAAGCGGCGGTAAGACCGCCAACAGGCTGGCAGTAAAAATTTTGCAATTACGACCGTGGCGGAAACCGCCAACAAAGACAGCCACTTTAACACTCCGACTGCCACGGCGGTACAAACAAACAGCGCGGCGGTCACCGCCAACAGACAGGCGGAAGACAATGTACCGCCCACAGTATCACAACCTACCAATCCGCCACCTTTTCCGGGGCGGATTCACCGCGGATAAAAACACGACGGAAACAGCCATTTCAAAGGGAAAACGCTCACCTCTACACACTCCACGAGGAAGGAGGGCACCATGGAGCCGGAACTTCATATTCTTCCAGCGCTAGTCTTCCTGCCCTTCTACGAGGAGCATCAACGCCGGCGGCGAAGACCACGGTGAGTACTGCACCTACGACATATGGGAGGGGGGAGGCAAAAAACAGGGACACACACACTCAACACCCCAACCCCCACCCCGACCCTCACCCACTACAACACACACACCAATGCTTATCTATACATTACAGTAACACCCCCAAACCCCCCGGAAGAATGCAACGACAAAAGGAAATGAGTGGAACTATTGTAATATATCAAAATACAGTAAGCAAATATATACATATATATATGCACAATAAACAAAATATACTCCACGATTAGTAGTGCAGGTATTGCACCATTCATAGTCCGTGGACCACTGGGCCCAAAATTCATGGGCGAGGCCCACACAAGATCCCCGATCCAAACGGAGAGAACACTGCAGGGGCATCGGAAAGAAATACAACAGGCACATCAGGGGGGAGGGAAGAGGGGGCACCTCAGCTGGATGAGTGCACCACGCCAAATCCACGAGGGGGCTCCATGCCCATTGATGTATCCTGGGGAGTGCAAAGCCACAGTCTCTCAAGTCTCTACAGTGGGTCGGTTCCCCACTGTACCATCCTGGGGAGTGCAAAGTCACAGTCTCTCAAGTCTCTACAGTGGGTGGGTTGCCCACTGTACCATCCTGGGGAGTGCAAAGCCACAGTCTCTCAAGTCTCTACAGTGGGTGGGTTGCCCACTGTGCAATCCTGGGGAGTGCAAAGCCACAGTCTCTCAAGTCTCTACAGTTGGTGGTTTGGCCACTGTACCATCCTGGGGAGTGCAAAGCCACAGTCTCTCAAGTCTCTACAGTGGGTGGGTTGCCCACTGTTCCATCCTGGGGAGTGCAAAGCCACAGTCTCTCAAGTCTCTACAGTGGGTGGCTTGCCCTCTTTTCCATCCTGGGGAGTGCAAATCCACAGTCTCTCAAGTGGATGCAGGTCTCCACTGGTTCTGGAGGGGGACTGGTGCCCAGTGTGCTTCATCCTGCCAAGGACAGACGGAGTGGATGCAGGTCTCCACTTGTTCTAGAGGGAGACTGGTGCCCAGAGTGCAGCACTCACCCCGTGACGGTCCCAGTTGCATCACTGCCCCTGCCGCAAATGGGCTAGTGGTGCTTTCCATGGCGGTCTTTGCCCTGTTCAGCGGTCCTTGCCATGGCGGTCTTTGCCCTGTTCAGCGGTCCTTGGCCTGTTCAGCGGTGCTTGAGTTGCCAGTGTCTGACCTGTTCAGCAGTGCTTTCCATGGCGGTCTTTGCCCTGTTTAGCGGCCCTTGCCATGGCGGTCTTTGCCCTGTTCAGCGGTCCTTGGCCTGTTCAGCGGTGCTTGAGTTGCCAGTGTCTGACCTGTTCAGCGGTTGCTTCCATGGCGGTCTTAACCCTGTTCAGCGGTCCTTGCCCTGGCGGTCTTTGCCCTGTTCAGCGGTCCTTGCCATGGTGGTCTTTGCCCTGTTCAGCGGTCCTTGACCTGTTCAGCGGTGCTTGAGTTGCCAGTGTCTGACCTGTTCAGCAGTGCTTTCCATGGCGATCTTTGCCCTGTTCAGTGGTCCTTGCCAAGGCAGTCCTTCATTGCCCAGCAGGGCTGTGGCTTGCGGGTCCCTCCTGGCCAGCAGGGCTGTGGCTTGCGGGCCCTCCTGGCCAGCTGGGCTGTGGCTGGCAGAGGCCTCCTGGGCAGTGACTCTGGCGGTGGCCTCCTGGGCAGTGACGATGGGGCTGGCGGTGGCCTCCTGGGCAGTGATTCTGGCGGTGGCCTCCTGGGCAGTGACGATGGGGCTGGCGGTGGCCTCCTGGGCAGCGGGGATGATGGCGGTCTTCTCCGCCGTGCTGCTCCTCCCAGACTTTGGAGATTTATTCTGCCCCTTCCCCACCTTAGGAGGAGTCACAGCTGAGTCGACACTCCCCCTGGGACCCCTGTGAGCGGCTTGGCTGGCTGGAGTCTTCCCCCTCTCCCGCCGGGCACTGTCCAACTTCTGGTGCTTCACAGGGGGGGACTGGCTGTGCTGTGGCTCCGTGCCACACTGGCTGGCCTGGTGGCCGGTGCACTCCACATACCTGTAACAACAGGCACCGCTGGTCCCGGAGATTTTTTGACTGAGGTGCTAGTACGGGACCTATGAGTTGAACGGGGGTGGTGGTGGTGGGAAAAAGGTTAAGGGTGGACAGGAAAAGTTTTTGGAGACACTGGGACATGTAGCTGGAGGGGGTTTGGGAGTGGAGGAAGAGGTGGTGGTTGTAGGAGGTGTACGTTTGGTGACTTTGGGTGAAGGTGCATGCGCTGGATGCTGTTGTGAGGTGGATGGCTGTTGGGTGGGTGTGTGCCTGCGTTTGTGTATCTTCGGAGGGGGCGTCACAGACACACTGGGAGAGGACACAGGGGACGTGTAAATGGTAGTGGTGAGTGCACATGAGCGGGTGTGGTGGTGGGTGTGCTGGTGCGGGACGTAGTGGCTGTAGTGGTAGTGCATGCAGGTGCGAGTGTAGACGAGACTGGGAGGGAGGAGGGAGATGAGGAGGAGGGGGACACAGTGGAGGCAGTGGATGTTGGTGTGTCTGTATGTGTTTGATGCTTGCGTGAGTGCCTGTGGGATGTGTGGTGCTTATGTTTGCCTGAACTTCCCTTGTGTGTTGAGGTGTGTGCAGGCTGGTCTGATGGTGTGCTTGGGATAGGCAGAGGTACAGGGGATTGGGTCTGGGTAGAGGAAGTTGGAGTGGGGAGGCTAGGCACAGGGACAATGGCTGCCATCAGTGCTGAGGCCAGATTCTGAACGGTTCGGTGAAGGGCAGCCTGACCAGAATGAATGCCCTCCAGGAATGCATTTGTGTGTTGCAACTCCCTTTGTACACCCTGGATGGCATTCAAAATGGTAGACTGCCCAACAGTGAGGGACCTGAGGAGGTCAATGGCCTCCTCACTGAGGGCAGCAGAGGTGACTGGGGCAGGGGCTGAGGTGCCTGGTGTGAAGGTGATGCCCACCCTCCTGGGTGAGCGGGCACGGGGCGAAGGCTGAGGGGCTCCTGGGAGGGCGGTGCTAGTAGGGGGGGTGGCGGCTGGACCTGTAGAAGTGGGGGGCACAGATGTTGCCGCCACCAAAAGGGAGCTCCCATCGGAGGATGAGTCCATGTCGCTGGTTGCAGATCCTGTGACCGCTGTGGTGCTCCCCTCACCCTCCGTCCCACTGGTGTATTCTGAGTCCGTAGTGTGGCCCTCCATGGCCATGTGGGATGCAGCTCCCTCGTGCTCCGGTGCCACTGTACCTCCGCCTGTTGATCGTATGCACACAAGAACAGGGAGACCACAAAAAGGGGGGGATGACAGAAGAAAGACAGGTTGAGTGCATGGCTTACCGCTACCGTTGGCGGAAAATACAGACACAGCAGCCCCCTGCACTACGTCGCGCTGCTGGGCTCTACAGATGCAATTCCTGGGAAATGGCCTACAAGGCTATGGACGACATCTGCACACATAGATGACACAGGGGCATGAATACCTGTACTTGGCACTCTACAGAGGTGGGGTGGGGTGCCACATGGCCTGCCTTACGGAGGGGCCTTGCCTACGGAACTCGCCCTGCCCTAGGGAAACCCACAGCCCTTCTCCCCCACCACTACACCTTCACTGCGCGCAAAGTCCGCTGAATGAGAGTGTACTCACCCCCTTGTGTCTGCTGTGATGCCCTCAAGCGCCCATCCAACTCAGGGTAGGCCACCGCCAGGATCAGGAACATCAGGGGGGTCATGTTTCGACGGGCATGCCTCCCACGTTGGGAGGCCATCCCCTCTGCCGTCTTCTTGCTCCAGCGGCGAATGTCCTCCCATCTTTTACGGAAGTGGGTGCTCCGTCTGTGGTGGACCCCCAGGGTCCGGACGTCCTTGGCGATGGCACCCCAAATATCCTTCTTCTGGTGGGCGCTGACCTACATGACATGTACAGGGGAAGAAGAGAAGTCATTACCAACTGCACCGTCAAAGTGAGTGGCCCACATCCCTACCCTTGCCATGTAGCACATGCATTCACAGTCCTTCATCCACGCAGATCTCTGCCCCCTTCCTTCTTACAACCAGCCCTCTCCACACAGGCACAGCCCATACAACATGCTCCCTGTGTACTTACCTGTTGGTCTGGAGGACCGTAGAGTAGCGTGTACTGGGGGAGGACCCCGTCCACGAGCTTCTCCAACTCCTCTGCAGTGAAGGCAGGGGCCCTTTCCACAGACGCACGAGCCATTGTCTCTTCCAGACTGAGGTCACAGCAGCACTTGCAGTGTAGGTCCTCTCCTGTCGAAGATCAGGTATCGAGTGAATGAACAGATAGAAAATGGCGGTCTCGTCCGCGGCGGTCACGTCCGCGGCGGTGCGTACCATCACCGCCGGCGTACATCGTCATTGGCTCCTGGAACCCATAGGGTTCAATGTTAACCAATGCAGCATTGTGCCGCGGTCTTCGACCGCCTACCTCGACGGTGTACAATGCCAGCGCAGTTACCTCACATCCCATTGTCCCAGTTTAGAGGTCAGGCAGCCGCCATTTCAGGCGCCCACATGGCCTAATTACCAACTGCATCACACATACCTAGGCCTTGTCTCACAACACAAATACAAGCCACATTTTGTGTATGAATGGTGTTCTGTGTAGACTGTGGGTACACACCTCTGAGTTGTTTGACTCTGTGGTCGCTGTTGTCCTTCATAGGCACCGTCCACTGGGACATGTGAGGAGCTGGCGGCATCCTCCGGTGTACCGACCGCTGGTGGACCTGTCGACTATGGAGGAAAGAAGTTTGATCATCACCTACAGGTTTGACCGTGCCACAATCCAGGAACTGTGTACACAGTTGGAGCCAGACCCGATGTCACCAATGCGCCATCCCACAGGAATCCCCCCTCAAGTGCAGGTGCTATCAGTGCTCCATTTCCTTGCAAGTGGGTCATTTCAAACAACAGTGGCCATGGCATCAGGGATGTCCCAGCCTATGTTTTCCAACGTGTTGTCCAGAGTGTTGTCTGCCCTGCTGAAACACATGCAGAGCTATATCGTTTTCCCTCAGGTGGAGGACTTGGCGACAGTGAAAGGTGACTTCTATGGCATGGGACATATCCCCAACATCATAGGTGCCATTGATGGGACCCATGTAGCTTTGGTCCCCCTCCACAGGAGTGAACAGGTGTACAGGGACCGGAAGAGTTATCATTCCATGAATGTACAGATGGTATGTTTGGCAGACCAGTACATCTTCCAGGAAAATGCTATGTTCCCTGGCTCTGTGCATGACGCCTACATCCTGCAGAATAGCAGCATCCCTTATGTGATGGGGCAACTCCAGAGGCACCGGGTGTGGCTATTAGGGGACTCTGGTTACCCCAACCTGTCATGGCTACTGACCCCAGTGAGGAATCCCAGGACCAGGGCAGAGGAACGCTACAATGAGGCCCATGGGCGGAGTAGAAGGGTGATCGAACCCACCTTCGGCCTCCTGAAGGCCAGGTTCAGGTGCCTACACATGACAAGTGGATCCCTATTCTACTCACCAAAGAAGGTATGCCAGATCATCGTGGCCTGCTGTATGGTTCACAACTTGGCTTTACGACGACAGGTGCCTTTTCTGCAGGAGGATGGTCCAGATGGCGGTGTTGTGGCAGCTGTGGAGCCTGTGGACAGTGATGAGGAGGAAGCAGAGGAAGAAGACATTGACAACAGGGACTCAGTCATCCAGCAATATTTCCAGTGACACACAGGTGAGAAAACATTCCTGCCTACTACAAGTACTTTAACACTTCTACCTCGATCCTGTCCGTCGATTTCACCCAGTGTATGGTCACTGAGTTGTCATTTTCCCTTACGGTTTCACAGGTGTGGTTTCCAATGTGTGTCACCTGCTTAGATTCCTCATGGACTTGAGCTGTGTGACATAGGTATGTTGACATTAAACATGAAAAAGCATTTTGTCACTGTAATTGCTAATCCACAATTTCGAAATCACAGACTGACTCTAGATTGTTTTGTGCTTCAAGGGTGTTTATTGAAGTGCTCAATATTGGAGGGGGTTGTAAAATGGTAAGGGGGGGATGGTGGAGGAATGTCCATGGCAGAGTCCAGTCTATTAGTCTCACAGGTGCATTGCCCATATGGGCATAGGAAGTGGAGCTGGCGCAGTTCCAATATAGACAGGGTTACAAAGTGGGACAGTAGGATGACAATCAGGGTGGTTTCATTTCTTGGCGGGGGTCTTGGCATCGTGCTCTGTTTTGTTCCTGGATCTCAGGGACCGCTTGCGGGGTGGTTCTCCGTCTGCAGGGGATGGGGTGCTGGTGTGGTGGTCCTGTGGCGGTGCCTCCTGTCCACTAGCGCTGGCGGAGGTGGTGGGCAGTTCATCGTCCATGCTAGTGTCAGGGGCCCCTTGGAGTGCCACAGTGTCCCTCCTTGTGCTAAGTATTTCCTTCAGCACCCCTACGATGGTGCCCAGGGCGGGGCTGATGGTTCTGAGTTCCTCCCTGAAGCCCAAATACTGCTCCTCCTGCATGCTCTGGGTCTCCTGAAACTTGGCCAGGACCGTTGCCATCATTTCCTGGGAGTGGTCGTATGCTCCCATGATGGAGGAGAGGGCCTCGTGGAGAGTGGGTTCCCTTGGCCTGTCTGCCCCCTGTCGCACGGCAGCCCTCCCAGTTCCCTTGTGTTCCTGGGCCTCCGTCCCCTGGACCGTGTGCCCACTGCCACTGCCCCCAGGTCCCTGTTGTTGTTGGGGTGGTGGGTTATCCTGGGTTCCCTGTAGTGGTGGACACACAGCTGATTGACGTGTCCTGGGGACGGAGGTATGGGCCCGCTGGGTGGGTGCTGTGCTGGTGTTACCAGAGGGTGGAAGGTCTGTGGTGGGCTGTGCATGTGTGAGGGGAACCGAGTGTCCCGAGGCTCACGATGGTCAGGGCTGGTCATCAGGATCCAGTTGAACAGAGCTGCTGTCATCACTGTGGGTCTCTTCTGTGGGTGGGGTGGAGATGTCTGGACCCTCCTGTCTGGTGACGTTGGGTAGGGGTCCTGCAGGGGTGGAAAAACATGATTATTGAATCTGTGTGTGTCATGGTGTGCAATGTGTGGGTGACCGTGTACCCCAGTGCTAGCATTCCTGTGTGGCGGCTTGTGTGATGATGGTTGAGGGGGGTGTTATGGGTATGTGCAGTGGGCATGCTTTAGTGATGGGTCTCCATGCTTTGTTGTGTCATGCAGGGCTTGGTGTTTGGATGTGTGGTTTGTGTTATTGGTACATTTGTGAGGAGTTGGAGTGATAGGGGAGGGGGTGAGTGTGGGGGTCTGTGATAGCATGCAGGTAGGGTGGGGGATATGGTAGTTAAAGGTTTGACTTACCAGAGTCCATTCCTCCACCGACTCCTGTGAGGCCCTCAGGATGCAGAATCGCCAAGACCTGCTCCTCCCATGTTGTTAGTAGTGGGGGAGGAGGTGGGGGTCCGCCGCCAGTCCGCTGTACCGCCAGGTGGTGTCTGGAGACCACGGAATGCACCTTCCCCTGTAGGTCGTTCCACCTCTTCCTGATGTCGTCCCGATTTCTTGGGTGCTGTCCCACTGCGTTGACCCTGTCGACTATTCTTCGCCATAGCTCCATCTTCCTTGCAATTGAGGTGTGCTGCACCTGTGATCCGAATAGCTGTGGCTCTACCCGGACGATTTCCTCCACCATGACCCTGAGCTCCTCCTCCGAGAACCTGGGGTGTCTTTGCCGTGCCATGGGGTGGTGTGGGTGATGTGTGGGGTGGTGTGTGTGGTGATAAGTGTGGTGATATGTAGTGGTGTGTGATGTTTTGTGCGTGGAAGTTGTGTGGGTGATGTTGTTGAGTGCCTGTGGCTGCTAGTTTGTGGATGGTGGTGTCTCTCTCTAGCCCTCTTTCTGATTTTTTTGTCGTAGGGGTTTGTGGGTGATGTGGGTGTGTGTTTTATATTGTAATGGGTGTGTGGGAGTGGTGTGTGTATGTGTATCAGGTGTGTGTATTTTGAATTGTCCAATGTGGCAGTGTTTTGTAGAAGTGTGTGTATTTTGAGCGCGGCGGTGTGTACCGCCAATGGAATACCGTGGTTGAAAGACCGCCGCGTGGATTCGTGTGTCGTGATAGTGTGGGCGTATTTCTGTTGGCGTGACGTGGAGGTTTTGTTTTCGCCAGTTTATCACTGACCTTTGGTGTGGCGGACTTGTGTGGGTGTCTGACTTTTGTCGTATTTCGAGATGTGGGTCATAATAGCTTTGGCGGACTTCCGCGGCGGTGTGTTGGCGGTCTTCTGCACGGCGGTAAGCGGCTTTTACTGCCAATGTTGTAATGACCCCCAGAATGTCTCAGACTACTCGAGGCTCAAATAGTTATGAAATCCTTCCAGAAAACCATAGCCCTAGACTCAGAACCATCATCGTGTTGCAAAGGTTCTTACCTTGAATTAAATAACCAGAAACGAGGCAGAGTTTCTAGTGGGAAAACCCCCTCAGCATCCTTTAATCCACACTCCTTCCAAGATCTACAAATGCAGGTTCCCGTCACAAGGACTACCCATTGTAACTGTCCTCTTCTTGATTCTTGAACAATTATCATAGTTTTGTGATTGACTCTTAAGATCATTGATTTGTAAAATGCCTTCTTAATTAAAGGGCATAAAGGATATAGTGAGTCTTTTAAAGAAATGCAGAATTTACACATTACTATAGATAAAGAAGCTCTATTCCCCAAATAAAACACTTAGGCCCATATTTATACTTTTTTAGTGCCGCATTTGCATCACTTTTTGACGCAAAAGCGATGCAAATGCGGCGCCAAAAAAGTATAAATATGGGCCTTAAGTTTATAGAGAATATCCTCGGTATATGGAATGGGAATACGTAGCCCCTATAAGCTTTGTGATAGAATGTGCCTAGTTAGCCCTCATGGGGAATATGTTGAGTACAATGGCACCCTACCCCATAAGGTACAGGGAACATCAATAGACAGCACCTTCACCATGACCATTAGTTCAAAACTGATTTTATCTACTCAGAGAATAATCCCTATCACGATTTTGTTAAGTTATGGCATCACTGAATTGCACATTTGTTGGTAATTTGGCAGGGAGACATCACAGAGGTTTTTATCACATGGCTCAATGGAAGTGATCAATATTTAAGTCTCTCTCACACCATCATGAGGGATTAATCCCTTTTATGGATTTATTAATAAGAATTAGAGACAGCGAGTTTGAAACTCAAGTTTACAATACACCCACTGACAAAAATAGTCTTGCCAGTTTAAATAAGGGCACTAAAAACATTGTTATACGTTGGGAGGAGCCTTTGTTTTCTTTTAGATGCAGCAAGAATATATGTGACCTTTTGGCACGCACAAAACAACAGAAATACAGACCTAGTGCATACAAATCTGCTAGGATATACCAGCTTTAGTGGGCCAGTACCCATGAGTGCCAAATTCTGTCTGTTTATTGAGCCCCAGAAAACAAGTAGGAATTGGCGCTAATAGACTATGGCTCATCAAGGCTTTTACAAACTGCAATAGTGACAATGTAATTTATCTCATCACATGCCTATGTGGTCCACATGATGTAGGGATGACATCAAGCAAAATACAAATCTAAACTAATAATCATTGAAGTACCAGCTGGTACAAAAGAAGTGCAACTAAGATGTCAAGCTATAACTTGGAAAAAGCAACATTTTGAAACTGACTGTACATGGATCATTTTAGAAAAGATCACTCACAACCAACTAAACACTGCACAAAAAAATATAAATTAAGGAACAACATTGCATTTATATTACTGGGATGAATGATGAAATCCCATGACTACAGGTTGGATAACTGTGAACTACACCTCCCTGACACCATGAACACTGGCCCTTATACACCTGACCTTTGTACTTGGATATGGATCCATACTATAGCCAAAGTACCTGAAATCTGGACTGCATTTGTAGTAATAAATAGTCTAGGCATTGCCACAACTCTTTGATTGCAGTTATGGGCGGGTACCCTTTTATACAAATTAAATTTCCAATAATTTCTGGTTACCTCTCATAATCCTAGCACAATGTAATAATTTGCACTCAAGCTCCATGACCATAATCTGTTTTAAATTACCATGAGCACTCTAATTTGTTACAGAAATAACACCATCCAAATACAATAATCTTTTATACATTAATTTCATGGTCTCTTTATTGACTCCACAGTCTCCTTTTGATCTTTAAGCCCATGCTTCTCGACATCAGTAAAAATTATGCTTTCTTGATATCAATACAGACAGTAAATTACACATTTTCTGGACATCAACACAGATGTATTTACCTCTGACTTCATCAGGGTTTGAAACGTTAGAAATATTATCATAGCAGTCACATCACATCTAATCTTATAACCCATTAATTTCAATTCATGCATCACATATGGTGCAGGGAAAATTTTCCAAAAGAGTTTAGCAAGCCGACAGAAGAGTGCTCCTTCCAACTTGTGTTTGTGGCATTAATATCATGAAAACGTGATTTGTACTGATGTTGAGAAGCATGGGCTTCAGGATCATAAGGAGCCTATAGATTCCATAAAGAGACTGGAACACGAATGTATAAAAGGTTTTTGAACTTCAATGGTGTTATTTCTGTAACAAATGTGAGTGCTCAGGGTAACTTTGACTTATGGAACCTTTAGGTTTTTATGGGTTCCTAGGTGGCCTTCTCTCACCCACTAGCACCAAGTCCTTTGTGATGTTATTTTAAAAAAAACATTTTTTTTCTTTTTTTTGACACACTAAGTAGTGTGTCCTTTTATTTGATTAAATAATCGATTCTAAACTAGCACTATTATCACACCGTATATGTTTCTGTGTGTATACATAAAAGGGTGGCATAGCAACTCTGTGGTTATAGCTAGCATTCCCAGAAATAACAATTCCTCAGCTTATTGCTTCCTAAATAATTTTTCACTATTTGATGACTCACCAAGAAACTTTGCAGACCTATCTCAGTGATATAGTGGGCCACATTATACCAAGGTACCTTTGAGGTATACAGTGGTACATGGCAAAGACAAAACAAAGTACTATTGGTTAATGAAATCCTTGACAAAATAAAATGTCAGACACATTGTTTAGACCACATTTTCTATTTATTCTGGGTTTTCATGTCAAAGCTAGATTATTAGTGTTTTTGAAATTTATATGAATATATGGGGCAGTTTAGTAAACTTTCTAGAGGTAGATGTAATGATATATTATAATTTTTTTAAAGGTTTATAGAGTATCGCAGTTCTTTTGCAAAAGTATCTAGAAAGTATAGTGGTACATATGGAAATGGAAAAAATAGATATGACAAAAGATATTTACACACATAGTAGGGTAGCTCTTAAAAGAGATAATGTTTTATTTTTAAGTAAACATATTTACATATGTTTGTGAAGCAAAGTTTTTATGTTTGACATCTATTTTGTTTGCACAAAATTGAAACTGTTGCCGCCCAAGCAAACTCTAACCCTCTTTCACATACAGATAAACAAATATTTATTGAGTTATATGATTGGCCATTAGGGGACTACTTTGTACCAACCACTTCATTTTCAAAAGGAGGACAATTAATGATTTGAATAACGTTTGGGCTACTAATGTAGCACAATAATACCAAAAAAACAAATTGAGGTATAATAAGAAGATCGGCTGCAGCAATGACTTTTAAAACGTATTAGAAATGCATGTGAAATGCACATTTGTGGTCATATGACAATGAAAATTAATAGATGAATGAATAGAACAGTGCATAAGGAATAAAATTAAGAAGTAAAATATTACATGATTGCTTAATAACCCATGCTGGGCTATAAAATAGCCAAATACTGCTGAATACCATGAACAACCATAGACACTTTGCTGATTGTTGAAAAGCAATAGAGCTCTATTTCTTCTTGGAAGAGATTACAGAGACATTAAAATTTACACCTCATCATCTATATATTTCAACTTAAAACAGGTACATATTTGTTGTGGAGTACTGTTACAAATTTAATACAGGTAAATACATTTTAAAAATGTACTCATATCAGGATAATTAATATACTGTATCCATTGCTTTTTTGTATCATTTCTACCACAGATTTGCTCACATTGATACAATGCCGACAAAACATTCCCCGGAGAAGAACAAAATGAAATTCTACAACAGAGAGAAGAGAAGAAAATAACTAAAAAGAGAGAAGGAGGATGCCTACAGAAAAACAATAGTACTGGTGAAACTGCAATATATTTTTTTATGTTTCTACACACCTTAACCATAGTAATAGTGAAAAATCTGCTCCAAACACTTCATTCCATATGGAAAAAGATAGAGAAACTCGTAAAGAAACATTGTGTTCAACATATTGTGGAAAAACATTTCATATAAAAAGAAAACTATTTCTCAGTGAATCAAATGAAAACACTTGACCGTTTAATTGCAACCTATGAAATACATAAACTATGATGGAAACAATTAACAAGACTAAAATCCTGTGACATTTTTCAGGGGAATTGGAGACATAAGGTAAGCACTGAACAACACTTTCCTGAAGAGAGTTTCCATGTACAGAATAATTGTGTGCTTCAAGACACACATAAACACAGGTGTTTTGAAATCTTACATTGAAATGAAGTAGGGAAAAAAGTCTAAGAAGAAAACAGTATCAAGTGAAGATTTGAAAGAAAACAAAAAACAAACCCTGGATATGAATGGAATTGACTTCTATTTATAATATGAGCGACATATTCATTCTGAATCTCAGGACATTTCTAATGATAAATAAAATGCCATCACTACTTTAAAAAAATCTTACTTCTACAAAACGTAGATACCCATTTCAAACCATTGCTCTCCTCCAAGGACATTCCTTAGGTTGTTTGAGAAATCAAATGTGTGATACCACATTCATTCATATTAAAATGCTCTCCACACATCATTCAATGGTAAGAAAACTGTGTGGACCTTATATTTTGTCACAATGTCATCATTGCCATTAGAACAAGTAAATTATGCTCTACTTTGCTGTAATCCAGCACAGATCTACAATACTACTGAATAAGTGCCTCATTCGGCAGTCAAACTGCCACAGCTGTGGCGGTCAGACCACCACATTATGAGTTTGGTGGTCGACTGCCAACTGACTGCCATCTCCACCAGGATCCATGATCCCAACGGGTTTGGGTTGCAATCAGCTAGGGCTGAGCTGAACTCAGTGCCGCCTTGCTAATTAGAGCGTTGTTCTCCACCAGCCTTTTCATAGCGGTTTTCCACCATAAAAGGCTGAGAGAGAACAAGTGCAAGGGGCCACAAGGAAGCCCCCACACTGCCATGCCCAGTTCCCCCAGCCTAGCACCCTTGCAATGCACACTGTCTGCTTTGCAGACTCGTCAGCACCCTCTGTGCTACGAAATAGCACTCAGCTCCCCGAAGGGAGCAACCGGCAGGAACTCCCTATTTCAAGGTTTCCACCAGTCAGCCAGGTCAGATTGCGGAAACCTTGTAATAGAGTGGGGTGGGGATGCCACCGCCTTGGCGGTGGCATCCTCCCCATGAGTTTCGTTGTCCCACATTGGGACTGCCAAACTCTTAATGAGCCCTATATCCAATCTAAATACTTTGATGCACTATCTGAGAACAATAACTGCACAAATGTTGCCTTTACCCAGAATAAATAAGCAAGTGCTGCTTTGAAAAACTAGGCCATAAGTTCCTGCATTCACTTGGAATGTATAATAATTTGGAAATATATCTAATTCCTTCAGGATTACAGTTACTAAATGTAAATGAAAACATTTTAATTAAAATAGTCCATCTGTTTTAAATCACTGTTAGAATGCAACCAAAATCTGGAAACTTTCAGCCACCCGAATTAGCACACTTTCTGAAAGCAAAATTTAATTTTCTCCCATTAGATTTCAACAAAAACATAATGACTCTTGGAATTAAACTCAAAATAAAGAAAACCATTGTATATGCCACCCAGGGCCTGGAATCCCAGATGCAGCCGACTAATGCCTACCTGGGGGGTATTCACGGTGCCTTGACTGGCCTACAGAGATAATTTCAGGCTGTGGCCTCTTCATTGATGGCAGCCAGTGTCCCTAGTACTTTCATCCTCCCTCCTGCTACCTGTTCCCCATCCCAAAGCCCTCTCCCTTCTCCTAGCGAAGCCACATATACAGACAAGCACTTACCCAAATCAATAGACAAGGTACCTAAAGACAAACACAGGCACCACAAATCACAACACAAGCATGCACACATTCAAAACACAAAAGCAAACAAGACATCAGGCACTACCTCCCCTGTCTCGACCAGTACCTCCTCCCTTGCTGTCACAACACCACTCACACCTGCCAGCATTGCATCCTCTCCCCAACCCAAACCCCCTCCCCCATACTCTTGAGGTGCCTACCTGCCCAATTGATGCCCAACCTTGTGGAGGCCATTAGGCTGTCAGGAGTCAAGTTGGGGCCTTTGGCAGGCACAGTTGTGCCCATTGAACTTTAGACTGGCCTACGGGCCCTGATGATTTATGACCTCGTTCACCTGCATTTGACATTTATATGTTTATGTTTCCAATATAGGATTCCTGTTGTTTTACTTCACATACAGTTGTCGAGTATTTTTGTTCTCTGATGAGTTTCCATCTATCTACATGAAATGTACATTTCTAGGCATTTTTTCATTCAGATTCATTGTTCTTTATTGTATTTGGGCATTGTATGTAGTGTTGTGTCTTTGTATTGGTTTGTGTGTTTCTGCTTGTTGGTGCTATTGGTGTGGTTGTGTAGTTGTGATCTGGGGTGTCTATGTGATGTGTGTGTTGGGTGTCGCAGTTCGGGTGTTGTCTTGCATGTGTACACATGTGTGAGAGCTGGAATTCATGCATGGTGTGTATGGTGTGGGGGTGTGTCACTCTCCCCTTCCCCCTTGTATGCTCTGCAGGTGTACTTACCGATGGCATCGGCGGTCATAAAGGAGAAAGGTGATGGAGAGCACTGGGAAGATGCCAAGGTGGTCCTTGGAGGTGAGTAGCTCTTTTTGTACTTGCTGTCTCCACTAGGCTTTGGGTGGCAGGCATCCCACTCCATAAATCGTGGCCGTCTGCAGTGTTGTATTAGGGTAGGCGGTGCAGTGGCTACCGCCAGCTTCGGGATGGGAACTGCCATCAGCGGCGTTCTGGCTGCACTGGCGGTACTGTAGGCAAACTGGTTTGGTTTCTGTGGGTTGACCGCCATGGTCGTAATATGGAGATCTGCACCACCGACTTGACGGCGGTCCATCTGCGATCGTCGGCGTGGCAGATCCGTTACCGCCAATGTCATATTGAGGGCCAAGGTGACTTCTGACAGTCCAAACAAAATATCAGAACAAGAAACTATGTAAGCAGGTTTTACACTTTCAAACGTAAGCGTGGAAAATACTGCATACGAAAATATTGGAGCAAATCTATTTATTACTAAAAATGTTGCTTTGGGTTCCCTAGGCCAACTGTACAAAAAGGAGGAGCCAACAATTTAATGTTATCTATAAGACATACAGCTACTGCCAAATCACTGAAAAAAGACGTACAATATTAGAAGACCAAAAGCATCACATCGGATCAATGACTACAACCCTTTTATTCTACATGTGTGGGATGCTATCATGGCAATACAGTTTGTTAGAGATAACTCTTTAGTAGCTGCATGTTATTTTACTTCTTTCAAGTAAAAGATTACACATATTTAGCATCTGTACAGTATCTTTAGAATCTATGAACCGTGAAACAGCGTACGTTCCTCATGTTTAAATGGTTGATTAAGGGTAATCATGTATCTCAGTATAGGCTTGTCATCATCAGGACAAAGAGTTCTGAAAATCTTATTTGAAATCAAATACCTTGCACATTTTGAGCTCACAAAGACATTTTGAAAGCAATTATATATTGGATACATACTACCCATAGAGAAGTGCATTGATAGAAAACTATACCTTTATGAAGTTGCTCAGCTCCACACGTATAGAGATAATGTGCCAACACTGGAAAATTTTGAGTTGATGGTACCAATGGCTGTTTAATACATCATATTAGCCTACTCCTACAGTCATTGTAACCTACTCCTATTAATCATGATAAACTAAGTTGTAACACAGGAGAAAAGAAAGAATGTTGGTATTTAGCTGTTCTCCAACTATTTAAACCTTGTCATGAAGGACCTTATACGTCCCTTTCAATGCTATGAAGCTGCATTCAATGTTTATAAAAATTAAATACTTACAAATGTTGGATCAAGAAATAGAAGAGGAGAATAATATTTGTGCTGAACCTAATTTGTTTTATTAACATTAAAGTACATCAATAATACAACCAGCATGAGTTTATGAGAAATGTACAATAAAAAGCATGCATATCAGCTTAACTAACCTTATATTAATAAAAAAAACTCCCACAAATAATTAGAGTACAGAAATTTACCTTTACACCCCAACATTTTCACCACTATTTCAAACAGTAATCCCATTCATTAAAGTGCCTATGTGCAGTAAAGTAAGATTTAAAGCATATCAAGAATAATGCCTGCAGTACAAAGTGCTGTTTTATTTTTCTTTCCTCTTTTCTTACTTTTTTCTATCTTGTTTTTTTAACAATATTTCCAAGAGTAGTCCGACTCACTAAAATGCCTACGTGTATACAGTACTATTCAAGGTGTATCAAAACTACCATCCCAACACTAAAGTGCCAGAGTTCAAATTGGTTATGGACTCAGTACTAGGGGCTCCCATTCCCCCAAGTATTGAAAAACCTAAAAATCACCCCCACTCTTTTAGCATATGCTTCTTTCAACAATTTAGTCATTTTCATCTTTTTAGTCAATAAGTTAATAGTGGGGACATTTATTGATTTTCAGAGTTGCAAGATCAAAAAACGTGCAATTGGAATCACAATTTAAATAAATCATTGGGAGAACTTTTTGACCTTGCACACCTCAGGGCAAGAACCAAATAGAGCCAATGTCACCTCAGGTAAAATGCAAACCTGAGTTACCTTACTAATCCCAGCAAATACATCTGACCAAAACACTGCAGTCTTGGACAGAAAAGTAAGATGTGACCCCAATCCCCACTGTCCATCGCCTTACAATGAAAACACTGGCTTGGACTTTTGACCTCTGTGGCCACTGGATCGTTCCCCACGCGTACAGCGACAACTAGCTGTCCCTGTGTCCTCCACCCCTGCCCTCGCTGCTCCTTACTGGCCATCCCTGGTGCCTAGTGGTAAGTGCCTTCCTGCAATCACTGTGTGTGTTTACCTTGTCTCTTTTCTCTGTTTGTTTGCCTTATCTTAGCCTGTTTGTTCTCTGTGTTTTTTGCCTCGTCTTAGCTCCGTGTGTTTTGCCTTGTCTTAGCCTGTTTGTTCTCCGTGTTTTTGCCTCGTCTTAGCTTCTTGAGTTTTTGCCTTGTCTTAGCTTGTTTGTTCTCCGTGTTTTTGCCTCGTCTTAGCTTCGTGTGTTTTTGCCTTGTCTTAGCCTGTTAGTTCTCCGTGTTTTTTGCCTCGTCTTAGCTCCGTGTGTTTTGCCTTGTCTTAGCCTGTTTGTTCTCTGTGTTTTTGCCTCGTCTTAGCTCCGTGTGTTTTTGCCTTGTCTTAGCCTGTTTGTTCTCCGTGTTTTTGCCTCATCTTAGCTCTGTGTGTTTTGCCATGTCTTAGCGCTTTGTGTTTTGCCTTATCTTAGTGCTTTGTGCTTTGCCTTGGCTTAGCCTGTCTGTTGTTACTTCTTTACCGCCCCGTATGACCCCCTGCCCCCCCAGCGCCTCGGCTCCCCTTAGCCATCTCCTTTTCCCGCTGCTGAGTCCCTGCGGCCCCGCCCCCCTCGAGCCCCCATTCGTCCACGCCTCCCGCCTCCCAACTGCTCCTCCCTCCCTCCTCACCTTCTTAATGGCGGTCGCTGCACGCCGCGGAGAGTGACCTTTGACCTCTGTGGCCACTGGATCGCTCCCCACGCGTACAGCGACACCTAGCTGTCCCCGTGTCCTCCCCCCCTCCCTCGCTGCTCCCTACTGGCCATCCCTGGTGTCTAGTGGTAAGTGCCTTCCTGCAATCACTGTGTGTGTTTACCTTGTCTCTTTTCTCCGTGTGTTTGCTTTATCTTAGCGCTTTATGCTTTGCCTTGGCTTAGCCTGGCTGTTGTTACTTCTTTACCGCCCCGTGTGACCCCCTGCCCCCCCAGCGCCTCGGCTCCCCCGAGCCGTCTCCTTTTCCGCCGCTGCGTCCCTGCGGCCCCGCCCCCCTCGAGCCCCCAATCGTCCATGCCTCCCGCTTCCCAGATGCTCCTCCCTCCCTCCTCCCCTTCTTAATGGCGGTCGCTGCGCGCCGCGGAGAGTGACCTTTGACCTCTGTGGCCACTGGATCGCTCCCCACGCGTACAGCAACACATAGCTGTCCCCGTGTCCTCCCCCCCCACCCTCGCTGCTCCCTATTGGCCATCCCTGGTGTCTAGTGGTAAGTGCCTTCCTGCAATCACTTTGTGTGTTTACCTTGTCTCTTTTCTCCGTGTGTTTGCCTTATCTTAGCACTTTGTGCTTTGCCTTGGCTTAGCCTGTCTGTTGTTACTTCTTTACCGCCCCGTGTGACCCCCTGCCCCCCTTGCCTTGGCTCCCCCGAGCCGTCTCCTTTTCCCGATGCTGCGTCCCTGCAGCCCCGCCCCCCTCGAGCCCCCATTCGTCCACGCCTCCCGCCTCCCAGCTGCTCCTCCCTCCCTCCTCCCCTTCTTAATGGCGGTCGCTGTGCCACCCCCGGTCCACAGAACCCCCGTACCCTCAGACGCCACTAGACTGCCAGTGACCTCAACGCCCTCAACCCTGGCTGCTCCACAACATGCTTCCAGTCCTCTCCAAGAAACACCTACGGACCCTTCTCCTGTCACAACTGCAGATTTACCTGCGACAGAACCACCAAACCACCAAAAACCAGATCCAACCAACTCCACTGCATACTCCTTAACACCCACTCCGCACGCAAGCACGCCATCGAGCTCTGGGACCTACTCGACACCTCTGGACGTGGCCTTCCTTACCGAAACCTGGTGGAACGACTCCTCGGCGACCGACATGGCCATAGCCATCCCGGAGGGCTACAAGATCACCCGCAGGGATCGCACAAACGGAATCGGAGGAGGAATAGCCATCGCCCACAAGGCCACCCTCAAGGTCCACCCCCACTCGGACGACACCCTCAAGACTGCTGAACATCTGCACTTCCAAATACACACCGACCCCAACACCACCCTCAGAGGAACGCTCGTCTACAGACCCCCCGGACCACGGGCACCCTTCAGCGACTCCATCTCTGACCTCGCAAACTTCCACCTCGAGAACAACAACGACATCAACTCCACCACCCTGATCGACAACCTCAGCCTCAGACAACTCGTCACCGCACCCACCCACGCAGCTGGCCACACGCTTGACCCCATCTTCCCCACAAGCGCCCACATCACCGTCAACCACACCACCGAACTCCACTGGACCGACCACCACTGCATCCACTTCACCTTCCAGAAACAGGGCAAGCACCACCGTACCCTACAGCCACCCCGCCGCCACTGGAGCAAAATCACCCAAGACCAGCTGACCAGCGCCCTCGCCCAGAACCCGCCTAACGACCCCACCGACCCAGACACCGCCACCCACAACCTCAGACAGTGGATCAACGACTGCGCCAACTCCCTCGCTCCACTGAGGAAGACCTCCAATAACCAAGCCACCAAGAAAGCCACCTGGTTCACCGAAGAGCTCCAGACCTCCAAGCGCATTTGCCGGAAACTTAAGAATAAATGGCTCACCGAACACACACCCAACAGCCTCACGGCCCACAAAGACGCCACCCGCAGACACCACCAACTAATCAGACTAGCCAAAAGATCCTCCTTTAAAGAACGCCTAGATAACAACGCACACGACAGCGAAGAGCTCTTCAGCATTGTGAAAGAACTCTCCAACCCCAGCGCCAACATCAACGACATATCACCCTCACAAGAGCTCTGCAACTCTTTGGCCACATTCTTCCACCAAAAGATCACTGACATCCACGACAGCTTCAACACCAGAGCCGCCCCCACCACGCCAGACACCACCCCCGCTAACACCACCCGCTCCGATCGCCTAACCTCTTGGGCCAACGTCAGCGACACCAAGACACGAAAAATCATGAACTCCATCCACTCCGAATCACCGTCAGACCCATGCCCCCACCACGTGTACAACAAAGCAGACGCAACCATTGCTCCCCAACTACGGAAGGTGATCAACATGTCCTTCAAAACTGCAACATTCCCGGAAAGCTGGAAACACGCCGAAATCAACGCCCTCCTTAAGAAGCCTAAAGCAGACCCCAAGACCTTAAGAAATTCCGACCCATCTCCCTACTCCCGTTCCCTGCGAAGGTCATCGAGAAAATCGTCAACTCACAACTGACTCGCCACCTCGAAAACAACGACATCCTGGACCCCTCCCAGTCCGGCTTCCGGCAAAACCACAGCACCAAGACCACGCTCCTTGCCGCCACAGACGACATCAGACGTCAAATGGACAATGGCGAAACATCAGCCCTCATCCTCCTGGACCTATCAGATGCCTTCGATACGGTATGCCATCACACTCTGAGAACCCGCCTCTTCGAAGCCGGAATACAAGAGAAAGCCCTCGAGTGGACTACATCCTTCCTCTCCAACAGATCCCAGAGAGACCGCCTCCCTCCCTTCCGCTCCAAAGCCACCAAAATCATCTGCGGCGTACCCCAGGGCTCATCCCTCAGCCCAACATCATTCAACATCTACATGGCACCCCTCGCTCAAGTAGCCCGACAATACAACCTCAACATCATCTCCTACGCCGACGACACCCAGCTCATCCTCTCCCTCACCAAGGACCCGCACACCGCCAAGTCCAACCTCCACAAGGGAATGCAGGCCGTTGCCGAATGGATGAGAAACAGCCGCCTGAAACGGAACTCGGACAAGACGGAGGTCCTCATCCTCGGACCCAACCCCTCCGCCTGGGACGACTCCTGGTGGCCAACATCTCTAGGAACCCCACCAACACCGACCAACCACACACGCAATCTGGGCTTCATCCTCAACTCCTCCCTCTCCATGTCAAAACAGGTAAACGCAGTCTCCTCCTCCTGCTACAACACTCTCCGCATGCCCTGCAGGATCTACAAGTGGATCCCAACAGACACAAGAAAAACAGTGACACAGGCCCTCGTCAGCAGCAGGCTAGACTACGGCAACGCACTCTAAACAGGCATCCCGACAAAACACCTGCAGCGCCTCCAATGCATCCAAAAGGCCTCCACCCGACTGATCCTCAACGTACCCCGCCGCAACCACATCACACCCCTCCTGAGAGACCTCCACTGGCTCCCCGTTGACAAGACGATCACATTCAAGCTCCTCACCCACACACACAAAGCACTCCACAACACCGGACCTGCTTACGTCAACAACAGACTCAGCTTCTACACCCCCACCCGACAACTCCGCTCCACAGACCTCGCACTCGCCACCGTCCCCCGCATCCACCGAAAGACATCCGGCGGCAGATCCTTCTCCTACCTCGCCGCCAAGACATGGAACACTCTCCCAACCAACCTGTGACGGACCCAGAACCTACTCGCCTTCAGAAGACTCCTCAAGACCTGGCTCTTCAACCAGTAGCAGCGTACCCCTCCCACCCCCCCTCAGCGCCTTGAAACCCTTATGGGTATGTAGTGCACTCTATAAATAAATCGATTGATTGATTGATTGGATGCGATGGGTACAACCTATGAATCCCAAATGGAGTATAATACACCAGACATCTTCCAAGAAATGCCATCCTTTTGTAGTTAGCCGCTCTGCAGGACTTATATCCCATCATACTAATATGCTGCCATTCTCTTGGTGTTACCTTGCATCTCGTATCTTTCTTAACTTTCTCTAAAACTTGCAGCATTACTGCTTGGGCTATATCTCTTTTAAGAATCTATACCAATTACCCAATCCTAAAAGTTTATTGTCAAAAAGCAAGTTAACCAATAAGCACATTTCAGTCTTCGATTCCCTATGGTTAGTTTTTAAAAAAACATATTTGTCTGTAACTAAGCTGCAGCTCCATGGTACTACACCCAAAGCACTGAGGGGCATATTTATACTCTGTTTGCACCGAATAAGTGTCCTTTTTTTTTACTCTAATTCGGTGCAAAACTAACTCCATATTTATACTTTGGTGCTAGACCCATCTAGCACCAAGGCCCTGATTTAAACTTTTTTTGCACTGCATTAACGTCATTTTATGACGCAAAAGTGGCGCAAACTTACACAATTTGGGGCCTTATTTATACTTTTTGCTGCAAAACTGCACTAACTCAGTTTTGCACCAAAAAGTTTAGCACCGGCTTGCACCATTTCTGTGCACCAGCCGGGCACCATATTTATGGAATGGTGCAAGCCGGTGCAAAGGGTAGGCTAGAGTTTTAAAAAATGACTTTAGTCGGGTGGGGCTGACAGTATAGAAGGAGATGGTTTAGCACCAAAAAATGGCTTTAGGCAGGTTAGAGTAAAAAAAAATGACTCTCACCAGATTAGCGTCATTTTATGGTGCTAAACCTACCATGCCACATGACTCCTGCCTTAGAAAAGGCAGGAGTCATGCCCACCGCCCCAGTGGCCAGCACAGAGGACAGGGGTCCCCTGGGCATGGCCATTGCACCCTGTGCCATGTGTGGGGGCCCATTTCAGGGCCCCCTATGGCACTTTCAAAAATAAAATGCACTTACCTGTACTTACCTGGGATGGGGTCCCCCATCCTCGCAGTCCCTCTAGTGTGGGTGGGGGTGCCCCTAGGGCCTAGGGAGGACACCTCTGGGCTTATTCCATGGTGTTCCACCATGGAAATAGGGCCACAGGCCCCCTAACGCCTACCCTGATCCAGGTCTTAAAAAATGGGGCAAAGCAAGCTTTGCCCCATTTTTTGACCCCTCCTCCCTCCCTTGCACCATTTTTACATGGGAGTATAAATATGGTGTTAAGGCCATAGAGTAATTTTTTTGCACGGGAACGCCTACCTTGCATCTCATTAAGACAAGGTAGGTTTCCACTTCCAAGAAATGACTTTAACTCCATAAATTTGGCGCTAGACGGGTCAAGCACCAAAGTATAAATATGGAGTTAGTTTTTAACTGAATTAGAGTTAAAAAAAATGACGCTAATTCAGTGCAAACAGAGTATAAATATGCCCCTTAGCGTAAAAAAATGATGCTAATCTGGTCAGAATCATTTATTTTGACTCAAAACTGCCTAAAGTCATTTTTTTTTAAGCTAGCCCACCCTTTGCACCAGCTTGCACCATTCCATAAATATGGTGCCCAGATGGTGCTAGAAAATGGTGCAGGCCGGTGCAAAACTTTTTGGGGCAAAACTGCCTTAGTGCAGTTTTGAACCAAAAAGTATAACTAAGGCCCTGAGTCACTTGGTCCCATGGTATTAACTTTGAACCTGAAAAAAAGTTTCTCAATTTCTTGAAACCCTTCTCTTCCCACTCACATGAAATGGAATACAGGAGCATCATCCCCTACATCCATGTCTCTTTTATAGGGGTGTAAGCATGAAACGGTGGAATCCCCCACTGCTTATAGATGGCCTGTAAGCATTGTTCTAATAACCCTAAGGTCTTATATCTCAAATTGTTGGGCAATTTCACCGTCTTCAATAACACCAGGAGTTCAACCTCAATTTCCTTAACCATGAGATTTAAAAGAAAGCATCCATACCCTGAGTCTAAAATGCAAAACCTAATCAGTTTATCCAAGAGGGCTGCCTGATAATGTCTTCATATGAGGAACAGGGTCAAGACTGATTTGCATATGGCTGGGTTCAAACTGGGGTGGCATGGTGAGCAAAATAATGGATGGATTAAACCCAGATCTGTGACTGGGGGTGAATGTTTGATTGGTTCCGCATTCCGTTCATCCACTTACGCTATCCCACAGCGTTTGTGTTTTGCTTTGCTTTTGCCGCCCTAAGTGCGCCAGGTTTGCCCAGACGTGGGTCCCGGGCTCACTGTGCCACTGGATTCAAGCTAGCCTGGCTGATGAGGGGTGAAACCCCGAAACCGGTCCCAGGATGCTTGTTTCCGGTCCAGGGAGAACCTGGCCTGGCAGTTCGGGCTGGACTGTTCCCTTGAGGAACAGGGTCAAGACTGATTTGCATATGGCTGGGTTCAAACTGGGGTGGCATGGTGAGCAAAATAATGGATGGATTAAACCCAGATCTGTGACTGGGGGTGAATGTTTGATTGGTTCCGCATTCCGTCCATCCACTTACGCTATCCCACAGCGTTTGTGTTTTGCTTTTCATATGAGAAAGAGACAGATCCCCTTGTTCTACCCCCAATTCTACTTTTTCCAACTTTACCCTAGGGTTTTTACTCTGCTATAAAAGCTTTCGAAAAATTGCTTCAAGTTCTCTAAAAATTACACAAGGTATTATCAAACTAGATTAATAAAAAGGAATAAGAGCAAGGGCAGAATTGACATTTTAGTTATCACAACTCCCCCTATTAAGGTAAGAGGAAGTAAAGTCCATCTCTCTAATAGCGCTTTAATTTTGTTCAAGGTTGTAGTATAATTAAGTTGGAAAAGGTCCACAAATGTATTGGTCATGTAAATTCCTAAATACCTCACTGTGCGCTGAAGTAGTGATTGCAGGCAGACAGGCTAATTGGCTTATTGAATAACAAAAATTTAATTTCAGCCACATTGATTTTATACCCTCGTAAACTTGTGAAACCTTTAATCGAATCTATTACCCACTGAATATTTTCCCTATCTGATTTTAAGTATCACATCGTCAGTGAACAGTTTTCTCTTAGACATTCCTAACAAGGGAGAAGCTATCAACTCATATTCCCGAATTCTGATAGCCAATGTATCAATCAAAAATGTGAACAAAACTGGGGACAAAGGACATCCCTGTTTAGTATCACATTTTATCTTAACTCAACATGCCAAGGAATTGAGACAGAAAATCAAACGTATCTAAAATAAAATACAAGCCCTGCCAATTCACCAAATCAAATGCTTTTTCAGCATCCTTCACTAGAATTGCTGCTTTCGGCGTATTATTCAAGAAGTAATCTATTGCTTGAGATAAAAACTGCGTATTCGCAGCCACTGTTCTTTGGGACAAAAATCCACTCTGGTCTTAATGAATAACAACTTGTGCCCCTACCACAACTCGTTCAACCCATATTTTCATCAACAATTTATAATCTATTTTTAGCAGACTAATGGGGTGATAGAAGTTAAAATCTAACGCACTTTTTTTGAGGAAGCTAAAAATTACCGGTCTTTAAAGGAGCTGGGGACCTCTAATCCTTCTTTAATTTGATGGAACAATTGTGTTAAAACTGAAGGAACTTTCTTATAAACATCTTATACACTTCCATCGGTATTCCACCACGTCCCGTAGCTTTTGCATTCGGCATCTTTTTAAGGGCATTCGTACTTCTGCCTGCTCAATTTTCTCAGAAAGGACTTCTTTACAGTTCGAGGGGAGCTGAGGTAGACGAAGCGTTTCAAAATAAGATTCCAGCTTAGATCGGGAGACCCCCTCGGCTTCTTCGTATAGGCGGCTAAAATGCACTATAAATACCTCAGCTATTCCTGCTTCATCGCATTCCGTCGTACCTGTAATTGGGGTTTTCAGTTTATTTACCACCTCTCTATTATTTTTAATTTTTGTTGACCAGGCCAGATATTTCCCTATTTGCTGGCTTTCCCCTAAACTTTTGCTGGAAGGCTTTATCTCCCGCGATCTCTTCCACCAGAAACAGGTCCTTAAGTTCTTGCTTGGCTTTTTCTTCTCTTCTCTTGCTACTGTACCGTATCAATCAATTTGCCCGTAAGTGCAACAAGCTCATTCAAAGCCTTATCAACATATGATTAGAGTTTGTGAACTTGCTGCTGGCGGACCTTATTCTGCCCTGCATCATAAGCTATAACTTGCCCACTAAAAGCGGCTTTAAAAACTTCCCACACCATACAATCTAATGTCAAGTTGCAGTTATTATCACAAAGCACCTCATCTCGTCCAACCAGTTCAAATCCAAAAGAAGAGACCTATCAAAATGTCACCTAGGCTTAACCTTTGGGAGTGAATTTATCTCAAACTGCAAATTTACTACCGAATTATCTGAAAATGAGTTAGCCGTGATTTGTACGGACCCACTTTTCCATGTATTGGTTAGCAAACAAAATCTATTCCAAAGGCAGAACAAAATTGCTTGGAGAAATACATATATTGCGCTGTCTCTCCTTTGTCTACCAGCCAAGGATCCACTAATCTAAAATCCTGATTCATTACTTACAACAACCTGACAGTTTGTGGCTTCAACAGTTTTTTACCCAAATTGGATGAATCCCTTTTCAAATACTGTATGAAATTAAAGTCGCCTCCGAACACTATCGCACCTTCTGCTTCTAGGGTTAAGTCATAGATTTGCTTCAGAAACTGCGTATCATCAAACACGGGTCCATAAAATTTACAAAATTCACCCATATCCCTTGAATTACAGCTTTCACCCAGATCCATCTCCCCTGATTGTCCCTCTGTACATTTTAATTTCACATTCTAGCTAGTCAGCAAACAATATCACTATGCCCTTGACTGAAGAAAAAACACGTGAGAGAACCTCCCAGGAAAGCACATTTTCTGGGTATTATTTTTCATGTGAGTTTCCTGGAGGTAAATGACATCTGGCCGATGAGACAGAAGCTGTTTTTATTAAAGCTCCACTTTTCAACTTATTCCCCAGCCCTTTCACATTACATGACATTATTTTAGCATTTAGCATTTACCCCATATTCAGAGCAAATAAACACTGCACAACCTTAAGTCCTACTCTTACTATCTTGATTATATATTTGCTTATCAGCTTGCTTTTTATATTTAGCATCCTCTTGCCGCTAGACACACTTCATTCTTACCTTGCTTCTTTTAATTGAAATACTAATACCCCACCACTGTGCCCAAACTCCCCCTTGTCCTTAGTACCGGGGTACCCCACCGTTCCGACTCTCAAGGTTCCCACTCCTAAAAGGGTGCCTTGTCACTGCACCCAGCATCCGTAGTGAGATCCAACCTTACATCAACAAAAAACAAAGCCACTAATCCTAGAAATAATAATACCACCCTGACCATGGCTCATACCCTCCAGACACTTTAAGAGTATTTCTCAAGCTCTCTTTTTCCCATCTTATTAACTCTCCAACTGTTCTGACCAGTGTTATTTCTGCACAAACAGCTTTGGCTTCTTCTACAGTGGAATCGACCCTCCACCCGCACTTTGACCTTTGACTGCTGGAATAATGAGGCTTGAACCCCTAATTTCTAAAATGTTTTAGCCAGACCAAAAAACATCCTCTGGCATCAAGCAGCCGAGACAGTGAGGTCTGAAAAAACTCTTACATGGCTATTTTCCAATAATGGAAACACTTTATTGTTGTTTACAAGGTCTGCTTTTTGATCCGATAATCTGAAAAATTCACTGAGCATTCAGTGACTGAGCTGCTGGAACTCTGTGCGCCCTTATAAATGTCAGATCAGCAGGCGCATCTGCTAGGATGTGCTTTCTGATAAGGGAGTCAATCACTTAATTACACTCTGTCCTGAGCCTTGAGACTCACTCCCCTCGCGAATCCCAAGAAACAGAAAGTTAAAACATCTTGAATGATTTTCCATTTCTTGTACTTCATTTTCTAGATAGCAAACCCACTTTTGCTCATCCCATACTTGCGCATTAAAAGTACCCATTTTATCCTCTAAATCAGAAATTCTCTGCTCTGTCTCCTGCAGCTTTCTTGCCAATTGTTCAAAAACCTCAAATGTTTCCTCAATTCTGGATAGTCTTACCTATAATTTTCCATTTCTTGGGCTTGTTGCTGCCACAGATCTCTAATTTCAGATACAATTATCTCAACCAACTCTTTTATTGACTCAGTTGATTTAGTTTGTGATGGCAAATTCATAACCATTGTATTGCTAACTTTATTGGCACTGTCCTGGGCTTTTTGCTGCAAATCTTCAGAAGGCTGCACATTGTTTCCTGTGCTCATGCTAATCTGAGACTGCTGCTGCTCTGCTCCCAAATCCCCAGAATACAGTGGCGGAACGGAATCCAGAATCACAGGCTCCGGACTAGCATTCTTCCCTATATTACTGATTGAGGTCATATTTGAATCAAATCAAATCAAATCATTAACATTTATAAAGCGCGCTACTCACCCGTGCGGGTCTCAAGGCGCTAGGGGAAAAAGGGGGGGTTATCGCTGTTCGAACAGCCAGGTCTTTAGGAGTCTCCGGAAAGCGGAGTGGTCCTGGGTGGTCCTGAGGCTGGTGGGGAGGGAGTTCCAGGTCTTGGCCGCCAGGAAGGAGAAAGATCTCCCACCCTCCGTGGAGCGGCAGATGCGAGGGACAGCAGCGAGTGCGAGGCCAGAGGAGCGGAGGAGGCGGGTGGGGACGTAGAAGCTGAGGCGTCTGTTGAGGTATTCCGGTCCCTTGTCGTAGAGGGCTTTGTGTGCGTGGGTGAGAAGTCGGAAGGTGATCCTTTTGCTGACAGGGAGCCAATGCAGGTGTCTCAGGTGTGCGGAGATGTGGCTGCTGCGGGGTATGTCGAGGATGTGGCGGGCCGAGGCGTTTTGAATGCGTTGCAGGCGATTTTGGAGTTTGGCTGTTGTCCCGGCGTAGAGGGTGTTGCCGTAGTCCAGGCGGCTCGTGACGAGGGCGTGGGTCACGGTTTTTCTGGTGTTGGCGGGGATCCAGCGGAAGATCTTGCGGAGCATGCGGATGGTGAGGAAGCAGGCGGAGGACACGGCGTTGACTTGCTTGGTCATGGTGAGAAGAGGGTCCAAGATGAAGCCGAGGTTGCAGGCGTGGTCTGTGGGGGTCGGTGCGGTGCCGAGGGCCGTGGGCCACCAGGAGTCGTCCCAGGCAGACGGGGTGTTGCCGAGGATGAGGACTTCCGTTTTTTCAGAGTTCAGCTTTAGGCAGCTGAGCCTCATCCAATCTGCGACGTCCTTCATACCCTCTTGTAGGTTGGTCTTGGCGCTGGCGGGGTCCTTGGTGAGGGAGAGTATAAGTTGGGTGTCGTCGGCGTAGGAGGTGATGATGATGTCGTGCTTGCGTACGATGTTGGCGAGGGGGCTCATGTAGACATTGAAGAGTGTCGGGCTGAGTGATGAGCCTTGGGGTACGCCGCAGGTGATCTCGGTGGGTTCTGAGCGAAACGGAGGGAGGTAAACTCTTTGGGAACGGTTTGAGAGGAAGGAGGCGATCCAGTCCAGGGCCTGGCCTTGGATCCCGGTGGAGCGGAGGCGGGTGATTAGGGTGCGGTGACAGACGGTGTCAAAGGCAGCCGAGAGGTCGAGCAGAATGAGGGCGACTGTTTTACCGTTGTCCATCAGGGTTCTGATGTCGTCTGTGACTGAGATGAGGGCGGTTTCAGTGCTGTGGTTGGTTCGGAATCCGGTTTGTGAGGGGTCGAGCCGGTTGTTGTCTTCCAGGAAGGTGGTCAGCTGTTTGTTGACGGTCTTCTCTATTACTTTGGCTGGGAAAGGCAGAAGAGAGATGGGGCGGAAGTTTTTTAGGTCGCTCGGGTCAGCCGTAGGTTTCTTTAGTAGGGCGTTGACTTCGGCGTGTTTCCAGCATTCGGGGAAGGTAGCAGAAGAAAAAGAAGAGTTGATGACGGTCTGGAGGTGCGGGGCGATGATGTCGTCGGCTTTGTTAAAGATGAAGTGCGGGCAGGGGTCCGAAGGGGTGCCGGAGTGGATAGAGTTCATGATGGATTTGGTTTCTTCCGTGTTGATGTGGGACCAGTTGTTGAGGGTGATGGCTGTGGATGCCGGTTCGGTGGTGTATGGTTGGGTCTGGTGTCCGAAGCTGTCGTGGAGGTCGCTAATCTTGCAATGGAATAAAGTGGCGAGGGATTCGCACAGATCCTGTGAGGGCGTGACGGCGTTGGCGTTGGCGCTGGGGTTGGAGAACTCCTTGACGATGCTGAAGAGTTCTCTGCTGTTGTGTCTGTTTTTGTCCAGTCTGTCGGTGAAAAAGTTCCTTTTGGCAGCGCGGATCAGGTGGTGGTGTTCGCGGGTAGCGTTCTTGACGGCGGTCATGTTGTCAGCGGTGCGGTCCTTGCGCCAGGCTTTCTCAAGGGCGCGACAAGTTTTCTTTGATTCTTTGAGGGTGTCAGAGAACCAGAGAGGTTTTTTGGTGTTGGTCTGTCGATGCGTGCGTTTGAGGGGAGCAAGGATGTCTGCGCAGTTGGAGATCCAGTTTGTGAGGTTGAGGGCTGCGTCGTTGGGGTCGGTGGTGAGGGTGGGTTGGTTGGCGGCGAGTGCGGAGAAGAGTTGCTCTTCGGGGATCTTGTTCCACTGTCGACGAGGGATGGGTTGGGTGCGGAGGTGGCGGGTCTAGCGTACGGAATGTGAAGTGGACGCAGCTGTGGTCGGTCCAGTGTAGGGCGGAGGCGTGGCTGAAGAAGACGTGTTTGCTGGCGGAGAAGATGGGGTCAAGCGTGTGTCCGGCGATGTGGGTGGCGGTGTTCACCAGTTGTTTGAGGCCGAAGTTGTCGAGGTTGTCGAGCAGGGTGGTGGTGTTGGGGTCGTTGTTTTGTTCCAGATGGAAGTTGAGGTCACCTAGGAGGATGTAGTCCGGCGAGGCGAGGGCGTGCGGGGAGATGAAGTCGGCGATGGCGTCACTGAAAGGGGCACGTGGGACGGGAGGACGGTAGACGAGGGATCCTCTGAGGGTGGTCCTCGGATCGGTGCGAATCTGAAAATGCAGGTGTTCAGCGGCGAGAGGGGTGTCTTCGGTGGAGGTGGTGACGCTGATGGAGTCTTTGAAGACGATGGCGATACCTCCTCCTACCCGGTTGGTGCAGTCTTTTCTGGAGATCTTGTAGCCTTCGGGGATGGCAGGGGCGATGTTAGGGGCCGAGGAGGCGTTCATCCAGGTCTCCGTGATGAAGGCGACGTCCGGTGCTATGGAGCCCAGGAGGTCCCAGAGTTCAATGGCGTGTTTGTGGACGGAGCGAGCATTGACTAGGATGCACTTGAGGTGGTTGATGGCGCGTGGGCTTGTGGTCGTGGTTGTTGCGTGGTGGAAGGTGCGTTTGCAGGAGTTGCAGGCGAAGGGTCCATGGGTGCGTTTGGGGTGAGCTTGGAAGCAGGTGTTGGAGCGTCCTGGGTTGAGGGCGTGGAGGGTGGTGGGGTCGTAGCGGGTCAGCGGGGCTTGGGAGAGCTGGGGACCAGGGGTCGTGGCGCTGGGCGCGGGCCAGGCGCGGACGGGCACAGACGGGCTTGCCTCTGGCGCGCCTCCGGCGCGCCAGTGGCGCGCTCGCGCAGCGGCCGCCATATGAGGTAGGAGGGGGGGAGGGGTCAGGTGGGGGCGAATGGGAGCTGGGGGCGTGCAGGAGGTCGTGGCGGGAAAGCGCGAGGGAGGGGGGGACAGGAAGAGTGAGAAGAGCTGGGGGTGGGGGTTTAAGGGTGGAGGGGGGTGAGTGTTAGGAGGTTTAGGAGATAAGGGAGAAAGATAGGAGTAGGGTTGAGAAGATAGGGGAGGGGGTTGTAGAGGTAGGTGAGGGTGAGAGGTAGAGTGAGAGGATAGGAAGATAGGTAATAGAGGGAGTGAGGGAGGGGGGAGAGATAGAGAAATAGATATAGAAAATAGATAGGGAAATCGATAGATAGGGAAATAGATAGAGAGATAGGAAGATAGGAGGAGGTGGAGAGTGAGGGAGTTAGATAGTGGGATAGAGAGATAGAGAGATAGGTAGATAGGAGGAGTGAGGGAGGTAGATAGTGAACGGGTTAGATAGGAGAGATAGAGAGGGGGATGCGAGTGGGGGAGGGGGATGAGGCAGGAGCAGGAGGGCAGGTACGGGGAGAAGAGGACGGAGGAGGCAGAAGAGCCGAAGACAAGAAGAACAGAAGAACAGAAGAACAGAAGAACAGAAGACCGGAAGGAGAGAAGAAAGGAAGATCAGAAGACCGGAAGGAGAGAAGAAAGGAAGACCGGAAGAACACAGAAGAACATAGAAGAACACCGAAGAACACAGAAGAAGATACAGAAAAACGAAGAACAGAGGGCAGAAGACCACAGAAGAAGATGAGGAAGAAGAGAAGAAGAGTGAAGACGGGGGAAAGAAGAGTACAGAAGAAGATTACAGACGAGGAGCGAGGAGGAAGAACAGAAGAACAGAGAAGAAGAAAAGAAGAAAAGAAGCAGGAGCAGGAGAGAGGGTGAGTAGCGCGGGGCAGAGCGAGGGGCTGGGAGGGGGGGGGTACTTACTGTGAGGTGGGTCTCAGGAACTCAGGAACTCAGGAACCTGGAGGAGCTGCAGCGGCAGGAGGAGCGACCTACCCTTGGGTCAAGGGTCGCTACCACTGTCGCGCAGCGGCCGCCATATGAGGTAGGAGGGGGGGAGGGGTCAGGTGGGGGCGAATGGGAGCTGGGGGCGTGCAGGAGGTCGCGGCGGGAAAGCGCGAGGAGGGGGGGGGACAGGTAGAGTGAGAAGAGCTGGGGGAGGGGGTTTTAAGGGTGGAGGGGGGTGAGTGTTAGGATGTTTAGGAGATAAGGGAGAAAGATAGGAGTAGGGTTGAGAAGATAGGGGAGGGGGGGTTGTAGAGGTGGGTGAGGGTGAGAGGTAGAGTGAGAGGATAGGAAGATAGGTAATAGAGGGGGTGAGGGAGGGGGGGAGAGATAGAGAAATAGATAGAGAAAATAGATAGGGAAATCGATAGATAGGGAAATAGATAGAGAGATAGGAAGATAGGAGGAGATGGAGAGTGAGGGAGTTAGATAGTGGGATAGAGAGATAGAGAGATAGGTAGATAGGGGGAGTGAGGGAGGTAGATAGTGAACGGGTTAGATAGGAGAGATAGAGAGGGGGATGCGAGTGGGGGAGGGGGATGAGGCAGGAGCAGGAGGGCAGGCGCGGGGAGAAGAGGACGGAGGAGGCAGAAGAGCCGAAGACAAGAAGAACAGAAGACAAGAAGAACAGAAGAACAGAAGAACAGAAGACCGGAAGGAGAGAAGAAAGGAAGATCAGAAGACCGGAAGGAGAGAAGAAAGGAAGACCGGAAGAACACAGAAGAACATAGAAGAACACAGAAGAACACAGAAGAAGATACAGAAAAACGAAGAACAGAGGGCAGAAGACCACAGAAGAAGATGAGGAAGAAGAGAAGAAGAGTGAAGACGGGGGAAAGAAGAGTACAGAAGAAGATTACAGACGAGGAGCGAGGAGGAAGAACAGAGAAGAAGAAAAGAAGAAAAGAAGCAGGAGCAGGAGAGAGGGTGAGTAGCGCGGGGCAGAGCGAGGGGCTGGGAGGGGGGGGGTACTTACTGTGAGGTGGGTCTCAGGAACTCAGGAACCTGGAGGAGTCTGCAGCGGCAGGGGGAGCGACCTACCCTTGGGTCAAGGGTCGCTACCACTGTCGTGCAGCGGCCGCCATATGAGGTAGGAGGGGGGGAGGGGTCAGGTGGGGGCGAATGGGAGCTGGGGGGCGGGGGCGTGCAGGAGGTCGCGGCGGGAAAGCGCGAGGGAGGGGGGGACAGGTAGAGTGAGAAGGGCTGGGGGAGGGGGGTTTATGGGTGGAGGGGGGTGAGTGTTAGGAGGTTTAGGAGATAAGGGAGAAAGATAGGAGTAGGGTTGAGAAGATAGGGGAGGGGGGGTTGTAGAGGTGGGTGAGGGTGAGAGGTAGAGTGAGAGGATAGGAAGATAGGTAATAGAGGGGGTGAGGGAGGGGGGAGAGATAGAGAAATAGATAGAGAAAATAGATAGGGAAATCGATAGATAGGGAAATAGATAGAGAGATAGGAAGATAGGAGGAGGTGGAGAGTGAGGGAGTTAGATAGTGGGATAGAGAGATAGAGAGATAGGTAGATAGGAGGAGTGAGGGAGGTAGATAGTGAACGGGTTAGATAGGAGAGATAGAGAGGGGGATGCGAGTGGGGGAGGGGGATGAGGCAGGAGCAGGAGGGCAGGCGCGGGTAGAAGAGGACGGAGGAGGCAGAAGAGCCGAAGACAAGAAGAACAGAAGACAAGAAGAACAGAAGAACAGAAGAACAGAAGAACAGAAGAACAGAAGACCGGAAGGAGAGAAGAAAGGAAGATCAGAAGACCGGAAGGAGAGAAGAAAGGAAGACCGGAAGAACACAGAAGAACATAGAAGAACACAGAAGAACACAGAAGAAGATACAGAAAAACGAAGAACAGAGGGCAGAAGACCACAGAAGAAGATAAGGAAGAAGAGAAGTAGAGTGAAGACGGGGGAAAGAAGAGTACAGAAGAAGATTACAGACGAGGAGCGAGGAGGAAGAACAGAAGAACAGAGAAGAAGAAAAGAAGAAAAGAAGCAGGAGCAGGAGAGAGGGTGAGTAGCGCGGGGCAGAGCGAGGGGCTGGGAGGGGGGGGTACTTACTGTGAGGTGGGTCTCAGGAACTCAGGAACCTGGAGGAGCTGCAGCGGCACGGGGAGCGACCTACCCTTGGGTCAAGGGTCGCTACCACTGTCGTGCAGCGGCCGCCATATGAGGTGGGGGGGAGGGGTCAGGTGGGGCGAATGGGAGCTGGGGGGCGGGGGCGTGCAGGAGGTCGCGGCGGGAAAGCGTGAGGGAGGGGGGGGGACAGGTAGAGTGAGAAGAGCTGGGGGAGGGGGGTTTATGGGTGGAGGGGGGTGAGTGTTAGGAGGTTTAGGAGATAAGGGAGAAAGATAGGAGTAGGGTTGAGAAGATAGGGGAGGGGGGGTTGTAGAGGTGGGTGAGGGTGAGAGGTAGAGTGAGAGGATAGGAAGATAGGTAATAGAGGGGGTGAGGGAGGGGGGAGAGATAGAGAAATAGATAGAGAAAATAGATAGGGAAATCGATAGATAGGGAAATAGATAGAGAGATAGGAAGATAGGAGGAGGTGGAGAGTGAGGGAGTTAGATAGTGGGATAGAGAGATAGAGAGATAGGTAGATAGGAGGAGTGAGGGAGGTAGATAGTGAACGGGTTAGATAGGAGAGATAGAGAGGGGGATGCGAGTGGGGGAGGGGGATGAGGCAGGAGCAGGAGGGCAGGCGCGGGGAGAAGAGGACGGAGGAGGCAGAAGAGCCGAAGACAAGAAGAACAGAAGAACAGAAGAACAGAAGAAAGGAAGATCAGAAGACTGGAAGGAGAGAAGAAAGGAAGACCGGAAGAACACAGAAGAACACAGAAGAAGATACAGAAAAACGAAGAACAGAGGGCAGAAGACCACAGAAGAAGATGAGGAAGAAGAGAAGAAGAGTGAAGACGGGGGAAAGAAGAGTACAGAAGAAGATTACAGACGAGGAGCGAGGAGGAAGAACAGAAGAACAGAGAAGAAGTAAAGAAGAAAAGAAGCAGGAGAGAGGGTGAGTAGCGCGGGCAGAGCGAGGGGCTGGGAGGGGGGGTACTTACTGTGAGGTGGGTCTCAGGAACTCAGGAACCTGGAGGAGCTGCAGCGGCAGGGGGAGCGACCTACCCTTGGGTCAAGGGTCGCTACCACTGTTGCGCAGCGGCCGCCATATGAGGTAGGAGGGGGGGGAGGGGTCAGGTGGGGGCGAATGGGAGCTGGGGGGCGGGGGCGTGCAAGAGGTCGCGGCGGGAATGCGCGAGGGAGGGGGGACAGGTAGAGTGAGAAGAGCTGGGGGAGGGGGGTTTGAGGGTGGAGGGGGGTGAGTGTTAGGAGGTTTAGGAGATAAGGGAGAAAGATAGGAGTAGGGTTGAGAAGATAGGGGAGGGGGGGTTGTAGAGGTGGTTGAGGGTGAGAGGTAGAGTGAGAGGATAGGAAGATAGGTAATAGAGGGGGTGAGGGAGGGGGGGAGAGATAAAGAAATAGATAGAGAAAATAGATAGGGAAATCGATAGGGAAATAGATAGAGAGATAGGAAGATAGGAGGAGGTGGAGAGTGAGGGAGTTAGATAGTGGGATAGAGAGATAGGTAGATAGGAGGAGTGAGGGAGGTAGATAGTGAACGGGTTAGATAGGAGAGATAGAGAGGGGGATGCGAGTGGGGGAGGGGGATGAGGCAGGAGCAGGAGGGCAGGCGCGGGGAGAAGAGGACGGAGGAGGCAGAAGAGCCGAAGACAAGAAGAACAGAAGACAAGAAGAACAGAAGAACAGAAGACAAGAAGAACAGAAGAACAGAAGACCGGAAGGAGAGAAGAAAGGAAGATCAGAAGACCGGAAGGAGAGAAGAAAGGAAGACCGGAAGAACACAGAAGAACATAGAAGAACGCAGAAGAACACAGAAGAAGATACAGAAAAACGAAGAACAGAGGGCAGAAGACCACAGAAGAAGATGAGGAAGAAGAGAAGAAGAGTGAAGACGGGGGAAAGAAGAGTACAGAAGAAGATTACAGACGAGGAGCGAGGAGGAAGAACAGAAGAACAGAGAAGAAGAAAAGAAGAAAAGAAGCAGGAGCAGGAGAGAGGGTGAGTAGCACGGGGCAGAGCGAGGGGCTGGGAGGGGGGCGGTACTTACTGTGAGGTGGGTCTCAGGAACTCAGGAACCTGGAGGAGCTGCAGCGGCAGGGGGAGCGACCTACCCTTGGGACACCGCAGTGTGAAACAACATTCTCAGTGCCCCTCTGTACCTCACAACACTTCTCCTTATCCACTGAGCCAATTAATGTCTTCTGGAATAAAGGATATTCTCTGGCACTTGTCACTGAACCCCGCCTTACATCAGCAGAAGGAGCAGGGGCTACATCTGTTATGATGCCGCTGTTGCTTGGCTGATGCACATGTTTGTGCCTCCCTTCATGCTCCACCCCTGGTCGATGTGATTGAAAGGGACAGGCAGCCCCCGTGGCTACAATTGGCAGGGAATTGACCAAATGCACTAACTGCATATTTGTCTCAGGACTAGAAGATAATTGTGTTATCATCATGGCACTGCTCTCACGTGATATTTCCTTCTCTGTAGCCCTGCGGAATATAGCCAAGCATCCTTGCCCCAGCCACTGCTGTCCCTTCTGGGCTGAAGCAGCCACTGAGATGACAGGGGACTTTATATTTCATTTTCTCATTGCCAACTGCAGGACTCCTGGCACCCCCAATCAGCCTCCAGCCACACCCTCTCACCGCGACTCCTTGCAGTAAGGGACACTTAGGCCTGCTAACAGCTGCTCACACCGCTCCTGGCTTCTACCACATTCCACTGTCGGACGATCTTCAATATTCAGTTGCTGTGGGTTGCATAACTAAGCCTGCCACTGCATCTACTTAGCCTGACAAGACAGCCCACGGATCTTTCTCGATCTCACCAAGAGAAACAATGCAACAATCCAACGCAGCGTCCTGTGTTCACGTAAGGGAGGGGACCCCCTCACAAACACTAGCAGCACGGCAGTGTGGGCTCTGCATGCTGCCTCCCTTCTCTGCACAATGAAGGTGAGTATGTGCAGAACCTGAATGTGATGCTCCACCTACTAATCCTAGTTTCAGTTCCAGGACTGCTGACCCATTTGGACAACCAGTTATTGATGCTGAAGCTGTGGTTGACATAGATGAAGTTCAAAATGCAATATACCAAGTCAAAAAGGACAAAGACAATTTAGATTATCTAGTACCTCGAAAAAAATACTATATAACCTAGAAATATGTAGTACATAAAAGAATCAATAGATCATGGAAGTGCGAAATGTTACTCTGCAAAATAGTAACAATGCAGGCTGACTTTGAAGCCTGCACTTTTTGCTTTGCAGAGATGATATGGGCCGAACACATTGTTTTCTACCTTTCTGCCCATGCTTATGTGTTCCGCTGGGGGGGGGGGGAGTGGTAGGAGCTAGGGAACGGGGCCTGGCATGGACATTGTTGTATTCATCCCCTGGGTGTTGTTGTTGAACCCTTAACACAAAACAAACAAATACTGAGTCTATGAAATGTGAAGTCGCCCCTTCCTAGCATAGGTGTCCTTCTAGAAGCCACTCCCTAACTGTGATCAACTACATGTGACATTAGATGCCTCTCTGGTTCCCCTGGATCTCCAGATACTTCTCTGGATGTGTTATATATACATGTTGTGGGTCCTGAATACCTACTAATAAATAGATTGAGATCAGATAACACATTCAATGTTAACCTCACTACAATATGTTGCATAATAAACTATACGTACAAAGATTGTGAGCTGCTGGACTTCCATAACATATGATATCTTTTCACAGGTACTAGATTTCAGTTTTAGTTCACAAATGACTGAACTGTTTTGCATTCAGTTTAAACACAAAACAAAAATTGTTTTTAGTCAGTACACAAAATGTTTCTCAGTGCGCTGCATGTGTGAATGTAAATGGCATTTACTGGTATTTAACAACTTAGTGATGATCAAGTGTGTGCTTCGGTGCTATTCCTGCACTGTTAGTTTGGGTAGAGGTGAGGTTAGGCACTTAGAAAAATACAAACTCAGCACTGTCCCAATTGCCAACCAAATGTGCATTGAATTCTGTACTCATAGTTGCCGTGTGTGAATCCACTCAATGTTTATCCTTTTTCTTGGATCGGAATGTAGAAAAGAGATGCAGCGAGATTCAGCTATCCCACAGCGTTTGTTTTGCTTTGCCTTAGCACCTGGGGAAGGAACACCATTTCTGGTGATGAAATGCAGTAGGGAGAAGTTTGGCAATGATCCCAAAGATGAAGAGCCTCTCCTGAGATGTTGCCACTTCAAAGTCTCGAGGCAAAGCAAGCAGTATGGTTGGGCATTGTCTAAATACCTGACCACACCCAATATCACCACCAAGGACAGCCGTGGTTTTGCAGGACCTCTGCACTGTTACCAAATAAATCAGTAAACAAATACAATAACAAAAGCAAAGGCATGCACCTTAATACCACAACAATAACAATAGTAGTACCAGATTGAAAATAATATGCAGTGTGAATGTTTGAGAGTGCTAGGGTGCTTAGACATATAGATGTACATATACATTATAAGACATGAAAAACAAGTAAATTATTTCCTAACTTTCATTCACCTGCTGAAGTTGTGCATTATCATCTTTCACAATCACTAGCCATTGTTTGTTTAATGCCAACTGTTGAAAAATCTGCTCAATTAAACAAAGAAATTCTACATCTGGAAAATAAAAAAATTATAAATCTACCTTCTAAAAATAAAGCAGAGAATCACATAGTAAACATCAACTATGAGAAAAACGTTAGCTGCTGAATTACAAAAGAGAAAAATATCAGTTTCTTGTGCAGCGGGATTAGAGAGAGATTTACAGCTATGCAAAAATTGTTTTGTACTTTTATCTCATAATGTATATGTGGAAAAAAGAATAGGAAATGGAGCCACAAGATTTGTAGTGGACTTTGTTACTTCTGGAACAAATGAAGACATTACATTTACTGTGGCCAAAGGTGACCACATCAAAAACATATCTCACAGTGTGCAGCAGACTTTTTACTTCTGCAAGATTTATATATTCGTAGAGAATAGTTTTCTTTTTATTTGGCTTATGTGGTATCAATGCGAGGGGTAGGCGGAAGTTGTGGAATTTTTCTCTGTGGAATTATGCAGAGTTACAAAAAAACTCGAGATTCCACAGAGTACAGCGAATGGGTGGAAAAATGCACAATGCGCCGCTCACACTGCGATTTAGAGCTGGTAATTACCTCTATAATTCTATCCCTCTCCAGTCCAAACCAATCCACCACATCTAGTCACCCACTTCCCAATCCCAGCTTTTCATTATTACTGCCTGACTTTCCCTGTGTGTAGTTATGTTTCTGTGTGTGTTTTTGTGACTCTTTTGCACTTTGTTTTTTGTTTTCCTTTCCTGCCCTGTATTCTCTGTCTGTCCTCTTGTTTCATTCCTTCTTGTTCTCAGTCTAACTCCCTCTCAATAGCAGCAGTTGCAGCAGAAGCAGGCAGCACCACTGTTGCCCACTGTGGGCGACACAGAGAACAGGACCAGCTGGAACTGCTAGGTGTTGAGGTTGCAGGGCTCAGTGAGTAATATTTTTTAAAATTTTAATATTATTATTATTTTTTAGAAGCAGGTTCATGTTTACAGGTAAATTACGTTTCTGTGATAATTATATATGTATTATATATGTATTTATGTATGTATATATATATATATATATATATATATATATATATATATATATATATATTACCTAGCGGCGGGGTCCCCAGAAAAAAGTGCCATGGTGAAAGTTTCAGGGTGATCCGTCAAGTGGGGGCCGAGAAAAAGGGGTCTCAATAAACATTGCATTTTCATGTTAATTTCCATAGGATCTGTCAACACGTGTATAGCCTGAACCACTGGCAAGAATTTGGCAGAAAGCTAGCTGTCAGTGCAGATTGTGCTTTTTATTAATTGGTGTAAATCCGTTTAGTAGCTTTTGAGAAATTTAGGGAAATTCAGATTTGTATATCTCAGGGCCATGAATTATTCACAAACAAAGACAAGCTTGAGCAGGGAAATGCACAGCTCTGATTGGCCACTAACACGTCAAACCAGGAAGTGTTGGCGGCCATGTTGGGACTCAGCTTGAGTCCCAGAAAAAAAGTTAAAAAAAATTAAAGGGAAGAGGGTAAGGATACCCTGACCCCTTAGCACTGGGACCCCCCCCCCCCCATAGCAAACAAATAATTTGTTAATTATTTTTTTGCAACAAGTTCACATGAAATTTGTGGCACCTGTGCTTGTTTTTTATAGGGCCCCGGGTGGGCCAGATTCTGGGGGCCAAATACATTTTTGTGTGTGGGGGGCCTTCCAACACCCCCACAGGTCTGGGGACTCCACCTCCCCGGAGCTTTTATTTTTTTTGTATGCAGGGGGCCGTGGCCACCTCACGAGGGCTTCAATTTGTATATATGGGGGGCAACTGGCTCCCTGCGCCCTGGGGACCACCACCCCTGGGGCTCATTTTACATCCTAAGGGGGGCCATGTCCTCCCACACCCCAGGGACCACCACCCCATGACCTAGGGACTACCACCCCCATGGCAAAGCATAAAAAAAGAAATGGGGTCTCTTTGGGACACCCAAGCCTCAGGGACCACCACCCCCTGGGGCTTCTAATTAAATACATGCACGGGGGCCCACACCCCTCACGCTCTGGGGACCACCACCCACTGGGGCAAAGTATAAAAAAAGAGCCACAGCAAACAGTTCGGGTTTTGACAGCAGGACCTTTAAAACAGGTCCTGCTGTCAAAATCCAAAGGTTTCATCTCTTCCCCCTGCACGTGTACAGGGGACAGAGATTAAATGCTTCAGGAACCATGGAGCTGCTGTCAAAGCAGCTCTGTGCTTGCTGAACCACTGGCACTGCGAGAGAAGCCTTAAGGCTTCCCCTGCAGTGCCAGATACCCCACAAAGGGCTTTTGATAAAAACAAATTATATTTAAAAAATAATATTGAAATGCATTTTTTTTAAAAAGGGACCCAGGGAAGCCCTTGAGGACTCCCTTGTGGTCCCTGAAAGCCCATAAAAAGCTAACAAAAATGTTAAAACAAAAAACATAGCTCAGTACAAAGAATGCAGACCTACACACTGAGCTATGGGTGTTCGATACAGCTGAACTCAAATAAATTTTTTTCAAAAAAAACAAATACATTTTTTATTTTAAATTGAAGTCTAATAACTAATTCTAAGTATAGCAGACATCAAAGCCTAAACAACTCTATATCAAACATCAAAGCCTCAACAACTCTATTTCTCTCCCTCACACTTTCATTCCCTCTCTCTGTCTCTCTTTCAAACAATTCTCCCACTCACACAGCCACTTAGACACTTACACATCCACTCACACACTCTGACACACACACACACTCACAGTCCCACTCACACACTCATGCACCCACTCAGACAGTTAAGCACTCATTCATGCACCCAATCAGATCATCACACAGCTACTCACAGACCCAGACACCATGATGCACCCACTCACAGACCCGTGCATATACTAACACATCCACTAAAACACTGATGTACACACTCTAATACCAAAACAGACACTCTGACAGCCCAGCTGCAGTCTCTCACACCTATTTTCACACCCAGAGAGGCTGTGGCTAACTTCTGTTATGCATGCGCAAAGGGCTGTGCACAACATTCGGTTGGGTGGTTAGGGGGGTTGGCTGTAGTGAATGGCTGCAGGCCAGTCCTTAATAGGCAACCCCTACTGCGAACGGGAGAAGGCAGTGCACGTTGCAAGGTTGCGTTCTTATAGAGAGTTGGCATCAGGGCCAGGCTGAGGGCCAGGACCAGTGGCCAACTGTTGCTGCACACGGCCGAAGGCCATGCAGGGCGGTGGTTGAATTTACATATAGCAATGAAAATTACTATACATTGAAAACATAGAAATTCAGTAAAAAAAACACAAAGGTTTCAGGGACTTTATATTTATGTTCTGAATTTACTTGTACAAAACCATAGAAATTCAACAGTTAGAGTTCTTTCAAGTAACTATAATTCACGCCTTAAGGTAACTATAACTCATGACTTCGCCATGCACAGCTAACTACTCCACATATTATATCATTGATGAGATCATGTATGGCATCTTTGTTATTATCACTGCAACATTTGCAATAAAAAGATTGATAATAAAACAGTTATAGTTAGAGTTATCTCAAGTAGCTATAACTTGTGTCCTAAGGTAACTATAACTCGCGCCCTTGTCATGCACTGCTAATTAGCCCGTAAATTATGGCACTCATGATATCTTTGATAGCATCATTGGTAATATTAATATAATATTTGCAGTAGAATTTTTGATTAAAAAAATTTGCACAATAGGGGCGTGGGTTACAGTTAGCTTAGGAATTTTAAAGGAGTTCGACCTGTTGGCCCAAAGAAAGCAAGCGGCACAACAAAGTACAGAAAGAAGTCGCAGAGTTTGAGGAGGAAACAGCAGTTACAAAGGAGAATCAAGAAAAGGTTACAACAACGCCCCAATGGGAGTTTAGACAAGGGGCAAAGATGGACAGAAATAATGGATAAAAAGATGGTAGTTCATCTTTCTAATATTCTCTTGACTGGTTTTGAATTAGAAGTTCTATTATTAGGATTATCATTTTGTCCTATGAATAGATTTGACTATACACAAAGTAGAATTGACTTGCACGGTTTGTGAGAGGACTTACATTAAAAAGGTGGTTTGTAACTTAACCAAAAGTGCAGGAGGCTAGATCTAAAGATCAACCATCGATATTGAAGGTTAGTGATATTGAAACATTGCACAAATTATATGAATTATGTGATACTGTTAAGTCTGATGCTGATCCTTTTTTACATTTAGGTGATGTTAATATAGAGGTGGGGTTAAACTGTCCAAACACATGTAAACCAAAATCAATATTCTTGCCACCTGTTAATAATGATGCTATAAACATATTTGAAAAAGGAATGATAATAGATTTACTGAAATTGAGATCCAACAGAAATATGAGATGGAACAATTTAGAAGCAAGACATAGAGAAGCTATGGTTTCCCTAAGAGAAACTAAAGGGATTGTAATCAAAAGATCATATACAGGTGGGAATGTAGTTATACAGCACCAGGAAATGTATTTGCAAGAAGAATAAAGATAATTGAGTGATAATAAGAGTTATGAGAAATCTAACAGAGAAACAGTACTAAAAGCTAATTAGGTATTCCTTGACAAATTATTAGATTGGATAGAGCACGATCTATTAGAATAGAATAAATATCAATATTTAAAATGTGAATTCCCAAAATTGCCAGCCTTATATTTTTTTGCCTAAATTACATAAGAATGCTAAGATCCCTCCAGGGAGTCCAATTATCTCATCAAAAGGTAGTCCCCTGGAAAATACCTCAAATATACAGATTATTTTATACAGCCCTATGTAGAAACTCTACCATCGTATATGTGAGATACACAGGATTTTTTTTTCAGAATAATTCATGATATTATTTGGGAAAATGATTACATATTAATGTGTTTGGATGTCAACAATGTATACACATGTATACCTCACAATGTATGTATTAGGGCAGTATAGCATTTCCTCAGAGCAAGATCTCCATCATATTTGTTGCACTCAGATTGATTTTAGATATGATCTACATCTGTTTGACAAATTATCTTTTTATCTTCAACAAAGAGATTTTTCATCAAACCCTGGGGACTGCAATGGCCACTTGCTTCACCCCCGTTATGCAGGATTGTTCCTCAGCTCGTGGGAGGAGCAAGTGGTCAGTAACATCAGCATAATGGAGGAGCACGCAGTGGTCTGGGTGCGATATATGGATGATATATTTTGCATTTGGAAAGGGGATCATGAATCAGTCCAAGAGTTTGTAAAATCTCTTAATAAAAATGAACAAATCTGAAATTTTCATGTCAATTGAACAAGGAGACAATTTAATTTTGGGGTATTCGACTTAGAGTAGAGAATGGTAAGCTGGAGAGTAAATTATATAGGAAAGGTACAGCGGGTAATAGTTCATTTCATGCAAAATGTTGCCATCAGAAAAACTTAATTAGAAGTATCCCATATGGAGAATTAGTCAGAGCTAGCAGAAACTGTAGCTCAGATAATACTTTTGAAGCTGAAGCTCGAGAGATGAGGAAAAGGTTTATTGAAACAAAATACTCAAAGACAGACATTATAAGAGCACTAGAAAAGGTAACATTGTTAAAAAAGATAGGAGTTGCTAATACCTAGGAAGAAACAACAGAATGATATAAATCAGATAAGGTTTATCACCACATATCACAGTCGAGCTAAAGAAATAAAAAAAATGCTAAATACATTTTGGCCTGCTCTCAGAACAGATGAGACTCTCTTCAATGTTCAAACAGACCATCCTAGTATTACTTACAGGAGAAGCCCTTCATTAAAGGACTCGTTGAGTAAAATTCAGGTCCCACAGTTAAGTAAGAAAAAAACAGTTATGGGATTCAACACCTGTGGAAGATGTAAAACCTGTAGTATAGTAAAAATACTACTAAAGTTTAATTTCCTACAGCCCGAGAGCATTTAAGATCAATAAATATCTGACATGTAATTCAGATTACAGTGTTTATGCTCTGAAATGCCCATGTGATAAATATTATGTAGACAGAAGTATACATATAGCAAAGAAGAGAGCATTAGAGCACATGAGAGCTACATTACATGAAGGTAAGACATATCCTGTAGCTCGCCACTTTAATTTCAAGAAAAGAAAGTAGAAAGGTTGCAATTCATAGTGATCAACATGATTCCCGTAAATAGCAGAGGTAGGAATAAAACTTTGGAACTACTCAGATTGGATACAATACTTTGCATACTATTGGATTGAACCTAGATGATGAATTGGAAGTATGTTTATAAGTCAATCATGATATAACTGCAAGTGCCTTTGAATGTATCTAAAATATGCAAACAGAATTTTAATATACATGGGTTTCACTAGTTTTAAGAGGAAGAAAGAGAAGGAGCAGTTCTTGGAACAGATGGAAGAAAAATAACGAATACTAGTGACACATGAATCCTGTCCAGCAAAAGAGCTGTTATATCCTTTAATTTGGTTAGCACACTTGAGCATTTAGGTGGTCATTACAACCCTGGCGGACGGTGTTAAAGCTGTGGAAATACCGCAAACAGGGCAGCGGACAAAAAAAGGGAATTATGACCCTGGCGGTAACCGCCAACAAAGACAGCCACTTTAACACACCGGCCGCCACGGCGGTACAGACAAGCAGCGCGGCGGTAACCGCCAACAGACAGGCGGGAGACAATGTACCGCCCACAATATTACAACCTGCCAATCCGCCACCTTTTCCGGGGCGGATTCACCGTGGATAAAAACACGGCGGAAACAGCTTTTGCTATGGGAAAACGCTCACCTCAACATACTCCACGAGGAAGGAGGACACCATGGAAGCCGAATTACAAATCCTACCTGCCCTTGTCTTTCTGCTCCTCTACGACCAACAGCTACGTAGCCGCCGAAGACACCGGTGAGTACTGCATCTACGACACGGGGGAGGCAAATGTTAGGGGGACACCCACCAAACACCCCCACCCCCACCCTCGCATATTACAACATACACACCAATGCATTCACAAAAATCACAGTAACAACCCACAATCCCCCCGGAAGAATGAAAAGACAATGCGAAATTCGATCAAACATTGTAATGTGCCAATATACATGTCATACAAAAATATACAGATATATATATCTCAAAATCACTCTTATTTACACATACAATCCGAGAAGTAGTGCAGATATGTACACAACAATGTCCGTGCACCAACAGTCAAAAATGCATGGGCGAGGCCCACAAACTATACCTGACCAAAATCGGAGAGAACAGTGCCGGGGCATCAGATAGAAACACTACAGGCACCTCAGGGGGAAGGGAAGGTGGGGCACCTCAGCCAGATGAATGCGAAGCCAGATCCACGACGGGGCTCCATGCCCATTGATGTATCCTGGGGAGTGCAAAGCCACAGTCTCTCAAGTCTCTCCAGTGGGTGGGTTGCCCACTGTGCCATCCTGGGGAGTGCAAAGCCACAGTCTCCCAAGTCTCTACAGTGGGTGGCTTGCCCACTGTGCCATCCTGGGGAGTGCAAAGCCACAGTCTCTCAAGTCTCTCCAGTGGGTGGGTTGCCCACTGTGCCATCCTGGGGAGTGCAAGGCCACAGTCTCTGAAGTCTCTACAGTGGGTGGCTTGCCTACTGTGCCATCCTGGGGAGTGCAAAGCCACAGTCTCTCAAGTAGATGCAGTTCTCTACTGGTACTGGGGGGGACTGGTGCCCAGACTGGATGAGTCTCCCCGTGAAAGTTCATGTCCGGTCACTGTCCCAGCTGCACATGGGAGAAGGATGCCTGATGTGGCGGCCTTTTCATTCCTACACGGTGCATGCCCTGTTAAGCGGTGCTTTGCCATGGCGGTCTTTGCCCTGTTCAGCGGTGCTTTGCCATGGCGGTCTATGGACTGTTCAGTGATGCTTTGCCATGGCGGTCTATGGACTGTTCAGCGGTGCTTTGCCATAGCGGTCTTTGCCCTGTTCAGCAGTGCTTTGCTATGGCGGTCTTTGCCCTGTTCAGCGGTGCTTTGCCATGGCGGTCTTTGCCCTGTTCAGCGGTGCTTTGCCATGGCGGTTCTGGAATGTTCAGCGGTGCTTTGCCATGGCGGTCTTTGCCCTGTTCAGCAGTGCTTTGTCATGGCGGTTCCGGACTGTTCAGCGGTGCTTTGCCATGGCGGTCTTTGCCCTGTTCAGCGGTGCTTTGCCATGGCGGTCTATGGACTGTTCAGCGGTGCTTTGCCATGGCGATCTTTGCCCTGTTCAGCGGTGCTTTGCCATGGCGGTCTTTGCCCTGTTCAGCGGTGCTTTGCCATGGCGGTCTTTGCCCTGTTCAGCGGTGCTTTGCCATGGCGGTTCTGGACTGTTCAGCGGTGCTTTGCCATGGCGGTCTTTGCCCTGTTCAGCGGTGCTTTGCCATGGCGGTCTATGGACTGTTCAGCGGTGCTTTGCCATGGCGGTCTATGGACTGTTCAGCGGTGCTTTGCCATGGCGGTTCTGATACGGACATTGGTGTGTGGCATGACGATCTCTACACTGGGCATTGGTGTGTGGCATGACGTTCTCTCCAATGGGCATTGGTGGGTGGCATGATGTTCCATCATTGCCCAGCGGGGCTATGGCATCCGGGCCCCTCCTGGGCTGTGACTCCGGTGGTGGTTTCTGGGCCAGTGACGATACTTGGGCCCTCCTGGGCTGTGACTCTGGTGGTGGTCTCTGGACCAGTGACGATACTTGGGCCCTCCTGGGCTGTGACTCTGGCGGTGGTCTCTGGACCAGTGACAATACTTGGGCCCTCCTGGGCTGTGACTCCGGCGGTGGTCTCCTGACCAGTGACGATACTTGGGCCCTCCTGGGCTGTGTCTCTGGCGGTGGTCTCTGGACCAGTGACGATACTTGGGCCCTCCTGGGCTGTGACTCTGGCGGTGGTCTCCGGACCAGTGACGATACTTGGGCCCTTCTGGGCTGTGACTATGGCGGTGGTCTCTGGACCAGTGACAATACTTGGGCCCTCCTGGGCTGTGACTCTGGCAGTGGTCTCCGGACCAGTGACGATACTTGGGCCCTCCTGGGCTGTGACTCCGGCGGTGGCGGTGGTCTCTGGACCAGTGACGATATTTGGGCGCTCCTGGGCTGTGACTCCGGCGGTGGCGGTGGTCTCCTGACCAGTGACGATACTTCGGCCCTCCTGGGCTGTGACTCTGGCGGTGGTTTCTGGACCAGTGACGATACTTCGGCCCTCCTGGGCTGTGACTCTGGCAGTGGTTTCTGGACCAGTGACGATACTTGGGCCCTCCTGGGCTGTGACCCCGGCGGTGGCGGTGGTCTCCTGGCCAGTGACGACGGTGCTGGCGGTTGTGTCTGGACCGCCGGAAATGATGGCGCACTTCTCCACCGTGACACTCACAACAGGCTGGCCAGACTTCCTCTGGACCTTCCCCACCTTTGTTGGAGTTACAGCTGACTCACCAATCCCCTTCAAACCCATGTCACTTGTTGTCCCATCAGGAGTCTTAGCACGGTCCCGTCGTCCACTCTCTAATTTTGGAGCCTTTACAGTGGGTGGGCTGCCAGTGCCTTGGCTCCGGGTCCTACTGCCTGCCCTGGTGGCCGGTGCACTCCACAAACTTTGAACAGGCACCACTGGTATTGGAGGCTTTTTGGCTGAGGCACTACGACGGGACTGATGAATTGGAGGGGGGGTATGGGGGCAAAAAGGTCAAGTTGACATAGGGACAGTTTCTGACGAACACTGGGATGGGTAGCTGGAGGGGGTCTGGGAGTGGAGGAAGAGGAGGTGGTTGTAGGAGGTGTCACTTTAGGTGTTTTGGGTGCAGGTGCAGGTACTGGAGGCTGTCGTGAGGTGGATGGATGTTGGGTGAGTGATTGCCGGCGTTTGTGTACTTTGGGAGGGGGCATCACAGACACACTGGGAGAGGACACAGGGGATGTGTAAATGGCAGTGGAGGTGGTGAGTGCAGGTGAGCGGCTTGTGGTGCTGGGTGTCCTGGTGCGAGTCCTAGTGGCTGTAGATGTGGTGCATGCAGGTGTGTGTGTAGATGAGACTGGGAGGGAGGAGGGAGAAGAGGAGGAGGGGGACACAGTGGAGACAGTGCATGTTGCTGTGTCTGTATGTGGGTGAGGCTTGCGTGAGTGCCTGTGGTGTGTGTGGTGCCTATGTTTGCTTGAGCTACATGTGTGTGTTGACTTGTGTTCATGCTGGTCTGTAGGTGTGCTTGGGATGGGCTGGGGTACAGGAGATTGGGTCTGGGTGGAGGAAGTTGGAGGGGGGAGGCTGGACACAGGGACAATGGCTGCCATCAGTGCTGAGGCCAGAGATTGCAGGGTTCGCTGAAGGACAGCCTGACCAGAATGAATGCCCTCCAGGAATGCATTAAAGTGTTGCAACTCTCGTTCTACACCCTGGATGGCATTCACAATGGTAGACTGCCCAACAGTGAGTGACCTGAGGAGGTCAATGGCCTCCTCACTGAGGGCAGCAGGGGTGACTGGGGCAGGGCCTGAGGTGCCTGGGGTGAAGGTGATGCCCACCCTCCTGGGTGAGCGGGCGCGGGGCGAACGCTGAGGGGCTGCTGGGAGGGCGGTGCTGGTAGGGGAGGTGGTGGCTGTACCTGTAGAAGTGGGGCGCACAGATGGTGCCGCCACCACAGGGGAGCTCCCATCGGCGGGCGAGTCCGTGTCGCTGGTTGGTGATCCGGTGGCCGACGTGAAGCTCCCCTCGCCCTCCGTCCCACTGCTGCATTCAGAGTCTGTGGTGTGGCCCTCCATGGCCATGTGGGATGCAGCTCCCTCGTGCTCCGGTGCCACTGTACCTCCGCCTGATGATGCTGATGTACAAAAGGACAGGGAGAGCAGGAAAAGGGGGGGAGACAGAAGAAAGAGAGTTTTAGTGCATGGCATCCCGCTACCGTTGGCGGACAAGACAGACGCAGCAGCCCCCTGCATTACGCCGTGCTCCTGCCCTCTGCACATGCAATTTCTGGGATATGGCCTACATGGCAATGGTGGACATCTGCGCACATGGATGCCACAGGGGCAACTATACCTCAACTTGGCACTCTGGTGAGGTGGGGTAGAGTGCCACATGGCCTACATTACGGAGGGGCCTTGCCTACCGAATTTGCCCTGGCCTAGGGACACCCAGAGCCCACCTCCCCCACCCAGACCCCTCCACTGCACGCAAAGTCAGCTGAATGAGGTTGTACTCACCCCCTTGTGTCTGCTGTGATGTCCTCAAGCGCCCATCCAACTCTGGGTAGGCCACCGCCAGGATCCGGAACATCAGGGGGGTCATGGGGCAACGGGCACCCTTCCCACTTTGGGAGGCCATCCCCAGCTGAGCCTCCGCCGTCTTCTTGCTGCAACGGCGAATGTCCTCCCATCTCTTACGGCAGTGGGTGCCCCGTCTCTGGTGGGCCCCCAGGGTCCGGACCTCCTTGGCGATGGCATGCCAAATGTCCCTCTTCTGGTGGACGCTGACCTTCATGACATGCACAAGGGAAGAGGTACATTCATTACCAACTGCACCGTCAATGTGAGTGGCCCCCTCCCTACTCTGGCCATGTGGCCCATTCATTCCCATGCATGAGTGTTCTATGTACTCTGCCCCCTTCCCTCTTCCACCCAGCCCTCTCCACCCAGGCCGAGCGCCTACAACGTGCTCCCTGTGTACTAACCTGTTGGTCTGGAGGACCGTAGAGTAGCGTGTCCTGGGGGAGGACCACATCCACAAGTTTCTCCAACTCCTGTGCAGTGAAGGCAGGGGCACTTTCCCCAGACGCAGCAGCCATCATCGCTTCCAGACCGAGGTCACAGCAGCACTAGCAGTGTAGGTCCTCTCCTGTTGAAGGTCAGGTATCTAGTGAGTGAACAGATAGAAAATGGCTGTGACGTCCGCGGCGGTTACGTCCGCGGCGGTGCGCATCATCACCGCCAGCGCACCTGTTCGTTGGCTCTTGGGACCCATAGGGTCCAATGTTAACCAATGCAGCATTGAGCCGCGGTCTACGACCGCCTACCGCGACGGTGTGCAATGCCAGCGCAGTTACCCCACAATCCCATTGTCAAAGTTTAGAGGTCAGGCAGCCGCCATTTCAGGGGCCCACATGGCTTCATTTACTACTGCGTCACACATAGCTAGGCCTACACTCAACACACATACAGGAAGGGTTTTGTGTCTGGTGTAGTCTTGTGTGTAACAGTGGGTACATACCTGGAGGATTAATGACTGGTTCTTCGCTGTTGTCCTTCGTAGGCACCGTCAGCTGGGACATATGAGAAGATGGCGGAATCCTCCGGTGTACCGACCGCTGGTGGACCTGTTGACAATGGAAGAAAGACATGTCATCGTCACCTACAGGTTTGACCGTGCCACTATCCAGGAACTATGTACCCAGTTGGAGCCAGACCTGATGTCACCGATCCGCCATCCGACTGGAATCCCCCCTGACGTGCAGGTGCTGTCAGTGCTCCATTTCCTTGCAAGTGGGTCACTTCAGACAACAGTGGCCATGGCATCAGGGATGTCCCAGCCTATGTTTTCCAACGTCTTGTCCAGAGGGTTGTCTGCCCTGCTGAAACACGTAAGGAGATACATCATATTCCCTCAGGTGGAGGATTTACCTACAGTGAAATGTGACTTCTATGCCCTTGGACATATTCCCAACGTCATAGGTGCCATTGATGGGACCCATGTAGCTCTGGTCCCCCCGCAGGAGTGAACAGGTGTACAGGAACAGGAAGAGTTATCATTCTATGAATGTCCAGATGGTCTGTTTGGCAGACCAGTACATCTCGCAGGTAAATGCTATGTTCCCTGGCTCAGTGCATGATGCCTACATCCTGCGCAATAGCAGCATCCCTGATATGATGGGTCAACTCCAGAGGCACTGTGTATGGCTATTGGGGGACTCTGGTTACCCCAACCTTTCCTGGCTATTGACCCCAGTGAGGAATCCCAGGACCAGGGCAGAGGAACGGTACAATGATGCCCATGGGCGGACTAGGAGGATTATCGAACGCACCTTCGGCCTCCTTAAGGCCAGGTTCAGGTGCCTCCATATGACAGGTGGATCCCTATTCTACTCACCGAAGAAGGTGTGCGACATTATCATCGCCTGCTCCATGCTCCATAATTTGGCATTGCGACGCCAGGTGCCTTTTCTGCAGGAGGATGATCCAGATTACGGTGTTGTAGCAGCTGTGGAGCCTGTGGAGCCTGTGGACAGTGATGAGGATGAAGCTGAGAAAGAAGAAAACGACAACAGGGATTCAGTCATACAGCAAATTTCCAGTGACACACAGGTGAGAACATTTTCTGGTTTAACATTACATTAACTTTCACACATCTACCTCTATCCTGTACCTACACTCACTATTTGTTGATTGAGTTGTACCCTTCCATTTCAGTTTCACAAGTGTGGTAACCTACTTGTCAACTGCTTGCATCCTTCAAGGGCTTGTGATGTGTGACATAGGTATGTTAGCCTTACAATGGGTAACCCATTATGACACTGTGATTGATAATACAAAGTACCAAATCATAGACTGACTCCAGATTTTTTGGTGTTTCAAGGGTGTTTATTTAAGTGCTCAAAAAATGAAGGGGGGTTGTAAAATGGTGATGGGTGATGGTGGAGGAATGTCCATGGCAGAGTCCAGTCTATAAGTCTCACAGTTGCACTGCCCATCTTGGCATAGGAAGTGGAGCTGGGGCAGTTCGAATATGGACAGGGTAACAAAGTGGGACAGTGTGAGGACAATCAGGGTGGTCTTATTTCCTGGCGGGGGTCTTGCCATCTTGCTCTGTCCTGTTCCTGGATCTCAGGGACCGCTTGCGTGGTGGTTGTCCATCTGCAGGGGGTGGGGTGCTGGTGTGGTGGTCCTGTGGTGGGGCGTCCTGTCCACTAGCGCCGGCGGAGGTGGTGGGCAGTTCATCGTCCATGCTAGTGTCAGGGGCCCCTTGGAGTGCCACGGTGTCCCTCAAGGTCTTTTGAATGTCCGTCAGCACCCCTACGATGGTGCCCAGGGCGGAGCCGATGGTCCTGAGCTCCTCCCTGAACCCCAAATACTGCTCCTCCTGCAGGCGCAGGGTCTCCTGCAACTTGTCCAGGACCGTCGCCATCGTCTCCTGGGAGTGGTGGTATGCTCCCATGATGGAGGAGAGGGCCTCGTGGAGAGTTGGTTCCCTTGGCCTGTCCTCCCTCTGTCGCACAGCAGCCCTCCCAGTTCCCCGGTGTTCCTGTGCCTCCGTCCCCTGGAACGTGTGCCCACTACCACTGCCCCCAGGTCCCTGTTGTTGTTGGGGTGGTGGGTTAGCCTGGGTGCCCTGTAGTGGTGGACACACCGCTGATTGACCTGTCCTGTGTAGGGAGGTTTGGGCCCGCTGGGTGGGTGCTGTGCTGGTGTTACCAGAGGGTGGCAGCTCGGTGTTGGGCTGTGGCTGGGCAAGGGGAACCGACTGTCCGGAGGCCCACAATGGTCCGGGCTGGTCATCAAGATCCAGTGGGGCAGAGCTGCTGTCGTCACTGTGGGCCTCTTCTGGGGGTGGAGTGGTGTTGTCTGGACCCTCTGGTGTGGTGACGGTCCTTCGGATTCCTGCAGGGGTATGAGAACATGATTATTGCATGTGTGTGTTTCATGGTGTGCAATGGGTGGATGTTTGTGTACCCCAGTGCAAGCATTCCTGTGTGGGGGCTTGTGTGATGATGGTTGGGGGGGTGTTCTGGGTATGTGTAGTGAGCATGCTTTAGTGAGGGGTGCCCATGCTTAGTTGTGTCATGCAGGGCTTGGTGTTGGGATGGGTGGTTTGTGTTGTGGGTAGATTAGTGAGGATTTGGGGTGATAGGGGAGGGTGTGAGGGTGGGGGTGTGTGATAGCATGCAGGTAGGGTGGGGGATGTGATAGTTAAGATTTGACTTACCAGTGTCCCATCCTCCACCGACTCCTCCGAGGCCCTCAGGATGCAAGATGGTCAAGACTTGCTCCTCCCATGTTGTTAGTTGTGGGGGAGGAGGTGGGGGTCCGCCGCCAGTCCGCTGCACCGCGATGTTGTGCCTGGATACCGTGGAACGCACCTTCCCCCGTAGGTCGTTCCACCTCTTCCTTATGTCCTCCCTATTTCTCGGGTGCTGTCCCACGGCGTTGACCCTGTCCACTATTCTGCGCCATAACTCCATCTTCCTGGCTATTGATGTGTGCTGTACCTGTGAGCCAAATAGCTGTGGCTCTACCCGTACGATTTCCTCCACCATGACCCTGAGCTCCTCCTCGGAGAAGCGGGGGTGTCTTTGGCGTGACATGGGGTGGTGTGTGTGAGGTGTGGGGTGGTGTATGTGGTGATGAGTGTGGTGAGTGTAGTGGTATTTGGTGTTTTGTGCGTGGTTGTTGTGTGGGTGATGGTGTTGTGTGCCTCTGTGTGATGGGGTTGTCAATAGCTGTGCTCTCTCTCTGACCTTCTCTCAGAATTTCTGGTTGTAGGGGTTTGTGGGTGATGTGGGTGTGTGTTTTATATTGTGTTGGGTGTGTGGGAGTGTTGTTTTCTGTGTATCAGGTGTGTGTATTTGGAATTGTCCAATGTGGCGCTGTTTTGTAGATGTGTGTGTATTTTGAGCGTGGCGGTGTGTACCGCCAATGGAATACCGCGGTTGAAAGACCGCCGCGTGGATTCGTGGGTCGTAATAGCATGGGCGTGTTTCTGTTGGCGTGGAGGATTTGTTTCCGCATGTTTATCGCTGACCTTTGGTGTGGCGGTGTTGTGTTGGTGTCTGAATTTCGGCAGATTCCGGGATGTGTGTCATAATAGCTGTGGGGGGTCTAGCGCGGCCGCGGCTGTGTATTGGCGGCCTTCTGCACGGCAGTAAGCGCCTTATACTGCCAATGTTGTAATGACCCCGTTAGTCTGAGATCAAAAGAGGCTGTTTTAAAATGTATAATTTTGAGTTATGTTACTGGAGCGGTAATAATGTGATAAATAAAAAATGGTGAGATAAGTGAAATATTAAGAAAAATGAAATTTCAAGGTAAAATTTAAAGTTCAATTTATGAAAATGAAGTACACTATGATGAATAGAAAACTCAATTCAAGATGGCGGCCTCATTGGTATAATGTTTTGTTACTTATGAAAAAATGGTCCTTTCTCTATGTTATGTAATTCGTAAGTGCACAGGGGTATTTATGTTGTTGAAATGTATTGGATGTAATCTGTGAAGCTATCTCCGAAACGCATTAGATGCTGCCATAAATTATATTAATAAAAGATTCGAATATCGAAGATAAAGTGAGCTCAGCATTTTTCTTCATAGAAATGCGGTTACGGCTGCAGGGGACTATGGGAAGGTGAAATGGAAATGATGGCCAGTCTCTAGCCCACCGAGATCTGCTGTGTTGTGGCACTTGGCAGAAAGCGAAAGGAGACTTTTGATATTTGTATATATATACATATTTTTGTTTTCCACTTTCCTCTTTCAATAAAATAGAGGATCAGCACTCCAAGGCATGTATTCTCTATAGTTTATTTGGAAGAAACAAGAGGAACGTGCTCCGGCATTCCTGCCTTCATCGGCCTGTTGGACGCCATCTTTGCTTACAATTTATATCTTATCACATGATCGTATCGTTTGGAATTATTCGAATCAAATGTGTTTTTTTAAGTCTATTTATACAAAATTAACTGCATTACAGTGCAGTTCATATTCTATTAATCACAATATATAACAATTAGGAATGTATCAAATTTAAAGCTTCTAGTTTGTGACTACGCCCAAAGAGGTCAAAAGGACCATGATAACTACAAAATATCTGAAAAAAGCCAATTGTATACACAAATATGCATTGTTATAATCCCTAACTACTTTTTACCTTCAATCACATTATGCTCTTATTAAAGACACAGCACTTAGCAGCATTTTAATCATAGTCTATAAAGGCAATGTCAAATAAATTTGCCATTGTATAATTTACATTAGTTCATAATTCCCTCGCTCATACATACAGTAAAAGCGGCTAAGCACCAAAGGTAATTCCATGATCACGACTAGTGATCAAACGTTTAACTAACAGTGCGCTACCACAAACCAAGTATAAAACAATACTTCAAACAGTGCAAATACTATTTTCACTACATTTGAACATACTCCTAATCACAATACACCAATATTATTCCTTATATTACCAATATCTCTATTCACCTCCTTAGGTGTATGTATAGCTCCTCACTCTGATTCAATCCATTTGGTTCCCTTTGTGTCAAATGTTATTATATATCTAGACTCAAGAATCCTCAACTTTTTCTCTCTATCCCCTCCTCTAGAGTCCTTCGGTATTCCATCTATTACACTGTATTTGAGATTCTTCGTATCTCCTCCATGCATCTCCTGAATATGTCTTGCCACTGGTTAAGTATCATCTTTATTCTGAACTGCTCTTAAGTGCTGCAAAATACGTTTATGCACTTGTAATTTGGTACTTCCTATATACATTTTGGGACAACTACGCTTCAAAGTATATATGACAAAGTCACTTTTACAGGTATACACTCCTTTGATCCTATGTAAGGTTTTATCTTTCATATCAACTGTTCTAATGCTTTCTCCATTCCTAAACGCCTTGCATTTAGAGCATTTGAAAAAACCTTCATTCTGATCCAACCAGGTCTTTCTATTATCATTCTGCCTGATGTCAGTTCTTACTAAAACATCCTGCATCGATTTTCCTCTACGGTAAGTAATTTGTGGGTTTTTCTTAATGTCTTCTATAATTGGGTCACTTCTCAGCATGTGCCAGTGTTTTTGTAATATCATTCGTACTTGTTTGTGTGCCATATTATAAGTAGTTATGAACTGACCAGTCTGCTGTTTATCTGATTTTCTCATCTTACTTTTAGGCATGTCAAATAAGATACTGTCTCTCGGATGTTGGCTTACTTTCCTGCTTGCATCTATTAATGTAGTGTTAGAATATCCTCTCTCTGTCAATTTTATCAACATATCCTTTTCAACCTCTGCAAAACTGTTGTCAGTACCACAAATGTATTTTGCTTGTAATATCTCCCCATATGGTGAGCTATGGTAATCTGTACATGGGCTGGTGGGAGGAGCAAGTTCTTAACAGTCCACCTTTAGACGTATGGAACGATTACATCATAATGTGGTTGCGCTACAGAGATGATATTTTTGTGATCTGGAAAGGAAATGTATAGAGTGCTGGAAAGTTTATAAATTACATCAATGTGAATGATCTGAATTTAAAATTCATGGGCAACATTAATACTCAAGAAATTCAGTTTTTAGATGTCAAGGTTATAATAGAAAAGGACAAGTTACAGACCACAATATATAGGAAACCCACTGCTGGTAATAGCTTACTACACGCTGCTAGCTTTCATCCTAAACCTTTAAAAGAAAGCATCCCATATGGGGGATTATCATTATTCTAATTACTCGGGGTATCCTCCCCACCTCCAAATACCTCGTAAGTGATTCTGTCTCCAACTATTTTGAAAGCTTAGATTTTGTCGGTCTTTCTAATCCGTACAATTATGTTTGCATATTGCCCACATCTTTGTTAACCTGCCCAGTACTGCTTGGTTCGCCTCCTCCATTTCCCGTAGCTTCAGCATGGAAGACCGTGTCTGTCAATTTTTTACTTGCTGCAATCTCCTCCTCCGCAATCATGTTAAAAACCGTAATACTGAGTGCTCACAGCCGTCAAGGCAGTGCTCCCCGTAGACAGCCCTACTCCTGCTATCGGGTCAGTGAAAATGTACCACACTCCCGCTGTGGGTAGAGTACACTTCATTGTAAGTGCCTTCTGGCCCCTCTGCACCCCTCTTGGGGCCTCTGCGCGGGAGGTGGGGTGGCCAGACGGTAGAATTAACTTTAAATTGGCAGCGTTCTGCCAGCTGGCTCCTGATTGTCGGTCGGACATGTGTGCGACACCACGCCCATCTCTGCAACCACCCAATGCATTCTCTGTATGTTTGCAGAAAGAACATGGCACTTGTGGGCAGTGTAAGTGCATAATACCTTTATTCAATTAAATCCACGATGGAAGAAAACATCAACGCATTTTGGTGCACATCCCCTCAAACACAAAATGGATCTCCATGTTTGAAAGAGTTTAAATACTTGTAATACAACATTATCTTCATGTCATAACCATAAATAATGGCTATCCCTTTGTTTTCACATATAAGCACCATCTTAACAGGGATCGACATTTCTTGAAATGGACTACAGTATAATCTAATAACATTGTGACTATTCATTTGCATGTTTATTTTCATTGTGTCAAAAAGCTTTTGTTGATTTTCTTTGTGTTTTTATTTTGATTTAGCCCCCTGGTGCTTTGGAAAGTTTCGAACATATGCCTGATGTTTCAACATTAATCAAAGCTTTATGTATTGTGGTGAATTTGCAGTATAATGGGCACAAAAGTGTTTATTTTCAATTGTCTAGTAAGCCTACATACCTTTGTGATCCCTGTCAAGATGTCATGTTTACAAAGATGTGGTTCAACACAGTGCTGCAAGCAAAGTTGCTGCTCTTTGTTGCATTACCTGAAAAGAGAAGAACTGTATCACCTCTTCAAACAAATGGTGCAGTTCTACTGTTTCTGGGCCATATGTAGGTAGGAAAAATTTTGCGAATCAGAAATAGCGACTCCATGCAAATCGCTATTTCCGACTCGCAAAATCAAATGCAAGAAAGACTCGCGGTACCAATTTGCAAGTTGCAGAGGTGTCGCACCGCAATTTGCGAGAAGCGTGTCACAAATTGCGACTGACTCGCAAATTGCCTGCAGGTGCAGCACAACAGTTGGGAAACCCACTTCCTGGCTCTTGGTGATGACATCAGAACCAGGAAGTCATCAAATAGACCTGGGAGGAGGGAGGACCACACCCATTTCAAACTGCTGAGCCACACCCAGGACAGAGGAGCTGCAGCAAACCATGGAGGAGACAGGCAGTGGTGACAGGAGGAGGAACATGGCATTTTCTGACAAGGAGTTGGAGGTGCTGACAGAAGAATGCTGCCTGCATCATGATGAACTTTTTGGAAAGGCAGCAATGAGTGTCCCAGACACTCAGAAGAAAAGAACATGGAACCAGATACAGGAGAAGATCAATGCCATAGGGGTGAGCCACCGCACCCTCGAGGAAATCCGCAAAAGGTGGTATGACCTGTGCTCCAGGACCAAGGAGAGGGTTGCGGAGCTCATGAGGGAGATCAGGGGCACCGGAGGAGGCCCATCCACAGTCCCACCACCCACAGCCATGGAAAGCATGGTGGAGCAGACACTGGAGCCAGAAGCCGTACTGGGCATGGGAGAACTGGACAGTTCAGCGCCAGGGACATCAAAAAGTGAGTATCATGAGATATGCTTTGACACCCACAAATGCAGTATACACACTATCCCAGTACACAGCAGCAGGCACCACCAGACTAGCTCCATTTCAGTCAAGCAACCTCTAGAATAGTGCATTATGGGCAATGTAGTACAGTAGTCCAAATATAGGCAAATGTTTTTTTATGAGGCATAAAACAGATGTGCGAGACTGACAGTGTATCCCCTATGCCCCACAGGTCTCCCACAAGACACCCCCAGCAGCGACATCAGGCAGGGAGAAGAACATGGGCCAAACCCACTGCAGGAGGCTTCCGGTGACATTGCAGGGCCCAGCAGAACACCACCAGGGTCCATTGAAGAACAACCGCAGGACGTGGGGGCAGCAGATACAACACCAGGGCCCAGCCCCACAGAGAGGCGCACAGAGCCAGCAGCTGGATCAGTGCACAGACGCCGGCGCAGTGTTCAGTCAGTGCCCCAAGATGACATAGGGGAAGCAGAGTTTGCGGGCTTGGAGGCATCGCTCATTCAGGGTCAGCGCCTGCAAAACAGACAATTAAGGTCCATCACCAGAACCCTCAATAGAATGAAGAGCACAATGTCACATGTGATGGCGAATGTGGAAAGTCAGTTCAACTGCATGAATGAACATCTGGGGGACTTAACACAGGCCATTCAACATTTGGTGACTGAGCTTGTGGCAGACAGAGCACATGCAAGACGCAGGGAGCCCCACACTGCCTCACGCTTTGACCGCCTGGCAGCATCTATTGGGCATCTTGCCACAAATACAACAGGCCTATCAAGGTGTACAGTCAGTCTCCAGGTGGAACTTGGGCACTTCGCAGGGGATGTGGTACGAGAACTTGGCCGCATCAGCCATGCGGTGGACCTTATGGAGAGCAGGCAGGCTGCGAGGGGCACAGGGGAGACCCTTCAGGACAGCGAGGAGGAGTCGACCATTAGTAGTGTGTCTGCCAGCGAGTCCGTGTGCTACGGAGTAGCAGTGTACGGCAGGGGTCAGGGGACCCACCAGGGATGAGCCATGGTGGCCGCACTAGGAAGAGGGTATGAGCCACCAGACTGTACTGTCAATAAGGCATATGACTTATAATGTGTATTTAATGCAAATGGACAATTCCTGACTGTGACATACCACAACTTTCTTTTTGCAGATAGTTGAGAAATAAAAAGGTTTTGTTTGTTTCACTACATAACTGGGCTATGTGTGTCTGACATTAGTGAGTGTGGTGACAGTTGTCACGTACCTGCCAAAGTATTGGGTTGCAATGTGGTTCTGTCTCTGTCTGCCCTCATATGCGATGCTTCTATCCCCAGGCTGTCGGCGTGGTAGCTCTTGCTCCTCATCCTCCGTGTCTGTGTCTTCAGGGGTGAGATGTAGCCCACGTCTGGTGGCAATGTTGTGGAGGATGGCACAGGCGGCAACTATCTTGCATGCTGTTTCTGGGGCATACTGGAGTGCACCTCCACCTTTGTGGAGGCATCTGAATCATGCCTTTAACAAACCAAACGTCCTCTCAATTATAGTTCTGGTCCGCCGATGTACAATGTTATATCGCCTCTCGTTCTCATTGCCAGGTGTTAGGTACGGGGTGAGTATCCATGGTCTCAGGGCTTTTGCACTGTCACCTGTTGGACAAAAAAGGCAAATTTAGCAGGGCATCACAGGGTTACACAGTGACCTGTATGTATGGCTTCAGAGTGTAGTCAGAAATACCTAATAGATATCCGTCCACAAACTCCCCACGTTCTAGGCGTTGGTGTATCCCACTGTGCCTGAATATGCAATGAGTCATGTATACTCATTGGATATTTAACTACAATGACATTATGGGCGTCACATACCACCTGGATGTTTAGTGAGTGGGTGCATTTCCTATTGCGGAACACATATTCCAGATTTGCAGGTGGGCAAATTTGTATATGTGTCCCGTCCACACACCCTATTACATGGGGGAAGTTGGCAATTCTTTAGAAGTCCAACTTGGTGCTGTTAATTTCCGCCTCATTCCTGGGTAGGTATATATATATCTGGACATGTGTGTGAGTATGGCATCTAGGAAACATCTGAAGAATCGTGAGAGTGCACTTTGGGATACCCCACCTGCCACAGCAATCAACCCCTGACAGCTACCCGAGGCCAAGAGGTGCAGTGAGCATAGCACTTGCACATGTGTAGGGATGGCGCTGTCGCGCATTGTCTGTCGTTCAAGCTGAGGATTCAGTAGTTCAATTAATTCTAAGATTGCAGCACTGCTCAGTCTCTATTTGTCATATACCTCCTCCTCAGTTTGTTGAAATAGTGTCTGCCTGGCTCGGTATATCCTCTCCTGTCTCTGCCTCCTCCTCCTTTGCTGGGCGGCCTGGACTTTCCATCACGTACAGTTCAGCCATTTTGAGTAACCCAGATGCCTTCTGGGTCTCCTTTTATACTTTGGTTCTGGTTACCACCTGCTCTGAATCAGTGGTAATCTGGATGTGCAAAATGGTCTTTTTTGCGACTAGTCGCAATTTGCGACTGGCTTTTGCATATGGTTTGCGACTCGCAATTTGCGACTTCCTATTTGCGGGTCGCAAAATCAGGTCACAAATTTTGCGAGTCGGTAATGGATTGCATCACTATTTGCATTTCGGAAATGGGATTTTTGCATCCCAATTTGGATTTTGCAAGGTAGCAAATAGCGAATCGGGCCATTAGCGACTCGTAAAACTTTGCTACATCTGGCCCTCTGCTCTCTGGCATACTTTAGGCTGTTTGGCACAAATGCAGGGACCCTTGCAGTACAGTGAAAGGGTGTCTGTGTTATGGCCAGGATAGCTTGTGTGATGGAAGGAGTGCCTTCCTGTACAAAACTATCTTTTGATATGTATTTCTCTTTATATGTGTGCTGACTGCACCACACATGCAAGGAAGAAGCAATCAGCATAAATACAGATTTATCCTCATTCCACAGCCTCAGGCAGCCACAAAACTTTACCACAATCCCATGTCTACAAATCTTTGCAAATATGGGTTTGCGTCAAAATCCATTGGTGGATTGTGAGAGAACAGGGATCATTGCAGAGGCCCCCTAACTTTTTGCCCTCATTTTCCACTTTTTGCTGGTGTTTTCCTGACTCTGATGGTGCCCTGAATACTGCTAACCAGTCCCAGGGCGTGTGCTCTGTGTAAAATCAGTATGCAAATTAGGCTAATTATAATTGACTAAGTCAACCTACCTATAAGTCCCTAGTATGTGGTAGGGCATGTAGGTTTAGGGACTCCAGCATAGGTAGTGCACCGCACTGCTGAGGTGCCCAGGGTCATTTTAAAGGCAGGCCTGCCTTGCTGGCTGCTTTTAAATTAAAGTTACATGCAAATTCAACTTTGGAATTTAAAGTAGTTCCAAAGTCTTAAAATACCTTATTTTTACAGAGAGGTCACCCCTAAGGTGTGCCCTATGTGCCCCTAGGGCTGGGTGCCATGTAACTATAAGCAGGGACCTTATAAAAACAGTTTTATAAGCCCTGGTGAGGTAAAACAGCCAAATTCGTTTTTCCCTCAGTGTAGTGAATGGCCTCCATACTCTCGAATGGGGAGACTTTATTTTAATTTTAAAAGTCCCCTTAAGTAACAGATACCAAGAGTTTGGTATCAAATTAATTGTTTTAATAAATCCCACAACTACCAGTTGTGGGATTTAATATAACTTGTTCAGGTTAAGAGTTTTAAACTTTACCTGAAAAGTTGCCAACTTCAGCCCTGCAGTGCTTTTGCTGCTGTGCTCTGATTGGCCAGCCTCTGGTAGCCTGGCCAGACTGCCTTTATGAGGTGTGAAGTGGCCTGGCTTCACACAAAGAGATGTGCCCGTGAGAGGAGATCTCCCCTCAGAAGATGGTGAAGCAGGAAGGGGGAGGGCTGCCAAACTGGTCTTCAAAGGCAGGGAAGGACATTTGGAGCAACCCAGGAACACCCCCACTTCCTGCAAACCCAGACAAGTAAGTGCCCCCTTGATTAGATTAGGAGAGGGCAGGAGAGGGGTGTGTTTATGATTTTTAGTCACACCAGTGGGTGGGCTCAGCCAGATGTAACCTCCAAAAATCACTTTCAGCCATAATGGATAAATTGGTTTTGGATTTTTAAACTGCTTCATGTGTTTTATTTAATTACTGTTTTGTGATATTTGAATGCTTTACACTCTGTCTCCTAAGTTAAGCCTTGACGCTCGTTGCCAGGTTACCAAGGGTTGAGCTGGGTTTAATTTACTGACACCTATCTGGACCTAAGTGGAGGTTAGTGGCCTATTGCTAAATCTAGGTACTTACCTGCCCTTACTAATAACCCATTTTCCAACATGGATGAATGAGAATGCCCATTCACCCCCCATTGAAAGCCCACCTAAAGCAAAGTATTACAAGCAGTTCAATGCTGCAATGTTACTTTTTCTTATAAAACCGTGTAAATTGACATTTGCAATGCTTGGTAAATATGAAAAAGGATTTTGTGTCAGGGCTGAGTCAAAAAACGTATACAAACCCAGATGCGCAATCTTTGTAAATCTAAACCTATATTAAAATGGGTTTGTGTCAAAATCTATGGATGGAGTCACAGGAACGTCCATGCACCACCCATGAAGCCTATACCTGACGCAAAGTAACACAAGCCATCTCAATGCACTGCATTAGTTTTCTTGCAAAGTCATAAAAATCTGCATTTGTGTGGCTTTGTAAATACCAAAAAGGATTTTACATCTGGGCTGCATAAAAAAGTGATGCAACCATGATACAAATATTTGTAAATCTGTTATTAAATATATTTACGTTACAGGTCCAAAAATTAACATGATAAAACCTCATAGTGAAATCAGGATGACAGGAAAAACCAACATAGACTCCACAGGCAAACGTCAGTGTCCCGAAAACGACCTACCAAAATAAAAATGTATTAATTTGGGAGTATTATACCCAAAATAGACCCCCCTTTAGATTGCACTCCTGAATAGATGGGTTGTACTCGATGCAGCAATGTATGTGCTAATTTTAGAGCGATGTAATTGTATTTTCTGGACAGCTTAAACACATGGTGGTGGGAATAAACATGTTTTGATATTATGAATATTTCTCCGAGGGCCCCGCACCCACCCTCACACAGGGTTCACTTGTGGGGACAAGGAGCCCGCAAAATCTGAGAAATACAAGAAATTTCACACTATTTTGCACTGCACTACTCAGGTTGAAAATGTGTTGCAGGAGATATTTCGTCTTGAAACAATCAAACTTGTTATATCTCCCGTGACATTTGAATGTGAGGTATGTTGTGGCTTTTAATTTTCACTCAAGATATAGCAAAATTAATTTTGCATCATTTGCCACACTACCTGCAAAATTACACAAAAAAATGTGATTTCTACACCACAAAAATATAAACCTAGATACATATATTTCGTAAGACACACTGTCGTACGCCATCACTGTTATTTACACGAACACCCCAATGGGCAGTGGAGGAGTGCTCATGTTTTGCAACACAACAGATCTTATTATGCTTCCTTCTCATCCATTTTGAGAACCTGGAAAGGCTATGAGTGATGTTTGTTATGTGCTGAATTTTATATCAAATATTCTGATCTTTAACAAGCGACTGTGGCTGATGTTCTGGCCACATGGTCCTAGCTATCATGGAAACTTCTAAATCATATCATCGAATGTAGAAAATAATCCAGGCCTCATCTTTTCAGATGTTGAGGACAGCCGTATAACTAAAATAAAATTATATCACTATGGTACGCTTGTAATTAATATTCCTTGAAGTCTCCGTTGTTTTGGAAAATGGTCAGGCCGTCTTTTATGTGTTGGCAAACGTTGCATGAATTGCGTGTCAAGCCTCTCCTGATTAGCAAAGGCACCGATGAAAAACGCACTGCTCCTAACTCATTGTTTATGCAGTAAAAAGCCTGCTCCCGACGAGTTGTGAAAGAATGATAAACACAGATTGTTTCCTACATTGTTGTCTTTATAATGGAGCAGTGGAAACTTTACCGTGGGAGATCTCGAATTGTTATAGTTAGTTCTGAATTGTGGCTTTGTGGTTACTGTCGGAGACTATCACGAGGGAGACAACGGTGCCGACTTCAGTGAAATCACATTGGCTGTTTAGCTTTAGTGTGCACGAAAAAAGCATCACTCAGAGCAAAAGCTCAATGAACTAATTATCCATCAGCCAAGAAGATATATAAGGCACACCAGAATAATTGTTCCCAGAGAGCCAATAGGCAGTGTGAGCTGTGAGCAGTGTGCGCACTGCGGGGCATATTTATACTCCGTTTGCGCCGAATTTGCGTCGTTTTTTTCGACGCAAATTCGGCGCAAAACTAACGCCATATTTATACTTTGGCGTTAGACGCGTCTAGTGCCAAAGTATGAGGAAAGAACGTCATTTTTTTGCGTGAACACCTTCCTTGCGTTAATGAGATGCAAGGTAGGCGTTCCCGTCTTAAAAAATGACTCCGAGGCATGTGCGTGGTATTTATACTCCCGGGCAAAAATGACGCCCGGGAGTGGGCGGGGCAAAAAACCCCGCATTTGCGCCTCTTTTTAACGCCTGGGTCAGGGCAGGCGTTAAGGGAGCTTTGGGCTCAGAATGAGCCCAGAGGTGCCCTCCCCTGCCCCCAGGGACACCACCTGCCACCCTTGCCCACCCCAGGAGGACACCCAAGGATGGAGGGACCCATCCCAGGGAAGAAAAGGTAAGTTGTGGTAAGTATTTTTTTTAAAAAAAATTGTGGCATAGGGGGGCCTGATTTGTGCCCCCCTACATGCCACTATGCCCAATGACCATGCCCAGGGGACATAAGTCACCTGGGCATGGCCATTGGGCAAGGGGGCATGACTCCTGTCTTTGCTAAGACAGGAGTCATGTTAATGGCGTCTGGGCGCCCAAAAAAAATGGCGCAAATCAGGTTAAGACGATTTTTTTGCCTCAGCCTGACTTGCCCCATTTTGGGACGCCCAAACGCCATTTTTCCCTACGCTGCCTGGTGTACGTCGTTTTTTTTCACGCACACCTGGCAGCGCCGGTCGGCTAACGCCGGCTAACGCCATTCAATAAATACGGCGCCCGCATGGCGCTTCAGAATGGCGTTAGCCGGCGCTAATTTTTTGGGCGCAAAACTGCATTAGCGCAGTTTTGCGTCAAAAAGTATAAATATGGCCCTGCATGCCTTTGAAGCAACGTATTGTGGATTTTTGGACATTGCTCCGAGAACAATGACATTATCAAAACAAGGTGAAAAATACCTATTGGGTAGAAAATCTCAAAATTATGCCTGTCAATACAGATGTAACATATTCTGTGCAATACAGCAAAATGTGTGGAAAACAATAAAGAGAAATAAATATCCAGATCTTCCAATTTTGCACTCACTACGATGACTTGTTTAATAAAACTATTTGCACAATATGGTGCGTTGTCAATTCAAGCACCACACATACAGAGAGAGGAAACAATATCAAAGTGAGGAGACAAAACACGAATAGAAACCTTTTGCAGAAATATCCCTGAATGCATTTAAGTTTAAGAATATTTACTTATTTTATTGGCTGCATCTCTACCAAGAAATTTTGAATATGTATTTATTCGAGGTTTTTTGAATAGCAATATATTGCTATTTACAACTCCTTTACATACATGTAAAGAAGATTTTTTTACATCTGAAATGTCCATCTTATTGAAACGAGAGAGCGTTTTTGAAGACCAGGGGCCTGATTTAGAAATGGTTTGTGAGTTGGAAACCACCTGCAAACTGGTTAGCAACTGCAAAATGGACTGTTCGCAATGTAAGAGATTCTCATAGTGTTTCTTAAAATTGCACACCATGCTAAATATTCAGCAATTTCTTATTTTAGTGAAAATTACTGAATCGTTAGAGCCACTTCCAAATAACAAGTCACTTTTTTGATTTTCAAAGCATTCTCAACACATAAATTTGGAAAAAAACTGCGCTTTTCACATGGGAAATTTCATGCAATGGAAACAGACGGCAACCAGGTGGAAAGTATTAAAGGGGACGCAAAATGCAAATTGAAATCTATCACAATGGCTGCACCCTGTGCTGTAGTAAGGAGGACCCAACTTCTGCGGGCTCAACTGAGGATGAGGAGAGAAATAGTGAATTTGAACAAACTGATGAGGAGTTTATGCTACATGCAGGCTTACAAAACAGGTTATTTTGAGCTTAATTATTGAGTTGGAACTTGTATTAAGCAGGCCTACCCAGCACAGTGTAGCAATACCTACTAGACATTCAGGTTTTATGTAGTGTTTGTTAACTGCCAACGAACTGTGACTGTTGCAGATGGAATTTCACAAAGTACTTTTATAGGGATTTCAGGAAATTTCTAGAGCCACGTTGGCTCAAATTATTTTCCATATTTCTTTCCCTAGAGCCATGCAGAGTTTGAAAGTACCCAGGAACACAATTACCGCAAGGGCCTGGTTGTGTTGAAGGTACACATATTTTACATTTCCCTCTCTCTGACACAGTGCCAACATTCATGAAACATATAAGTAGTATGCAATGCAAAATGTCTGAGCAATGACCTAGTTGCACAATACTGTGGGAGCACTCATGAGTCCTATACTTTTAGATACTGTGGATTATATGAGCGGCTATCCAAAGAAGAGTTTGGACATGGCTGGCCGTTTAGCAATTTTTATGAAACTGTTGGTTTATTTTTCAAATGTATTAAGGAACAAGTACAAAACCAGTTGAGTTCATTTCCAAATGACAATGTATGCTCCTGAAAGCCTTGGCTTCTGACTCCTTATTAACATCCTAGAACCCTGAGACAAAGGTGATACAATGGTGCCTAGAGATTAAAAAAAGGAGCATTTTAGAGAGAACTTTAGGACTTCTTTAAGGCAGATTTAGATCTCTCCGTAATTGTGGGGCTTCCCTGGAACATGACAATACAATTTGCTGTAAGATAATAGCAACATGTGCTATGCTACGCAACTTAGCTGTGCGCAGGAGTCTACCTGTGAAGACTGCAGGTGATGATTTTGAAAAGAACAATGAAGAAATCCCCCCTCGCTTGCCATCTTCAGGACCGGACGATGCAGAGGGACATGCATGTCGAGATGATGTTACAAATGAATACGTTTAAGGTCAATAAATCAATTTGTAACAAATGTAAAGAGAAACATAAGTCAAGATGTGTCACTTGCTAAACAAAAATATTCAGTTTAATCACAGATTCCAAAGAAGTTGACAAAAATATACAATATAACTTTTATTTTTTAAATAAATGTGGTCTTTCATTTTCCAGAAATAAAATGAACAAATGCGGCTTTATTTCAATATAAGACTTATCAGAATTTCTGTTAGTATTTATGCCTTTGACATCCAATACTTGGCCTTAGTTGAGAACGGTGGTTGGTGCTTTCTTGCCGTTTCACACTTTGGCTTCTAGTGTTCCTAGATGTTAAAGCCTCGCCAACAGATATACTGAACACACTTGAGCCCACCTCAATTTACCCTAAAGAACTTGGTGGCCTTTTTCCTGCACTAGCTTTTTGCATTTTTTCAAAGGTGCTGGCTATTTGTGCCAGGCTCTTTGACGTCACCACAGCCTACTTTTCCACAGAATATCCAAATGTATATAGACAAGTGTTTGTCTATCACTATTGACACCGGTGTCAAGCAGTCTTGGGCCATTTGAAGAGCCATATCTTTTATAGCAATTGTTAAGTCCTCAAACAAAGTCCTCACAACCCCATTGCTTTCTGTAATAGCTCACTCTAAATTTCCCACACTTCTACTTAATTCAGATGTTGCTCTTTGCTGCTTTCGCTGTATTTTCGGCATGGAGTGCTCGAAAACATGAAATTAAGCATGAGTAGATGATACCTCACTTATATCTTGCCTCCTGGACCTTCCAGTCTGTCTTTTAGGCCTTCTTCCTCTGTGCACTACTGGAGCTGATGGTAAGCTTTGGTCTTCATTGCCAGCTGAAGTGGCATTGGTTGTAGTGTGCTCTACAAAAGTAGATGTTTTTAACTGAGTGCTTGCTCCACGTTCTGTGTCAGTGGTAATGTTAATTCAAGTTTTTGTTTGTTGAAATTCAATGGGCGATGTTGTTCCACTCCCATCCTCAGTTTCAGGTTTGGTATTATTAGTAGGTTGATCTGTAGCAAGTAAAGAAATATAGTGAAAGTACTTGTGATGTTATTGCTTTTTAAAAGTAGCAATGCTTACACCAATACAATTATTTTCTTTACAGGCATCATAATTTCAAACATCACCAATGGTGACGTTCAGTTCCTATTTCATAAGCCACAAAATGTCAATGTTAATTTGCTGTGGTAATGTTTAATACTAGTGGAGGGTGCAATGTTTCCTTACACCGACAGAATTGGTGGAATTTGATGACTCTGCACTACTCTTATAACATGGAGTTCCTCCCACATTATGCTAGTCACCTTGGGGATGATTTATTTTTTCCTGTGGGGCTCCAGAAATGCAAGCTGGCGAGCACGAACAAGATTTTGGTGTCCCCAAGCGTAATTTTGTAATGTGGGTGGGCGCTGAGCCATGAGCAGTCACAGTCAGAGGGTTGCTTCTTTAGTAATATCTATGCTTCTTGAGTAGATTTGCTACTGGTTCTAAATTGCAGCACAATATACCGATTTTCTGAACTTTGAAGAATCTCACAGAGTGTTTATGTAACTCAGCAGAATTCCGCAGAATCCACCCCTAGTAAAAATATCATATCTTCCTTTATGCCTTCTACCCAATGTACCATTCATCTTTTTTCCTGATCAAGGCATGAAAGGTGGGAGAGAATCCTATAGAATAGAAATAGGAACAGAAAATAAATTGGGCAGACGGCAGTTGATGATGATGGACAGATGAATGAATTTGGGGATTCATAGTCAAAATTCAAGCAGAGGTCAAGGAATATATGTGGCCAGGAGGGATATATTCAAGACAGGATATGGATTTGGGAGCAGTCAGGTTTTAGATATACACCTTGTTATTTCTGTCTCAATGGAAACTGAAAAATCATGGAGTCATGCACTGGATTCCTGTGAGGCAATCTGCCCTTTTTAGCCCTAAGATTAGTGACTAGGTGGGGGAAGGAGAAACAACTGACATCACTGAACAGCTGACAGCTAAGCCTGAAAGAAAGGTGATATGACCTAAAAAGGTAATGCAGAGTGAAACGAGAAAAGGTTTGATTTTGAGAAAGACCACAGGTAAAATGCAGGGTGCACATTTGGAAGAATGACATAAAATCAATAACATGAACCAGAAAATACCATGTTAGTAGTATGCAGAAGGGACACATGGGGTAAACTGCATGAAAGTTTGTACAATGGTTTACAAGTGTGAATATCTACAACAGATGTTTGGAGTGAACGGTAGTGAAGAAGCTGGAAACGTTTGAGACTGGTTTAATGAAGAGTGTGAAAAAGAGATTTGTTGAATGTAGAGTGTGAAGAAGCCCATTAGAAGAAGTGCTTTGAATACAAGAGTCCGGGATCTTTTAGATATAATAGCAGAGATACACTTTGAAAAAAACAACAGGATCAGCCAAGGGTTTTAGGCAATTTGATGAATATAGCTGTTTTGAAGATGAGATGATCGGTATTGCCAATTCACTATGAATCAAGTTGGTTAATGGCTAAGTAAGGTGAATCATCATTCACATTTTACAGATTGTATCTCCAGTGTGCTACTTCTCTGGTTCAAGTAATTAGAGCTCACAGACACTGTCCTTGAAGAAAATCCATTTTACTTTCAATGAAAATACCAAAATATCCTGTTTGTTTGGCAAAATACTTTAAGTGCAGCTTTTCCCAGGGCTTAATTTGAGCAAGTGGTTGTCAGTGAAGTTCACCGGTACTAGTTTTCAGGTACGGGCAGTTATTTTTACTCATCAGACTTTCACCCAGAACAACATAGAGAGAGGAAAACACAAAAGGTGGGGTGGAGAAAGATATAAAACAGTGACAAAGGGAGACAATAGAGATGAAAAGCAACCAACAAGAGTGGGACAAAGGGACAGGGAGTGTATGGTAGTGGATTAAAGAGGCAGGAGGTGAAACTAAGACTACAAAGCCTTGGTATTTGATACCCCTGATATTCATAGAGCCAACTGGGGGGTTTTGAGCAAAGGTTTGAGAAGTGGCACTTAGGGGCATATTTAACGTCCTGGGCGCTACTGGAGCATCACTTTTTTTATGCTCCGGTAGCACCAACTGCCGACCCATAACAATGAGAGGCTTTTCATGGCCTCATAGATATTGAATAAGGCAAGGCAGTGCAAGTCGCTGCGTTGCCTTACTCTGCCTCAGGGGCGTTCCATGAGCATTATGGTGGGTTTTCCCATGCAACAACCATGGATTTAGATGCATTCCTAGATCCACAAGGGCGTGTAAACCTGAAAATGTGTCAAATCTGTACACCCCCCCAGGGGAGATATCTTTATTTCTCCTAGTTTTGTCATCTTTCTATGTGTGCTGCGTTTTGCAGCACACATAGAAGCAGGAAAACGCCTCCATGGATTGTTTGTGTGCAGGAAGATGCCCCTTCCTGCACAAAAAAATCATGTATGCAATGCAGGCACCCTTGCTGCACCATAGCGTAGTGCCTTCATTGGTGCTCTGCTGCCTAATAGGCACCAACGCAGGGGAAAAGGACAAAAATGCATTGTATTTCATAAATACGGTGCATTTCTTCTCTTTAGTTGTGGTGCTGGGCAGTGCAGAAAAAAGATAGGAGGATCATCTTTGGCACTAAACTGACTCCACCACTTTGCGTTTCTTATAACCACTAGATAACTATGCTGTCATTCTAATTTGGAACTCGCCTGCCACCTTCTACCAATAGTTCTATTTTTCAGTTTTCATTTGCACCAATCAAAGACTTGACTATGATGATTCATACAAGATAAAATAGCTTTCCAGTGCAAAATTTTGTGGTATCAAAGTATCTGATATGAAATTTACACATATTAATAGCTTTTATTACTAGTATTATTTAATAGTGTGATACTACTTGATAAGAGAACCCTAGATAGAAAAGGTCTGGCCTGTGAGGAGAGAAGAAAGGGCAGTTATGCAAATAAGCAGAGCACTGTGATTGCTTAACAACAGCAGTACTCAAACAATACTATAATTTCAGAATGTAAGGCATGTAGATGCTTTATGCTTGCAGCCAGATTTCCTGTAACATCCCCATATATGATGACATTTAGAGGATCAGAGGTACAATGGTGGCTCAGAACAAATGAAGAGCCTCCTTCTAGTAAAATCCCAGATGACTTGATGTCTGAGAGGTTCTGTTTTTGTGAGCACAATTTATTTTTGTCCTTTGACTTTCAAACGTTCATACAAATCTTCATTTGCAAGTTCTGTAGCATTGTTGCAATGTTCCTTAAAGAATATACTCATGTTCCACAGAGGAAAGAGAGTAGTGCATCAAATTCTCAAATCCATAGTTAGGAAGCCCCATTGCTCGGAACTCTCTAACATTTTGAAAAACGTAGTGGTCCTATCTACAGTTTAACGTTGGAGGGCCATGTAAGGCAATGAGTGAACTAGTTATGCTTTGCAGCTTTTTACCCATTCTGAGTCCCCCACTGCCTGCTCAAACATCTTGTAACCTGACCAGCCTAATCTTCCTATGCCAACACCAGATGACTAGGTCCTCCAGTATGAATAAATGAATGCCTGTAGTTTTTTACAGACCTGGGACCATATTTCAAAAAGTACCCATGTGGTGCAATGGGGATGTGAACCTGCATTTTGCACCCTTAATCACTTTGATATTGTGGAAGTGGCTTCAGAGCCTTCTACTGCTGCTTCTATAATACAAATGGTGTAGGCATAGTCTCAATACAACATCGCCTCATTTTAATAGTGGGGACTCCATGCAGATGATGATATCCTTCATTTTTGTGTACTTACCCTATTATAGATGTTGGCAGAGTCAAAGAGACTGGAAAGAGGTGCACTGATTAGGAGCCACATAGAGTTGGCACACAACTAGTACAGACCCAGTTTTGTGAATGCAGAAAACCACTTTGAATTTTCCATTGTCTGCAGCACTAACAGTAAGGTCAGTTTTTGGCAAAGGAAATAAAATCAAGCCACACTTCAGTGACAAATACAGATGTATTCTCAATACCATCACCAGACATTTGAATGCGGCATGGTGACCATCAGATGGATCCGTGCATTGGACTGCTATGAGAAGAATGGTGGTCAAGGAAGAAAACTCTTTCTGCATCTTAGCCATTGTTTTTTTTTTGCTTTTCACGTGACAAGCTCCAGCTTTGGAAATTTGCATCTTCATAATGAAAAAACCTTTGCTGAAATTATCCACAAACATGGCTCCCACTCTGCTATGTTCAGAATCTTTAGTAGAGCAGCCACAATAGCTGCTCTTCTGAGGGCACTGAGATCCCCACCTGGCTTGTGGGATCTCTAAATTTGGTAGTATAGCTTATCCTTTGCCCAAAATTACAGACACTAGTGCACATACCTCTCTCCAATTACCTTTCAGAACAACATTATCAATTCCTCGGGGAGAGAGCAGTGCACTCCAATAACCAGACACAGATGGAAGGCTGTAGGGATAGATAGATATACTTTTATTGCATAACTAATACAAATTGTTGCAGTCACCAATATACATAAAAGGGTAAAATTGATAAGCCAGAAAAAAACAACAGGATTTCTAACTCACACAGAGTAAAAACAATGGTACCTAGCTGAGTCATTAGAAGCCAACTTAGATGTCTGTTTCATAATGTGGGTGATGACATGAACTGTCCTCTCAAACTCCGTGCTGTCTATAATGTTCTGCCTCTAGGCTGTGCATGAGGGTACAGTTAAAAAAGTTGTTTAGTCATGAGCTAAATAGCTCCCACAGCTTTCAGTTTGTTAGCACATGCTTTGACAGTAGTTTCCGAATTTAAAATGAATTTTGCTACACATGCCCTGAGCTGATATGTCAGTCCTTTGAGTGTAAAAAGTCTTACTGATGGAATGCACATAGCCTGCATTTCCTGTTTTGTGAGGGTTGGAGCCATTTTGGGACCGCATGCAGTGAGGGGAGTAGACCAAACCTGGCATGCAGCATCTTTAATTTTAGAAATGTATTTTGTGTTCCTCCCAGGCATGTCTGTACTGCCGGTGCCTTCTATGTGTTGATAGTCATCCATGAGTGGGAACGTGACCTGAACTTCTCTTTGCCTTTAATCTACAATAGCTGTTTGATTTGCTTATATTTGCTTATTTATGAGTTTCTTAAATGATTTGTGCAGTAAGGTCTTTTGCGACAGCTGTTCTGCCTGTAGTTGCTTGATTGCTAAGGCAATTTTGTCAGACCAAGAATTTGAATCATCCGCCGGGTACAGGCTTGATTCCTCCCAGATTAGTGCTTTTAGTGTGTTTGGGGTGCCTGTCTTAATAGAGAGGCATATTTCAGGATTGCTTTGTTCTGTGTTCCAGGACTTGGTCTCGTAGCCCGAATTCCAGTCTGATTTGTGCCGGTGAAGAACTGTGTTGTGGGCGGAAAAGAAATTGGAACACTTTACTCTGGGCAATTTTCAAGAAATCATTACATTTGCAGGAATACATTTCTAAACCGTATATCAGGTAGGGCAAGAACTTTGCCTTCATCATCGTGAGGAGCGGGCTCCAGTTTGGACTTTGCAGGTTCGTGGATACATTTTGAAGGGCTGTGAGATGCGATGCCACTCTGGCTTTTAAGATGTTTAAATGCAAATGGTGAGACCACCTGTCCTGCAACCAGACTCCCATATATTTGTAGCTACTACTTCTGCCCAAGAGCTGGTTTCCACAGAGTCACTGATTTTTCTTTATTAAGCACTTGCCGAAGATGACCACCTTGTTTTTTTCCAGGTTTAACAGCAGCATGCCCCATGCCTGAAAGGTTCAAGAGGACAATGACATCTGCATAAAGATGTGCTGTTAGAAGTTAGTTCCCCAAGTTGGGGGGATGGGAACTGGCAGAGTTCAGATATGCACACAGATCTGGAAGATATAAATTGAATAACATTGGGGCTAGTAGGCAGCCTTGCTTTACTTCTCTTCCGATCGGAATTTTTGCAGACACGCTTCCATTGCTGCCAACTTTTATCCTAGCCAAGTTATCAGAATATAAGAGCTGAATTCCTTTTAGCAAATTTGGTACCACTATTTTTTTCCACAATCTGTGCCTTTCCAAAGAGTCAAAAGCTTTAGGCAGGTCCCGAAAGCAGGTGTAAAAGGTCATTTTCTTTTTTGTGTACTTTTCGGCCAACATTGCTAGTGCTACCAAGTTGTCAGAGATGCTTGATAAGGGAGGAACCCTGTTTGGTTCAGTGGCAGGCATTCCACAAATATTTTTACATCAGTGTCGAGGAGAGTTATCAAGCGATAGCTGTCAGGGTTCCCAAGGGGCTTTCTTGTAGACTGGGTGGAGAATTGGCCCTCTCCAGGAATCTGGGATTTTATTTTTTGTGATGCAGGAGGTGAACAAATTATTAAGTTGGTTGGACCAAAATTCCAGATCGTGGTTTAAGACCCCCTAGGTAGGCCATTCGGGCCTGGGGCCCTGTTGGTTCTGCAGTGTCTAAGGTGTCCTTCGATCTTTTGTACTTTGAAGGATAGACAATTTGGCTCGTAACTTGAGCACAAGTTGCATTCTGCTGCTTCCTAACAGCTGTATAGTTTGGAGATGTACTTGATCCACTTCATCTCTGGCACTTTCTTGCTTACGTCCCCTGCTGTCCCACGCTCCAGTTGATTAATGATGGACCACAGGAGGTGGCTGTTATTATGTTTGCATGCCTCAATGACTTAGATCCATTCCTGGTCCCCGTGTTCCTGCTTTGCTACCCAGACTGTCCTCTTGTATTTCTTTTTTAATTCTTGGAACGTAACAACTATCCATGTGTTGTATTTTTAGGGCTCTTGCTGCTGTGTTGAGCTGTTGTCTTTGTTGGGATTGTGTGAACCATTGTTTTTATTCAATGGGGGTCCAAGCCTGTGACGTTGAAAGGGAGCTAGCTGGTTCCTTAGTGATGTTAACATTGCTTTCCATCTGATGATTATGTCTAGCGTGGCCCCTACATTGGATAATAAGCTCAATTTCAAGCCTCATATTTCCCCATACAGTGGTTTGACCATCTTATATGGTGAAGATGGCTTCAAGGATCCCGTGCCCCTATGTTGTGCACTTGTGTCATTTAACGGTTATTGTTCGTTATTTCCATGACTTGAGGATGAAGATCACTTTCGCATCTTACTTCTATGCTAAAAACTTGAATGTATTTGAAGAATGTTGTGGATGTAAAGGTGTAATCTAGGGTGCTAGCTGATTTCTTTGATTTGTGCATTGGATTCATTGGGCTGTCCATGGGTAAATGGCCATTGAAGGCTCTCAGTCCGAATGCCTCCAAGGCTCTCACCAGATGGTGATTGCATTTGTCCATGTCCCTGAAGCATGATACCTGCTGTGGAATGCCCAGGATTTTATCTAAGGCTCCTTCTCTGGTATTTTTATTCCCATGGTTGGCCATATTTCGGTTGAAGTTGCCTGTGATTAGCCAGGCGGCATTCCCATATGAGGCTTTTAGAGATTGCAATTTGTTTTCTGTGGTGGCTAATAAATGCAATTTATGGGTTGCATTGGGGTTGATATATATGTTTAATATTATGACCGAAGTTGATGCCTGTTCCAAAAGCCACCTATCAATGATGATGGCTAACATGTGGGCTGGGAGCTGGCCAATTCTCTTTGCTGCTAAAGTTTTTCTAGTGGTTATGTAGGTGGAAAGACATCCCTTGGGGTGTCCCTTGCTCTTTGCTTTTGTTGCTGGGCTAAAGAATTCTTGTAATACTGCTAACAAATTTTCAGCCACTCGCCAAGTATCTTGTAGCCATATGATATCAAAGTTTATTAAAAAGGATTCCAGGATTGGGTCAGGAGTGATTTTAGTTGCCCCTGCTATGTTCCAAGATATTATTTTTGTATCGCTAAGCTCACGCTTGGGCTGTGACGAAGAGTTTGATATATCTTTTGGTGTTCCTGGGTCCTAGCTCCTAACTTGGGATGCAGGGGTGCGTCAGGGTTGAGGGTATAAGGAAAGGTTGTCAGGGACTATAAACCTGTTTGTTACCACTATGGTGGGGGATAGAGGGATTGCCCACTTTAGTGGCTGAGAAGCGGTCCCCATTTTGTTGTGTGGGAGTTCCAAGCGGGCCATAGCTTGGTAGTAAAAGTTCTGGCATTGATTCTTGTGCAGTATTGCATGGAGGGAAGTCCACCTAGGAGTTGCCCAGGGTGATTGCAGTGTCGCTGAAAGATCTCCATCCAGGATGTGAACTCAGGATTAATTCTCCAGCTGGTAATTTTCACCAGTAGCGTAAAGTACTCAAGGATCCCTTTGTTCCACCCCCCCATTTATTGGGGGCAGCCTTTTCTCTCCCCATTAAGTTTTGTACTCTGTCATGTTCCATTAAGAATAGGGAGCTGTGGGTCCTCATGCTCTCTCCACACTTTTCTTTTGGTCCCCTTGAGGATTCTGAAGTCTGTGTGTGCTCCTCCTTCTCCTGCACTGTGGAGTGAGTGTGAGAGAGTGATGAGAGATTGGAGTCCCTTGGATTTCCTCCAAATTGTGGGAGCCCAGGTGCCGTTGTCAATGGGTTGTGGGAATTTGAGGAGCTAGAGGCCAATTGTGAGCGGGTGTCACCGTTTGTCCCACACACCGCGCCCAAACCTGGCTGGGCTGCTTCTGAGGAGTACCAGGGCGCACATTCAGTGTCAGCCGCCTAAGGCCGATGCACTTGCAGTTCGCTAGGCTTGGTCGTGGCACAGACGCATGTGCTTGCTTGCTGCTTGCTGTCTGCTGCTGTTGTTACCTGCTGTAGCTGTGTAGCTGTAGCTGTGAAGACTAATCTCTGTGGCTGTGGCTGTGATTGTAGACCCACCCTGGAGCTGTCAGGGACCTCCTGGTACAGCCTGTGATCATCCCTGGCATCTCGCCATCCTGGAGATTGCCAGACTACCAGCGCCAACCAGAATCTTGGGTCTGCCTGAGTCTGCCCCTTGCTCAGGGACCTCCTTCTGGCTTTATGCTGGCATTATGCTGGCTTTATGCTGGTCGTCATCTGGTCTTACACTGGCCTTATGCCCCGGGCCAGACCCACGACTTGTTGCTGCTTCTTGGAAGGGGGCCTGGAGGCTCAGCTCGAACACCCCCCACGGGAACTGCTGGAGTTGGCTAGTTGGCTGGGTGGGTAGGTGGAGTCAGGCTGGGTGGTTAGGTGGTCAAGGTGGCTGTGCAGTGTAGTCCTGCAACCAGCCACCTGCAGTCAGCTGCCTGAGGTCTGCCGCGGCTGCGGTCTCTATCCTGCGGTCTGGCGCAGCTCTGTTCCATTCGGAGCATTGCTGCAGCGAGGTGGAGGCCAGCAGTCAGCCGTGGTCACCACCTGCGGTCCGGCGCCACTCCGTTCCATTTGGTGTGGCGGTGCAGCATTCGTGGGGTCCCCCTTGTCTGCTTCCAGTGCACAGGCTTCTGCTCAGGATTCTTCTTCTGGGACAGTGACTCATGGTGTTATTGCTCACATGCTGATATGTCAACAGCTGGCAACTGGCCGTTTTCCCTGTTTACACATCTTTGCCTTTTCAACAATTGCAGAGGAAGAAAGTAACAGCTGTTCACATGCAGAGCACAGGGCATCCACGATCTACAATTCCATATTTGATATTTCTAAATATCGATCCATTGCTATGCTTAGCAGGGAGGATTCACACATTTGTTAACATCCGGATTGATATCGATGCCACAGTTCTGAATAGCTTATAACAATGGCATGTTTGTTGTGTGTAATAAAGGCAGCGAAATTGTGGGACTGCTTGGAGTCTGCAAGTAGCTCACTGTGCGGTATTTTGCAGATTTACGAATAATGGTTGGGTAGAACCTCCATAGATATAAAATAGAAGTTGCCAAGAAAATGTTTCTTTGCCATAAACATGTCAGACATTCATCCAAACTTCTAATGACCATTGGGAATGATACAAAGAGCTAACCGGTTTATCAGCATTGCTAATGGAGAATGTTGTTATCCAATAAATATAAGGCCATTAACAACTAAGTAGCACAGAGCAAAGGTGAACTAAGGCAATTTATATTTTTGACTCTGTGCAATAAGTTGTTTAGCTAGAGCTTAAATATCACTTTTATAAACAGCACAACCATAACATTTCAAGCAGGCCACTATACGCCATTGTATTCCCGTGGCTTACATTCTGCACACTTAGTGGCATATTTATACTCTGGTTGCGCCGGATTTGCGTTATTTTTTTTTACGCAAATCCGACGCAAAACTAACTCCATATTTATACTTTGGCGTTAGACCCGTCTAGCGCCAAAGATCTTGGAGTTTGCGTCATTTTTTAGCATGGAAACCTTCCTTACGTTAATGATATGCAAGGTAGGCGTTCCCTTCTAAAAAATGACTCCGAGGCATGTGCGCCGTATTTACACTCCCGGGCAAAAATGCCGCCCGGGAGTGGGCGGGTCGAAAAAAAAGACGTCCAGCCGCTTTAGTGTAATTTTTTAACGCCTGGTCAGGGCAGGCATTAAGGGACCTGTGGGCTCGGAAGGAGCCCAGAGGTGCCCTCCCATGCCCCCAGGGACACCCCCTGCCACCCTTGCCCACCCCAGGAGGATGCCCAAGGATGGAGGGACCCATCCCAGGGAACTTAAGGTAAGTTCAGGTAAGTTTAAAAAAAAAAAAAAAAATTGTTGCATGGGGGGCCTGATTTGTGCCCCCCTACATGCCACTATGCCCAATGACCATGCCCAGGGGACATAAGTCCCCTGGGCATGGCCATTGGGCAAGGGGGCATGACTCCTGTCTTTGCTAAGACAGGAGTCATATCAATGGGGGTTGGGAGTAAAAAAAAATGGCGCTAATCGGGTTGAGGCGAAAATTTTGCCTCAGCCTGACTTGCCCCATTTTTTGGCGCCCAAGCTCCATTTTCCCCTACGCCGGCGCTGCCTGGTGTAAGTCATTTTTTTTTACGCACACCAGGCAGCTCCGCCGGCTAACGTCATTCCATAAATAAGGCGCCCGCATGGCGCTTTGGAATGGCGTTAGCCGGCGTTAAATTATTTGACGCACAACTGCGTTGGCGCAGTTGTGCGCCAAAAAGTATAAATACGCCCCTTAGATGCTGATTGCAGGAATATAATTCAGAGTGGATGAAGACTTTGTTGCAGAGGCTCAGCTCAGCTTCATCAGAACGTACACAATATCACAATATCAAGTGTAGGATCTCTAAAGTAATAGTAGCTTTTGGGGAGTACATATCCAAGCAATATTATCCAAAGGGCACTCATGGGCAAATATTGGCTAGGGTGAAGTCCGAGGGTGGTAACACATTTTAGCCACAAAGTGAGTTATTTCTTGGTAGGTTTTAAGACATGTATTCTAGCATTTGGAAACAGGTGAGATTAATATTTTGAAAAAACAAACTGGGGGGAGTTGTGTTGAAGTGGAGAACTTTTAGATGGGTGAAATAATGTCCATTTAGGCTTACAAATTTGGGAGCTTTCTTCCTGGAACATGTCTGTTGGCATTTGTACTAAAGTGATGTCACCATATGAAAAATTCTGATCCTCTTCTGGGATTTGGTGATCACTCTTACGGAAAACAATTTTCTCTCAAGATTTTCTTATGGAAAGTAAAGTTAGTGCTCTAGAAGCTAAAGTGAGGATCCATATTATATAGATTCATAAACATCTTTCTAATCCATGTCAGAAAAGAGTCTGCCATGCTGAGTATAACATGCACTTCCAACACTCGGAGCAGTCTATTAGTTGAGTCTTCAGTGTTCCAATTGCAGTATCAACATGGAGTTTGTGTTCTACCAATTAGAATGCCAACATTATATATTCATGCCAAATTCAATACATACCTGAATGATAGGTTGCTGGAGTATGAGCTGTGGAATTTAAACCATTTCACATCGAAGAGACAGCTGTAAATGATTAGAATGAGCGGTTTAATGTTGTTGTAAAATTATGGTTAGTGCTCCAAAAAGCAATGATCATGCCTTTTCTATAAACTCTCAAATATTTTCTTAACACCTGTGAAAAAAAGATCTGGATTTGTGAGTGAAACATGTACATCCAACAATAGACGTGAGTCAGTTGCATCCCTAATGTTCTAATGTAGCTTCAGCACAGATCTCTGTTGAACATCTTGCATGCTAGTATTCTGTAAGCATGATAAAAGTGAGGCACACATGAACACCATGTGGATGAAATAGTGTTATGACCCGGGAGGTGTGGGAAGGTTTAGATGAGCAGGCCCTATGCTAAAACTTACACTCCAAAAATAGGAGCTGTGGGTTAAGATTTGAATTAAGTGAAGTACAGGATCTTCTTGGAGAGGAAAAGTGGACAGAGAGTAGAAGAAAAATATACTGGAGGTTGAAGGTTCATTTCCTGGAGTACAGCATTGCATCTCTCTCTCTCTCTCTCTCTCTCTCTCTCTCTCTCTCTCTCTCTCTCTCTCTCTCTCTCTCTCTCTCTCTCTTCCTCTCTCTCTCTCTCTCTCTCTCTCTCTCTCTCTCATGCACATGCCAGATAGAAACCTATTCTGGATACAACAAGAAGCACAGACAGTTTGCATATGAAAATAAGTGCATATGTAGGAAACATACTGATCAAGCCCAATCATTATATGGCTCACATGATGCTCTGATAGGTACTGCTGGTCAGGAGAACCAGGAGACACTTCAGTCCGAGCAACTTTCAATTTAAGCTAAGGTGCTGAAGACTAAAGCCGACAGAGGATCCTTCTTTGTAGGTAATGCAGGTAAGGCAAAAGAAACATGAAGGAAAGTCATCAGAAAAAAACAAAGGTGCAGGGAATGCAAATAGGATGAGCGAACTAAGCATACATGACCCATACACCAAGTTATTTATGGGACAATTTGTCCTACTAAGTATCCACCTGCAATATGTTGTTCATTTGTGTAATTATATGTCATATGTGCATCACATCAGACAGATAAGAGGGGAAGAGCTACCCTCAGACATAGGAGAGGTAATGGGAAAAAAAGAAGCTGGCCAAATTCCTACACCCATGCATTTCTAGGTCATTTGAAGTTCAATGCTGGCTGCTAAACAAGGGACGTTTAAGGTACTTAAAATAATTAGGAAATGATTATTAGATACTTGGTAGAAAAGTGAGTACTAATATATTTATGACTTATAGGGATTCAAGATCCCTCAGGAATATACTGGTGTATTGTAGGAGGCTGGCCTGGCTTGTAGTGGGTACCAAGGGGTACTTACACTCTGTACCAGGTCCAGTTATCCCTTATTAGTGTAGAAGAGGTGTTTCTAGCAGCTTAGGCTGATAGAAGGTAGCTACAGCAGAGCAGCTTAGGTTGAACTAGGAGATATGCAAAGCTTCTACTATACCACTGGTGTCATATGCACAATATCATAAGAAAACACAATACACAGATATACTAAAAATAAAGGTACTTTATTTTTATGACAATATGCCAAAAGTATCTCAGTGAGTACCCTCAGTATGAGGATGCCAAATATACACAAGATATATGTACACAATACCAAAAATATGCAGTAATAACAAAAGGAAGTAATGCAAGCAATGTAAAGTTACAGTAGATTGCAATAGGAGCACATAGGTATAGGGGCAACACAAACCATATACTCCAAAAGTGGAATGCGAACCACGAATGGACCCCAAACCTATGTGAGCTTGTAGAAGGTCGCTGGGACTGTAAGAAAACAGTGAGGGTTAGAAAAATAGCCCACCCCAAGACCCTGAGAAGTAGGTGTAAAGTGCACCTATAACCCCCAGAGAGCACAGAAGTCGTGATAGGGGGTTTCTGCAAGGAAGACCAACACCAGCAAAGCAACCAAAGTGGATTTCTGGACCTGAGTACCTGTGGAACAAGGGGACCAAGTCCAAGAGTCGCAACAATGTCGAGAGTGGGCAGATGCCCAGGAAATGCCAGCTGAGGGTGAAAAGAAGCTGCCACCGGACGGTAGAAGCTGTGGATTCCGCATGAACGAAGAGGGCTAGAAACTTCCCCTTTGTCGGATGGATGTCCCACGTCGTGAAGAAGCTTGCAGAGGTGTTCCCACACAGAAAGACCGCAAACAAGCCTTGCTACCTGCAAGGGTCGCGGTTAGGGTTTTTGGATGCTGCTGTAGCCCAGGAGGGACCAGGATGTCGCCACTTTGATGAGGAGACAGAGGGGGCGCCCAGCAAGTCAGGGAGCCCTCACAGAAGCAGGCAGCACCCGCATAAGTACCAGATCAGGCACTTAGAAGAGGAGTGAACCGGAGTCCACCCGAAATCAGAAAAGGGAGTCCCACGATGCTGGAGGACAACTCAGAAGGTTGTGCACTGCAGGTTAGAGTGTTGGGTACCCAGGCTTGGCTGTGCACAGAGGAAATCCTGGAAGAGTGCACAGGAGCCGGAGCAGCTGCAAATCACGCGGTACCCAGCAATGTAGTCTAGCGTGGGGAGGCAAGGACTTACCTCCATCAAACTTGGACTGAAGAGTCACTGGACTGTGGGAGTCACTTGGACAGAGTTGCTGAGTTCCAGTGACCACGCTTGTCATGCTGAGAGGGGACCCAGAGGACTGGTGATGCAGTCTTTTGTTGCCTGCGGTTGCAGGGGGAAGATTCCGTCGACCCACGGGAGATTTCTTCAGAGCTCCTGGTGCAAGAAGGAGGCAGGCTACCCCCAGAGCATGCATCACCAGGAAACAGGCGAGAAAGCGGCAGGAGAAGCGATACAAGTTTGCAGTAGTCGTCTTTGCTACTTTGTTGCGGTTTTGCAGGCGTCCTGAGCAGTCAGTGGTCGATCCTTTGGCAGAAGGTGAAGAGAGAGATGCAGAGGAACTCTGGTGAGCTCTTGCATTCGGTATCTGAAGAATTCCCCAAAGCAGAGACCCTAAATAGCCAGAAAAGGAGGTTTGGCTACCTAGGAAGGAGTATAGGCTAGTAACACAGATAAGAGACTATCAGAAGGAGTCTCTGACGTCACCTGCTGGCCCTGGCCACTCAGAGCAGTCCAGTGTGCCAGCACACCTCTGAATCCAAGATGGCAGAGGTCTGTGGCACGCTGGAGGAGCTCTGGGCACCTCCTCTGGGAGGTGCAGGTCAGGGGAGTGGTCACTCCCCTTTCCTTGGTCCAGTTTCGCACCAGAGCAGGGCTGGGGAAGATCCCTGAACCGGTGTAGACTGGCTTATGCAGAGATGGGCACCATCTGTGCCCATCAAAGCATTTCCAGAGGCTGGGGGAGGCTACTCCTCCCTAGCCCTGACACCTTTTTCCAAAGGGAGAGGGTGTAACACCTTCTCTCTGAGGAAGTCCTTTGTTCTGCCTTCCTGGGCCAGGCCTGCCTGGACCCCAGGAGGGCAGAAACCTGTCTGAGGGGTTGGCAGCAGCAGCAGCAGCTGCAGTGAAACCCCGGGACAGGCAGTTTGGCAGTACCCGGGTCTGTGCTAGAGACTCGGGGATCATGGAATTGTCTCCCAAATGCCAGAATGGCATTGGGGTGATAATTCCATGATCTTAGACATGTTACATGGCCATGTTCGGAGTTACTATTGTGACGCTATACATAGGTAGTGACCTATGTATAGTGCACGCGTGAAATGGTGTCCCCGCACTCACAAAGTCCAGGGAATTTGCCCTGAACAATGTGGGGGCACCTTGGCTAGTGCCAGGGTGCCCACACACTAAGTAACTTTGCACCCAACCTTCACCAGGTGAAGGTTAGACATATAGGTGACTTATAAGTTACTTAAGTGCAGTGGTAATTGGCTGTGAAATAACGTGGACGTTATTTCACTCAGTCTGCAGTGGCAGGCCTGTGTAAGAATTGTCAGAGCTCCCTATGGGTGGTAAAAGAAATGCTGCAGCCCATAGGGATCTCCTGGAACCCCAATACCCTGGGTACCTCAGTACCATATACTAGGGAATTATAAGGGTGTTCCAGTATGCCAATGTGAATTGGTGAAATTGGTCACTAGCCTGTTAGTGACAATTTAGAAAGCATAAATAGCATAACCACTGAGGTTCTGCTTAGCAGAGCCTCAATGAGACAGTTAGTCATCACACAGGGAACACAATCAGGGCACACTGACGAGCACTGGGGCCCTGGCTGGTAGGGTCCCAGTGACACATACACTAAAACAACATATATACAGTGAAATATGGGGGTAACATGCCAGGCAACATGGTACTTTCCTACATGTATAGTGATCCAAAGCATTTAGGAAAGGGGAAGGTGGATAGATTTATCAAAATGTGTGAGATGTAGGACCTGAAGACTAGTAGTCATGTACAAAAATGCATCGATGTACTAGATGAAGACCACACAAAACTCAAAAGCCTCACATGTACATCTGACTTGTGTGTTTATGTCCTTATTTGCCCTTGTTTCATGCTATATCTTGGAAGTATAACTTTTCTGTTTGTTTAGAAAGAGAATACTGGAAAAACTTAGAGCTTTACAACATTGTGATCCTACATACCATGAGGCACAACACATTAGAGGAGAACATCAATCTATCATTTTTTGGGGTAGACAGATTCCCCCTGGAGAGGACAGGAGGTGACAAAATTAAGAAACTACAAAAGCTTGAATGAGTATATATTATTGAGCTGGGAAGTAAGGCCCCATGAGGCTTGAACATGGAGTAGGAAGTAGCAACATTCATTGGATAAATGTTTTTGGACTTATGTTTTGATCCTACTTTATGCTTTTGAAAATAATACCTGCATCTTACAAAAAGTTGTAATTTTGATCAGCTGGGCTCAGTATTTCTGGAAAATAACTATCTAATAGCGGTTATATTGCCCACTGGGGCATGAAGGACATTTGGGAGCCTCTCAGTAATTCTGGATCACAGTGTGGTGGGTGTAAATGTTCTTATACTTATGAGTAATTAATTTCACTCAGGAATGACATATACACCAAAGCCCACTGGGGCTTGGATGGAATTGAAGTGTCCATGGGAGACCTATACATAATTTGGCTGGAGATATGATTGTCACTTGAAACATATTTGGATGCATCTTGGACTACGGGTCTCGTTATGAGATTATTGGTCTTAAGACCACCAGCCTTGTGGTAGTGGCCAGGACTACAGCTGCTGTGGCGGTCTAACCACCACATCTGACTGCCAGGGTTCTGCTGTCTACTTCAGGATCGGTGATCCCGACGGGTTGACGGTTAGTGAAGGATGTAATCTACCAGGGCAGCTCTGCATGCAACGCTGCCCTGCGGATTACAACCTCATTCTCCGCCAGCCATTTTATGGCGGTTTTACCGCCATGAAAAGGCTGGTGGAGAACAGGTGCTGGGGGACAGAGGGGGACCTCTGCACTTCCCATGCACTTGGCATGGGCAGCGCAGGGGTCCCCCTTCCCAGCACTCTTTCAAGGTTCACTGTTTGCTGTGAGGACAGTTAACATTAAGAGGGTGCTGGTGCACCCTGCAGGTGACAGCACTGTCGCCGGCTTGATTTTGAATTAGAGACAATGCTGCTGCCTGTTTCCCATTAGGCGGATAGGCGGAAACCAATTTTTCTGCCTGTCAGCCTAGCGGGAAGTACGTAATAGGTCGGGTGGGGTGAATGCCTCTACGGTGATGGCCACCCTGCCAGGAGTTTGACAGATGGGCGTTTCCATCCGCCAAACCCAAAATGAGGCCTTATATATGTAAGATTCTCTTTATGAATATGTTGAAAAAATGATGGATGTTTTTTGTACTTACTAATTTATTTGGACTGTCAATTCATGTGCAATATTTTCATGTTAGTATGATGGGCACCACACCATGTTATGGTCAGGCAGGTCACTCTATTGGAATTTATTGTGGTCATTCAACCTGATTTTCATTTGAAGTGCATCAAGTCATTAACAGGATAATGTTTATAGATGGATAGTGTTTTTATTTTACGTTATATTTAAATGGTGATGGGACTTGCAACTTGTTTAATTTGTCTGCATCATATTAAGTCTTCTTTCCATAATTATGACGGACACATGAACTGTCCCGAAAGCAGACTTGATACTTGTAGACACACAAGTCCTTTATCTATTCTTAATTGTAAAGCCTGGATTATTGCTTGATAAAGATGCTGGTTGTGCCGAAACGCATCACGACTGAACTACACTAGTGTTTGGAAACCTCAAATGTGGGATGTGTTCTTATTGATAAGGTTGATTGAAACATTTCAAATATACTGTACAAAAGCGGTTCCCAACCTGTGGTCAGCGGCCCCCCCAGGGGTCTGTGACACATTCCCAGGGGGGTCTGCAGGCCTGGGGCAAGAAGACACTTCTCCAGCTGGGGCCTCTTGAAACACATGCATGTTTTTATACTTATTACTTCCTTTGTGCAGCAGTTTTAAAAACGCCTCAAAGTTCCATCTACATCCAGCAGCTTTCAGGCAAACATAAAAGTGTCAAGATTACTGACTTATGGACCTGCTGGAGAGAGATGGGAGTTTTGTCTAGTTGCAGTTTTGACTCATTTAAAATAGTGCAGAAGGTTAATATGCCTGCTGCAAAGAATGTGTATCATGCAAAGAACACTATTTTATTTGCATCGCACAGTGGGTTACTGCTTTTCTCATAGATATTCTTTTGTTACTGTGCTATTCATAAGTTACAATCGTAAGCTAGCACAGTGATCTATGAACAGCCATCAAAGAGCTGCATACAAACTGCATGGCACAAACTAGAAAGTTATGTTTTTTGTCCCCGTCTTTCATTTTCCTTATGTTGCTAAAAAGGTTTGCTTGCAAAGAAATGCAATCTTATTATTAAAGTCAATGCTAACCACTGTGTTAGTTTCTGAGTCCTGAGTTTGAACTTCTCCAGGCCAAGCATTCTTAGAAAATGCCTGCCTGTATGGCGGATATGTGAATCCTACACCTTGTAGACCCCTTTAAAGTGTTCCGGCACCTTACACTGGTATGAGAGGTGCTATACAACAAATGATTTGCATGTGACAGAGAGGCTATGAAGAGATGAGAGGCCCTTATGGTTTTACTTCCCTTCCAAATATTTATGTGAAAAGCTTTCTCACATCTTATGTACCTTAAACGTAAAACCAGAAATCACTTGGGAATGTAGAATCTGACCTGAAGATTCAGCTTTCCTAAATAAAACCAAACATTGAAAAGTTAGTGGCCGAGATACAGCGTCAACCTTCCCACTAAAAGTTAACATTTTCTCATATTTTTTTAATATAAAATAATTAAATCTTCAGTAATTCAAGCATTTGTTTGGTGTGTACTTGTTTGTGTATTTTTTGCGAATTACTGTTTTAATGTTTGAAATGTAAATCGTACAAATTGCTTGGGGGTTCCTGGCTTCCAGTAGTGATTCAGTGGGGGTCCTCAGGAGTCAAAAGCTTGGGAACTACTGCTACTCAATATTAACAAATAATAGAATAATTAAAAAAATATAAACTTTCATATTTATTCATCAGTTATACAATTAATGAGCAATTAAACATTAATTAGCATTAAAATTAATTTATTTGTACTTTCTTTAATTAACTTCCCACCCAATTCCCTGACAACACGAACAACCTGCTACTAAAATTGAAATTACCAGCAATTATAAAAAATATTTAAATGTACTGAAGATGTTTTAAAATAAAAAGTCCAATACATTACATAATCAATAAATAATAAAAATAGTATTAATATTAAATTATTAGTAAATAATAATAATAAAAAGCAACAACATGCTTCTACATTAAAACTAATTAATCAAAATAAAAGAAATGCACATGAAAAATCATAAATAAAACTAAAATGCATAAAATAGCTATTAAACAATTCAACAGTTAAAATAATGTTGATCATTAGAGTCATCATTGCGTGGGTCTGTGGGAAGGCCTATCCAAGACAGCACAACATGCAACCATCTGGTCTCTGGTATATATTAAAAGGCTTCCCAAGTTTGTGTGTCTTTCGGAATTCCAAGATTGAAAGTGTTTTCTTGTGAGCAGCAGTATGCTTCCTGTCTGGGATTCAAGTATGGGGTCATGATTCATGGCTTGAATTCACACATACAAAAGTTGTCATGCCAGTAAACATGTGTTGTGTGGTAAAATAATATATTCAGGGGTAATGCATCTATATGTCCCTAATTGGTACCCATGTCCAAACTCTCTGCCTGCCAAAATCTCATAGAGACCACCTTGGCACAACATAAATGTATCCTGTGTTCTGCAGTATATTGTTCAAACAGGTGTGTGAATTTTGAATTGTCCACCATCTGTATTTTCAGAGAATACTGGCTTTTTCGTTTGGGTATGTCTGCTTTGTCGCTAACGGGGAAGATATCGTACGTGTGCACCATTTACACACACAATGACTTGCAGAAATTGTATCACATTATAAAATCACACCATTGTGCCTTCAACTCTTGTTGCATGCTTGGAAAAATAATATTTAGCTGTATCCTGCATGGAAGTGCAGTCTATTATATTCCGCCTGCTATCGCAAAAATGCCCGGCTAACTCCCCAATGTCAGCAAGTGTAGGGAGCACATGATCTAGACTTGGGAATGTACTGCTTGAACTGTGCTGGATGTTCCTACTCAAAATGGGGTTCAGGTCACCTCTTAGTTCTAAGATGACATGTCTCCTCAACTTATGATTGCCATATATTTAATCTTCATTTCTCTCAAATAGTGTACTATGCACATTCTCTTTCCCCCTTCTTCTTCATTGTTGGACTACAAAAAATACATTTTCCCCACCATGGAATAGAGGACTAGCATTCTGAAAGCTGTATTACATTTTGTGTTCCTTAATATACTTTGCATTTGATTATTGTTAGACTTGCCGTTTCTGCAGTGTCATCCCCAAACTTTTTATCTTCACTTTCCTGCTTTCTGAACCCGTTTTTGTTTACTCTTAGGACTCTGTGAGCTGAACTACTTCTAACCAGTGCTAAGTGCTCTCTCCTTTAACTGTGGGAATACTGGCTTACAACTGATCAGCATATTTAATTTGCTTGCAAACCCCTTGTAGAGTGGTATACCATATATCTAGGGACTGTAAAGAGTGAATGCTACTGATGGGCCAGTGGCACTTATTGTGCCACTCACTCAAGTAGCTCCTTAAAACATGTCCCAGGTCTGCCATTGCAGCCTGAGTGCAGTTTTAAACTGCCATTTTATTTTGGCAATACAACCCCCTTGCCGAGTCTTCAACTCTGGTTTGTTGCATATGAATTATCCCTCAGGTAGGCCATTATTGGTCCAGAGGTCATAGTGCATAGTAATTAAAAGGTTGGACATGTGCTTTTAACTTTGACATGTCTTGGTAGTGAAAACCTTCTACAGTTGTTTTTCACTACTGTAAGGCTGATCTCTCCAAAAGGATAACATTGGGTTACTTTATTACATTAATCTCCGATTGGGAACAGGTAAACTTTTCATGTTTGTTGGCTGGGAAATTGTAATTAAAAATTCTCTTTAAGGTAAAGTCAGATCTCTAGAGCAATTCTGAAAATACAACTTTAAAAAAGCTATTTAGTGCCTGTGGTCTGTCCTAGATCACGTGAATGGGTGTAGTTAGCAGTTGGACTTTGTTTCTGGACATGGCTCATTCCTCCCAGCCAGACACAGAATAAAGTGATTCTCTAGAAACTTCTGCTACTTCAAAGGAGGCACCGGGTATAAAAATAAGACCCTCATACCCACTCTTAAGTATACTCCTAGACATGTGGATACTACAGAAGAATGACTGCTGAGCAGCTCTGCTGCCAGGACTGCAACCCTTATGTCCTGCTGCTCTGCTGCCTGCTGCCCTGCTTGGTGAGAAGGAAGACTGGGCCTGCATCCTTCATCCTAGGCTAAAGTGACTCCAAGTGTCAGCTGACTGACCCCCTGTTTTAAGCTACAGGGAACTGACAAGCTCCAGAGGCTCCCCACAACTGCCCAAATGGCCTGCTGCCTGGTCCTGCAACTGGACCTCCCTGAACCCTGTTCGAGTGATTTTCTGACCCCTCAAAGGGAGCCCCTCAAGTCTTGGACTCTTGGTGTGGTATCAGTGAAGCTCCTCTTTAAAGAAAAGGAGAAATCCTGAAGTTTTGGGGTCTTTTTTCTGCCTAGATCTTTTTAACTGTGCCAGCTGCCAGTGTGAAGCTCCAGTGAACCTGATTCTTCACAGCACAGCGACTGCCAGCAATGCAAAGCGAAATCTGGACCTCGTGTTACAGCTTTGACAGCTTGCAGTGACAGCAAACACGAAGCTCCTGCAATGACCATCTGTGATGCCTGACAGGATCTTTCCAGTACAGATGGCACTGGTACTGGAACAATACTTCTCTTCACATGAGATTGATGACCACCTACAACATTGTACCTGCTCCTCAGGGCCCTCTCTCCCACTAAAGGAACTCTTTAACTCTTTAAGTTTACTCTTTCAACAGGACTGACCAGGGCCCTGTATCCCGCCCACGCTCCATCATAGTTGGCCTGAACATGTGACTTTCAATTGGTCTATGTTAGAAATGAGGTCTGTAGTTGGCAGTCAGTTTGCAAGTAGGGACCCTCACTCTAGTCAGGATAAGGGAGATACCCGCTCAGATAACCCCTGCTCACCATCTTGGTAGCTTGGCATGAGCAGTCAGGCTTATCTCAGAAGCAATGTGTAAAGCATTTGCACATAACACACACTAATAAGTGAAAGCACTACAAACGTACACCAAACCAGTTTTAGAAAAATAGCCAATATTTATCTATATAAAACAAGACCGAATACGATAAAAATCCATAATACAGTAATAAAAATATGAATTCTGCAAGATTTATTAAAAAATACAGTCCCTTGAAGTTGAAAGCTCAACCTGGGGCTATCACGGCATCGTGATCAACAAAACCAACAGTTCAGGCCGACAGAGGCGTTTTGGAACACCTACCGTGTTGGGAAGTCCCGCAAACAGTACCTTGGATTTGCAGGGCGTCGTGATCCTCGCGGTGAGCTCCGGAGAGCAGTGTCGCTGATGTTGCGGTGTTGGTTCTGGAGTCGGTGCAGGAGTCGTCGGACCCTTGAGGTCATATGCGTTGCAGATCAAACTCCAGGCTGATGAAGTCAGATGCGCCAGCGTGGATGGCGTCGGGGCTGCGGTGCGAAGCGGGACGATGCGACGTGTGGTGCCCACAGGTCACCGTGCAGGCCGCTGCTTGGTGACGGCATCCAGCGGCGTCGGTGAGACCAGGGCTGTGGTGTGAAGCCGGGCAGTGTGACGTGCGGTGTCCACAGGTCACGGTGCAGGCAGCGTCATCGTCGTTGCTGAAGTTCTGTCATTGGTAGGCCCAAGCCAATGGGACGTGACGGTGCTTCGTGACCCTCATGAGCGGTGTCCACATGCCAGGGTGCAGGTAGAATGCCTGGTGACGACACAAGAGTCAATGGTGCTGGCGGCGGTGGACCAGGGCTGTGGTGTGGGATGGGACAGTGCTTCATGTACCTTACGAGCAGTATCCACAGGCCACGGTGCAGGCATCGGCGCTGGTGTCAGCAGGAGCGGGGTTGTCAGAGATGCCCAGGCTGCAGTGTGAGCAGGTGATGCCGGATTGTGGGGCCCACAGGTCGCGGTGGGAGCAGCGGCTCGGTGAAGTCGTCCGATGATGGCGTCGGTGAGACCAGGGTCACATGCAAAGCAGGGCAATGCAACTACGTGTGGCATCAGCAGGTCACAGTGCAGGCCAGCAGCATCCTTGGTGGCGTTGCAGTGGTTTCTCCTCTTGAATAGCACAAAACACACAGTTTCCAGTGCTGCAGGTCGAGGAAACTGAAGTCTTTGGTGTCCCTGAGACTTCCAACAGGAGGCAAGCTCTACTCCAAGCCCTTGGAGAATTTTCTCAAGCAGGACACACGACAAAGTTCACCATTTGCACTCTTTTCAGGCAGAAGCAGCAACTGCCAGCCAGTCCAGCAAAGCAACACAGTAAAGGGACAGTACTCCTCCTTCAGCTCTTCTCCTGGGCAGAGGTTCCTCTTGATTCCAAAAAGATTCTAAAAGTCTGGGGTTTTGGGTTTTCTTCTTATACCCAGTTCTGCCTTCGAAGTTGGCAAACTTCAAAGCAAAGTCTCAAGTGTTTGCAAGATCCTTCCTTGTCCAAGCCAGGCCCCAGACACACACCAGGGGGTCGGAGACTGCATTGTGTGAGGGCAGGCACAGTCCTTTCAGGTGCGCACGACCCCTCCTCCCTCCTCTCTAGCTCAGATGGCTCATCAGGGTATGCAGGCTACACCCCGCCCCCTTTTGTGTCACTGTCTAGAGAGGTGCAAAACAGCCCAACTGTGGAACTGATCCAGACAGACAATCCACAAACAGGCAGAGTCACAGAATGGTATAAGCAAGAAAATGGCTACTTCTAAAAGTGGTATTTTCAAACAGACAATTTAAAAACCAACTTCACTAAAAGACCTATTTTTAAATTGTGAGTTCAGAGACCCTAAACTCCACATTTCCATCTACTTTCAATGGGAATCTGCGCTTTAAGGATATTTAAAGGAAGCCCCCATGTTAATCTATGAGAGAGATAGGCCTTGCACAGTGAAAACCGAATTTGGCAGTATTTCACTGTTAGGACACATAAAACACACTCATATATGTCCTACCTTAAACATGCACTACACCCTGCGCTTGGGGCTACCTAGAGCCTAACTTAGGAGTGCCTTATATGTAGTAAAAGGGAAGGTTGAGGCCTGGCAAGTTGGTACACTTGCCAAGTCGATTTGGCAGTTTAAAACTGCACACACAGACACTGTAATGGCAGGTCTGAGTCATGTATGCAGGGCTACTAACGTGGGTGGTACAACCAGTGCTGCAAGCCCACTAGTAGCATTTGATTCACAGGCCCTGGGCACCTCTAGGGCACGTTACTAGGGACTTATTAGTAAATAATATATGCCAATTATGGATAAACCAATCCACAGTACAATTTAAATGGGGAGCACTTGCACTGATTAGCAGTGGCAAAGTGCGCAGAGACAATAAACCAGCAAAAGTCTAAAACCATGAGATCAGAATTCAAAAAGACAAGGGAGACACGCTAAAAAGATGCCAGGTCTAAAAGTCTACCACAACCAGATAACCATGAGTGGTGCTTTTGCGCTTTTAGGTGCTTCATTTGAACTGAAACTTTTTAAAATTGCATACCTACTGATGGTGTGGGCTTTTTCTTTTGTTGTGTTTTCACTTTATTACTGTTTGAAGGGCTGCTTAAATACTTTACACATTACCTCTCAGTGAAGCTGGACTGCTTTTGTGTCAAGCTACCAGAGGGTAAAGCACAGGTTAATTTAGGGTTTGCTTGTGTTCTACCCTGACAGAGATTGTGGTTGCTACCCCCCTCAACCAGTGACCCAATATCTCACAGTTACCATTTGTTTCTAATTAATGCTAAATTGTGTTTGCAAATTATCCGCACTTCAACTATTAGCTAATTTAAAATGCTTTGTTCATGTCCTTTGGGAACATCTACTAGATAATAGCTATTTACAATTTGAAGATCAAGAGCTGAATTGATATGGATTCTGTTCACTGGGTGGAGTTACCAAAAACATGACTTTCATGCTTTCACATATTGCAACTAAAACACTTAGGCCCGTATTTATACTCCGTTTGCGCCGAATTAGCGTCGTTTTTTTCGACGCAAATTCGGCGCAAAACTAACGCCATATTTATACTTTGGCGTTAGACGCGTCTAGCGCCAAAGTATGGGCAAAGAGCGTCATTTTTTAGCGTGAACGCCTTCCTTGCGTTAATGAGATGCAAGGAAGGCGTTCCCGTCTAAAAAAATGACGGCGACGCAAATGCGTCGTATTTATACTCCTGGGCAAAAATCACGCCCGGGAGGTGGCGGGTCAAAAAACCCCGCATTTGCGCCACTTTTTAACGCCTGGGTCAGGGTAGGCGTTAAGGGGCCTGTGGGCTCAAAATGAGCCCACAGGTGCCCTCCCCTGCCCCCAGGGACCCCCCCTGCCACCCCTGCCCACCCCAGGAGGACACCCAAGGATGGAGGGACCCACCCCAGGGACATTCAGGTAAGTTCACGTAAGTATAATTTTTTATATTTTTCAATTTTTTTTGGGTGGCATAGGGGGGCCTTATTTGTGCCCCCCTACATGCCACTATGCCCAATGACCATGCCCAGGGGACATAAGTCCCCTGGGCATGGCCATTGGGCAAGGGGGCACGACTCCTGTCTTTACTAAGACAGGAGTCATTTAAATGGCGTCTGGGCGTCGAAAAAATGGCGCAAATCGGGTTAAGACGATTTTTTAGCGTCAACCCGACTTGCGCCATTTTAAGACGCCCTAGCGCCATTTTCCCCCTACGCCGGCGCTGCCTGGTCTACGTGGTTTTTTTCCACGCACACCAGGCAGCGCCGGTCTGCTTGCGCCGGCTAACGCCATTCCATAAATACGGCGCCCGCATGGCGCTTCGGAATGGCGTTAGACGGCGCTAAATTTTTTGACGCTAAACTGCGTTAGCGCAGTTTAGCGTCAAAAAGTATAAATATGGGCCTTAGAGATTGGTAACCAGTCTGATAACATATGTGCTGGATATTTGTACATTGGGTCCCCATAGGTTTCAATAAAAGGGTATATCAAGCATGTTCAGAGCTGTGCAGGTAATTGCTCAGGTAATGAAGAAACTTGGGGCCAGGTGTGCAAAACTTTTTGCACGTTGCAAACAGCAAAATGTTGCTGTTTGCGACGTGCAAAAAGCACATCACGATGCCCAATCCCCGTTTTGCCATTCGGTAACCTGGTTACCGATTCGCAAAACGGGACTGCGAGTCGCAATTAGGAAGGGTTGTTCCCCTTCCTAATTGCGAGTCGTAGCGCAATGTTGTATTGTTTTGTGACCGCAAAACAATCGCAGTTAGCACCCATTTTAAATGGGTGCTAACCCATTCGCAAAAGGGAAGGGGTTCCCATGGGACCCCTTCCCCTTTGTGAATGGCATTAAAAACATTTTTTCAGACCACTGCCTGCTCTGAAAAAATGAAACGAAAACGATTCATTTTTTGTTTTGTAATGCATCTCGTTTTCCTTTAAGGAAAACAGGCTGCATTACAAAAAAAAACCTGCTTTATTTAAAAACCGTCACAGACATGGTGGTCTGCTGTCTCCAGCAGGCCACCATCCCTGTGAGTGCCGCGAGTCACAAGTGGGTCGCAAATTGCGACCCACCTCATTAATATTAATGAGTCGGTCTAACTCGCAATTTGCGGGTCGCAGTTCAGAATTTTACTACATCTGGCCCTTGGTGTCATATTAAAGATATCTGCTCTTCCTGTAGAATACGTACTTTAGGTTGTACAAACGTACATCAAAACAAGCAGTCAGGTAATTAAAAAACTAAGGGGCATATTTATACTCTGTTTGCACCGAATTAGTGTCATTTTTTTTTACTCTAATTCGGTGCAAAACTAACTCCATATTTATACTTTGGTGCTAGACCCCTCTAGCACCAAATTTATGGAGTTAAAGTAATTTTTTGAAAGTGGAGACCTACTTTGCCTTAATGAGATGCAAGGTAGGCGTTCCCGTGCAAAAAAAGACTCTATGGCCTTAACGCCATATTTAGGGGCATATTTATACTCTGCGGCATATTTATACTCTGTTTGCACGGAATTAGCGTCATTTTTTTTAACTCTAATTTGGTGCAAATCTAACACCATATTTATACTTTGGTGCTAGCCCATCTAGCACCAAGACCCTGAATGAAACTTTTTTTTGCACCGCATTAACGTCATTTTATGAAGCAAAAGTGGCGCGAACTTACAAAATATTGGCCCTCATTTATACGTTTTGCTGCAAAACTGCACTAACTCAGTTTTGCACCAAAAAGTTTAGCACCGGCTTGCACCATTTCTGTGCACCAGCCGGGCACCATATTTATGGAATGGTGCAAGCCAGTGCAAAGGGTAGGCTAGAATTTAAAAAAATTACTTTAGTAGGGTGGGGCTGGCAGTATAGAAGAAGAGGGTTTAGCACCAAAAACTGGCTTTAGGCAGGTTAGAGTAAAAAAAAATGACTCTAACCAGATTAGCGTCATTTTATGGTGCTAAACCTACCATGCCACATGACTCCTGCCTTAGAAAAGGCAGGAGTCATGCCCACCACCCCAATGGCCAGCACAGAGGACAGGGGTCCCCTGGACATGGCCATTGCACCCTGTGCCATGTATGGGGGCCCATTTCAGGGCCCCCTATGGCACTTTCAAAAATAAAATGCACTTACCTGTACTTACCTGGGATGGGGTCCCCCATCCTCGCAGTCCCTCTAGTGTGGGTGGGGGTGCCCCTAGGGCCTAGGGAGGGCACCTCTGGGCTTATTCCATGGTGTTCCACCATGGAAATAGGGCCACAGGTCCCCTAAGACCTGCCCTGACCCTGGTCTTAAAAAATGGGGCAAAGCAAGCTTTGGCCCATTTTTTGACCCCTCCTCCCTCCCTTGCACCATTTTTACATGGGAGTATAAATATGGTGTTAAGGCCATAGAGTCATTTTTTTGCACAGGAACGCCTACCTTGCATCTCATTAAGGCAAGGTAGGTTTGCACTTCCAAAAAATGACTTTAACCCCATAAATTTGGCGCTAGACCGGTCTAGCACCAAAGTATAAATATGGAGTTAGTTTTGCACTGAGTTAGAGTAAAAAAAATAACGCTAAATCAGTGCAAACAGAGTATAAATATGCCCCTTAGCGTCAAAAAATGATGCTAATCGGTCAGAATCATTTATTTTGACTCAAAACTGCCTAACGTCATTTTTTTTTAAGCTAGCCTACCCTTTGCACCGGCTTGCACCATTCCATAAATATGGTGCCCAGCTGGTGCTAAAAAATGGTGCAAGCCGGTGCAAAACTTTTTGGGGCAAAACTGCCTCAGTGCAGTTTTGCACCAAAAAGTATAAATAAGGCCCTAAGATTATCTGTAAAAGCAATTCAAGAAAGAAATGGAAAGTATTGAAAAAAATACCAGCAAAAATAATTTCTGATTTAGATATGTAAATGAGGCAGCTGATTCAGGAATGGAGATGAAGACTTCACAACAGACATTCAAATAAATGTAACGTCAATAAAAGTTAAGCACCAACCCCAGTCATTTGATTGCCCTTGACAGAGTCAAGGTTAACGTTTAAGGTGGACTGTGATGGAAAGTAGGTTGGATACAAGGACCAGGTTTTCCCCTTTTTTACCTTTAGATTTAGTCTCTGGAATGGGAGACAGATATCCTTGGTGGAGCAAAGCAGCAGGCTGTGGTCAAAAAGAGCTTCATATCATCAGATAACTACTGGACGAAGTGTTGGTGAGTCTGATAACTCTAGCAGAAAAGCTCAGAGTGGAAGAAATGTGAATTTCATGTCCAGAGAAAGTCCCTTCCTGGCCGGTTTCCTTTCAAACCTTTGTCCAGTGAAAATTCCTGCCTTCGAACTCAGTCAATTTTTAGGAGCTCAAATTCTTTCAGTAGAGAAAGGTTGCATGACTGTAGCTGAAGAAGGCCCCACGAAGGCAAATACCTACTCCTCAAAGTCCTATAAAAACAAATTTGCTGCTAAAGAGAAGAAGGTTGAGGAAGCAATTTCAATCTTTGGCCTGTGGTGATGCACCTTCGTCGGATCAAATTGGTAGGTTGATACTGAAGCCCCACTGGTTCTAAGAGCAAAAATTTGGCAAAAGGTCACATGTTTCAGGAAACTTTAGGAAGAGTGTAATTTGACAGCAGCCAAGGTCCAAGGCTCACACCAGCAGTGGCCAGCAGGAGGGTTCAGGACAGGTCCAGTTTGAACTTCTCAGCAGAAAAAGGCTTCTTGACGCTTGTGATATTTGTGCAGCCCAGACACAAAGCCACACATGTGGCCCTTGAAGTCCAGTTTTTATTCTGGTCTCAAGAGGACATCAGGTCCATTTTTCTTCTGTTCTTCCACAGGTCCAGAAGTGGTCTGAAGAGGGTGCTGGGGGGCCACATTTGTACCCAGTGCCCATCTGTGGGTGGGACAAACTACTTGCAACTCCCTAACCAAAAGTTCCCTGGGGTGAACATGCCATATTTGCAGCACTTCATGTGTGTTCTACTGTGCCCAATCTCAAAGTGCCACTCTCTGCCCAAAACCAACATGGCAGAATCTTTCTTCCTATGTACATTGCCCCTGTGAACACCCTATAAGTGTGGCCAGTGAAATGAGCAACCAGTTCTCTGTGCTGACTCATAACTGGTTCTGGGGGCATCTCCTCTTCAATTGGGCCTGTTGCCTAACTGGCTATTTGGACAAAGCAAGAGGGTGGGTCCAGGTGTTAGCTATATCTACCTGTGATATGGTACACCCTTTTGAAGTTAATTAAGTTTCCTGGACAGAGCCTAGATGGTCATCCTTTCAGAGAACCAGAACACTTACTCACACCCAAGGCCTTTGACTCAGCTCTGGGAGCAAGTTCACATCATCAAGGAGCTATTCAACACCTGTGTGACACTTCATAGCTTATGTAGATGGGCTTCAGGAGGCTATGTGCATTAAAGAGGTAACCTTTCTAAAAGTACCTATTCAAAGATGTGAATTACAAATCTAACTTTACCAATGAATTGGCCTTGCAATAAATATTTAAAAAATATCTAAATATGAACCCTCTAGTTGCTTCCTAAGCAAGCTGGCAATATTTAATTTAATATTTTTTTACATGCTTTCCATTTGAACAGTTACTTCTGGTACAGAGAAAATGGCTCTTAGGGCTTTCTCACTATAAGAACATGTTTAACATAATTGATTTACATGTTCTAATTGTAAATACCACAAACCCTGCCTTATTGGCAATTAGGGCTAGGTTAAGGGGTAACATACTATCTAGCAGACAGGATTAAGCATGTCAAAAGAGGTTATTTTGACTAGTCCAATTTGCAGTTCAAACCTGCACAGCCAGGCTACAGCTGACAGTCCTGCAGTCAAGTTTCACTGCCATTATGGTGGATGGAACAATGAGTGCTGCAGTCCACTTATAGGCCTTGGATACCATATCCTAAGGACTTATAGGTAAGTTAAACATGCCAATCAGGTGTATGGCAATGTAACCATGCTGAAAGGGGAGCATAAGAACTTTCTTACTGGTTAGCAGGATTTCTACAGCCACCAGTAATAGTCAAGGCAAAGATCAGGAGGCACACCATGTGCACAAATGGTCAACACATACCTTCCCCATTTCACTTCTTTAGGACAGGGAATCATACTTGCTGCTGACTTATGCAACAATTTTCTTTTTGGCAATGGTTTTGCTTAAACATCCTCTAATAGGTCACTGAGCAGTTCTGGTTACCAACGTTTGCTATTGCTCCATCAATGACAAGTCATCACTGTTGTGTGCTGCTTTTACTCCAAAGCATGCATCCCTAAAGGCAATACCATTGCACTCCATCTCTTCAGATTGTATCTAACTCCTCACACAAATATCCTGAAACCCTTCAACTCTCCTGCTACAAGTAAGCTAATATAATCCAGATAATCATGAAACTGGAAAATCCTTCAGACATATACTCATGTACCCTAGGCTCATGCCTCCTAGCAGTGGGCTAATGGATGTCACACATCCACCAATTCCTCAAAAACAGAAAAACTCACTTGTGGGACACTGGTGAATGCATCACCTCATTTCCCAGTGGGACTTTGAACCACAACCACCTCAGTACACTACTTTCAAAGTGAGGTACTTAGGATGATCATGAACACCAACCTCTCTACCCCAGAAAATCCTTCTTCGCCATTAGGATTTTGTGTTGCATTCTCAGTTACCTTGGGTTGCACCCACAGGGTACAGACTACTGTTAGCTTCGTTCTCGCCCACCTACATTTAGATAATTGACTATATCAAGGTGCCATAGCAAGAAGGACAACTAGACAAAGCAAGGCTTTAAGCTTTATGGAATCCAAGAAAGAATACCGGGGGATGTGGGAAATCACAATTGGTTAACCATGGTCTCTGCATGAGGTTTTAAAAAGTTACCTTTGATACCTTGTATCCTGCGCACCAAGGGAGCTAGGAGAACTACAAAACAGAATGGTGTGACACACAGAGGTGCCTGTCTGTTGCTGTGACAGTTCCTGACATCTTCCTACAGAGTGCAGAAATAGTTTAAAAATCTTTTACCAATAAGTTGTTTAATAGATATAATCTTCTACTAATGGGCACATTCTGGATCCTGTGTTAGTCCAAATTGAGTGGAAACTAGAATTTTCACCCACATTTGGATTATAATTTGTGCATGAAAAAATCACAATGGATAATTTTTCCTTTTTATGTTTTGCTAGCAAAAAAATAGCAGTATTATCAAACCAAACACCATGGGTCCCTGATGAAGGCCTTGAAAGGCTACGTTGTTTTGAGATCTATCATTTACTTTTGAAGCTGTTTTTGACAAGTGATGAGCTCATTCTAAATATCAAAGAATATGGCATTGGATTCTGAACACATGACTCAGAGTGGCTAAGAGGATGCCTGTGGACACCTAGCACCCTTCCATCACTCTAACAACATGTAGGGTGGCAGACGAGTCAGTTACTTACTCAAATATCTGTAAAATCAAATGCAAAATATTCTCTAAATCTCCATTTGTGGTGTGTGCACAACTACCTAACCATGCTTATGACATGCATTTGTAACACAGTCAAATCAATAAAAGGGTTAAATGAGTGTAAGACCATGGTAAGTCATTCAAAGTGGATGGAACACACTGTGAAATGTGGACTGGCATATAGTGCCAATGGTGACTCCAGGGAAATGATGCACAGGTGGCACAGTGTACCACCATGGGTCCATAAATGTGTGCCTTAATATGTGGATCAGTACCATGTCACTAAGCCACCAGTAGCAAGTAAATGATGACTCATGTCAACAGCCATTACAGTCCAAGATTTGCATTTCACTATCCCATTGCAGAGGATGCTGCCTTACCTCCTGCAGAGTTGCCTGTCCTGGATTTCTCTGATGATTTGGATAACCAGCTGCCAACCAGTAATGATGACACTCTCTAGGATGTCCTGGTTTCCTTCCAGACACCATCTCCAGTCACAGGGAGGACCCAAGCATTGCAAGGTTTCCACATGAACCATCCAACAATTAATTCACAGCACCGACCAGTACAGCCACACCCCTGGACTCTAAGGACCCAGACATTACCTTTCAGAAGAGAATGGTAGGAGTCCAGCAGGAACTGGCACAGCAGGTGCGGGTGGGGATGGAGACCATGGCAGGCAGCCTAGAGGGAATGCAGAGATGCCTCAGTCCAAATAAGGACAACTCATCTGCCATTAGAGGCACCCTCTCTCCGCTACGTGGACTCCAGCAGTTCCTGGCTGACATAGCTGTGGTCCTGATGCAGAGGATGGAAGAATTGCCCTCCCAAAGTGGTAGTAGCATGACTGACAAAAGGCTAGGGCTATCCAAAATGTCTTGGAGTCCATTCAGCAGACCCTGGCCTCCCTTCTTGAAAACATGGCTGCCTACTTGAAAACATGGCTGCCTACCACTGTGTTGTAGCTGCTGTGTTGCGAAATCAGCAGTTCCTCCTTGCTGCAGTGATGCCTTTCATTTTCCCACAAATGGCAGCTGCCAGGACTTCTGATTCCACATCTCCATCCGCTGATGTGTGTGCCCCCCTCAACTTCACCACTAGCACCACCCATGGCAAAGGAGGCACCACACAAATCAGAGGGTGAAGATGTGGAAGGAATATCATTCACCAGAAAAAACACCCAGTAGCTGCAGTCTGTGCCAAATGGACACTATCTCTTTAGTTCTATGCTTAATTTTATGCCAGTGTAGTAACAGCTGCCAAAGTGCCCTCTTCACTTTACCACTGTTGACTTATAATGCATAGACTGTCATTGTCTCAATTCCTACATATTGTCAATTTTGACACCTCCTTAATTATGCACATCTCTCCTACATATGTCTCAAGACATGTCCCTCCCCATTGGACTCTGATTGGACATTCAATGCATTGGGATCTCTCATGGGGCAATGTAATGTACATTGCACATCATCTGAAACAAAAATTGCACATGTACATAAATCACCATATTCTCATATGTTCTGCTTATTTTTCAGTGATCCATTAACTGTTTTGTATTTTGTGAAGCTATGACAATGAGTACTGAACAAAAGGACATGTATGTCTTTCTGTTAGGAAAAAAGCCACACACAGACTCAAACATGATTAAGGTGACTGATAGCATCGTGGACTCCCACACAATTTCTGAGTCTTCCAAGCATGTAATAAACAGGTACCATGCAAGTTTACATATTGGCATGTTTGATTAAGAACACAAGGGTCTGGAAATATCTCTGACTATTGTACCAGTACAACATTGATGGGACAAATAAAATAGGCATATGAAAGACTGTGAGGGGCAGCCGTTAGTGTGCCAGCATCTAGTTCCCAAATGAGGTGGAGTGCAATGTTCTAAACTTATGAACAATGAATGTTACATTACATACCAAAAACAATAGAGGGTGTCTGATTACCTTTCTTAGAAGTGTATCCATGCACAATCAGAGTGTCGGGAACAGCGCTGAATAGTGTTTTGAGTAGCTGATGTCATACCGCAGCCAATCAGACAGATACTTGGCCATGGGGGATACACATAGTCACACATGTAAATCAACACTGAATGCACACCCAAAGGCATGTGTCTAACATGACCAGCGATAACACCCAGACAATGAAAGTAACATGATTTATTAATACCTTAACTACACACCAACCTTCACTATAAACTATACTAACTAATCTTAATTTATCCCTGCAGCTAACTAATCTTATCTAAATGTATCTTATACATGTAATGCCAAACTATAAACATTGACCCCCCCACCCCCCTTAAGAGACTATAGATGAGAAGTACAACATTTACTAAAGCTAAACATGGACTAACTAAACCTATTGTCTACACAAATATATATTTTTGAGGGCATGTTTTTATTGACCTATACCCCAATACATAACACCCCCCCAGCAAACCACAATTACAAAACAAAATCCAAACTCCTACCCCCCAACTATGACAACTATGTCCTAAAACTAACCTACTCTATGCTATCTTACCTATTCCTACCCATCTAAAACCCACTGCAACTATTTACAAATTAAACTAGGGGAAGGGAAGATACAGTGAAGAGGAAAGGATCCAAAGTCAGTGCCTCTTCATCTTCTATTTAATGTACTTTAACAGTTTGTGATGCTTTTCGTTAGCCTCCTCCCATTTGGCCAACCTCAACTTAATTTCAGCCATGTCCTTCCACATTTCATCCTCACAATTTGTGGCAGTGGAACCTGGTCTTGGCTGTGTATGGGATGGTGTTGTTGTAGGGGCTGTTGTTGTTAAGGGGCGGAACCTGCAGACCCATCCCTGACCTTCTGTGGTGAGTTTCGATTGCTGGTGTTCTTGCTGCAGGCTATTTGGCCAGTCCTCCTTGGGGAAATGCCTTCCACAACTCTGATGCTTTTTCTAGGGGTGAGCTCCACTCCACTCCACAGAATTCCTCTGAGTTGATTTAAAACTCTGTGGAATTCCGCTGAGGCGGAGTTCCATGAGCTGCAGAGTGGCACCCTGATTGTGCCAGATCTCGGAAATGCTATGCAGGGTCAACCCTGCTTAGCACTTCCGAGGTCGGGGCATTCAGGACAGGGCCATAGACAGCAATAGTTGCCATTTCAGGTCTTTTGTGCCCCAGCCTGCCCCATGTGCAGTTAGTGCAGATAGGGCAGGCCGGTGCACAAGAGGCCTTAATCTTCCCACGGTCCTGGCCTAAATTCAGGCCAGGGCTGTAGGCAGCGAAAGCTGCCATTTCAGGTCTTTTGTGCACCAGTTTTCACAATGAAAAAAAAAACGAGGACTTACCTGGGTCCTCATTCCCAGGGGGTTCTCATTGCCAGCGGCCCGGCTATCTGCCTCCTTGTCCTCCCTGCCCAGGCTGTTGGCGGAGGGAGGCCTGGACGGGAGCTGCTGGGCTGGGCCACTGGCAAGCAGCTCCACGATGATGCTGACGTCGGGTGAATGCGCACTGCAGCCCAGTTATGGGCCACACAGTGCAAGCATAACTGGTCTGCATTGCGCATGCGGTGAGCTTCGCTTTACTGGTGGGGCTAGCAGACTTTTTGGATAACTCCTGGGTCCAAGCGGAGCACAGAATGCCAAAAACTCTGTTAGGTCCACCAGCTGAGCAGGGCTCATTGTCCACCCTAGCTTTTTTACATTTGTAATGTCTGGTCATCCTGCGGTACCCTTGCTGCCAGTATCTCTCGTCTCTTTTCTCAAATGCACGCTTTGTGCTGAAGTCATTAAGGCTGCTAAAACATGAGGGGAACATGTCATCAAAAACTATGTTGGGCAGAGGAAGAACAAGCATGCAATAGAAACAGCATCTCCGGATCACAGATGCTGTCCACCAGACCTCATTAAACAACGCCAAGCCCAAAGTCTATACCTATCTGCCTCCCAAGAATCTACGATATTTTGTTGCATGGATAAAGGCTAACCAATGTTCCATACTATCAGTTCACAAGCTTGTAACATCTCCTAACTACCAGATAAATCATGCACATCTCATACACACATGATGTGACCATGCTCGCTTACACTCATCATGAATGGTAGATCATGTAGGTTCCTCTGCACACAAATTTTCTGATTCAATCCGTAGACATGTACCACACTGATAGGAACAAGAGCTGAAATCTCAATGTGGACTCAACTAACTGGTGCCTTTGGAAATGCTCCTTGTGGCCCCTACATCGCTTTATTTTCATTTCTGAAGAGAAATGAAGCACCAGTGGTGCAAGTGTCTCATTGAAAAGCCCCTTGGAGATCTATTCACATGGTCAATAATTGTACTGTGTCCAGAGGTACCTTGTGGTACATGTGGCACAACATGTGCTGTGATAAATATGTTGCCGATATCCATACAATTCTGAAAACCAGCACCTCTGACACATATCTTGACTGGCATCACTGTGCTTGTGCGCATATTTACTTTTTTCAAAGACTTACAAATCCATTGCAGCACACTTTGGCACCTCGGCATCATTTTGTCGTATTCCACATCCTCAACATGACATCTGACATTCTGTCAGTACCCAAGGATAAATGATGGTGTCTTAATTGACACACATGCCATTTTAATATAGCATTGCACACATCATACTACCTCACACACAAACCTTGCTCTACACATTTGACATACAAGGTAACACTTACTGGCTGCATCGGGGTTTTCAAATCGTGAAACCTCTCCAATGGTGTAGGGTGCAGGTCTACCTGCAAGACATGACAGGAAAACATACCTTTGTGAATGTTGAACAAACAAAAGCATGGACAACTGTTACACATTCCACTTGTTTACCTGATTGACCTAGTTAACTTATGTTTAGAAATGACCAACTGGAATCTGTCACATGACACTTAGACAGACATTGTTAGCCCACAAAAACATGTACAGATATGGGATTCACCCAGACGTACATGTCTCAAATACATTTCTAACAAGTTCTTGGGGACAGGACACTGTCAATTGTCTGAAGCTTACGACTTTGTTGATAATCTATGTGAAAATGGAGAATCAACTCAGATGCTCTACCTTTTCTGCAGCCCCCTACCAGCACCTAACTCCACCATGTGTGTGCCGTATGTGACATACAGCGCACCATGGTGCATGTTAGGACACTAGCGTTGTAAACTATGACATTATTGTGGCACTATGCATGCTTCGTACCATACATGAAGGTGCCAAACCTGCTAAGTGAATTTAGGCACATTGAAAACAATGGGAGTGTCATTTTACCAACCTGCCTTAGGCATGCATTCAATTTTACTCCAAAAAAGGCGCAGTGGAATCTAGTAGATTTTGTCTGGCTCCTACCGCAGGAACACACCCCTTGCATTCATCATGCCTGGTGCAGGCATTATGTGGCACAGGGTTTAAAATGTTCACAATGCTTGGATTGCGCACCCTCTAACATATAATGCAGCAATACTTGCCTCCATCAGCCACATTACTTTAAAAAATATGACGCTAATGTTGCAGTAGGAGCCGCTAAGCTCTTCTTACATTTGGGCCCATGTTGTGTCACTCTGCCCATACATGACTCAAGGAACACACACATCCATATCTACCTATGTTCCTGTGCCATGTTTGCCATCACTTAAACATTACATTGCAAATTTCCACAGTTGTCAAGCCCATGATGGACATGGACAGGTGTGCCTGAAAAACATGAACCCATGCACCATTACACATGTTTGTTTAGTTTTCTCCACTTCAATATGTGTAAGCGATACACAGGGTAGAAGGAGATGAATGTGCTAATTGTCAGAACCCAGTGCATTGCTGACCTCTCATGAATGCAAGTTAGCTGAGACACAGAACTTGCTGTCCTCACCTTTGTCATGACATGCTGAAGTAATCCTTATGTCCTACTGTCATTCTAATGCAAATAAGGATGTAGCTACATTTAAGGGGTGCTTACCAACAGTTCTGCCGACCTGAAAACCAGGCGGTCCAGTAGATCACTTTCACAGGAGATGAGCTCTGCCCACTGATGCTTCAACTGGTGGTTAGTGTGCTAGACAGAGAAGATACGTATCAGGTGGTACAGCACCTCGGCCCAGTGCATTTTCTGTGCCTCCCACAGGTAGCCCGTTATCACACAGCCACCCATACCCATCATGTTAGAGAGGTAGTGGCAGTACAAGCAGATGAAACCTCCAAGTCCATTCCCAGTCATCCTCTTTGCCCTTCCATTCCCTGACATGTTGCAGTATCCCTCAACTGCAAACTAAATACCCCCAAAATATAATGTATATGGTATTCGCCAACTAACTCCAACTACCCCAACAAATGTAAGTACCCCTAAGACAAGCACCCGACAATACTGACACAATAACAGCACAAATATTACTAAGACATTGACAATTACAAAATGAACAAGACACAGACAGCACACAGCACAAAAGACTCTTAATCCACCACTCCTCACACCAGCACAAGCACCACACAACCTCTCCCAAGCACAGACTACAAGACTGTAAAGTAAAAGTGAAAGTAAGTTCACTTTTCCATGTGTGCTGCAAGGAAGTCATATTACATCATTTCCTGGGTGTATGCATCACGGTTTCTGATATGACACATGACGGCCATGCGTGAAATTTTGTATAAAGGCTGACACAGTCAAATGTTTCAGTTTAGACATGCAGGTGAGAGGCATCAATCATAGTATTTGCGATGTTTGGAACACTACCATATGCATCATTTTTTTTATGTATGACGGGCATGCAGTGATTTTAGAGGAAAGGCTGACAGGGCACACAGAATCACATTTCAAATTACAGGTGCTATGCATCTTTATTGTTCGTATGCTAGGGCAATATAAAATCAATCAATCAGTGATTTCTAAAGTATGGCTAATCACCTGTAGGCTCTCAAGGTGCTGTTTGCTGGCGTCCTGCTCAATCGAAGAGCCAGGTCTTGAGGTCCTTCCTGAACTGCTTCAGTGATGCAGTCTGCCTGAGTTTGAGAGGTAGCCTGTTCCATGTCTAAGTACGAGGTAGGAGAAGAAGCTTCCTCATGCTGTGCTTTTCCAGATCTTGGGAACAGCTGTGAGGGAGAGCTGGGAAGAACGGAGATGTCTGTTGGGTACATAGAAGGTGAGGCAGTGGTTGAGGTATACTGGTCCTATGTTGTGTAGTGTCTTGTAGGTGTCGATCAGGAGTTTGTCTGTGATGCACTTGTTGACTGGGAGCCAGTTTAGGCCTCTGACGTGGGAGGAAATGTGGCTGTGTCAGAGGATGTCCAGGATGTGCCTGGCTGCTGCATTCTGGATTCTCTGTAGTTTTGATTGTAGTTTCATGGAGATACCGGCATAGAGTGCATTGCCGTATTCTAGTTTGCTAGTGATGGGTGCATGTGTGACTGTCTTCCTCGTGTCGAAGGGGATCCACTTTAAAATCTTTCAAAGGAGTCAGTGGGTGTGGAAGCATGATGACAAGGCAGCGTTGACTTGGCAGGTCATGGATAAAGAGGAGTCCAGGATGATGCCCAGATTGCATGCGTGGTCCGTGGGAGCAGGAGCGATTCCCAGTACGTTGGGCCACCAGGAGTCATGAAAGACAGAAGGGTTGGAGCCAATTACGAGGACCTCCGCCTTGTCTGAGTTGGGTTTGAGGCAGCTGGCTTTCATTCAGATGGTGACTGCTCTCATCCTGTTGTGGAATTTTCTCTTGGTCTTTGCAGGGTCATCAGACATAGAGAGGATCAGTTAGGTATCATTGGCGTAGGAGACTATGTTTAGCCCATGTTGTTTGATGATCTTGGCTAGCGGGGCCATGTAGATGTTGTACATATGCATGCATGAGTAGTTCACTGTGTACTGGTAACATAGGAATGTGTTTCCATATGTTTGTAGGTGTGTGTGATGCATGAGAGGACTGATACTGTTCTCAAATGTGCATGTGTATGAAGAATCATTCCACATACATGTTTCTACATGTGTACAATGTGTGTACTCTGAGTGTACATATGTGATGGAACTCATATTGTAAGTCTAACACCTTATGTCAGAATTCCCACTGTTCACAACACAGCATAAGATAGGTGGGCCATGTGCGAAACATTTTCATTCATATGATACCCTTGACAAATATTTAGCTAAAGATGCTGTTGACTAAGGCTGGGTTATGATTCGGTAACTCATAACAATATAACTGCAAGTGTATGTCACGCTCTGGTGTGTCCTAAGGGCCAGACTTCATGATGCAATGCAACACGTCTAACGTATAGTTCCCCATACATGCTAATTTTTGAAGATGGTGTTCTGACATGTGTCATAGTTGCTATGTATGTGACATGTTTGTGTGTGAAAAGATATTTTACATGTGTGATAAGTAATGCATACTACAGCAGTGTGTTTAGGGATATGACAAATACCAATGCTCTAGTCCAGCATGGATATATATATAGATATGTAGCAAAGCTGTGTACTCATATCTGTGTTTACTATGTTTTCCTGTGTAGATATATATGTACTGTTCCTAGAGGTTTGTAAGTAACTATTTTAAACACACACATTTTCATTTGTAAGTTGTTCACTTTTGTCCATACTCAAATAGACCACACCAAGTTTGGTCCACCTAGGTGGAACATGTATGTTAAAATGTAGGGATTATGTGATTAGCACACACACTTGGAATGTACAATGACTCTCCATTTTCTTTTTGCCAGATTTCCCTTTTCTCACACAGTCTGTATGGCAGGGCTGTTCTAAGGCAGTGATAGCAACCTAGTCATCAATGCTTCAGTGGCACTTTGTATGTCCATTCAGGCCAATTGTTCTATCTATTGACACAAGTTGACAGTGGTCACCTCAGCACAGTTTACTGTGCAAAGGCAGCAGGCCCCAAGACTGTGTACACCTGCACAATTTTAGTCCCATGGCCAACTATGTTTTGTTGACTTTGAGGTTGTTGATGTCAGGCTTGCCCTATTGTTTACTGGAGACTTACAGCTTGTTTGTGTTGGACATGTCTCATCATTTGCTAGGGTTTGACATGACTTGGCATACATAGGTGACATTATTCCTATGGCACTTGGTTAGGTCATTGATAGATTATGGAACTGGGTCATATCTGCAGACCCAAGGTACAGATACTGTCATTTGTCACTTGCTTCAGTCACACTTGTTTGTGCTGGCCAAGCACATAGTTGTTGCCAATGTGACTGGAGTATGTACAGACCTACACAATCGTTGAGAATATGTGTCTGGTGTTATATGGAAACATTGTTGCATTGTACAGTGAGTATTAGTCTATGTGTGTTCCTTCACACACATTGAGGGCATGTTTTGTCAGGTATGCTTCTAGCTCAACATTGCTGGCATACTTTCTGAAGATTACCCTGAGTACCTATCTTTGTCATCAACATTGTCCCTTCATTCATGCACAGCATACTAAGTCAGACTTGTGAACTTTGTAGATTTACATAGCTTCTTCCACAAGCTGTGCAATATTTGCCATCACATTTCCTGAATTTTCAAGATCACATGACTGACCACCACACATCATTGAACCCCAGCCATAGCACTTGTGCAGTGTCTGAGTGACCTCCACGTATTTGATATCAAAGTAAACTAAGGGAGTCTCTTAGCTGCCCTTCCACATAATTTATTTGAGATGGGTACTCACATACATCTGCATTCTACTACCTTTGTCACATTCACTATTAGTTTATTTAGATTGTGTGATTTCTCATGACAGCTATGAGTAGAGAAGATGTGACATTCAACATATCTGTTTCCTTCAACACACATACAGTTTTGCAAGGGTTTGTGACTTGTTTCGACATTGTTTGACTTACATGCACATTCAAAACTGGATTGACTGTGACAGACCTAGACATTTAGGTGTGTCAGTCTCTGTACTTCACTCTCTCCTGGTCAAACATGTGAGTGCCACTGAGGAGTATGCTTTTAGTTGTCACCTGTGATAGTGACATTCAGACATTACTTGGTTACATAGCAGACACAAACCTAGGCCTCTAGGTGATAACTACTCTTTTACTACCTAGGCCAGACACAGGTACAGCAGTATTCATGTGTATTTTTTGAATTGTTGCAGGCATATGTCAACCCAACACACTTGCGTGATATGCGTATGACAATGTAATTTGTTAGTGCTACCTACTATGCCTACATTTCACCCACACATTCATGTGGTAGTGCATTGTTTGTATTTATTTTTTGTTCATATGTTCCTAAATTATTTACATCTTTTGTGATCTAGTCATGCTTTCTGAGATACAGGTGAATTAAATAGGTATGTGATGGTGAAAAGAAGTACTCCATGAGAAATCAGAGCTAAAGTGATTTCTTTACAAATTATGGTTCCTTGATGCTTGGAGTACAGTCTCTAAGTGAAAACGTTGTGCACAATTTGGTCCCTTCTACATGCTCCAGCAGCAGAGTTTGGTTGTTCCCCATCCTCCTGTTGTGCATCATTGTCCTCATCCTCCTCACTGGGGACAGCTACCTGTTCATCCCAGGAGACATTGGTGCAAACACAGATGTTGTGCAAAATTGCGCAGACAAGTATTATTTTGCACACAAGGGGTGGCACATATAACAGGCTTCCTCCTGTTAGTCCTAGGCACCTGAACCTGGATTTCAGCATGCCAAATGTCCTCTCCACCACAATCCTGGTCCTTCAGTGTGCTTCATTGTGAGCCCGCTCAGCATCAGTTAGCAAATTTCCATATGGGGTCATGACCTTGATCCACTGTAATGGAATGTGAGAAAATGTGTCAGGCATGCATATTTGTTAATTGATATGTGCACATATTTGTTTTCAGTAGAGTGGTGATTTAGACTTGCATCTAGTATTGTGTATGTTCCTGTTTGAATGCATGGTTGCATTGGTGTGAGGTGGGGCACTTTACAGTCATGGGTTGTGCCTCAGGAACCTGGTGATTGTTGATTAATTTCTGGTCTGACAGTTCACCCATGCAGAATATGTGTGGTGTTGTCTATATTTGCCCCTTAGTCCCATAACTTTTGACTTGCAGAAGAGTGATATCTGCTAAATTAGTACCTATTTTGTGTGCTGTGTGTCATGAGACAGGTGTTGCTCCCTTTGTGATGCATGTGAATCCCACAACCTTGGCCTGAAATTACCCCCCTTGCATAAAGTGCTGTTGTTGCCAATTGCTGGCAAGCATGCATATGTGGTTCATATGCACAGTGTGGCACAGTTGTATGTGATATATTGAGATATATGCGACAAGTTTGCAGACATCTGTGGACAGGGCTTGAGGTGCTTTTCTGCACTGCCCTGCATCACCAGTCCAGCTCTGCAAAGTCTCTTGTCTCCTTAATATTATGCATTTCTGACATCTACCAGTGCACTGGAAGTATTTCAGATGCCACAGTCCACTATTGGCATCCTTGTTTCATGGTAGGGAGATGTCGGATTTATGTATATGATTGTTGGTGTGCAGTGTGTTCTCCATACCTACACATGATCCATCAATGATGGTGATGTTCTATTTCAATGTGTGCTGCACTATGCACCACACAAGGGGAAGGTGAACACAATGAGCATATCAGGTATATTTTGATGATGTGTAAATAGTAATACCACTGCTTGAGTGGCATTAATTGTTAGTGCTGCCTCAGGTTTCTGCAGCATGGTGAATGTGGAGCAGTGGCAAGATGTGAGTTGTTTGATGGTGGCATGGTCAATGCAATATACATAGCTGGGCTATTCTATGCTAAGTGTTATGTGTGAAGGATCTGTATTTTGTAATGAACATGTGAACACATGTAATGGTTTGACCCCAGTATTTGAATCCAGAGGGGACAGTGCTCCACCAGTCCATCATGGAAAGTATCTATTAGGTAGTGCTAAGAAGTTTTACATATGGGCGTATGTGAGGGTGATGTGCATTGAATGCGGTAGAGTGAAGCATGTGGCATATGTGTTGTTGTCCAAACATCTGTGTTTCCCTGTCAATGTGTGTCTAGTGTGGTGTATGTATTGTTTGTTCCACACGTTTACTGTGTTGTCTGTGTTATGAAGTGTAAGCTGGCTTACTTGTGAGTAGGCCATTGCCATATTCCCCATCCTGGAAGCGTTGATTTATTGTTGAGTGTCTGAAGATGTAAGCATCATGGACGCTGCCCGGATATTTGGCAAGGATGTTGTTAAATACTCCACGATGGTCAACAGTGGCCTGCACATTCATTGAGTGTGTATGTTTCCTGTTCCTGAAGAGTGGTTCCGTTGCAGCAGGAGGGACAAGTTGGACATGCGTGCAGTCCATTGCACCCAGCACATACAGGAACCCAGCAATTTGATAGAATCCTTGTTTGGTCTCCTGCTGCAGTTGCTGGGTATTAGCGAACAGGATGTGGTGGGGTGTGAGCCAGATAATGGCATCCAGGGCCATAGGACGAAAGACAGAAAGGGATAGTTGTGAGATACCACCCTCTTGTGCTGCAGTGGTCGGAACTGATCCAGAGGCCAGCATGTGGAGGACGGCCAGGAGTTTGGTCATGGGTGGTGTGGTTGCGTGACTTTTCACTCTTGCTGTTATGTCAAGAGAAATGTGGTGGAGCAGCTGTATGATGGACTGCTGCTTGTTATGGTGCAGTCGGGTGACCTCTTCGTCCCTGAGGCCAAGGATGGATGAATGTGTGTGGAATATTCTCTCGCTCCTTCTGCGCTGCCTTTGTGGCTGCAATGGTGGTGGTTTAGGTTTCTGCGGTGGTGCTGGTGGCACTTGCCGTTGTCACTGTTGTCTTCTCTGGGTGCCAAGCTGTAGCAGTAACAGGCCATGTTGTCCAGTTGCTTGCCAGGGTTCCTTCTGTGCGTTTTCCTTATGTAGTTGAGGCTGGACCTCATTTTATCGTCTGGTCTGAGCAAGTGTTACATTTTTTATGCTAATCGGAATGAGCATCATTTTTTGGGCCCGATCCTAGGCGTGTTTCATTTTTCTGTCGGCTTGTAGATTTGGAACTACTGTCATTTTTTAAGAGGGAACGCCTACCTTTCATATCATTGTCATTAAACTACGCAAAGTGGAGAGGCACTGGGTTAGCGCTGCTTTTGCGTAAAAAAAAAATGGCTCAAAGCCGGCACTACCTTTTCTTAAATGTGGGCCTTAATGTTTCCCTAAATGCTGAACTTGCACTCAAAGAGTGGATCAAAAAAGGTTCTCTTTAAAAAGTCAGAAATTTACGCCTCACAATTTATATGGAAGTTCAGAGTAAATTTCTGATTTTGGGAAACTCCCAGAGAACTTCTTCAGTGCTCTTGAAAAGCGGCAATGTTACAAATTGCTGGGCGTGTTCACTTACATTGAGGGGCATATTTATACTCTGTTTGCACCGAATTAGTGTCATTTTTTTTTACTCTAATTCGGTGCAAAACTAACTCCATATTTATACTTTGGTGCTAGACCCCTCTAGCACCAAATTTATGGAGTTAAAGTCATTTTTTGAAAGTGGAGACCTACTTTGCCTTAATGAGATGCAAGGTAGGCTTTTCCGTGCAAAAAATGACTCTATGGCCTTAACGCCATATTTAGGGGCATATTTATACTCTGCAGCATATTTATACTCTGTTTGCACCACATTAGCGTCATTTTTTTTTACTCTAATTCGGTGCAAATCTAACTCTATATTTATACTTTGGTGCTAGACCCATCTAGCACCAAGGCCCTGATTTAAACTTTTTTTGCACCGCATTAACGTCATTTTATGACGCAAAAGTGGCGCAAACTTACAAAATATTGGCCCTTATTTATACTTTATGCTGCAAAACTGCACTAACTCAGTTTTGCACCAAAATGTTTAGCACCGGCTTGCACCATTTCTGTGCACCAGCCGGGCACCATATTTATGGAATGGTGCAAGTCGGTGCAAAGGGTAGTCTAGAGTAAAAAAAAATTACTTTAGTCGGGTGGGGCTGGTAGTATAGAAGAAGAGGGTTTAGCACCAAAAAACGACTTTAGGCAGGTTAGAGTAAAAAAAAAAATGACTCTAACCAGATTAGCGTCATTTTATGGTGCTAAACCTACCATGCCCATTTCAGGGCCCCCTATGGCACTTAAATAAAAACAAACAAAAAATTAAATACAATCTTATCTGTACTTACCTGGGATAGGGTCCCCCATCCTCCGCAGTCCCTATGGTGTGGGTGGGGGTGCACCTGGGTCCTGGGGAGGGCACCTCTGGGCTTATTCCATGGTGTTGCACCATGGAAATAGGCCCACAGGTCCCCTAACCCCTGCCCTGACCCAGGTCTTAAAAAATGGGGCAAAGCTTGCTTTGCCCCATTTTTTGACCCCTCCTCCCTCCCTTGCACCATTTTTACATGAGAGTATAAATATGCCCCTTAGCATCAAAAAATGATGCTAATCTGGTCAGATTAATTTCTTTTGACTCAAAACTGCCTAACGTCATTTTTTTTAAAGCTAGCCTACCCTTTGCACCGGCTTGCACCATTCCATAAATATGGTGCCCAGCTGGTGCTAAAAAATGGTGCAAGCTGGTGCAAAACTTTTTGGGGCAAAACTGCCTTAGTGCAGTTTTGCACCAAAAAGTATAAATACGGACCTGAGCGTACATTTTTGTGGAGGAGTGGTACTCAAGGGCAATTGCACTTTGTACGCTTTCTTTTGTTCCTCCATGGAGAAAATATTTACCTGGTAGAGAAACCCCCTTTACTTTTTGGGATGTATCCTTACCTTTCAAATCCTGAAAACAGGTTTATTCTTGATGTCGACAGAAGCAAACACACTATCAATACCACGCTGAGAATCTCTACCCGCAAAATGTTTCTGAATAACTTCAAACTTCTGAGTTTGTGCGTGTTCACCCACCCACTTTTGTGAGTGAAACCTCGAACCAGCACACCCTGGAGAACAGATTTGATCCGTCAATTGAAGGTCATCATACTGGTGGGATTTCCCTGTAGGTAAGCCTCATTTAACGAGGAACAAATCTCACCATTTCTCCCTCTGTAAATTGTAACTTGACTTTGTCGTCTTAGTTATCTATATTTATTCACCTGCGTTGCACTTAGGCACGCAGTTAGCTGTGTAAATCGGGGAAATTATGGTTTGCTATTCTGGGATTTTCTAGAAGCCCTTCGTCACAAAAACAGTGTAGAGTAGGGAAGTCGGTGCACACACTAGTAAGGCATGGCTGTTGCTCTTCTGCTGATACAATTTTAGGCATTCCATCAGGGACACTGTGTAGGGTCGGAGCCAGTGTTAATTAGTGCCAGAAAAGCAAAAGAGTGGATTAGACATGCAATGACAAAATCATGACTATTAAATACATATAACTACCTGGAAAGATATTACCTAGATCTACAATACCATGCTACAGGGAGCATTCAGAGTACTGATGTAATTGCTAACAACATGTATTTAATTATCCAAGCAGAATAAATCCCTTCCTTATTAAAGCTGTGGTGGCAGGCAGGGAAACCGTCAGTACTCTTGCATACGGGCTCGCTATTTTGGACCTAATTAGCACCAGGTAACTGATGCAAATTTTGGAAACATTCAACTAACATTTTTAAAAGGTATACGTTTTCTTTCCTATCATCATAGAAGGTCTCTCGGTACCCAACTCTAATAATCTCCTTGCTGCTAGCACTTAACTGTGCAAAACATTCCAACCTCTGCTAAAAGCAGAGAAATAGATTTCCATTTTCCCCTTCAAGGCATGAATAAGTCTGTTTGCTTTGCTAATGGTTTGGAAGAGGGGGATTCAATGAATATGATTACTTTGAGTTAAGCTGCAGTGGAGAGGCTAGCTGTAATATAGGGCTTTCCATCTCAAAGAATAGGATACGTGGTGTTTTTAGAACTGTAACAACGCGTAATAATTTCTCAAGATTGCACATGAACATAATGAATAAAATATGAAGGAGAGTTAAGTTGCAGCCATGTTCACTCAGGGTCGACGTCGGGACTGTTCAGCTACATTCATTCAAAGGATTTGTATGTGATTCGAGTCTTCTGTCTCTGTGCAGTAGAGTGCCGGCCTCACACCTCTGTGAGTTTCGGGTGTGAATTTATAAGTCTTGCAAATGTTTCTGCACTTTGAAGCATAATGTTTTAAAATTATTTTATGTCCAGTAGGAAGAACAGGCAGTGCAGAGAATTTTGGGAAACAATCAAGGAGGACAAATACAACTCTATCAGGCATTCATTTTCAGTTACGTCAAACAGGTATGCTGATGCGCCGCTGGCATATATGTTAAAGATCCATTGCTGCTTTGAAATAAACATATTGAAGAAAAAACATTGGTGAAAGCAAAATGTCATGCTGAAAGTGGCATAAGAAGTTAGATTTGTGTACGTCATCACGTGTGGGCAACACTGAAGGTCTATCGGAATTCCAAAAATGTTGGAAATACAACCAAATAAAGGAATAGTCTTACTGGAGCACACATGTTATTTTTCACGAGGTTTACGAGTTGTGCTCTAGAACTTTAAAACGAGTAAATGTTGTCACATTCTAGTGTAGGATAGCTTCTTCCTCATACATCGCTATGGGACTCCACCTACCCAGTAAACTTCTATGGATCCTGACTACCCCTTGTATGGCAAAATAGCATTGGTTCCCTCAGTATTGGTTAAGAAAAACACTGTTACACTTCATTAGAGAATACAAAGAAGTCCCTTTTGAACTACTGGAATAATTCTGAAAAATTCAGGAATGGAGGCATGATTAAGTGAACCAAATAAGGTTCGGTGGTTGTCAGGTGGGTAGGGCCCATTGAGGTAAAAGAGCTTCTGCTCACCCTCACTATCATGTGTCTCAGCCCTGTCTGCTGCAGCTTTCAGGGAACGCGCACTCTCCAGCTGATGTGCGCTGGACGGCTCTGAGACAGCGGCTTCAGCGACAGCCTCTTCATCCAGAGGTTTAGGTGAATCAAAATGTGTCTGAACTGGTATTTTGAGTGAAATGGGTGCAGGGGAGTTTAGGAGCAGGACATATAAGTGTATAAAAATATACAAAATATTCTACAGCTATTTTTAGGCCTTTTACCTTCAGATAAATGCATATAGAATATAATGAACATACCTTAATTGAAAGATAAATGGAAGTTGAAATAATCTGTGTTAACGGCACTCTTTTATGTTATGAAAGCTCAATTGAATAGTGCAACTACTGCAGATGTCTGTGTGTGTAACCAGAGTCACATACCTGAATCCTGGTTGTACGCTCTAGAATAGTGACATGTATTTACAGTGCAAAGAGGTCCCATCCTCCAACTGAAAGCACTGTTAATATGCAAGTTATTATTTTAAAATTGAAATACACGCATTGTAAGAAAGGGTGCCACAAAATGTGCAGAGAGATTTAGGCCTTGATTCTGAATTAGTTGCAATTGTTTGACGCCTGAGAAAACCCATGTTGGCAGTAGGATTAGAATTTTGAGCTGGGTGGTGTTTATCACATTCAGCAATTACCAGCTGCACTAAAATATCGCCCTTGCTTACATTTCAGCAGGTCAAACAAGCTGGAATTTAAAATGGGAAAAGTGTTTATTTTTTAAAGTGTCATTCAAATGTTGATGTGAAAACTAGTAACAGGTGCTATTTATCATACCAGCTAAATAACATACCTCAGTGTATGTTGTTTATTTGGTGCAATACAATTCACTTGTATTCCGACAAACTCTGAATCAGGGCCTTAACAAGCAAGTGCCTTCAATTGTGTGTGTGTGTGTGTGTGTGTGTGTGTATATATACATATGTGAACCTAGTGGCAATTGCCACTAGGTAGTTATAGTGAGGATCATGTTTTGATAGAAAAATCATTTTTGGAATTGCCAATATCTTTGCCACCATTTGACGAAACTTCACATACTTTTCCAAAAAAGTGCCCTGGTGAGGCTTCTTGTGCATGGAAAGTCTCGGGTGATCCATCAAGTGGGGGCAGAGAAAATGGAGGGGTGGGGTCAAAAAATGTTGTGTTTCCCATAGGACCTTTAAACAAGGCTACAGCCCGAACCACTGGACGGAATTACATCAAATTTTGCAGAAGGCTAGCTTTCAGTACACAAATTGTGCTTACCCTTATTTGGTGTAAATCTGTTCAGTAGTTCTTGAGATATTAAAGGAAATCCTAAATTGTATATAACTGGCCGTGATGACTTTGTGAATAATGATGAGCACGTGCAGGTAAGTGCACAGCTCTGATTGGCTGCCAACACTTCAAACCTGGAAGTGTTGGTAGCCTTACTGGGACTTGGCTTCAGCCGTGTCCCACTAAAAAATGTAAAAAAAGCTAAAAGGGCCCAGTGTAGAGACACCCTGACCCCTTAGGTCTGGTGGTGGTGTCCTAGAGGGATGCCCTCACTAAGGCGGAAAAGCATTTAAAAAAAAAAATGTCGCTGTGATTGCGGGGGGATCCATTAATCTGGGGAATTTTAAAAAAAAAAATACTAGCACGCACCCCTGCACTTCTTTTCTAAAGAGACCCCGGGTGGGCCAAGTTTCCCAGAGGCATTGATTTATAAATGCAGGGGGGGCACCCAGCCCCCCTGAAGCCCCAGGGACTGCCACTTCCTGCGAGTTTTGAAAAAATTAAATGGGGGGGTACCAGGGCTCCCCTGCAGCCCCGGGAACCACAACCTCCCCAGGCCAAACTTAAAAGCAAATAGGGGGCCTATTTCGGACCTCCTGCATCCCTGGGAAACACCACCTCCCTGTGGCACTGATTACATATGCAGCCCTGGAGCGGTCACCTCCCTGAGGCATTAATTACATTGTGTGGAAGGGGGGTGCAGCCCCGAAGACAACAACCTACCTGGGGCAGATAAAAAAAACAAAACAGATCATTTGTTCATTTTGACCCCACTGCAGCCCCAGGGACGACCACCTCTCCAGGGCTTTGTGTGTGTGAAGGGGGCTGTGCGCCCCCCCTTAAGGAGCCAATGATGACCCTGGGGACGGCCACCACCCAGGGTTGGCTCCTGCTATGTCCTAGGGTGCCCATCCCCAGGGTGTTTGCTGTTGTTTGGTGGAGGCTTTGAGAGCTGTCAAACAGCTTTATCTTCATCGGAGTGGAGTTTCCTCTGTTTGCCTGCCTATGGAGATTCAGGCAGGCAGACAGAGGAAAGTGCTTTCACACATAGGGAGCTGCTTTAGCAGCTACCTCTCTGTGACAGCAATGCTGGCTCCCATAGGAGGCAGGGAGCCAGCTGGGACCGTGGGGGCCTTCAGGCTCCCCCCGTGGTCCCCAACATTGAGACTGGGTGCCCTGGTCACATGACCTGGCCCAGGGGGATGGGGCCCCCCAGAAGAAAATAGTTAGATCAGGCCTGGAGGATGGGATACCTGGGTCAAGATTGGCCTGGGGACGGGGGTGTGCCACTCCAAAAAATGTATAGGTTGGGTCCTAGGGGATGAGGTCCCCGGGGCTGGGATTGCTCTGGGGAGGGGCGCTGTATGGCCCCCTCTAACAAAAAAAAAATAACTAGGCTGTGCAAAGGGGAATGTGGTCCCTGGGGCCAAGATTGGCCTGGGGGGGCGAGTGGCCTTCTCCCCAAAATAAATTAAATATTTAGGCTGGGCCCCAGAGAATCGGCTGCCTGGGGTTGAGATCGACCTGGGGAGGGGAACTGCATATTCCTCCGCCCCAAATAATTTAAATATTTAGGCGAGGCCCTGGGGGGTGAGGTTCCTGGGGCTGAGATCAGGTGGGGGGCACCCCCTAAAACAATTAAATATTTGGCCTGGGCCCCAGGGAAGGGTTCCCAGGGGCGATATCAGCCTGGGGCCTGGGGGGTTGTGCAGGGTTGGGTGGTTAGAGGGAGTGGGTGCAGGGCCTGGCCACAGGCCAGGCTCTGTGGCCAATCGCTTCTGCACACAGCCAAAGGCCATGCGCGGTGGTGGTTGGAATAACGTATAGTAATGAAAATGCATTTACATTTAGAAAAATGGAGAAATCCAATGAAAAAAGAAAAGATTACAGGGACATTATATTTAGGAAAAAGAATTAAAAAAACTTTAGAAATTCACTGACAAAACCAAAGGTTATAAGGATGTTATAGTTAGGAAATGGAATTCAAAAAATCTTAGAAATTCATTGAAAAAAACAAAGGTTACAGGAACATTATTGTTAGGTTTTGAATTCACTCGTACAAAAACCATAGAAATTCAATACTTATAGTGAGAGTTCTTCCAAGTAACAAAAACTCGCTCTAGGAGGCTGGCTCTCTATGTAGTGTGCAAAGTTAGGCACACTGTGCAGAGAGTCTGGGCAACAACACTGTGTGTCGGATTTGTGGACACGCACAGACGATGCGTTGATTCTTCCTACGCTACAAGGCCTTTGCTATGATTTCCAGCGCACAGTCTTGAATCCTCACTGCCATGCAGGGTCTTATGATGCTCAGAGACAATGCGAGGAAATCCTGGGCACGCAGGAAAAAATGTCACAGGTACTGCGTTGATCTGGTGGGTGATGCATCAGAGTTTATGTCACACAACAGGTGCTGCGTCTATTCCTCATGCAGGAAGTCGGGCTGTGTCATTCTGGCCCAGTGATGCGTCGTTTAGGTGGGCTGTGCATTGACGTTCCAGTTGCAACGCTGGCACTGCATGGATCTCCACTTGCGGAGCTGGGCTGCATCGTTCAGGGTTGGCGATGCAGTGATTTTTTCACTACTAGATAGGCTATGATTCGATTCTGGCAGGCTTTGCGTCAATTTTTGATACACAAGGAGTTCCTTTGAAGAGATGAAGGGCCTGATTCTGACCCTGGCGGTCTATGACCGCCAGGGTGGAGGCCGGGGGTAGCACCGCCAACAGGCTGGCGGTGCTACATGGGCAATTCTGACCGCGGCGGGAAAGCAGCGGTCAGAAAAGGGCAACCGGCGGTTTCCCGCCGGTTTACCCCTGCCCAAAAGAATCCTCCATGGCGGAGCTGCAAGCAGCGCCGCCATGGGGATTCAGACCCGCTTTCCGCCAGCCTGGTTCTGGCGGTTTTAACCGCCAGAACCTGGCTGGCGGGAACGGGTGTCTTGGGGCCCCTGGGGGCCCCTGCAGTGCCCATGCCACTGGCACTGCAGGGGCCCCCTAACAGGGCCCCACAAAGATTTTCAGTGTCTGCATAGCAGACACTGAAAATCGCGATGGGTGCAACTGCACCCGTCGCACCCCAGCAAATCTGCCGGCTCCATTCGGAGCCGGCTTCATCTTTGCTGGGGCTTTCCCGCTGGGCCGGCGGGCGATCTTTTGAAGATCGCCCGCCGGCCCAGCGTGAAAGTTAAAATGGTCCCCGCGGTCATTTGACCGCGGGGCGGTGTTTGGGCGGTTTCCGCCCGGCGGGCGGGGCCCGCCGCCCGCCGGGGTCGGAATGACCCCCGAAGTCTTTTTGGCCCTGAGACTTCAATAAACATGAGGCAAGCTCAATCCAGTCCTTGGAGAGCACTTCTCAGCAGAGCCAGAGGCCAGCAAGACAGCAGGGCAACAGCAAGACAGCAGTCCTTCACAGCAAAGCAGTGCAGGTGAGTCCTTTGGGCAGCCAGACAGCTCCTCTTGGCAGGTTGCAGGAACTGGTTCAGAGTATCTGTCCCAGGAAGTGTGGTTGAGTTGGTAGGGTAAGGACCCAGTTTATATACCCAAAAGTGCCTTTGAAGTGGAGGAGACTTCAAAGAGTGGTTTTGAAGTGCATAAGGTCCCCTTTCAGTACTGGTCTGTCTGCCAGGGTCCCAGTAGGAAGGTGTGGTAGTCTTTTGTGTAAAGGCAGGCCACTATCCTTTGAAATGTAAGTGTCAAGCCCCTCCACCCTTCCAGCTTAGGAAGACCCATTCAGTATGCAGATGTGTGCAAGTGTGACTGAGCATCCTGTGCTTGTCTGGGTGAAATGCACAAGGAAGCTGTCAACCAACCTAGCCCAGACATTGATTGGAGACAGGCTGTAAGGCACAGATGGATTTTAAGTGCAGAGAAATGCTCACTTTCTAAAGGTGGCATTTCTAAAATAGTAATATAAAATCCAACCTCATCTGTCAGCAGGATTGTGTATTACCATTCTGGCCATACTAAATAATGACCTGTTTGTCCCTTTCTGATCAGAATCTACACTCAAACACCATATAAGGGTAGCCCTAATGTTAGTCTATGAAAGGAGCAGGCCTCACAGCAGTGGAAAACAAATTTAGGAGTTTTCCACTACCAGGACATATAAAATACATAGGTATATGTCCTGCTTTTACCTACACAGCACCCTGCCCTATGGGTTACCTAGGGCCTGCTTTAGGGGTGACTCATATGTAGAAAAAGGGGAGTTTAAGGCTTGGCAAGTACTTTTAAATGCCAAGTCGAAGTGGCAGTGAAACTGCACACACAGGCCTTGCAATGGAAGGCCTGTGACATGGTTAAGGGGCTACTGATGTGGGGGGCACAACCAGTGCTGCAGGCCCCTTAGTAGCATTCATTCTACAGGCCCTGGGCGCATGTAGTGCACTTTACTAGGGACTTGCAAGTAGGTCAAATATACCAATTGGGTATGAACCAATGTTACTATGTTTTAAGGGAGACAGCATATGCACTTTAGCACTGGTTAGCAGTGGTAAAGTGTGCAGAGTCCTAAAATAAGCAAAAAACAGTGTAAAAAAAGTGGAGGGAGGCAGGCAAAAAGTTGGGGGTGACCACACTAAGGCTGTCAGGTCTAATAGAAATCAATGGAGAAGTAATTTAAAAATGCATATAAAATCAGGCAATGGCCCTCATTACAGCCCTGGCGGTCGGTGCCAAAGCGGCAGTACCACCTCCAACAGGCCAGCAGTAAAAAAAAAGGAGATCACGACCACGGCAGAAACCGCCAACATAGACGGCCACTTTAACACTCCGACCGCCACGGCGGTAGCAACAAACACCGGGCGGTCACCGCCAGCAGACAGACGGAAGACAATGTACCGCCCACCGTATTACAAGGCACCAATCCGCCAGCTTTTCTGGGGCAGTACCAACGCCATCAAAAGCACGGCAGAAACAGTGCACAGAAGGGAAACCACTCACCTCTCGACACTCCACGAAGAACCAGGACGCCATGGAGCCTGAATTGCAGATCCTCCCCATGTTGGTGTTTCTACTAATACACCACGAAGTAGAAAGAAGTGCGGCGGCGGCGACAACGGTGAGTACAGCACCTAGCACACAGGGGAGGGGAGGACGGAAAAGAGAGTGACACACACGCGGCACACAACACCCCCACCCTTACCCACAAAACCATACACACAAACATATCCAACAACAATACGGATACACCTCGTCACCCCCTGGAAGAACGCAAGGACAAAATGAAATGAGTCTAACCAGTGTTATATTGGAACATTCAGATATATCAAGAGAAAAGCAAATAATCAGAATATACACATATTTACATTTTGTACACAAGGCCGTACACTGTCCCTTGTAAATGTGCGTGGACCAGTGGTCCCAAAAAGCATGGGCGAAGCCGACACATGACACCTGCCTCAAAATGGAGAGAACACTGCAGGGGCATCTGGTCGAAAAAACACAGGCACCTCAGGGGGAAGGGGTTGGGGCACCTCAGCCGGAAGATGGTACGACGCCACTGTTCCTCGAGGGGGCTCCATGCCCACTGCTTGGTCCTGGGGAGTGCAAAGCCACAGTCTCTCAAGTGGGTGGTTTTCCCACTGCCTGGTCCTGGGGAGTTCAAAGCCACAGTCTCTCAAGTGGGTGGTGTACCCACTGCTTGGTCCTGGGGAGTGCAAAGCCACAGTTTCTCAAGTCTCTCAAGTGGGTGGTTTGCCCACTGCCTGGTCCTGGTGAGTTCAAAGCCACAGTCTCTCAAGTGGGTGGTTTACCCACTGCCTGGTCCTGGGGAGTTCCAAGCCACAGTCTCTCAAGTGGGTGACAAGTTCCACTGGTTCTGGAGCGGGCTTAGTGCCCAGTGTACTCAATCCTGCCAAGGATTCGGTGAGTGGATGTACCTCTCCACTGGTTCTGGAGGGGGCTTTGTGCCCGGAGTGCTTAATCCTGCCAAGGATTGGGTGAGTGGATGTATATCTCCATCTGGTTCTGGAGAAGGCTTAGTGCCCAGTGTGCTTAATCCTGCCAAAGATTGGGTGATTGTATGTATCTCTCCACTGGTTCTGGAGGGGGTTTTGTGCCCACTGATGCTGCACCTGGGGTGTGGCAGTTAACATCCTCTCAGCTGGGTGTCTGAGCCATGCGATGTACCTAGAACACGTAGCATGATACTCCATGGAGGCAGAGCCACACTCCATCCTGCCCCACTTAGGCTGCCAACTGCTGGTAGTGCCAGTGCTGGAGGTGGTGCCTCAAGTGACGTGTCCAGGGTCCAGGACATTGCCTGCAGCATCAGACGCCTGCCCACTGGCGATGCTGCTGATGTCCAACAGAGTGGTACCGGCTGGGCACGTGGCGGTGCAAATGGTGGTGCAGGTGGCGGTGGCTGCGGCGGTGATGCTGCTGGTGCTGGCTGTGGTGCAAGTGTCTGTTATGGTGGAGGGAGACACCATACCGTCTCCGGCAGCCTCGGATGGTTGATCCTTGGGGAGAATGCTGCAGACTGACATTGTGTCAGCGACAGTGCAGGTGGCAGTACAGGTGCCAGTGCACGTGGCGGTGGTTACTGTGGAACTGGTCCCTGGCATCCCTGACGAAATGGTGGTCACCAGCCCCTCACCATGAGGCATCGTGCCCTGAGGTGACTTGCCCTTTGCCTTGTGGCCCTTCCCCACCTTGGCAGTGGCTGCTGGGACCTTGGCACTGTCCTCTCTGTGTTTGGTTGAGGCCTTTCTGGGTGGTTGGTGCAACTTTCCCCTCCTGGAAGCTGGCCTCTTTTTTACCTTTGCAGGTGGCAGAATAGGGTGGTCCTTCCCATCTGTAGGTGGCACTCTGGCAGCTCTGACGGGTGCCCCCTTATAACCACCCCTACTTGCACAGATCCTAGCAGAAGCAGATATGGTGGCTGAGGTGCTGGGCTGGGATCTAGACATCCTGGCCCTAGGGGACGGACGGGGGGTGGTGTAGGGAAGAGGTTCAAGTTAGCTAGGAAAAGGTTTTTAGACACACTGGGACGGGAAGATGGAGGGTGTGTGGGAGTGGAGGAAGAGGTAGTGGTTGTAGGAGGTGTGTGTCTGCTGAGTTTGGGTGAAGGTGCATGGGCTGGAGGCTGTTGTGAGGTGTATGGCTGTTGATTGGGTGTGTGCCTGCGTTTGTGTACTAATTGTACCATTGGGGTAGGGGTGCTACTGAGCCTGCAAACAAGGGACCTACTCTGGCATGACCGCCCTGGCCTAGGGGCACCCACAGCCCACACCCCCCACCCAGATCCCTCCTAAACCGCGCAGAGTCAGATTTATGACACTTTACTCACCCTCTTGTGGCTGCTGTGATGCCCTTAAGCGTCCATCCAACTCCGGATAGGCCACCACCAGGATCCGGAACGTCAGGGGCGTCATGGTGCGACAGGCACCCCTTCCACGTTGGGAGGCCAGCCCCAGCTGGGCCTCCGCCATCTTCTTGCTCCAGTGGTGCAGGTCCTCCCATCTCTTGCGGCAGTGGGTGCTCTGTCTGTGATAGACCCCAAGGGTCCGCATTTCCTTGGCGATGGCATGCCAAATACCCTTCTTTTGGTGGGCGCTGACCTAGAGGAAAAGTACAGGAGGAAAGGAAATTAATCACCCGTCCGGTTCGTCAAACTCATTGCCCACCAGTTCCCTCCCATGCCCTGATGCACATACACTGACCATCCTCACATGCAGCCCTCAGTCCCCCCAACATGTGGCTTACATCCACACCACTCCCAACAGGCATTGCCCATGCATCATGTTCACAGTTTACTCACCTGTTTGTCTGGAGGACCGTAGAGTAGCGTGTACTGGGAGAGGACCCCATCCACCAGTTTGTCCAACTCCTCCTCAGTGAAGGCAGGGGCCCTTTCCCCAGACACATGAGCCATTGTCGCTTCCAGACACACGTCACAGCAGCACTTGCAGTGTAGGTCCTTTCCTGTTGATGGTCAGATATCAAGTGAGTGAACAGATAGAAAATGGCGGTCACGTCCGCGGAGGTGTGTACCGTCACCGCCGGCAAACATGGCCATTGGTGCCTGAAACCCATATGGCCCAATGATAACCAATGCTGAGTTGCGCGCCGGTCTTTGACCACCTACTGCAACGCTGCACAACGCCAGCGCAGTTACCTCATTTCCTCTTGTCCATCCTCACAAGTCAGGCAGCCGCCATTTCAGGGGTGCACATGGCATGGCACCTAACTGTGTCACAGCACATACTGGCACATATACGTACTAACTATTTCACACACGGATATACTAACATTACTGCAGACACAGTTGTGCTACCTATGTGGTAAATGACCCTCTGCTCACCGTTCTTCTCCATAGGCAACAACCGCTAGGGCAGATGATGAGATGGCGGCATCCTCCGGTGTACAGACCCCTGGTGGACCTGTCAACAATGGAAGACAAACACATCATAATCACAAACAGACTTGATCGTGCCACAATCCAAGACCTGTGTGCCCAATTGGAGCCAGACCTGATGTCATCTATCCGCCAGCCCACAGGTCTCCCCCTCTAGTGCAGGTCCTGTCAGTGCTCCAATTTCCTGGCAAGTGGCTCCTTTCAAACTACAGTGGCCATGGCATCTGGGATGTCTCAGCCAATGTTTTCCAGCATGCTGACCAGAGTTTTGTCTGCCCTGCTGAAACACATGCGTAGCTACATCGTCTTTCCCCAGGTGGATGATTTGGCCACAGTGAAAGCTGACTTCTATGCCCTGGGACATATCCCCAACATCATTGGTGCCATTGATGGTACACATGTGGCATTTGTCCCCCTGCACATGAACAAGTGTACAGAAATAGAAAAAGCTACCATTCGATGAATGTGCAAAGGGTGTGTTTGGCGGACCAGTACATCTCCCATGTGAATGCCAAGTATCCTGGCTCTGTGCATGACGCTTATATCTTGTGGAATAGCAGTATCCCTTATGTGATGGGCCAACTCCAGAGGCACCGGGTGTGGCTAATAGGTGAGCCTAAGGTCCCCACACAGTATGAGTAGGTGTCTGGGTATGGGGTAGTCCCTAAGGGTTAGTGTGTGTCTAACAGGTATTCCTCGGAATTTGCAGGTGACTCTGGTTACCCCAACCTCTCATGGCTACTGACCCCAGTGAGGAATGCCAGGACAAGGGCAGAGGAACGCTACAATGAGGCACATGGGCGAACTAGGCATATTATTGAGAGGACGTTCAACCTCCTGAAGGCCAGATTCCGGTGCCTCTATCTAACAGGTGGCTCCCTATACTACTCACCAAAGGTGTACCAGATAATCGTGGCATGCTACATGTTGCACAACCTGGCATTGAGACACCAGGTGCCTTTCTTACAGGAGGATGAGCCTGGTGATGATCTTGTGGCAGCGGTGGAGCCTGTAGACAGTGAGGAAGAGGAGGAAGAGGAATAAGATATCAACAACAGAATGAACATCATCATGCAGTACTTCCAGTGACAAACAGGTAAGAGACTGTAACTCCTCCTCACATTTCAGAATACTGTAGGACATTGTACATGTCAGCCTCTTAACCTCTGTCTATGGACACTGACTGTTCCCTTTGGATTTACTTTTTTCAGATCTGGGTTCCACATTATGCCTTCTGCTATATGTACTGCTGGCCAACAACTGTCATACAATGGTATTAGTAAATGAACATTTATTGCTATTTGTTGCTAATGTTGTGATAATACATTTGCGAAAGATCAGACTGACTCCAGATTTGTTTGTGATTAAAGGGTGTTTATTTAGGGGCTAATGAGTATAGGGGTATATGCAAGGGGCTGGGGTGATGGTGGAGGAAGGTCCATAGTAGAGTCCAGTCTATTGGTATCACAGGTACATTGCCCAATGAGGCATAGGAAGGGGAGCAATAGCAGTTCAAGTTGGACAGGGTAACAGAGTGGGACAGAAGGGTGACAATCAGGAGAGTCTTATTTCCTGGCCGGGGTCTTGGCAATGTTCTCTGTCTTCTGCCTAGATCGCAGGGACCGTTTGCGGGGTGGTTCTCCTTCTGCAGAGGGTGGGGTGCTGGTGGCCTGTTGGTCCTGTGGCGGTGCCTCCTGTCCTCTAGCGCTGGTGGAGGTGGAAGGCTGTTCCTCGGTTTGGCTAGTGTCAGGGGCCCTTTGTTGTGCCACTGCCTCCCTCATGGTCTTGCCTATGTCAGCCAGCACCCCTGTTATGGTGACTAGGATGGTGTAGATTTTGGTGTGGTCCTCCCTGATCCCCTTGAAGTGTCCCTCCTGCAGCTGCTGAGTCTCCTGAAACTTGGCCAGTACCGTGCCCATGGTCTCTTGGGAATGGTGGTATGCTCCCATGATGTTGGAGAGTGCCTCGTGGAGAGTCGGTTCCCTTGGCCTGTCCTCCCCCTGTTGCACAACAGTCCTTCCAGCTTCCCTGTTGTCCTGTGCCTCTGTCCCCTGAACCGTGTGCCCACTGCCACTGACCCCAGATCCTGGTGTTTCCTGGGGGAGGGGCGGTTCTGTGGAGTTTTGGGATTGTGGCAGGGTAACCGACTGTCCAGAGGTCCCAGATGGGCCAGGCTGGTCATCCTGATCCAGGCGTGCAGAGCTGCTGTCATCACTGTGGGCCTCTTCTGTGGGGGGACTGGATATGGCTGGCACCTTCTGTCCGGTGGCGTTGGGTAGGGGTCCTGTTGGGATGTAAATGCATTGTTATTGTATCTGTGTGTGCCATCTTGTGCATGGATATGTTTCCCTCTATGGTTGTTATTAGCAAGGCACGTTTGGGTTGTGTGAGATGTTATTGGTTTGGCTAAGTGATTGTCACTAGTGTGCATGCTGTGGTGATGGGTGTCCATGCAGGTCTGTGATGGATGTCCATGCATTGTTGTTGCATGCAGGGCTTGGTTTCGGGATGGGTGAGTTGTGATAGTGTGGTATATGTGAAGGGTTGGAGTGATGGGTGTGAGGGTAGGGGTAGGAGTTTGTGATGGCATGCAGGTAGGGTGGGGGATAAAGTAGTAAAGCTTTGACTTACCAGAGTCCAGTCCTCCTGCTACTCCTGCGAGGACTTGCTCCTCCCATGTTGTTATTTGTGGGGGAGGAGGTGGGGGGTCCACCGGCAGTCCTCTGTACTGCTATCTGGTGTCTTGAAACCACGAAACTCACCTTCCCCCATAGGTCATACCACCTCTTCCTGATGTCATCTCTGGTTCTGGGATGCTCTCCCACAGTGTTGACCCTGTCGACAATTCTCCACCATAGCTCCATCTTCCTTGCAATGGAGGTCTGCTGCACCTGTAATCCGAGTAGCTGTGGCTCTACCCGGATGATTTCCTCCACCATGACCCAGAGCTCCTCCTCAGAAAACCTGGGGTGTCTTTGAGGTGCCATGATGTGGTGTGAGTTATATGTGAGGTGATGTGTGGGGTGATGTGTTGGAGTGTGTGCTGTGAGGTGCGTGGATGGTGTATTTGTGATGGTGTTCTGTGTCTCTGGATGATGGTGTGGTCCTCGCTTTTCTCTCTCTCTGCTTGTTCATATGTTTTCGCTGTAAGGAGTTGTGGGTAATGTGGGTGTGTGTTTTATAGTGGAATGAGTGTGTGGTGTGTGTATGTGTGTCAGGTGTGTGTATTTTGAATTGTCCAATGTGGTTGTGTTTTGTAAGCGTGTGTATTTTGAGCGCCGCGGTGTGTACCACCAATGGTTTACCACGGTTGAAAGACTGCCGCGTTGATTCGTGGGTCGTGATACTATGGGCATATTCCTGTTGGCGTGACGGTGTGGGTTTTGCTGTCGCCAGTTTATCACTGACCTTTGGTGTGGCGGATTTGTGTAGGTGTTCTTTATAGTGGCGGTTTTCTCAGTGTGGGTCATAATACCCGTAGCGGAATACGGCTGCGGTCACAGTATGTTGGCAGCCGTCAGCACGGTGGTAAGCTGGATTTTCCGCCAATGTTGTAATGAGGGCCAATGTGCTTATCATTGTCTCCTTTTGCAGCTATGTCGAGGTCATTGGTGGTCCCTGTGGACAATCTTGAGAAGTTAGTGGCGGCTCCTGGTTTTGGTGGGAACAGCTGCAGAAAGTTGTTGGAGCTGGTGCAAGGCCACTGCGGGGGACCACTTGGAAAAGTGCTGCACAGGTGGACTTGAAGGTAAGTCTGGAGGGTCACCTTGGTGTGTTGAGGTCGCAAGGGATGGGTGACCCTTAGGACACTGCTGGATCTTCGGTCCAGGGCACAGGGCAGCTGGGTATAGAGCAAATTGATGAGCCAATAGCTGTGAGCAAAGGTTTCCTTGCAAGCAGGAGGTAGGTCACATTGAAGGTCACTTGCAGGTCAGCAGGGGCACTCTGGTGGTACGTCCTGGTGGTTTCTGAAGTCTCTTGACTGAGGTTTCCTCCTGGTCATTTTTCACTCCAGGGTGGACTGTCCTTCTGGGTGTCAGATGTGGAATGACCAGTACCTGGGGTTATTGCATAGTTCAACCACTGGAAGGTGCAGTGGCACCTAACTTGACACACTGGTAGGTTTTGTCTTTGCGGTCCGTTGGGTGAAAATTGTTCCAGTTGCAATGTGTGGGTACTTGGTCAGCAGCCGGTCAGTGAACTGGACTTCACTGGTCTTTTGGTCTTTGTTTCAGGAGAGTGATGCCTTCACTCTGGAGGGGAGATATTTGGTGATTTTCAGAACAGTGGAGGTCCCCTGGGGGTTTGTAGAGTCCATCTGATGTCTGAGCAACCCCTCAATGGCGATTGTCGAGTCTTGAGTGCAGCAGGCAGGGTTTTGCACCTCTTTCTTGGTGCAGCAGTTCTCGATCCTTGGGTCTTCTTTGTTCCTGGTCTTCTTTTGTCCTTGGATACTGAGTCTCTGGTCTAGGTGTGCCTACTAAATACTGTATTTAGTGGTCATTTAGAGGAGTACCTAGTAGTAACCAATGGGTCATCTACCTTGAGGTCCCTACACCTGGTTGGCTATTGTCCTTCCATGCAAGATGGAAAAACATGAAATGGAGGGGTCAAATCACATGCAACACCTCAGGGGTGGTGCAAGCTGGGACTGATCACTCCTCCTGTCCTTTGTGTGTTTTCCTGCTGTTGCTCCCGCCAAAAGTTGGGGTTTGCAATGGGGGCGGCTGTCTGCTGCTAGCAGCAGGCTTGGGGTTGAGTTTCAGGGGTGTTAGGTCCTTTGACCACTCGCTAGCTAGCAGGGCAGTGCACATTCCTGGGAGGAGGTGTGATAGGATCTCTGCCAAGGAAGGGCTTTGCTCTGGGACCCAGAGAGCAAGATTTCTCACCCCAGGGTTCCAGGATCTTTTCTGGAGGTGGCAAGCTAGTTGTGACCAGCCAGCAACCACACCAGTGTAGTTAGCCTTTGCAGGGGTCATCTCTAATGTGACCCCGGATACATTTTAAATAAATCCAATACTGAAAGCCGTTTGGATTTATCATTCTGAGTTGTTTGATACCAAACAACCTAGGGTTCAGAGTAGCAATCAATTAGCTGAGAAACGCGTACTGACCAGTGTCCAGCATATGCCTTTAAAATGGCTGCTCTGTTCACTTACTCTGTCCCAGGTTTGGCAAGGGCACAGTATGGGCATATTGCTCATGCATCCATACCCACACACACAATATAGTGCACCCTGCCTTAGGGCTAGAAGGCCTGCCAGAGGGGTGACTTACCTATATTGCATGCAGTGTATAGTGGACATGGCACACAGGCTGTGTGCCATGTCGAATTTTAGGACTGCACCAGAACACTCAGCCTGCAATGGCAGTGCTGGGTGCATCTGGATGTATGGCCCTAGAGGGTGACACAATCAGTGTTGCTGCCTTCGGGGGCCTACTCTTAGTACCCCATGCCCTGGTACCTAAGTACCATTTACTAGGGACGTATAGTGGTAGCTAAGGGTGTTGCCAATTGTGCCAATGAATCACAACAGTTTTAGTAAAGAGGTCTGGCCCAGGGAATCTGGTTAGCAGGGGCCCTGGGCACTAACAACTTTGAGACCACATCTAATACCAAGCAAGAAGTGGAGGCTAACTATGACAAAAGAGGCATTTTCCCATACTCGTGACCCAAGGTAACTATAACTTTCTCCCTCACTATGCACTGCAAATTATCCCAGATATTCAGCACTCATGACAACTTCTATAATGTAATTTACAATATAAATGAAACATTAGCAGTCAAATTATCCAGTATAAAAACTGTGCATGACGGGGGTGCGAGTATATATACAAAAAAGAAATTGTATAATAATAGCTTCAATATAGAAAGTGTTCTAGTAGGTATAAATTGCATGGCATCTGGTTATAAGTTGTATTTTTACTTTGCATAGCCCAGATTTTTGATCAGTATAATTCAAGTAAATGTGGGACAGTTCTTTACATTTTTCACATCTTTTCTTTTTTTTTTCTCTCGTTCTCATTTTGTATGACTTCTGTACCTTATATAGAGGATTGACAGTGGTAATGTAATGAATTATAAATTGAATTTGCAACTTACTCTGTTGAACTTAGGTTTAGATTTCTTGGATATATGCTAGTTCAAATACTCAGGTTAAAGCATAATTGCTTTTTGAAAGCATTGTGATTTATAACTCAGTAGCCTTGGTTGGAAGAGAAGCACCTTCCCTGAACATGATTGGTTCTGTACTTGCATACTGCTTGAATTTTACTTTTTTGTACTTTACAATGATTTTAATGTGAGCATGGCACGGGGTCTGTGCCAGTTAGCAGAGCAGATATGCATGTACTAGTTTTTAACTGACAGGAATGAGAGACTGTACTGTGTGAGCAATTCAATGGGACACTCTGTAAAGCAGGACTCTATGGTCCAGTTGAAGGCATAACGCAGAAATGTGTCAACTTTTTTGTCTGTGCTGCACTTTTGGTGTTACAAGAATTTAAAATGAATAAATATATGAAAAATCTGTTTTCCTGATTCCAGTTTGAAGACTTAGGAACGGATAATTGCCATATATATATATATATATATATATATATATATATATATATATATATATATGTTTGCAAACTGTAGTAGCGCTTTTTTTTAACCCCTTCGCTGCCAGGCCTTTTCCCCCTCCTGTGCCAGGCCTTTTTTTGGCTATTTGGGGCAGTTTGCTTTAGGTCCTCATAACTTTTTGTACACATAAGCTAGCCAGGCCAAAGTTGTGTCCTTTTTTTCCAACATCCTAGGGATTCTAGAGGTACCCAGACTTTGTGGGTTCCCCTGATGGAGGCCAAGAAATTAGCCAAAATACAGTGAAAATGTCGTTTTTTTTAAAAAAAATGGGATAAAGGGGCTGCAGAAGAAGGCTTGTGGTTTTTTTCCCTGAAAATGGCATCAACACAGAGTTTGTGGTGCTAAAATCACCAGCTTCCCAGCTTTCAGGAACAGGCAGACTTGAATCAGAAAACCCAATTTTTCAACACAATTGTGGCATTTTACTGGGACATTCCCCATTTTTACAATTGTTTGTGCTTCAGCCTCCTTCCAGTCAGTGACAGAAATGGGCATGAAACCAATGCTGGATCCCTGAAACTTAAACATGTCTGAAAAGTAGACAAAATTCTGAATTCAGCAAGGGGTCATTTGTGTAGATCCTACAAGGGTTTCCTACTGAAAATAACAACTGAAAAAAAAACAAATATTGAAATTGAGTTAAAAAAACAGCAATTTTCTCTACGTTTTACTCTGTAACTTTGTCCTGCAATGTAAGATTTTTGAAAGCAATTTACTGTTACGTCTGCTGGACTCTTCTGGTTGAGGGGATATATAGGGCTTGTAGGTTCATCAAGAGCCCTAGGTACCCAGAGCCAATAAATGAGCTGCACCCTGCAGTGGGTTTTCATTCTATACCGGGTATACAGTAATTCATTTGCTGAAATATAAAGAGTGAAAAATAGCTATCAAGAAAACTTTTGTATTTCCAAAATGGGCACAAGATAAGGTGTTGAGGAGCAGTGGTTATTTGCACATCTCTGAATTCCGGGGTGCCCATACTAGCATGTGAATTACAGGGCATTTCTCAAATAGATGTCTTTTTTACACACTCTCTTATATTTGGAAGGAAAAAATGTAGAGAAAGACAAGGGGCAATAACACTTGTTTTGCTAATCTATGTTCCCCCAAGTCTCCCAATAAAAATGATACCTCACTTGTGTGGGTAGGCCTAGCGTCCGCGACAGGAAATGCCCCAAAACACAACATGGACACATACCATTTTATGACAGAAAACGGAGGTGTTTTTTGCAAAGTGCCTATCTGGAGATTTTGGCCTATAGCTCAGCCGGCACCTAGGGAAACCTACCAAACCTGTGCATTTTTTAAAACAAGAGACCTAGGGGAATCCAAGATGGGGTGACTTGTGGGGCTCTGACCAGGTTCTGTTACCCAGAACCCTTTGCAAACCTCAAAATTTGGCTAAAAAACAAATTTTCCTCACATTTCGGTGACAGAAAGTTCTGGAATCTGAGAGGAGCCACAAATTTCCTTCCACCCAGCGTTCCCCCAAGTCTCCCGATAAAAATGATACCTCACTTGTGTGGGTAGGCCTAGCGCCTGCGACAGGAAATGCCCCAAAACACAACGTGGACATATCACATATTTTGACAGAAAACAGAGATGTTTTTTGCAAAGTGCCTACCTGTAGATTTTGGCCTCTGGCTCAGCCGGCACCTAGGGAAACCTACCAAACCTGTGCATTTTTGAAAACTAGAGACCTAGGGGGATCCAAGATGGGGTGTTTTGTGGGGCTCTAACCAGGTTCTGTTACCCAGAATCCTTTGCAAACCTCAAAATTTGGCAAAATAACCCACATTTTCTTCACATTTCGGTGACAGAAAGTTCTGGAATCGGAGAGGAGCCACAAATTTCCTTCCACCCAGAGTTCCCCCAAGTCTCCCGATAAAAATGATACCTCACTTGTGTGGGTAGGCCTAGCGCCCGCGGCAGGAGATGCCCCAAAACACAACGTGGACACATCACATATTTTGACAGAAAACAGAGGTGTTTTTTGCAAAGTGCCTACCTGTGGATTTTGGCCTCTAGCTCAGGCGGCCCCAGGGGGGGTAGAAACGGCCTAAAATAAATTCCCTCCCCGGGAGCGACCCTTGCCTACGGGGCAGAAATGGTCTAAATACAATTTGCCCCCCCAGGGGAGCGACCCTTGCCTAATGGGTCGCTCCCTATCTCTAAAAAAAAAAAATATATATCCCTGGCGCCTAGAGGTTTCTGCCCCCCTGGGGGCAGATCGGCCTAATAACAATAGGCCGATCTGCCCCCGTGGAGGCAGAAATGGCCTAAAATAAATACCCCCCCCCCCCCGGGAGCGCCATTGCCTACTGGGTCGCTCCAGTTGCGTGACATTGGCGCAAAAAAAAAAATCCCGGTGCCTAGTGGTTTCTGCCACCTAATGGTCTAAATACAATTTGCCCCCCAGGGGAGCGACCCTTGCCTAATGGGTCACTCACCATCTGTAAAACAACAACAACAAAAAAATCCCCGGTGCCTAGTGGTTGCCTAAGGGGTCACTCCCCTTGCGTGAAATTCACGAAGAAAAAAAAACTCCCCGGTGTCTGGTGGTTTCTATCCCCATTGGGTGCAGATTGGCCTTATAAAAATAGGCCAATCTGCCCCCAAGGGGGGCAGAAATTGCCTAAATGTAATTTGCCCCCTAGGGGAGCCACCCTTGCCTAAGGGGTCACTCCCCACCTCTAAAAAAATATATATATATATATCCCTGGCGCCTAGAGGTTTCTGCCCCCCCCCTGGGGGCAGATCGGCCTAATAACAATAGGCCGATCTGCCCCCGTGGAGGCAGAAATGGCCTAAAATAAATCCCCCACCCCGGGAGCGCCCTTGCCTACTGGGACGCTCCAGTTGCGTGACATTGGTGCAAAAAAAAAATCCCCGGTGCCTAGTGGTTTCTGCCGCCTTATGGTCTAAATACAATTTGCCCCCCAGGGGAGCGACCCTTGCCTAATGGGTCACTCACCATCTGTAAAACAACAACAACAAAAAAATCCCCGGTGCCTAGTGGTTTCTGCCCCCCTTGGGGGCAGATCGGCCTAATTAAAATGCTTTCTCTTCCGAGCGCGCTGGAAGCTGAGCTTCCAGCGCAAAGGAGGAGGCCTCTGTGACAATCAGCGCGCGATGCACGCTGACATCACGGAGGTGGTGGGGGGTTGGGGTGGAAGGGGAAGGGATTCCCCTTCCATCCATGACGGGGGGTCTGGGTGGGGGGCACAGGGGAACCGGTAGGGGTTAATGAGTTTCTACTGAAAAGATGCACTTCAGAAGTCAGCTCATAATACCCTTACATTACCTCACAAAAATAATACATATTTGTCACCGTGAAGCCTTAAATGACTGCACCAACAGAAGTCGTATACTGACTCCCAAGCAGCCTTTAGATTTACTAATCAACCAGTTCCACAAATTTACATCTTTTCACGTAGCAAACATCCTGGCAAGAAGGCTTGTTTCTTCTTTCAGTGTTGCCTATCCCTTGGCTTCACAGAACAGGTAAAGATTGGCGAGCACACAAATTAAAAGGGAGAGCCAAGTGAAGAGTATGGTTTGGCTTTAAGAGCCCTTGTAAGAGCTGAGTCTTGAAAATATTTGCCATGTAAATCAAGTGACAAATAGCATGTTCTTCTTTATTATGCAGAAAGGATTCACCTTAGTTGAAAATATTTGGCAGATAAATCAAGTGAATATAGCATGTTCTTCTTTATTATGCAGAAGGGATTCACCTTGCCTCACTGCCTTAAGAGGCATTTATTAATAGTGATAGTTTTTAAAATTACTCTTGAAAATAATTAAAGCACCCTTACATCTGACATGATAACAATGCCGCCCATGAACTAAGAGTCAGGACAGTTGTTATATGTGTCCTATAAGTGGCCTAGCTCTTTTTTAAGCATGGACCAATATATTAGTCTATTTATTCAAACACAAGATGTTTTTGTACAGCGCATATCCCAAACTCACATTTTGAAGGAACTCCCATATGTGATAACGAAGAAAAAGGAAGCATATTCAAATCAAATGTTTGCCTAGGGACACACAGTTTGATCAAGTGGGGAAGGTGGGATTGATTTAAGGTTTTCTGGTCTCGCATTATGCATTTTAGCCACTAGATGGGCATCTGGGACTTATTTTGTTCCTTTTTCTAAACAAAAAGCATACAAACTCTTACTGTAAAATGAAAACAAGATAAGGACCATCATTTCCAATAGATCCTACCCCTTCAAACACTGAGGTCACCAAAAAGTGATTTAAAGTTAGAGAGCACTTTATTTTTTCATTGCTTATTGTGCCTTATGGTTTTGGCCTCTTTCTGCCTAATCAGCTGACTTGCACAGCGCCCACAAAAACATATTGGAAGAGAAATTCCAGAGTGGAATTATAAGAGGTAGGGTGTTCATGTACCCAAATTTACTGGGTGCTGGAAGAATGAACCAGATATTACAGACTGGAAAGTTCATCAGGTACATGTATGATGTGAAAATGCTGCATTGGATCCCAGCCCACTTTCATAACCTCAATGACCAGCTGTGGGAAAGTCACTCTTTTTGGCATGGTTGCCCCCATATTTTGCCTGTTGTCAGTGTGCTTAGACTGTTTTCACTGGGATCCTGCTAACCAGGACCCCAGTGATTGTGCTCTCTCCTGTAAGTTTGGTTGCCTTGGTACGCTTACACCCCACAATTGGCATACTGGTGTACCCCTGTAAGAACCTAGTATATGGTACTTAGGTACCCAGGGCAATGGTACACCAGGGACTCCCCATGGACTGCAGCATGTAAGATGCCACCCATGGGGGCCCATGCAAACTGTGCCTGCAGGTCTGCCATTTGCAGCCTGCATGAAAGGTGCATGCACCATTTCACTGCTGGTCACTACACCAGGTCACTGTAAGTCTGCCCTATGACAAGCCCTTCCAGCCCTAAGGGCAGGGGGCAGGCCCCTGTGTCGGTGGGCACCCCTGCATGAGTAGAGGTGCCCCTACGAACTACAATTCCAATTCCGAGAACTTCATAAGTGCGGGAAAGCCATTTTACTTATGTACTAGTCATAGGTTACTACCTATGGTTCAGATACATAATGGTAACCCCGCACCTAAGCATGTTTGGTATCAAACATGTCGAAATCATACCCTAATACTGATGTCAGTACTACTCCTGCCAGTCTTCCATGGTCTGGGAGCAGCCCACACTGCTGCAGCCCCTCAGACAGGATTCTGCCCTCCTGCTGCTTGACATGCTCTAGCAGGGGAAAGGCACAACAAAGGATTTCCTGTGGGAGAGAGGGTCAACCTCCTCTCCCTTGGAAAAAGGTGTTACAAGGCAGGGAAGGGGTAGCCTCCCCATGCCACTGGCTTGCTTTGAAGGGCATATTTGGTGCCCTCCTTGCATAATTTCCTTTCTCTGACCACTTCCCTGTTCATCACCACCCCAGGGGTGGTGCCCAGATCTCCTCCTGATGGCCACTTGATTCTGCCATCTTGAAACCAAAATGGATAGGGGGCCCTGGTAGCATCTGAGTGGTCAGGCAGGTGACGTCGGTGACCCCCTCTGAAATGTGGTCATCTTGCAAAGTGTAACAAGCCCATTTTGGGCTATTTAAGGACTCCTTTGTGGGTGGGTTCCCAGATTTGGCATGCAAGACTCCACTAGGACTCCTCTGCAATGACCTTTTCTGCTCCTGGCCACTGGAACCGCTGCTGATCTCCACAGGAACTGAACAAGGCTGCAGCACTAAGATGATTTTGCCTTCAGCATTGTTTCCGCAGCTCCTGTAAGCACTTTGCAACATTTTTATGGCTGTGCATCCTCTGGGGTCAGCAAAACGTCAGCTGCACCAAAGAAGCAAGAAGGAATCTTCATTGGAGTGAAGGATTCACTCCCCTGCATCCAGGCACCTACAGCAATGTCGTCCAGTTGCTGAGACCTGCTGTCCTCTGGATCTGCGAAGATTCTACAACACAGGTGGTGGTTCTGAGGGGTCCTCTGGGTCCCCTTTGCCTTTTGTCCAACTTGGGAGACAGTGAGCCTCTGCCTCTTCCTCCAGGATGGAATCTCTGTGCACGATGACTGTTACAGCAACAAAGACTTGTTGACTCCTGCTCCAAAGGATCTTCAGGCTCGAAGTAGCCCTGACCCCCAGCACTCTACCTCTGCAAGGACAGTCTCCTTTCTGCTGTTCTAGCAACATGGAACTCCTCTTGAGGTCTGCTGCCTGGGCCTCACTGCGACTTACTCTGCCTGCTGCCAGTGAGTTGCTTATGGAGGCTCTGACTGCTTCTGCTGGTTCTCCTGTATTCATAGTGCCAGCACAGATTCCCGTCCAAGGGTCGAGTCTCCAGGACCTTGTTGGTCCTCTCCAGCACTGCAAATCTTCTTCAGTTCTAACTTCCATTTGCCTGTGCTTGTTGGTGGTCCTTCTGACCACTGACTCATCTGCATTCCGGCGACCATAGAGGGACAGCTCCTAGATGACTTCAGGGACTCTTCTGCAGCTCTTGGACTCTGCAGCTGGCCTTCACCCATCACCGTCATCCCGAATCATCACCCAGAGAAGGGTGGGCTTTGCCTCCTGCCGTGTCTGGACACTCCTGCAAGGACTGGACTCTGTCCCTTTCAACTGGGATCCACCGTTGGGTTCCACTGGCCTGATCCTGTGATTGCATTGTTCCAATTCCAAGTCCCCATGTTAGTCCATGGGACCACAAGATAATTTATCTCTACCCTCCTGGTTGCTAGGGGTATTCTAGATACTCACCTCTAGGAGTTGCATACTTTCTCAGCCCTTGGCTAACTACTCCATATCCTTTGGTGGGGGACCCATTCTCGCATTCCACTATTTTAGTATGGTTTGCCCTCCCTATAGGTCCCTTGCTATTTCTTGTCATTTCTGATGTTTTATGCTAATTCCTAGTACCTACCTGTCTGTATTTTGTGTATACTTACCTCCATAAAGGCTGGATTGCCTATGGTATTCTAGTTCAGTGTTACTACAATAACTTCCCTTTATTTTTGCAAACCTGTGTGGTTCCTTTCATATGTGATAAGTTCCTGTGTGACTACTGTGGTATTGCAAGCTCTCCACAGTCCTCCCAGATAAGTCTTAGCTGCTCACCACAGCTACCACTAGAGAGGCCTGGCTTCCTAGACACTGTAAAACTTACTAATAAGGGTTGCCTGGACCTGGTATGAGGTGCCAACAACATAGGTGTCCATCACACACAAGGCCAACCAACAACACCAGTACAGACAAGGCACCTGGGATCATGATATGCTCCTCCCTGCCAGCCATCATTCTCCACTCCTTCCTCCACCCTCCACACCATTTCCCCCTCACCCCTGGCTTACAGCAGCCCTCTGCACAATTTTACCAAAGGCCCCTGAACACTATTAACACCTACTTAGAGCAGGTGGTAAATATTTGTGTAAAACTCCTGAGAAAAGGCAACACCATGCATAATTCCATCTGGTAAATACAGGTTCACATTATTCCCTTTCCTTTGAGTTTAACTCATATTTGCACAGCATTGGTGGGTTATTACCACAAAGGTCGATTTCATTACTTGCAACTGGGCCACAGAGGACTACTTAATGTGCCTGGAAATAGATCAACAGGGACGAAAGGACCAGTTAGCACATAAAACCACATTTACAAATACACAGCAGGAGTATTTAACCACACTTTAACTTCAACAAAATATAGAGAATGCAAGAATCCATCTGAATGTAATAGATATAGGCAGTGATATCATATTGAATTGTCATTTGCATAGCACTTTCTTAAACCCTTATAAGCCCAGAGTGCAGATATTGCAGTAAAGTTGCTTTGTTTCATTTTCTTACTGATTTGAACCTAATTATAACATCAGGCACTGTTTAAACAGAAACAAGGATTTTTTTTTTAATTGTCATCAGGTTTTATCACTGATTCTAATTAATGCCTCAATCCTATTTACATTCCTGATCAGTGGTGTTGCCTTAGCAAAGTGTATTGTGGGTGCTGTCTTCCTCGTCATTCTGTGAAGTTCATATGTGCTTTTCCTTTCACACAGGCTGGGTTGAGTTGATTGGATGCACTGTTGGGCCTCTTAACTGCCTGAATGTCTGAGTTTGCACCACCCAAGAGTAGCGCCCTTCATCTCTGTGTACTTTCTTAGCCTGTCTTTTATGTGGTTCAAATTGTATATATGTGCCGGCGAGACCAAATTCTCAGGGTACACGTGTTGTTGTCAATAGGCCCACCTCCTGGCAGCTCCAACTCTACAAGCCTTAACAGCACAGATTCTTAGGGCCATATTTATACTTTTTGACGCAAAACTGCAGTGGGACGCACACCGCGGTGTCAAGTCGTAAAGGAAAACGACGTTAACGCGGCGGAAATGACTGTGGGTCGATTTACGACACCGCAAACCGGATATGCGCCGTTTTTTTTACGCAATAGCGTCAAAAAACACAGCGAACACAGCCATTTCACCCGAGGAGAGCCAAAATGGATCCCAGATGCCACTGCAGACCCCAGGAAGATGACAGCAGACCATGAACCAGCCCGGAGGACCCACACAAGAACCAGGACACTTTTAAGAAGAAAGGAAAGTGTTGCTTTAGTGCAGAGGAGCAGGAAATTCTGGTTAAAGAGGTGACGGAACACCAGCACCAACTGTTTGTCACATCAAAGTTGCCAATCAGTAGGAGAGAGGCTATATGACAACAAATTGTCGACAAGATTAACAGTGTGGCTGAAGTACGCAGAACAGTCATCGAGTGCAAGAAATGCTGGCATGACTGCAAACGCAGGACCAACGAAAAGATGGCCAGGAACAGGAAGGCAGCACTGTAGACTGGAGGGGGGAGTGAAGCACACCAGGAGGCCCTGGACCACATGGAGGAGATGGTCGCAGCCGTCATCCCTGAGGAGATCGTCACAGGGATTCAAGGACAGGACTGCGCAGACTACCAGGAGACAACGCACATGCAGGGTAAGTTACATGGGGAATTAAAATGCAATAATGTCATCTACAAGCGGCGGGGGGATACCGACCACAAAATGCATGGAAGTCATCATATACATGGAGTAGCATGGGTAAAGGGGCACGGCATTGGGGAATGGCCTGCACAGACAGAAGCTGTGGCACACCATTACACTACACCAACAACAGTCCCATGGGGGCATGCTGTCATGCCAACGATGGAGCAAAGGGAAAGCCACGACAGGAGGGAAGGCCACTACATCAAACTTACATCCTGGTACTCGTCAGCCAACATACTAACATGCCAACATTAACTAGGCCCCTATTAGCAATCCTCTAGCCAAACCGACAACTGCAATGTAACTGCGACAACACCTCTGATCTGTGTGCAGCTCAAGTAGCCAATGGCAGTAACCTCCCCATGGATCATACACACCTAAATTAGGGGGTGAGGATGACATATGCAACAATCCCCAGAAACAAGACAAAGGCCCCAGTACTCTCAAATGTCAATGCCCATAGTTTTCACAAACATCAGCCAAAGTAAACAACAATAGGAGCGACACAGCACTAAGGACACACCCATGCTGCATATGTCAGGGTCCATCCTGTGCCTGGGTAACAAGGCAACATCCCAAATGTCATACTGTTCAGACAACAGCATTGAGGAGGGGACACATGTAACTGGTCACTGAAATACACCTGCACAGTCAGAGGAGGAAATAGGATACTGATACGGCTATCAGGGCAATCCAATATAACACACATTACCCAACATCAGCAGGACCCATTAACAATGTCAACATCCATATCGGATCATGACATTGCCATGCATAGGATATGCCACATGTCAATTACATTTAAGTCGATGTGAACGATCAGGGATTGGGGCAGGTCCAGATTGTTAAGTGTGCTTCCAGGGCCATCAGAACACCCACAGCCAGTGAAAGGTCTCACCATGAGAATGGATGTACATGGAGGGTCGAGTAGGAAAAGAAGGTGGCAATTCTTTATTTGGCTAAAATCAACACCTAGAGGCAATGAGGCTGACAAGTCTGATTATTCAATAACATACATGTGACACACAGGTGGGCCACAGGTGGGCCATAGGCCTGAAACAATGCCCATTTAAAGGACTGGAGATATTAACACAAAACAAGATCACAAAGTGAATTCATCAAAAGGCAGGCACGTCACATCGAAATTGCCACAACACAGACACACTAATTGTACCCTGTTTCATGGCAGAGGAAGATGGATCTCCTGCCGAAATGCCTGTCCCAGATTTCCCTGATGACATGGATGACGAGCCGATAAACATTCCCCAGGAGACTATCCAAAAGGTCCTTGAAACCCTCCAGACCCCACCTTCAGTCACAAGGAGGAGCACAGAACAAGCAGCCATCGCAGAGGAACCACCCACCACCCCAATTGTAAGACCTGCCAGATCCAATACAGCTGAGGGCTCAGACGACACTGGCACCAGCTTTGAGAGAACTGTAGTTGGAGTACAGCGGGAGCTGGCCAAGGAGGTGCGGGTGGGGATGCAAAATATGACAGCCAGCCTAGAGGAGGTGCGTTCGTGCATGATGTCATTTGCAGATCAGGCAGCAGCTGTGCAAGCCCTAACATTTATCTTGCAGGAACTGCAGAAAACCCAGAAGGAAATCAGCACAGCTGTAATACAGTTGACCCAACACCTACAACAGCAATCCTGTCAACGTGTGCACGAATGCAACATTGAACCCCTCAGGGCCGACCTGGCTGCCTACCATCGTGATGTGGCTGCTATTCTCAAGAACCAGCAGGCCCTCCTTGCAGCAGTACTGCCCTTAAGATCTTCACAGGGAGCAGCGACCGGGATGTCTGACTCCATGTCTTCTAACACTGAGGTGTGTGTTGCCCCTTCACAACCAACAACAACAAGGACAAAGCAGGCAACACACGCATCAGAAGAAGAAGACATGGAACAGATCACATTCACAAGGAAAAGTACCCGGAAGCACTAGTCCCTGCCACATGGCCAACTATTACCAAAGTCCTGCGTTTTGAAACATGACAGTCTTACAACAACTGTACTCAAGCACTGTTCTGCTAACCACTGTATATCTTGTCACCCAGCCCAGTGATTGTCTCTCTCCTACTCATTGGCTAAGTCTGTCCCTCTGCACTGTCTGAAACAGCAACCCCAGCATGAAAAAACAAAATGGTAAACCCTTATGTTGGATCACAATGGAAGATATCACTATAATGGACTCACAATCATGGACAATGTACATAGAGCACTACAGCACTTTTCAATAAATAGCACTTACACAACAAATCTGTCTCTGGGTAATGTGACATATCAACTGTGCAGTAGATAACTGAAATGTGCCTTCTGTCAAATTACGTAGCTTGTCAATACAACTGTCCTGATATTATGTAGTTAGAGAAATCTGCACAGTGGCCATGATTGCATCATACTCTGCCCATCCTGAGTGAATAATCTGATGAAGTGAGAAACCATACACCACCATGCTGTGTAGGACAGAAGAATGCTTCCTCAGGGGATAACTAAGTCATCAAATAGTGGCCGCTAAATGTTTTCACTATGCAAAAATAACACAATAAACATGCCACACTAATCTAAGTAAATACAAAAAAAAACTGCACAAATGAAGGTGTCTGAGTTAACATACAAATAGGTAATCATGCCGAACTGTGTCACAAATGATGTATGAGGGTCATGAAGACAAGAATACAAGATTGCCAATGAGAACTCATCTTATAAGGGTGTGCATGATCATCACACTGCAGTCAGACCTAAAACTGTTTCCCCAGTATCAAGTCTGGAAGCACTGTTAGTGACTTTGAAAACACACTTATCAACAGAAAAACATTGGGATCCATATTAACTGTGATTGGTGGTTGCAACAAAGGGTAGACACTTTGCAAGGTAGCTCTGGGCTAGCTGCCAATCGTACAGCTCAGTTGGGATTTGTCAGCAGCATAGGACACAGATGTTATAGTACAAAATTGATGTAAACTGAATCCAAACCCACGATCAAGTACCATTCAACACATACTATTAAGGGGTAACCAAATATTTATTAAAAGCTAACCATAGATGAGGAAACTGAAGGAAAAATCTTACCTACCCTAATCTACCCTGACTACTCATTACCCACAACTGTCCCTAACTAACCTAAGCTACACTTACTAATCACATGTAACAAAACATTCTAAACATCTACCCCCCTCCCCCCTTATGAGACGGGACACATTGAGGACAACACATACTAACCTAAACACATACTATACTATCCTAAACAAATATTATTATTTTTGTATTTTATTGTTTTAATTTTTTGGTCTTTTTTTTTTTTTTTTTTACACACAAGAACCCCAACATAGCCCCCCACCCACCCACACATGTACTAAGTCAAAATAGAAACAAGCAGGACCCCCACCCCACACCCACTAACACTAACTAAACTAACAGCCTATACTAACCTAACACTAAGCCCCCTAAGCCCACTAACTCTAAGAACAAGGAAAGAGGAGGGAGGGGAGGGTATCATGTCCATCAAATCAACTGTCTAGAGGTTGGCCCTCCGGAGGGTCCTCTTAATATCCTTGACCCGCCGTTTAATGTGCCGCACATCCCGGCTCAGGTGGCTCACCTTGCGCAGCACTTTGTCCATCTTATGTTCAAGTCTATTGAAGGCTGCAAGGTCAACAGATGGAGCAGTGGTAGTCTGGGTACCGGTGGAGGAGGTCTGTGTGGGCTGTCCTGCACCGGTGGCAATGCTGGGGCCAGGAAGTCCAGCAGATGTTGGATCAACAGTGGCAGCTGTGGGTGGGGCAACTTGCCTCTGATTGGTGGTTGTTTCTGTGGTGGCTGTGGTGGGCAAAGTAGGCCCACCCTGTGGGAAGGCTCTCCATGCCCCGGAGGCCCGTTCATGGTGATATCGCCGTGCCATCCTCCGGAACCCTGACTCCACCAGCAGGATGTGCTGGTATCGCATGGCCCGGTACTGAAATTCACGGACCTGGTCTGGACTCATGTTAGCTCCTGTGAAGACAAATGCAGATATGCTACATTAGTAACTGCATTGTGTGAAACGGCACAGCAAGTTAATCAGACATTACATCTACTGTACTTGTAACAGCTCATATCACGATACAGAGCATTGAATGTCCCTGAGGAAGTATATGGCAGGCTAGACAACAAAGGTGACATCACACAAAGAACATCCATAACCCACAAGATGGGTAACAACTGGCTTTGACTTGCAATCTGAGTTCTGACAGTTATCATCTAAGAATCATGCTGCATATCCTCCACCAAGAGCTGGGCTACAAATGTCAGTGTACGGAAAGCAAAACTAAAGCCACATGGTCTGCAAGTTGTAACTGGACTTTCCAGTATGGTATCAAGTGCCAAACCTGAGTGTGTATACTAGTATGCAACCAAACCGTCACTTATTCACAGGTATGTGTAACATACTGGTAGCATCAGTACTAGGTACCCCATTCACAAACCCATGGCCGTGTTTGAGGGGGTGCAGTGGATACACAACTATAATTTGCCAACAACATGTACACCGAGGAGTGTATAGGCAACTCCACACATGTTTGTCTATACAGACACACCACAGGTAAGGTCTATCTACAATTAGGAGTCAGCAAACCCTAGAGCACTCATAGGGTCAGACATGTCAGGAAATGCAGAACTTAGTACACAACATATACTTCCAGTGAGGCCTGACTTACATCAGACACAGAGTTGCTAGAACACCCATGATCATGAATTGCATGCACACCTAGGCTATTACACTCAGGTTCCACAGACTTGATGCACTACATGTGGAAGTACATGCTGCTAGGAGGTTCTACCTACTGTTTCAAACTTACGTAGGTAAATAGGGAAGCAGATGTCTATTGTAAAGCTATTAACTCTACCAATCTTAGAGAATGTGGGTTTGACAGACTGACTAAATTGGGGCTGACTTCCATTGCGACTCTTGGTGATACAAGTGTCACACACATGACTATCCCCTGTACTCACAGTGAGGCCTACAGGGATGTCCTACAATCCCTACATGATACCATTGGATACGCATTGGCAAACTCAAAACATGTGAGAACTGCATTCCCACTCATGGAACAAGTGAAAAGCTTGCCCAAAGCATCACACCTTGCTATGCGTCCAACTCACACGAGTCCATAACCAGCAAACACAACACATAACAGACATATCAACACTTACTGGAGTGGTCGGGTCCTCAAATGTCGCCACCTCTCCCACAGTGTAGGGTGCCGGTCCACCTGTAAGGTATGGAAGGAAGAAATGTGCTCAAAATCTGTGCACAGTGCAACAATTTCATAATCATTTACAATGTGTAGGCTGAATAAGGAAATGGCAGCCATTCAGACATGATGGTACTGCATCTGATATTTCACGGCCAACTTGTACATAGCATGGGTCTCCTGTGACAGTTACACACATATCTGTACACATACATTGGCCCTATCATGTGGTTGCAAACTTGCCCCATAATTGGTGAGCACTAAAAAATATGGAGTGTAATCGTCTCATCATGTGCATCCAAGAGAAACATCCAACGCCTGGTTAATTGAGGACTGCATTACCAGTCAAACATGCCTTGTGGCCATGACACATTTATTGCACATAGGCCCAATGTACAGAGGGAGGGGCAGGGACTCCTGTAAGCCATCCTGTTGTTACAGTATAGTCAATTGATGTGGCCCAGCTATGGTGATTTGCACCAACCATGGAGATGTGAAGCCATGTGCATACACTTGGACTGCCATCCATATTTGGATTACGGCTCAACTGATTCCAACAAACATCTTAAGATGTTAGCTGAGGGCACCTTACACCTTTTCACGATGTTTTCAAATCAGGAACTGACATGTATCCAAAAAGATCAAGAAACACAATAATCCCACACATTTCTGTGAACGCTTTCCTTCCACACTCACCAGACTAACATGAGACCAATGTCTGAGCCACTTTGCTATTATCAATTGACGTGAAGGCAGCACTCATTTTCAGCATCATGTAGTGATTCTAAAGTCAGTCTAGCAATTGCGTCAACATAGTTGGCCTAAATGTTGGTACATCTGTACTTCTCTGTCAATAGTACCCTGTATAGACATGATTGGCTCTTATTTTGTTAGCTGTGCTGACAAAAAGGCCGCACCAATTTCCTTCATGGCAAAGTTAGCTGTAAGTTTGCTGAGCACGTGCTACCTGACAGCTAGCAATTGTGATCCTTGCCATAGTGCATCAATGATCCCCTTATATTTCCCCAGCATTACACACAGTCATCAAGTTAGCTAGCAGACATTGCACTAATCCCCTGATGTCACTACAGAGCATTTAATCGTGCACATTAACAATAGTCGTACTCACCAACAGTGCCACCAATCATGATTCCCAGGTGGTCCAAGAGATCCTGCTCCCTGGTGATGAGGTCAGCCCACCGGTGCTTCAGCTGGTGGTCACTCCTCTGGCTGGCATACACACGCTGCAGGTGATGCAGCACCTTTCCCCACCGGATTCTGTGCACCTCTGTCGGATACCCCTGTATGACCCTGCCCCCTGCCTCTATCATGAGCGGCAAGAAATGTGTCACCAGCCAGATGAAGCCCCCCAACTCCTCTTCCCCCATCCTGCCAAGACGTGGCCTACCAGACATACTTATAGATGAAGATACGGAATAGGGGTAAAAGAAATAGAAAGGGGAAAAGGGTGAAAGTAGGGGTAAAAAGACAGAAAAAAAGTAAACCTGAACACTAAAAGAGCCCAACTATCCCCAAACTAACACTACCCACAACAGACTCCCACAAACAAGAAATACACAAGATAAATGGACAAATGTAGACCAAACACAGTACTACAGTATACACAAACAATATTTATTTCACAAAAGGACTTTACAGATAGCACACAGGACAAATACAGCAAAAAATCTCTGGACAACACTCTCTACACAGCCACACAGTCTAGAAGGATCATAGACTGCAAAGTGAAAGTACACCCACTGTACATGATCTGTAAACAGGATATCCTATTACATCACTTCCTGTATGAAAAGTCCTGCCTTTTTTGCGTTATGCATAATTTTATGTTTACCAAAACTGTATTTGTGTCATTTTCTTTGACGCACAGACATGAATATTAACCCGCATCCACATAATGATACATGGACTGTACAAATATCTGGATGCGGACTAAATTTCACTCCTGTGCATCCAAAAAAATGACGCAAATACAGTTTTGGTAAACAAAAATTGACGCACACCGCTAGGGATGTCAAAATTACAGTGCATTAACTGGTTTGGGGCATTTTTACTTGTTTTTTGGTTATTTTACATTTGGAACACATCAGAGATTGGCTAATTGAAGACAGTATGGTGTTGATGGTGTATGTTCACATGTGTGACATCATACTGCAGCGGAACATCATCTACTACACCCTTCACAGTATTTTTACAGTTGGCTGACGTCATAGATGGTCATAAGTGTGGCCTACATATATGTGTGGCACAAATTGTGCATGTTTGTCATAAGGAGAGGATAGCATTGTGACGCACATATGTACAATACCTAAATTCCTTTGGCTCAAAGTGTGTGCTTTGACAACTAATGTGTTAGTTGACCAAGTGTGTGTGTATAGCCCATGAAGCATATTTGTACATATGGTTGTATGAATGTGACGTCCATGTGTCCAATCCTAAGATGCAAGTCAAATTTAAAATGAGCAAGGGCATGTGTTAGTCATACATGCAACAACACCCGTAAAGTATACTTCCAAGTTTTAGGGTCACATAGACACCACATGTGACATAGCATGCACCAGATGCATGGCATACGCATGTTCATGTCAATGGTCCACATTTTCTACATCCTATGTCCTAGAGTATTGGTAAGAGCTTCCTAGGCACTAGTTGATGATTCCCACAGTGAGTCATACACATGCATTGAGGAAGTGGGTACCATGTTGTTTGCACAGACAGACAAGGGTCAATCTCATATGTATGATGACACCACAGTTGAGGCCACAGAAGTGAGCCCCAACTATCAAGTGGCTGTGGTGGACCAGCTACAAGACAGCACGTGTCCACATATTTCCAGTGATCAATTGCACATAGGTGTCTTGTTCATGTGTGTGGTCCAATGATGATCCTGTAGATTGTTTGGGGTGTAATTTGTCACAGTTCGGACCTGGACTCATCATGAGTCAGTGGCAGCTCTTCCTGTTAACTACTGAGTATCCTTTGTTGATCAATGTGAGTAAAGTAGATGTGGACATGTGAACCAACATGTGGATGGTCCCACCCTGTCACTAAAGACGTGTAATGAGACAGTCAACAGGGCAACCTTGGTGTGCTGAGTGAGATAATGTCTCAATTGTCATGTTCCGGCAGGTGTCATTACAACATTTGTACACAGGTTGGCCTCTGCAATTCCCACTGCATCTGGGAACATCATAGCCTCTGTGCTGTTTATTCTCGCAGCTATTCACCAAACACGGCCCATCACTATGTTGTGTGCACTGTGATGCTGTGTGTGAACTGTCATGGTTCTAACATTTGTGTATTTTTCATGGACATTATCAGAGTTTGCTGGTTGTGCTGAAAGCCCCGTACCCAATCCCTGCCTATGACCCTGGGACACTGTCACACTTTGTCATTCATGCATATATGCAACCCAGACAAGGGATGGGCCATGAATTTTGCATTTCCAAAAGGATGTAACTCAGATGGTACAGTTAAAAGGCAGATGATGCTATACAATGTATTTGGGTATGCATGGAAGAAGCCCATGCCCAATGCCCCCTGATGAATGGGATGTTTGCTTACACACGTGTGGTACATATGTAGACACAGGGATATTTTAGTGTGACGCACAGACAGTTGCCAGTCAGGCTGACAGAATGTAAGGTGATTCAGGAGCCAGCTACTGGACAAGTTACATAATCAGTGGTCTGACTGAGACTGTTTGGAGGACAAACTAGACAGTTGACATGTCAAACTGTGTACGTCCTGTGTTTTTGAAGGTGACAAATGAACCCAAGGGCTGTGTTACATGGCTTAATTAGTATCAATGGTTGACGGTGTATTTGACATAATGGCAACTCCTATGCTGTTCCAGGCATCATCAGGGGCAGTGCTTTTTTAAATAGGTGGTGTGCATGGAGGTGATCACAGGTGTGGGCTGCATCTGTTTCTCACCAGTCCTGTAGGTGAGACTTGCATTCTAAGGGCCAACAGACATTTTCAAAAGGGGAAGCAATCTAAATGTGCTAACAGGGCTTTGAAACTAGAAGACAGTGTATAAATTGACCTGACGTCCTTGCAGTCAGATGTTGTATGACAATGGCATACCTTAGGAAAGGGTGTAGCACACTGGTTTGCTAATGTTGGTCTGTGTGTGTAGAGGAGGTATTATCAGGGTACACATCTTAGTATTCCAGGGACCTCTTCCGACAGGTGGGTTGTGACCAAGTGCATAGGTGTGTCAGGAGTTAGGAAATGGGCTGACATGTACATGGAATGTCATGTGCGCAGTGCATGTCATATGTGTGGCACTTGTGCTGTCTATGTTCTGCTTCTATGGAACTCTAGTCACAGATATTCCTAGCAAATATTGGATGCAGTTGGACTAACTGCTGTCAAGGGTCTGGTCAGACATTCCTGTTAGTGATGCCAAATCACATTGACTGCCTCATGTATGAGGCTTGTTTTCCCCTTATTGAGTGATGGTGTCATAGTTGTGTGCCATATGCTGCGTTGGACCTTGCTTTCAACATGTACGTGTGAAATAGTTGTGGTCCTCTGCTATTGGCCTTCTAAGTAGATATGTACATGATATATGTCATTAAGAGTGTGTGTGTATGTGACCATTGTATGTTAGGCATCACATTAGCTCTGGGATGTTCCATGTCCTACTCAGTATCTCAGCAATGCTCCATGAGGCAACACTCTTATTCTGATAAGTAGATATTAAGGTGTGCAAAAAGGAATAGCCAGACCATTATATGGTGATTATAATAGGTGTTTATTTAAATTAGTTAACTAAAGTGGTGAAGGTGATCATATTCAGAAGAAATTATTTACAATCTGTTGCCGCCTGCGTATACCAGCAGCCGTGTTCTGTAGTTCCCCCTCCTGTTGCAGGCCAGCATCCTCCTCTTCCTCCTCTTCAGGCATGTGTGGCTCTGGTTCCAGGAGGGGAATGTTTCTTTTGATAAAAATATTGTGCAATATTGCACATGTGAGGATGATCCTACAGACCATCTCGGGGGAATATAGGAGGCTACCACCAGTGATGTCGAGGCAGCGGAACCTTGACTTGAGGATGCCGAAGGTCCGCTCGACAATGGTGTGTGTCCTGCTATGGGCCTCGTTGTATGCACGCTCTGCAGCTGTACTTGGGTTGCCAAATGGTGTCATAATCCATGGCTGGATGCCATACCCCTGATCAGCTGCAAGAGAAAATGAATGGGATCATGTTGATGTAGCTGGCACTATTGAAATGACCTTTCATGGCAGTAGTTGTCTTGTGTTGTCTGTGACTCTTTTGTGTACTAATGTGACATCCTATGCTTGTAGGATGTACCATCTGCATTGTGTTGTTTCCTTGGCTGAACGAGTGTTTGTCTGCTAACCGTTTGTCAGCAGTATGTTTTGGGATTTGCAGTACAGTGTGCCCTCCCTAGCATTGTGACTTGTGATAAAGGAGTCCGTGTGTCTTCACTGGGGGTGAGATGATAGTTCCATGCACAGTTAAAATTGAAAATGTTGTTAACACGTTCATATCAAAGTACCCTGGACATCCCATACCTTGAAACTTATGCAGTGTATTAATGTAAAGGTCATGGGGACACTTACATTTTGCAAGGTAACATTTAGGCAACCACACTCATTGACGTCTTCACATTAGGCTGTACAGTAATTTCCAATGTGTGACAGGTTCAATGGTGACTTAAGAAACATGGCTAGTGATGTCATGACCTCAGTGTGTTCCTGTTGACATGTTGCTGTTGTGGTGTATGTGTTGTGTGTCCTAGAGGGTTGCTCTGCAGTGAGTATATAAGTAGGCTTTTGTACTTACCAACAAGTAGTCCATTGCCATACCGTCCATCCTGGAAGTGTTCATTGATGGTGCAGTGACGGAAGATGTATGAGTCATGTACACTCTCAGGATATTTAGCCACAATGTTGGTGATCGACTATGGCCTGCACGTTGATGGAATGTGTGTGCTTCCTGTTGCGGTAGAGGTGGTCAGTTGCAGCAGGTGGCACAAGGCGTACATGTGTGCAGTCGATTGCACCAAGGACGTGTGGGAAGCCACTGATTGCGTAGAACCCCTGTTTTGTTTCCTGCTGCTTCTGCAGTGTGTTAGGGAAGCAGATGTGACGGGGTGTCAGTCGAATGATGGCATCCAGTACTTTGGGCCAAAAGGCAGAGAGTGATGGTTGTGATATTCCGCCAACCAGGGCACCAGTTGTTTGGAAAGAGCCACTTGCCAGCATGTGAAGTACGGCAAGCAGCTTTGTTTCTGTTGGGATGGTGCGGGGTGTCACCAAAGTGGGGGCCAACTGCTGTTCAATGTTGCGCAGCAGCTGCTGAATGGCCTGTCAGTTCAACCGGTACCTCTGTATGATGTTGTGTTCCCTGAGGCCCTGAAGGGTTGTTCTTGGGCGGAATATCCTCTCCTGCCTTCTGCGCTGCCTTTGGGGTCCCTTCTGGTGTTGTTGTAGCTGCTGTTGTTGCTGCTGGGCTCTGCGTCTGCGTGCACGCTGGATTAGAATCACCTCCATGGCTCCCTGTTGCTGCTCTGCTGCTCTGCTGTGTGTTCTGTGTGTTGTGATTAAATACAGGGGAATTTGCCCCATTTTAATACTTGCCCTGACCCAGGCGTTAATTTTTGACGCAAATCGGGCTGTGCGTCATTTTTTGGCTCTGCCTCCCGGCCGTGCGTCATTTTTGCCTGAAAGCATAAATACGACACACAGCCCTTTAAGCCATTTTTTGGACGGGAACTCCTACCTTGCATATAATTAACGCAAAGGCAAAATTTTTGACGCACAATCGGCGCAGACGGAGTATAAATATGCCCCTTAGTAAAATAGGTGCCCACAGCTGTGGGCAATATTTATATAAGTCAATTGGAATAGTGTCTGGGCCAGGGGCTTTATGGCTAGTGCTGCATTGCAGCGCCTCCTTTACCTCCTCAAGGTTGAACTTAATAGCTAGATCTGGGGGGTGTCCCTGCTGGTCCCACTACCTTCTCTATTACTTGCTGAATGTTTACCTGTTTCCAGCCGAGTCGTCTGCTTTGATCCTTGGGTCTCACCGAGACTGGCCCGCCCTGCTCTAATTTCCGCATTGTCTCAGGAAAATTAAAAGAAATCCTGAGGGGTTGTGGTCACTGAAATACTGCATCACAACTTCCCCGTCTATGACCATATTCTTTAAGGGTGGGGATACAAAAATATAATCAAATGTAGTTCCAGACCGCCTACCTACAAAAGTAGGGGCCTGCTGTGTACCCACCACTCCCAGGTCGCAAAAGTTCAAAAGGCCCAGACTCTTTAGTCCTTTGATCAGGGCCCCACCTGTCACATCGTGTGATCCCTCGGCTGAGTTTATCTCAGAGTCCTGTTCAAAAGGGTTCTCTATATTACTGTAGTTCCCTAATTTAGCATTAAAATACCCTGACACCACAGCACACAAAGCCAGCCCAAGCCCCTCCAATCTATACTTCAATTTCTGCAGAGCAGAAAAAAGAACTTCAATTTGACAACCAGAGTCCCAAACGACATTGTAAAAGTTAACCAAAACGACATTAAATTTGTTCGAAAGTACTACCCAGGTAATTAAAAGGCCCTGATGTTTACACATAATTTGATAAGCTCTTGCTATTTTAGAGGATCAGATTAGGGTAACTAAACCACCTTTAGGACGACCACCTTGAGACCTTACGGCCGGGACTGTAAATCTTTGAAAGACATACAGCCAGCCCATCAGACCAGGTCTCTTGCAGTAAGATGAAATTGTAATGTGCCACAAACTCTAGCCAATTGCTATCCAAGAGCTTAGAATCATACCCTACTACATTCCATGAAATAAGGCAACACTTCGTATTTAACCCATCCCTACCTTCAGTAATCAGGGCTTTGAAAGGAGATTCGATCACCCCCTCTATGTGTCTCTGTGCTTAGCGTCAATCGACCCTCTCCAACTCTGGAGATGTCGAAAAGTCATATCCCCTACTGTTTGGCTGTGAGGCACCCTGTCCCAAATTAGAGTACCTAATTGAAGTATTGCCACTCAGCTGGGTGTGTTTATAAAAACAAAAACAAAGGGACCACACCAATCTTACTCTTCAGCTGGAATGATGAACGATGAGACATAAGGATACTCTGGCCCAGGCCTGGATATCTACAATTTACAATCATACAATCCCCATTGCCAGAATTAGCCCGAGGCCCGACCCAATCAATTCTTCTGACAAATAGAATATCCTCAAAATCCATTCAGCCAATGGCAGGTCTTATTCTTTAGTTGGTCCGTGGATTCAATTCCTCGAAACAGTCTTCACACAATGGCCAGCAACCTTCGGATTAGGATAGCTTGGGGGATGATGCGTCTCTCTCGACAGGGGGCTAGGGTTTTCTTTTTGTTGAGGCATCCCCTCAGCTAAACTGCTCTGACATCAAGAGTCCCAGAGGCCCTCTATGGCAGAGTCCATCCTTGGCCTCTCTTTACCGCTCATCGGAAAAACTGCAGTTTCGAGTACCCTCAGTTTCTCCATGATCGGGGCCAAACAGGATTCAATCATTTCTTTAAATTTTGGTAATAAGTATTTCAAGCAGGGACCAGGGGATCGAATTAGGATAAACAGGCAGGGGTGGTTTAGTATTTTTCCCAGGTTTTTTTTGCCGTCTTATTCTTTTTCGAAGGAGGACTGCTGCTGCCCGGTGAAGAAACCAACAAGAGCCCCTTACTCTTCCTTGTGCCTCCTTCCAAGCCCTTTGCCTCTGATGCCCCTGTTTCTACTGGCACAGGGGTTTTGGGCAGATCAGTCTGGTCAGACCGAGGCTGTCCATCCTCAGCCTCAATGATCCCCAAACCCCATCTTCCGTAGAGATTTGTTGCCAATCTCCCATCTCCATCAAAAGTCTCCTTTCTGCCAGGTCGATCTCCCTCATGTCTACCCGAACAGCACGCACAAGAAAGGAATCCAGCGTTGAATTAGTTTTCCCCTTTTCACCTCCACTCTGCTCCCCATTTAGCAATGACCTTTTCCTACCCATCTTCACGGATTGCCACTGGGGACTCAAGAGACTCTCAGATCTGTTCCAAAAAGCACCCCCTGTTCACATTACTGGTATATCAACAGTTTCCCTCTACCCTAGAAATTTTGTCAAGAAGAAGGGGTTTATGCAAAATAGAAGAAGACCATATACAACACCCATATATAGGCTAAATACTCGGACCCTTATGCCCTCTGCCAAAACAAAAAGGGGTGGCCCAGCCCGGCCTCTTCCAGTCAATGACGCGGCGGGAAGCTTACTGGCACTATGTAGCGCTCGTGGCGGCAAGGCTCCTCCCCTGCTCCTGGCTGCCGCTGTTGCTGCTGGGACACAAAGTCCCCGGTGAAATGTTGATCCCGTGTGGCAGGAAGCTGACCAGCGATGTGTAGTGCTCATGGGGGCAAGGCTCATCCCCTGCTCCTGGCTGCTGCTGTTGCCGCTGGGACACAAAGTCCCAGGTGAAATGTTTATCCCCACTAAAGGTTTGGGGCTATGGGGGAGGCGTCCCCCATTGAAAATAAATATTTTTCCCTGGGGAGGTAGTGGTCCGCAGGGCACGGGAGGACCACGCAGGCCCCCCGCATATTTTTACATCTTCGCCCCCATGAGGTAGCGGTCCCCTGGACACATATAAGTCCTGAGAGGGAGGTTCTATGCACCCCCACTCCTTTTGAAGCCCCCAATGTCCCAGGGATCTGATCCATCTGTGGGCAAAAGAAAAGAAAAAGGTAGGAGACTGCCTTTTAAAAAAAAAAAAATGGAATAAAAATTCACAGATCCAGATCTGTGAATTTTTCTGAGATTATTTTAAACAAAACATTTTTTTGCCCTCGAGGGGTCCATGAGGGACCCCTAGACCAAGGCTGGTGGCTCAGGGTGACCCTACCCCGGACCCTTTTATTTTGTTAACTTTTTTTGTGGCTTCCAAAACTTCCTTGTTAAAGTGTTGTCAGCCAATCAGATATCAGCATGGCGACAGTTGGATCTACGAAGGACACATGTCCCTAGATATCTCTACTTTTAAAACTGTAAAACTCAGAAACTACTGAATGGATTTACACCGAATCACAAAAGCACCATTTCTTGACCTAGAGCTAGCTTTCTGTCAAATTTGGTATAATTCTATCAAGCTGTTCGGGCTGTAGTTGTGCACAAAATCCCTTTGGTAGAATGCATGGGGAAAATGTGCTTTGGGACGCCCCCTTTTTCTTGGCCCCTTCTTGACGGATCTCTCCAACACTTTCAAGACAACAACTGAGCCCACTGAAGTTTGAAAGTTTAGTAAAGATTTATTAAGTGGTGCCAAAGTTATTGGCAAAACAAAAAACGCTTTTCCAATGGAAACTAGGTCCTAACTATAACTACCTACCTGCAACTGCGACTAGGATATATATTTATATATATATATATATATATATATATATATATATATATGTAATACATCGTAAATGTTTTAATATATGACACTAGTAAGGTATAAATTCCATATATTCTACTAATACCTAACATTGTATATACAGTATAGATAGAATTATATAAACACATACGCACAAATATAAACACATGCATGTATATATATAGTTGGACACGATTTTTAAAAATATATATTTCAAATCATATTGAATTTAAGTTGTTAGTTTTTTTAAATGAACTACTATGAATACGATATTCATAAAAACAATATTACTTAAAAAACTACATTCTCAAAAACATTTTGCATTAAAATATTTTTGTATCATAATACTTTATTTCTAATATTTCTGTCTCCTAATATTTAGAACTCAACTTTTTGTCCAAACACCATTGAAGGAATCACAGGAAATGACAAATGAACCTCAGGGTCTTTGTTGAGTGTAAACAGAATTGATTTATATGAGTTAAAAAGTGTAGTGAAAGCTTGTTGTCCATGACAACTCTGAGATTCTGCCTCTGCAACATGGAGAAAGCCCCAAGCATCTTGGCCAATCAGTTGCCCATCTAATGTTCACTAAATATTTCCAGATTAGTGCATGAACAAAATTCCAAGACAGATTGTCCCAGAAACATACAGCTGGACTTCAAGTGACTCCCCATCCCTCTCTTTATGCTAGTATCAAGTTATGACATTTAGTTTTCAGCAGGCATGGAGGATTAACACAAAGAGATTTATGCTGGATAAGGTGAGTGACCTGCAAGTGATTCAGAAAATACAGGAGTGCACATATTGCAAAAGATAAGGGGCAATATATAGGCAAGCAATAGCAGGAGAGGCTGCCCATACCTGCATACTAAGTGCCTAAATACTGTGGGGCATATTTATGAGCGCATTGCATCATGCTTGCACCACACCATGTGGTAAATGCATGACACAAACCTTTAAGTCAGATTTTTAAAGCCACTTTGTGTGGCTTTGAATGGTTTCAAAACTCTGGAGTAATGTAATGCAACAAAAATCACTGTGTTGCATTACTCTGGGCAAGGAAGGCATTGCATGGGTATTGTGTGGATATTCCTAGGCAACTCCCATGATTTCTGATGCATTCCCAAATTTACCAAACCTGTTAAAAATGTGAATGCACCAAAAAATACGCCTGTCCAAGAGAGGTGTAATGAGGAGAAATATCTTTATTTCGCCTTGTTACTTCCTCTTTCTATGTCTGCTGCATTCCTAAATAGGGGAATATGCCTTTTAGGATTTTGTTTGTGCAGGAAGGTGCAAGGGTGCTTGTGGTGGCACTAGGCAGCCCATTGGGTGCATGCAGTGCAGAGGGATGGACAGGAATGTGACATATGCCTTAAATAATGAGGCATTCCTGCCCTTTCCCAGTGACATTGTGCAGCACAAAAAGGTGACTACACTGTGCCACTTTGTCATAAATATGGTCCTGCAATGACTCTGAAACTCCATTTTTAATTGATGCAAAGAGTTGCTGCACCTTAAAGATACACAGAGAGATGATTAAAAAAGGACAACGTGTGACAAGGAAAAGACTGCCAAAAGCTACAATGGGAAGCAGTCACTAAAGCTACAAGAAGCATATTAAAGCAACAAAAGAAAATTAACTTACTATAGTACTCTCTGTGCTATTGACACTGATAATGAAAATTAAATGTAGCGATGTGGAATAAATAGGTCAGAGGAGGATGTGCTTGACTTGCAAAACAGCAAAAGTGAACCAAAGATTTACAGTTTAAAGTATTTGAAGTCACATGTCCCTAATATCTCCGAAGACACTTCCCAAATTGCACAGGGACCATGATCATGCCGCTCGACTCATATTTAGGCAAAGAAGTAATAACCAAAGTGTGCCTGCCTCAGCTAAATTATTTGGATCTTGGTTACAGAGATAATTGAATGCAAGACCTTTGCCAGACCAAACATCATCCACAAGTGACTCCAGCCATGCCTCAGACTATCTAACCAAACACTTTTGGTCTTCCAACCTCCACTGCAAGATCTGCCTCTCTGTACCTACTTGCTACCTACTTGCATAAGCTCAATGACTGGGAGATCACTCAATGTATATTAGTGTACTTTATGGCATTCCTCCTCCCTCTTCAGCTGTCCCCTGCAGCACTCCTCTCCTGTAGATTCTCTATTTATCTCCTCACCTCTCAGAGAAGGCCAATTCTAACAGTGCTCCTGAAAAGGAGCCATTTCCCAGTATCTCACTTCCCCTCCTTGAGTTTGGGATTGTTTGTTGGAAGGAGAGGAGGTGCACATCATACTATGCTTGCTCAAGCCAGCCCATTGTCATTCTGCACATGACAGTAAACCGGCTGACTATGTGAGCTTGGTCAGACTGGCTCTGTGCATACCACTCTTATATTTTCAGCAGCTTTTTGAGTTGTGCACCAAAGGCCAAGTCATCCCAATCAAGAGGCCCCGTTTATCCACAGAAATAAAAAAGAAATTGTCCCACCAGCTGGCTCAGTACATAGCTCCATTGGTCAACTGAAGGTTCCCTGCCTTTCCTATCTGAGCCTAATCCCCGTCCCTGTACCTCACAGAACTGAAATTGTGCAGGGTGCCTTCTATCTGTTTTCATTTTGCGGGACACTTTGCACACACAATGACATTGAAAGACGTTTTTGTGTATTAGGGAACTGGTAGTCACCTAACACATTTTTTGGTGTTCCATTCCTTTTCTGCCTTCTCTAAATTAGTCCCTTTTGAAAGACATAGCTAGGCTGGCTGGAAAAAAGTGCTTATCAGTTATGATTTATGTGACATACTGTATCTGAGTTCCAATAAATTTATAACCTCCTGAAGTAAGCTTTGGCTGCTAACTATTGTCATATTTGATCCCAAAAGGAATATTCCTATCCTAATTAAATGAAATAGTCTTAAGATCTGAAACAGCAATTCATAAACAACAGTATCCATCAAAGATCCTGCAGTCACCTATTGCCTTGCCCAAAGTAAAGGTCTCACAATATACTTCTGCTTTTTTCCTACTACACAAAAATAGTGCAGGGTTTTCAAGAAAAAAGCAGCAAAGAGATGTCAGAAGATGCATTGGCCACTCTTATGTTCACATCTGCGGTCCATGATCGACTCTTCTGGTTTCATCTCACCTCCACTGCTACCACCTTTTTTGCTGGTTCTGCCCCTCTAACATCCACCTCTCTTCTCCATGCACTGTCCTTCACCACTCTTCTCCCCACAGCCTCTTGTCTTGTTTCAGCTGTTATCTTCTTTGACATCCTGTGAATCCAGGCAGATCTTCATTTGGTAAAAAAAAACAAATGTCAAACTTAGTTTGAGTCTGTTGTGACTGTGGGCAAGGTTTGCTCTATGTAAACTGCCAAAAACACAATGTGGACCCTGTCTGCCACACAAACTCTAGTCTCATTCTTCAAGAATTAAAGATAAATCATCTAGCTTTAATGCCATAAAGAGATAATAATCTAGCGGGTGAATTGCACTCTGAGAAACTGGAAAATCTAAGATCAATTGCAGCTGCTATACTTGACCACATTGTGTGATCCTAGGCAAATGCGTTATTTCTCCTAGTCTCAATTGTGTTCATTATCTCACATTAGAGCACTTTCAAATATGTGCATTTAGAATGTACACTGTGCATACTCATCCTATATTTCATTTAATAGACACTGAGGGTCATTACTAAAATGGCGGTCTGGACCGCCATGCCGGCGGTGGCGGTAACTTCTGCCAACGGCCTGGCGGTCCAGACTGCCATATAATGAAAGTGGCAGAACCGCCACGGATGAAACACTGCCACCGCCAGGCTCCCACCACCAGGCAGCCTGGAGGTGGCGGCGATTCTGATCCGACAGGGCATTGCTGCAAGCGCTGCCCATCTGATAATAAGTCAGATTCCACAAGCCTTTCCCTGGCAGAAAGGCTGGTGGAATGAGTGACTGGGGTCCCCCTGGGGGCCCCTGCACTGCCCATGCACTTGACATGCCGATTTACGGGCAGTGAAATGGGCGAAGGGTGCTGCTGCACCCACCGCCCTGCTATATTGCCGCTGGCTCCATTTGGAGCCGGCATCAATGTTCAGGCCCTGATTCCAGCTGGGCCGGCTGGCGGAAACACTGTTTCCACCCGCCGGCCCAGCTGGATGCCTATTATGTGGCCGGCTGGGGGTTCTGCGTATTGGCGGTCTTCTGTTGTTCGTCAGTGCCGATCTCGGCGGGTTTCCATGCTGAGATCGTAATGACCACATATATTTTGCCCCATACATAATAACGATCTAGATCACGCACAGGGTACTCATAAACCCTGATATGCCTCTTAGTTCACTAATATCATTATCATCAGGGCAAGGGCAGGATTGTTTTCAAGTTCATTTTTACAAACTATTACTTTTACTTAATACTTCTCCATGCAGTGATATAATGTGAAGTACTAAGGTGAAATGTTTCTATCTGCTAAAGAAATATGCTTTTTAGATTTTTTATTGCACCCTTTCATATTTTAAAATGATGTTTATTGCATGGTTTACATGCCAAATATTTTCAGGGCTTGGCATGGCTTTTGCATCGGTTCCTGGAGCCAGAATCAACTCTTGGCTAGACTCTGGCTTGACACATCACTTTTACTTTTTGGTTTACCCATCTCTACATGCTATCCCTTTCCCATCATCTCTCTCTCGGGGATATGTTTTCTAGAATGTCATGCAATCCAGAAACCAAAAATGCTGTGCTGCATTAAGTGAGAGGGAGACAAAGGGACAGCACCAAATCTACAGAGATATAGTGCTGTCCTGCTCACTGCTCACTCTCTAGCACTGGTGCACAATTAGGCTCCAAGCACAAGCACATACCTTTGCATCTTATTGAAAAAGTATCTGCATCTTCTAGCATAGGTTTTCTATGGTTAGACTAGCTTTTAAACCTTTCCTACCTTTCCTATTTTGTAAGTTCTATATTGTAAGGGTACCCTTCCAGTGTAAAATACAATGGTTATACTAACTTTTAAACTTTTCCTATTTTGTATGTGTGCTGTACAGTGTAGCACATATGCAAAGTTACAAAAGATTGGAGACATAAGAACATTTCTCCTTGATAACGTGAAAAGTGCTTTATTTTTAAGGCAAAACCCTGCCTACTTTTTTACTATATAGGGTTTTGCATCACACACATTTGACAATTGCATGGAAATGCTCAGGTACCACCCATGGAACACCACTTCAACACAAAAGGGGTCATTATGAGTTAAGCGGGCGGCAGAAGCCACCCCCCAAACTAATTCACACGGAAGACCGCCACGCCGATCTTCCGCCTGATGGCCCTAATAAGGGTTCCCTGCTGGCCTGGCTGGCAGAAACAGTTTTTCCACTTAGCGGGAAACAGGGCCTTAACATTGACACCGGCTCAAAAGGAGCTGGCGGCATCGTGTTGGTGCGTCGGAGCGAAAGCAGGCAGTGAAAAGCGCAATGGGACTGTCTGTGGGGGCCCCCTGCACCCCCTTTCCTCCAGCCTTTGCATGACGGGGCTACCGCCATGCAAAGGCTGGCAGAAAGGGGACTCGCAATCCCCAGGGCAGCACTGCAACCAGCACAGCCCTGGCAGATTGAGACCTCCAGCACCGCCAGGCTGGCGGTGTCGGCGGTTCGACAGTCGTAAAGTGGAGCCTGGACTGCTGTTTTAACAGCGGTCAGACCTCCACCGCGGGTAGTGGGTCAAAGTGGTGCAAGACAGTATTAGGAGCTGTTTTATGTTACTTTCAGGCAACTTTCCAGCCCATAACAATTTTCAAATTTCAAATAGATCTCTTGCGCTGATTTGCGTTACATTTGTCACACAAATGCTGCACAAAATGTTAGTAAATATACTGCCGCACTCCCCTTCCCTCACTGATTTTGCTCGTGGCATACACTGTTTCTCTTTCCGTTTCCTCCAGCCTCTTGCTCTTTGTTGCCGATTCTGCCCCATTACGTTCAGCTGTCGCCTCTGCTGTAGTATATTTCTTCTATCATCTCTCCCCCACCTCTTACCCATGGATGTCATTTAGGGGTCGCCAGGGGTCGCAGTTGTGACCCCTGGCATGCCTGGCATGCCCATTGCTACAGCTGGCACTGCTTATGCGACCCCTGGCCTCAGCAGCGGCAAATTTAGTGCCATGAACTCAGTTGCAGCTCCTCCTTATGAACGTCAGCAGATGCTCCGCTTTCTTTGTTTTCTGTCAATTTTTTATTATACTAACAGCAAATAATAATATATTATGTATTATTAGCGTAATAAAAATGGAATACAATTAGCTGGAATATGCCCGTCTAAGGCAGCTAAGGAAAGTAAAAAAAAAAGCTTTTAAATGTGTGTTGTGTGTGTGCTTGCCCATGAGAGTGTTTGTGAGAGAGTGTGTGTATGCATGAATTTGAGTGTATTTGTAGGTATGTGTGTGTGTGTGGAGGTCAAAGGACATGTGGTCTTACTTCTGCCACTGGGGCGAATTGACGTCCATGCTCTTACCTTAGTTTTTTTTCCCATGTCTTGCGCCCATTATATTCACTGCCCCTCTATTCTCTGCGCTTCAGCCTTTTCCTTCACCCTAGCCGAGCAATCCCACTGTGATGCATCCTGATTCGTTCTTTTAATGCGAGTCCTGTAGCAAGGGCGCTGGAACTGGGGGTGCCGGAGGTGCTTCCGCATTCCTTGTATTCACGGAGCGGAGCAGGCAGAAAATGGAACACAAAATGACTTTTGATATGCATGTTTTGCGGCATAAATATTTAAAAACCTAGCCTGAAAAGCCAGCTGCGAGGTGTCTTCAAACAACGAAGAACGCGATATTGAACTGACTACTACGTTATTTTTAGCATGCTAATCATGAAATAAACACGTGTTTAACTTTGGTCTAATGCCATTAGACTAATGGTGCTATGACTGGGACACAGAAGATGTGATAAGAGGTGTTTATGAAAAATATAATGGTTTTCTTGCTTTCTGAAGTGTAGAGATACTAGAAGATGGTGATCTCCATTGAAAGTGCAAGTATATATATATATTTATTTTAATGGGATTAAAATGAACCAGTAGGTGCACATCAGACAAAAACTATTTTAGTTTGTTTTGCTCTGAGGTGTTCTCATTTTCACTGAAACCCCTCTTACAAAAACATGCGCACATGTAATTCATCTTAACTTACAATTACAAATGACTTGATTTTTAAGTTTTAAGTGCACATTCCCATTGCCATTGACACTACTCGTGTAATATGAGAATGAGAAGTAAGGATTTGTGGGAATAGACCTGATCTCATGAGTGGGGAATGAGCAGTCTAGTCTGTAATGTTTGACTCTAGGTCAGGCTTCATCACCCAAGGCTGTTTCTGTTTTATCCTCTCATTTAGGCCCATATTTATACTTTTTTAGCGCCGCGTTTGCGCCGCTTTTTGACGCAAAAGCGCGCAAACTTACAAAATACAATTGTATTAAAAAATGACACAAATGCGGCGCTAGAAAAGTATAAATATGGGCCTTAGTTCTTACAACCATGAGGTCCTGTAGGTTGTACTTAGGCAATGTCTAACACAGCATTATCACAACTTATGTCCATATTGTGGCCCTCACTATCACATTGGTAGTAACGGTCCCGTCACGCGGGTGATGGAGGTCGGACGCTGCCAAGCCGGCGCTACAGACTGGCATATTAAGAAAACGGCGGTCAACCCACTGAAACCAAGCCAGTGCAGCCAGAACGCCGATGACGGTTGCATCCCAAGGCTGGCGGTAGCCACTGCACAGCCCACCCTATTACAACACTGCAACTCGCCACTATTTCTGGGGCAGGACACCTGCCACCCTAAGCCAGGCGTAAACAGCAAGTAGAAAAGGACCCACTCACCTCCAGGGACACGGACAACTCTGCACAAGCCATGGAACACCACCTTGAAATCTTCCCAACGATCTTCCTCACCTTCCTCCTCTATGGGCGCCAATGCCATCGGTGAATACACCTGCACAGCACACGAGGGCGGAAGGGGAGAGTGACACACTCACACACAACATACACACCATATACAGACTCCAGCATGCACAACCGCTCACACACGCTACACAACACCTGTACTGAGACACACACAAAACACAGCCGCACCAAACACACACGTCACATACACACACTAGAAAACAAAGGCTCGACAACTGTATGTTAAGGAAAACAACAGGAATCCTGCCCTGTAAATATATATTTTATTAACAAATGCAATGTAAAGGAAAACATAAAGCATAAAGGCCCGTAGGCCAATCCAAAGTCCAATTGGCACAACTGTGCCTGTCAAAGGCCCCAACTTGACTCCTGACACCCTAAAGGCCTCCACAAGGTAGGGGCATCAATGGGGCAGGCAGGCACTTCAAGGGTCTGGGGGTGGGCTTTGGCTTGGGAGGGGGCTCTTTTGGCTTTGGTCTGGAAGGGGGTGCGGGTTTCAGCTTTGCTCTGGACAGAGTGGCAGGGGCTTTGGATCCATGCTTTGGGGTAGGGCTTTTTTGGGGGACAGGGGAAGGCTTTTTCATGGGTGGAAGGGCAGCAGAGTTAGAAGGGGGGGGTCATAGGAGGACCTGGAGGCACTTGGCTTGGGGAGGGAACCATGAGAGCGAGGGGCAACACGGGGTGGGACAGACTCAGGGAACAGGTCAAGACAGGCAAGGAAAAGCTTCTTAGGAACAAGGGGGGGTGGATTAGGAAACAGATTTGAGAGTGGAGGTAGAGGGAGTGAGTGTAGGACGTGTATGTGTGCTGGATATGGGTGCAGATATATGCAGAGTATGTATGTGTGAGGTGGAGAAATGTTGAGTGTCTGAGTGCGGACGTTTATGTGTCTTGGGAGGAGGGGGAGAGAGGCTGTGAGTGGACAAAGGTTGTGTGGATGAATGTTGGGGTGGTGTCTGCAAGTAAGGTGGGTATGCTGTATGTGTGAGTGATGTTGGTTGTGGTGAGTGCGGATGTGGTGCATGGGGTGCATGTATGAGTGTCTGCTTTTGTGGTGACTGGGGGCAAAGTGGTGACAGGAACTGGGAGTGAGGATGCAGTGCTGGCAGGTGTGAGTGGTGATGTGACTGCAAGGGAGGAGCTGCTGGGAAGACAGGGGAGGTAGTGGCTGATGTTGTGTCTGCTTTTGTGTGTTGGGTGTGTGCATGTTTGTGATGTGATCTGTGGTGCCTGTGTTTGTCTTTGCGTACTTGTCTGTTGATTTGGGTGAGTGCTTGTATGTCTGTGTGGCTTGGCTGGGAGAAGGGAGGGGGCTTTGGGATGGGGCACGGGTAGCAGGAGTGAGGACGGAAGTACTAGGGACACTGACTGCCATCAATGAAGAGGTCAGAGCCTGAAATGATCTCTATAGGCCAGTCAAGGCACAGTGAATACCCTCCAGGTAGGCATTAGTCTGCTGCATCTGGGAATCCAGGCCTGGATGGCATTAATGGTGGTTGACTGCCCTACAGAGATGGACCTCAGGAGGCCAATAGCCTCAGCATTGGGGGCAGCAGGTCTGACTGGGGCAGGGGCAGAGGTGTCTGAGGCAAAGGAGATGCCCACCTTTCTGGGTGAGAGGGCACGGGCAACTGGGTGGGGAGCTACTGGGAGGGTGGTGTTGGAAAGGGGGATGACGGACGAGGATGGTGCTGGCATGGGTTCAGAAGGTGTCGCCACCACCAGGGAGCTTCCATCGGAGGAAGAATCTGTATCAGTGGTACCTGCTCCAGTCTCCCCTGTGGTGCTCCCCTAGCCCTCCATCCCACTGGTCCTCTTGGCTTCGGTGGTCTCTGCCTCCTGGGTCCCGTGGGCTGCAGCCCCTCACTCGCTGGTGTCTCTACTCCTTTGCCTACTAATGCTAATGCACACAGGGATAGGATAGTACAAATAGGAGGGGCATAGGGAACACAACACAGCAGCACACTCAGAGGAGGTCTTGATGGCTGGAGAGTCAGGAGCCAGGCGAGATACACTGTAGAAAATGACGGTCACAGGCACAGCAGTCTACACTGTCAATGCCGGCAGTAGTCGTCATTGGTCCCTAATGCCATAGACGTCAGTGTTAACCAATGAGGAGTTGCAGAGCGGTTCCGACCACCTACCTCTATGACTGCATATGCCGGCAGAATGAGCTCACTGACATCTGTCCCCAGCATGCAGGACAGGAAGCAGTCATTTTTCACTGCAACTGTTACGAATACATAACTTCATAGCGTCACTACTCATTGCCATCATGGACATGTGTTGAGTTACGCCCTGGGACAATATAAATTACAATCAGCCAGTATGAACTTGGACTGTGCACAGATTTAGGAAACAACATCATGACAGTGTGGGAATAAACTTACATATTGATGGTGACTGTACACTAGCAGTGACATACAAGCATCTCACTGATGTCATCCATTGTAAATCCCAGATGTATGTGCAACTAACATGGGAATTAAAATGGCTTGGCGCATTGAAGTCTACTTTGCATGCAATGTTGATTCTTCATTGTGACCCTGCACTAGGATGCATGAATGGTAATCGTTGACATACTTGTGTTGTATGCCATGTGTAGATGCCGACCACTGTGGAGAATGAGGCATGAACCTGTGTACCGGCTCCTGGTTGACTTGGCAACAATGGAAGAATGCCACATCATCTCCCACTATCAAATGAACCGTACTACAATCAGGGAGATGTGTACCCAGTTGGAGTCTGATTTGCTGCCAACCATTCGACAACCTACAGCCATTCCTTCAACTGTGCAGGTGATAGCCATCCTCCATTTCTTGGCCACTGGCTCATTCCAGTGCATAGTGGGATAGGCATGTCTCAACCTATGTTCAGCAATGTGTTGAGGAATGTCTTGTCCGCCTTAGTCAAACATATGGACAGCCACATTCAATTTCCCAATCCTGTAGATTTGGCCAATGTGAAGGCTGATATCTATGCAATGGGACATATCCCGCATGTGATTGGGGCCATAGATGGCACCCACATTGCATTAATACCATCCAGGGCTGATGAGCAAGTGTACAAGAACTGTAAGGGCTTTCACTCCGTTAAACTTAAAAAATTCAATTCTATTTTCCCTCGGCCTCTAGAAGGCAAGGTTCAGATGTCTGCTCCTCTCTGGTGGTTACCTGCAGTACTCACCACAGAAGGTATGCAAGATTGTGGTGGCCTGGTGCATGCCCCACAATCTGGCATTAAGGAGGAATATCTCATTGCTGGAGGAAGTAGGAGTAGGGGACAATCCGGTGGCAGAGGAGGGAGGAAACATGAGTGACAATGATGGGGATGAAAATGGCACAAGGACAGATCTCATCCAGCAATACTTCAGCTAGGCTTCTGGTAGGTACTTCTCTACATTTAACATGTCACATGCTGGTGTACAGATTGGGTGTACTTCATTATCCTTTCCTGATATGAGTAGGTGTTAACCCCATTTGGGTTTCAGATGAGTGAATACAGAAGTGGGTGACAAGTAGGTCAACAGTGCCACTGTGATGTTAGCTAGTCCATCTGTCTGTGTTGCATATAATTCGGACATCCTATCTACTTTTTCACACATTTGTGACTTCTACATTCTGAAATCACATGTTCATTGGCATAGTTTGCAGCTTTTTGTGACTTTAAGTGATGTTAATACTTGGCATCCAAGAGTGTGAGTAACTACAATGAGTGTCAATTACTCAGGTCATTGCAGTTAGATGCAAAGATTATCTAGTCTCATAATACCTGAACAGGGTTGTGGTTATGTGTGAATAGCATTGGATTGTTTATCAATGTGTAAACCCACAGTGTAATTTGTTTCCGATCATACTGTTGGCGACAGTGAAAATAATATGCGATGTACATTCTGTGCTAACAATTGCAGATGTACAAGGGATGATGTTTCACAACTCTTCCCAGTCTGCTACCTGAGGACCCAAGGATGTGTGGACACTGAGGCCCATATTTACACTTTTTGACGCAAACCAGCGCCGTCGCTGGTTTGCGTAAAAAGTTTTACCGCCGGCTAACGCCATTCCAACTCACCAGGCAGGCTCCTTATTTATGGATTGATGTAGCCGGCGCTGAGGGCTGGTTGGAGTGAAAAAAATGACTCTAACTGGGCATAGGGAACAATGGGGGTTGTGCGTCAAAAAATGGTGCAAGTCAGGTTAGATTAAAAAACCATGGCTCTAACCGGACTTGTGCCATTTTTTGATGCACAACCCCTATTGAAATGACTCCTGTCTTAGCAAAGACAGGAGTCATGCCCTCCTGTCCAATGGCCATGCCCAGGGGAGATGTGTCCCCTGGGCATGGTCATTGGGCACAGTGGCATGTAGAGGGGCCCAAGTTAGGCCCCCCATGCCACTTAAAAAAAAAAGAAAAAATACTTACCTCAACTTACCTGTACTTACCTGGGATGGGTCCCCCCCATCCATGGGTGTCCTCCAGGGGTAGACGAGGGTGGTAGGGGCTGTCCCTGGGGGCAGGAAAGGGCACTTTGGACCTGTGGACTGCATCCATGGTCAAAGACCATGGAAATGAGCCCACAGGTCCCTTAACACCTGCCCTCACCCAGGTGTTAAAAATCGGCGCACATCAGGCTATGTGCAATTTTTGTATGGCCCGCCCCCTCCGGTGCGTCAAAATTTCGCGGGAGTATAAATAAGGTGCACAGGACTTAAAATCATTTTTGGGACGGGAACGCCTACCTTGCATGACATTAACGCAATGCGGTTTCCTGTATCCAGAAAATGACGCACACTGCTGATTTTTGACGTTCGCGGGGTCGGGCGTAAAAGTATAAATATGGTGTTAGGTTTGCGCTGAATTTGCGTCAAAACTTTTGACGCAAACTCGGCGCAGAGTATAAATATGCCCCTGACTTTGCTGCTGGAAACCAGATGATAAAATGATACATACAAATCTTCACTGTGTTTTAGGATTCAATTTCTGTGACATGTTACACATTTGTTGCACTATTACCATGAGTAAACACATAACATCAAATATGTGTAAGTGCATTTATTGTGAATACCAAAGGGTGAAGAGGGTGCAAAGCAGTGGGAGCATGGTGATAGATTCCAGCAGTTGGTAACACAGGTACAGTATCCATGTGGCATTTGGAAATGACGCTATGGCAGTGAGAAGTCAACAAGGTGTCTTAGTGGCACACAAGAGAGAAAGTTCTTGAGAGGCTCATTTCCTGGCAGTGGGGTTGGTCTTGGCTTCTGTCCCTGCAGAATGTGTGGGTCTCTGTCCACATTTGCATGGGGGTTCCTCAGCCACAGGTAGTGGCACAGTGGTGGCTTGTGAGTCCTCAGGCATGACCACCATCCCACTAGCTGCACCAGATGTAGAGGGCTGGTCAGTCAGTTGGCTAGTGGAAGGGGCCTGGTGGTGGGTGGAGGACTCACGCGCTCCTGCATCAAGCCTTTCATGAGGGCATGCCACTCCTGCATGGCTTCCTGGTGGTGCTTCCTCTGCTGGATCAGGTTTTCCCCCGACAGGTTTAATATCTGGTCCATCTTGTCCTGGGATAGGTTGTATGCTCCCAGGGCTTTTGCTATAGCCTTATGAGAAGATGGCCCTCTGGGTTGCCCCATCCTGTGACTCCTAGGTGTACTACCACTGGCCCTAGCCCACTGTATATGTGTCTTCGGCAGTGTGCCCACTCCCACTTACACCAGGATCTTCATCGACATGTTTGGTGGGTGCTGACCCAGGTCCTTGTACAGGTTGGTACATTATGGGTTGATGTGGCCTGGAGACACTGGTGTGGGGGCGTTGGACGACAGGTGCTGTGGAGGTAGAGGTTGTTGGGGCTCCATGGTGTCCTGGGTGAGGCTGGTGGAGGTGGACTGCCCAGAGAGCCCGGATGGGCCAGGTAGGTCTTCCAGTTCCAGACATCCTGTGTCGCTGTCATCACTGGGGTCTTCATCAGGTGGGAGACTGGCTGAAGTGGCACCTGAGGACGGCAGGGATCGTTATTCACATCTGCCTGATATACTTTACAGGGGCTGCGAGGTGAGTGCTATGTGTCATGCTTCAGGACTCAGGTGTAGTTATGCGAGGGGAATGTGCATTGTTAGGTGGTAAAGGGTGATGCATTGTGGGAGTCGTAGTGCTTCATGCTGTACATGCATTGGGTGCACTTGGAAGTGTGGACTTTGGGATTGGTGTTAGTGCGGTAGGGTGGGCATGCAGGGGATGGGGATGCATGCATTACAGGTATACTTCATACAAAGGGACTATAGGTGACTTACCAGTTTCTATTCCTTCAGGGATTCCTGTGAGACCCTCAGGGTGCAGGATCACCAAGACCTTCTCCTCCCATGATGTGATCTGTATGGGAGGAGGTGGGTCCCACCCTAGTCTATATGAGGGTGATTTGGTGTCTGGACATCACAGACCGGACTTTCTTCCTCAGGTCATTCCACCTCTTGCGTATGTTTTCCTTTGTGCATGGGTGGCTTCCTACTGAGTTCACCTTGTCGATGATCTTTTGTCATAACTCCATCTTCTTTGCCATTGACGTTTGCTGGACCTCTGCCCTGAACAGCTGTGGTTCGACCCTGATGATTTCGTCCTCCATGGTCCTCAATTCATCATCGGTGAAACAGGGTTAATTTTGTCGGGACATGGTGAGTGTGATGTGTGTGTGAGTGTAAAATGTTTTAAGTGAAATGTGATGCATGAGAAGTGTGCAGGTGTCTGTGATGTTTGTGTGCAGTGCGATCTTCAGCGTGGTCGTGCAATGTATGTCAGTTTTTGTCATGGCAAGGGGTTGTGGGTTGTGTGTGAGGGAGTTTTATAGGGGGGAAGGTTTGGTGTGTGTATGTGTTTCAGGTGTGGCGCATTCAAATTGGCTTATGTGGTATTGTGTTGCAGTGGAGGTTCCAAATCAGCTGCCGCAGTCCCAACCGCCAATGGATTACTACCGTGCTATGAGCGCTGTGTCGATTTGTGGGTCATATTGGGGGGCGCTGTCTTTTTCTGCCATGGAAGTGTGGGTGGTGGGACCGCATCTCTGCCGCCTTCATTCGGCCTGACGGTGTCAGTTTTGTGGCTGGTTTCTGGCGATTTTGTTTTTGTGTGTCGTAATTAGGCGGGGGATTACCACCACCACTGCAGTCTTTTGGTGGCTGACAGCACGGCGGTCTTTGGGAAGACAACCAATGTTATAATGAGGGCCTAAGTGCCATATTACTTTGTGTGTTGCTTGTGTCACTGGTTGACTTGAGATAAGAGAGTAAGACATTTTCAATGTTTGCTCTGAATTTGAATTAGGACAATTTCATTTAGAAATTGTATTTTTTAAATATATCATGTCTTGTTTTTAACTTTTGTTTTTAGCTTTATTTTAGGGATTTGTGGCTGTTATTACTGTGTACAGTCATTTTTGGGCTCCTCTCCCCGGTCTGCAGTTGTTGCTTATGGAATCTGTGCTAGAGCAGCTATTTTGGCTGTTCAGTTTTGGAGGATTACTTTTGCTTCCTGTGTGCTCTAGTTGCCTGGCACACGACTGCCTGCTCAAGTCCTACTTCCATTAAATAGAAGGCTGATGCATGGACTCCAGGGACTATGCAAGTTTAACCAGGCAAAATCTAACGTTCTTTCCTGCTCAGCTGCTTGCTCTTTGTCCCAAGCTGGCCCGGGCTGTAGGCATTCTGTCAATCATACTAAGAGGGATAATAAATGTAAGTGCGTGCTTTTGTGCTCAGACTTGGTACTAACTGTGGTTTTGGTCACAGGGGTTTAATGCAGGGACTAGGGGGAATTGGCATATGTTTATTCTCAATTGCCTATCAGTTGTTACTCATAACGCAGAAAATCTCAAGGCTCTATTTGTAACAGAAACCTGGCTCTATCATACTGCCAACCCAGATGCTACGTTTGTTCTTCATAAGGGACATGGCATTAAGACACTGACTAGAGCTAGCTGAGGGCTTGGAGGTAGTGTTATAATTTTTAAAAACATTTACTCGAGACTACCCTGCTTTTAGTTGGCTTCTCTGAAAATGTTACTTCCTCTTAAACTCTTGTCCACTTGCATAGAAAATAACTTTTTAGAAACTATGGTAGAGATAATTGCACTGTATGCAAATGTGGAGCAATGCATGCATTGTGCCACTTTGTAATCCCTTGCCCCATATTTTGACTATGCTAGGCATAACGAATGCAAGAGGGGCATTCCGGCACTAGGAGGCCCACAAAAATGGCGCAGTAAAATTTAAATGATTTCACTGTGCCATTTTTAGCGTAATTTTTAATGCCTGCTCAGTAATCTATGGGCCTCCTTGCACTTTGCTGCACTGGCTTTAAAATAGTGTAGCAAAGTGCCACAATAGCGTCAACATTTTTTACACTATTGTGCTAATGACTACCATGGTGTGCCGTAATATAGTTACGGCGCAACATGGTGTGATTGGGTGCCGCTAGGGGGGCGCAAGAAAAGTGGCACATCAAAGCTGATGCACCACTTTTTCTTATATATGGGCCTTGATCTCTTGTGGTTGGCCTTCAATGTGGAGTTTTGCTCACATTGCAATTTTCTTTCTTGGCAGGTGAGTTTGTGAGAGTCTGCAGTTAATGAAAATCATGTTGTGTGTGTTGAAGATAGTTGGGCATGGGAGGATACGTTGGCAAGGATGAAGGAGCACTAACAAATTGAGAAGCAAAGACTCCTGTTCATGTATCAGACATCAAGATACACTCAAGGTCATCCTGATGTCCAGTTCGTAGGATGTGAAATTCAATGAGAGTTGCCAGCTTCAACTGTGCAAGGAAGATGGAAAACTACTGGAATTGATGATGTGGACTTCTCAAAGTTTCTGTAAGTTTAATTAGCGTTCACCTAGTTAGACGAGCGCAGAATCTCTTTGTCCTCTGATGAGAGCAGATTCCCTTGAGACTTGGAGGACCTCTTTACCCTTTATTCTTTTGTGTGGCTTTATGCCATACGCCACATCTTTATCAGAACTTCTACCAAAGTTTCTGTGATGCTTACACTTTCCTACATTCTGTAAACATTAGAAAAAGTAAAACGCTATTAATGATTGTCTTTTGTGCAGGAAGGTGTCCCTTCCTGCACATAAACAATAATTAAATAATTACAATTTGCTACTTCTATGTATCCTGCATAATGCAGCACACATAGAAGTAACAAATCGCCATTTTTGACTGATTATGTGCAAGAAGGGACATCTTCCGGCAAGGGTGCCTGCGTTGGTGCTAGGCAGCCTGCATTGGTGCTTGGCAGCTAATTTTAGCACCAGGGCTGGGGGAGAGGACAGAAATTCACTATACCTTGTAGATACACACAGTTATGCCCTTTCGCTGTGGTGCAGGACAGTGCAGCAAGACACTTGCTGCACCGCACTGCGCACTGGGGGCTTTTAAATAAGCCCCTTAGTTTCTCTAATGATTAGACAAGAGAGATGCAACTTATATACTGATCATCAGATTTTGTTTTTTATCTTTTGTATTACTTCAACTGAAATTCTCCTATGCCTTATGCTTGTATGATTCAATTGCATTCAATGTTTCAACTCGCCTTTGGTGATTTTGTATTTATATAGCCTGTTTTTTAGATTAATTTATATCAGTCTAGCTTAAAAATTGTAATACATCTTTGAACTTTATCCTTGGTCTCCCGGTTTTAATGTATGACCAAATGGGTTGCACTGTTAATGTATTTGAAAGGTTTGTTTTAACTCTCCTTTACCCCTTATGTTCCACAAAAAAGGTCCAGCAAAAGAAGAGAAGTAAGAATATGGGCCTGAGTGTCAGTGATCTCATATTGTTTTGCATAATATTTAGCACTGACAGTCATGTCTGGTTGGCCCATGGGGTGATGCTGAAATATTGTATACAAGTTTGTACAATATTATTTTTAAAAAACTGTCTTTCATTTGGATGGGCCATCTGTTTCATGTTAATATTGTTTCCAATATATTGTCAGCTACATAGTTGAAATCTCCCACCCCAGCAGTTGTAAATTGTTTTCTTGTAGTAGTGGTTTGCCATCTTGTCGAGAAACATTTCCCCACAACTTGTCAGGATCCTACGGAGGATCCATGTTAACAAAACTCCAATGACCATTATAATGTTAACCAAAATCAAAAGTAGGGAACAAGTAGGACACGAACAAACAATTGGAAACAGAACTGGCAGAGCTGGAAACTCAAGATGGCTGCTAGATCAGTTTTCTCTGCAGCACACTAGTTGTTCTCCAAGCACGAATGGAATGTGAAGCACACGCTAGCGAAGGAATGTGCACTTCACTGAATAATTTCCTCAGAGAACAGCCTTCTCCAGTGTCTCCATCCTGGATTAGGAAGGTAAACATTACGTTTTTTCCATTCAGTCATGAATGTCTTTCCACTGCTTTTTTTTCAATTCCTTCCTTTCTTTCTGAGAAAAATTAGACCTCCAGTGGCTTAATGCTAGACAGTCTAAACCATAAATTCCCAGGAAACTGAAGACTGGCTGTCAGAAAGAGAGTTTCTAGTATATGGAACATTATTTCCTTCATGGCTTTACAGTGAACTGGCTTGACCTTGAATTTAACAATTACTCTCAACTTAGCAGTGTGTTTTTAAGATTAATTTCATTGAAAGGGCAGCAGTTTTCAAGAAATAAGAAAAGGAAATTATGGCAAGTACCTTCTATAAAAAAAGACAATTAATGACAGCTCAATATACATTTATATATATTAAAAGGAAAAGAAAACTAGTTGGCAAGTTCTGAACAATTCTGATTAAAAAGCAAAGGAGTGGAACACGAAGGTTATTAATATATACAGAAGTACAATTTCTAAAACAACATCTAATTCTCATATATAGGCCCATATTTATACTTTTTGACTCAAACCAGTGCCGGCGCTGGTTTGCGTCAAAAGTTTTACCACCGGCTAACGCCGTTCCTACGCGTTATGCGGGCGCCTTATATAAGGAATTACATTAGCCGGTGCTGCGGACTGGTCAGAGTAAAAAAAAAAGACTCACACCAGGCAGCGCCGGCGTAGGGGAAAATCGGGGTTGTGCGTCAAAAAATGGTGCAAGTCAGGTCTGAGGCAAAAGTCATGCCTCAAACCGGACTTGCGCCATTTTTTGACACACAACCCCATTGAAATGACTCCTGTCTTAGCAAAGACAGGAATCATGCCCCCTTGCCCAATGGCCATGCCCAGGGGACTTCTGTCCCCTGGGCATGGTCATTGGGCACAGTGGCATGTAGGGGGCCCAAATTAGGCCACCCTATGCCACTTAAAAACAAATTTAAAAAATACTTACCTCAACTTACCAGTACTTACCTGGGATGGATCCCCCCATCCATGGGTGTCCTCCAGGGGTGGGCAAGGGTGGCAGGGGGTGTCATCAGGCTGTGAGCTGTTTTTTTAAGGCCCATCCCCTCCTGTGCGTCAAAATGACGCAGGAGTATAAATAAGGCGCACAGGCCTTAAAGTAATTTTTTGGGCGGGAACGTCTATCTTGCATGTTATTAACGCAAGACAGTTTCCCGCATCCAAAAAATGACGCAAACAGAGGAATTTTGACGTCCCTGGGCTCAGGCGTCAAAGTTTAAATATGGTGCACGGTTTGCGCCGAATGTGCGTCAAACCTTTTGATGCACATTCAGCGCAGAGTAGAAATATGCCCCTTAGGCCCATATTTATACTTTTTGACGTAAAACTGCACCGACCCAGTTTTGCGTAAAAAATATTACCCCCGGCTAACGCCATTTCTTTGCGCCATCAAATTTATACTTTGACGCACATTCAGCGCAAACCACAGGTGTGAGTCTTTTTTTTTTACTCAAACCAATGCGTCAAGTCGGAAAGGAAAACGACGTAAACGCGTCAAAAATGACTGAGCCAGTTTACGATGTGGCAAACCGGATACGCAATGTTTTTTTACGCAATAGCATCAAAAAGCGGCGCAAACCCAGCAAAATGTGTTAAGGAGAGTCAAAATGGATCCCAGATGCTTGCACAGACCCCAGGAAGATGACAACAGACCAGTAACCAGCCAGGAGGACCCACACAAGGCCCAGGACAGGGAGAAGAAGAAAATAAAGTGTTGCTTCAGTGTAGTGGAGCAGGAAATTCTGGTGAAAGAGGTAACGGAACACCAGCACCAACTGTTTGTCACTTCAAAGTTGCCAATCAGTAGGAGAGAGGAAATATGGCAACAAATTGTTGACAAGCTTAACAGTGTGGCAGAAGTACAGAGAACTGTCATCGAGTGCAAGAAACGCTGGCATGACTGAAAGCGCAGGACCAAGGACAAGATGGCCAGGAACAGGAAGGCAGCACTGAGACTGGAGGTGGGAGTCCAGCACCGCAGGAGGTCCTGGACCACATGGAGGAGATGGTCGCAGCCGTCATCTCTGAAGAGATCGTCACAGGGATACAAGGACAGGACAGTGCAGATTACCAGGAGACAACACACATGCAGGGTAAGTCGCATGGGGAATTAAAATGCACCAATGTTAACTGGAAGCAGGGGGGGTGGACATACCTACTACACAATGCATGTAAGTCATGATATTCAGGGAGTGGCATGGGTAAAGGGGTACGGCACAGGGGCATGGGCTGTATAGAGGAAACCTGGGGCACAATACTACACTACACCAACAACCTTTGAATGGGGGTATGCTGCCATGCCAAGGGTGTTGCAAAGGTAGACCCAGGCCAGGAGGGAAGGGTACAACGTAAAACCGGCAGCCCGTCACACGTCAGCCACTATTCTCCCTACATTACTAGGGCCCAATTAACAACTTCTGGCCATATCTGCAAGTGGAATGTAACATTGACAACAGTTGCCACTACCACCTCTGCTGTGTGTGCAGGTCAAGTAGCTAATGGCAGTAACGTCCCCATGGATCAAACACACCCAAATTAGAGGGTTCAGGATGACAACGTTATCAATCCCCTGAAATCAATACAAATGTTCCAATCCTGTCAAATGTGATTGTCCAAAGTTGCTACAGACATCAGCCATAGTCAGAAACATTAGGAGGTACACAGCACTAATGCCATACCCATACTGCATATGTCAGGGTCCATCCTGTGCCTGGGTCACAATAGCTCCAATGACATCATGCAACATCCCAAATGTCATACTGCTCCGACAACAGCATTGAGGGGGAGGACACATGTAACTGGTTATAGAAATACACCCGCACAGTCAGAGGAGGAAATGGAACACTGCTAGGATCATCAGTGCAATCCAATGTTCCACACATTCCTCAACATCAGCAGTACACATTACCAATGCTGACATCCATATTGTGCCATAACAATGCTATACATAGTATATGCTAGATCTCAACAACATATAGGTGGATGTGAAAGATCAGAGACTGGGGCAGTTCCAGATTGTTAAGTGTGGTGCTAGTGCCATCAGAACACCCACAGCCAGTGAAAGGCCTCACCATGAGAATGGAAGTAGATGGAGGGTTGAGTAGGACAAGAAGGTGGCAATTCACAATTTGGCCAGAACCAACACCTAGACGATGTGATGCTGACAAGTCCCCAAACTGACCACAATACATGTGACATTCAGGTGGGGCATAGGCCTGGGATATTAAAGACAGGAACAATGAACAGGAACCAAGATCACAATGTGAAAATAATCAGAAGGCAGGCATGTCACATTCCAAATCTCACATCACAGATACAATAATTGTACCATATCTCATTGCAGAGGGCGAAGGCTCTCCTGCGGATATGCCTGTCCAGGACTACCCTGATGACATGGATGACGAGCTGACAAACATCAGCCAGCAGACCCTCCAAGATGTCCTTGGAACCCTCCAGACCCCACCTTGAGTCACAAGGAGAAGCACAGAACTAGCAGCCATCACAGAGGACCCACCCACCTCCCCAATTGTACATCCTGCCAGCTCCAACACGGCTGAGGACTTTGACGACACTGGCACCAGCTTTGAGCAAACTGTAGTTGGAGTACAGTGGGAGCTGGCCAAGGAGGTATGGGTGGGGATGAAAAATATGGCAGCCAGCCTAGAGGGGGTGCGTTTGCGCATGATGTCAACTGAACAACAGGCAGCAGCTATGCAAGGGCGAAGAACAGTCTTGCAGGAACTTGAAAAAAGGTTGAAGGAAATCATCACAGCTGGAATAGAGTTGACCCAACACCTACAACAACAATCCTGTCAACGCGTGCACAAATGCAATATTGAACCCCTCAGGGCCGACCTGGCTGCCTACCACAGTGATGTGGCTGCTGTTCTTAAGAACCAGCAGCTCCTCCTTGCTGCAGTACTGCCCTTTAGAGCCCCACAGTTGGAAGCTACCGGGATGTCTGACTCCACATCTTCAAACACTGAGGTGTGTGTTGCCCCTTCACAACCACCACCACCAAGGGCAGAGGAGGCAACACAAACATCAGAAGATGAAGATGAAGACGTGGAACAGATCACCTTCACCCGTAAGAGTACCCGGCAGCACTAGTCCCTGCCACATGGCCACCTATTACCAAGGTCCTGTGCTTTGTAACATGGCAGTCTTGCAACAACTGTACTCAAGCACTGTTCTTCAACCCACTGTTTATCTTGTCACCCTGTCCTGTGATTGTCTCTCACTACCTCATTGGCAAATCCTGTCCCTCTGCACTGTCTGACACTTCACCCCAGCATGTCCAATGACATGTCCTTTTGCACTTGTGTAGGATCACAATGGAAGATGTCACACTAAAGGACTCACAATCATGGGCAATGTACATATAGCACTACAGCACTTTTAAATAAATAGCACTAACACAACAACTTTGTCTCTGTGTAATGTGACACATCAACCGTGATGGCCATCAGTGATGTTAACCTCAGGTCAATGATTATTGATTGTCAATACACCTGACCTGAACAAATCTTGGCTGACAACTATGCACAGTGGTCTGGATTGTACCATCATATGCCCTCCCTGAGGGTTATATCAGAGGAAAATATAAACTATACACCATAATGCTGTGTTGGACAGAATAACGCTTCCTCAAGGGATGTCTAAGCCAGAAAATAGTGCCTTCAATTTTTCCTGAAAGTTAAAACTTACGTATGTGACATTTGCCCCAATTTTAAGCTAACACACACCATACAGCATAAATAGATGTGTATGAGTTTTCTTAGAAATAAGTCACTGGGCTGAAAATTGTAACAAATGATAGGTGTGAATTATGTATAGCATACTACATGAGAGCATACTACTACTCACCTTATAAGGATTCACTTGGACATCAGACTGCAGGCAGACTTAACACAGTGTCCTCAGTACCAAATCTGGCAGCAAAGTATGTGACATTGAAAACATGCATCACAAAATAACCACACTTTGGGATCCATAGTAACCGTGAGTGTTGGGTTCAATGGATGGCCGAATCTTAGCTAAGTAGCTTTGGTGTAGCTGCCAATGTAACAGCTCAGTTGGGATATGGTTGCGGCATGGGACACAAAAGCTAATTCAAAAGAGACACTGTTCACTCATGCCAAGACCCTGATCTACAAGCATTTGACACATACTGTAAAGGGTTACCTAGATATTTATTAAACAGTAAAAACAGAAGCTAAAACCAGGGGAAACGCCTTACCTAACCTAAACCACTCTAGCTACACATTACCCACAACTGCGCCTAACTAGCCTAAGCTAAACTTACTTATCACATTTAACTAAACAATCTAAACATCAACCCCCCTTATAAGACGGGACACATGGAGCACAACATATACTAACCTAAACACATACCATCTTACACTATACAAATATATATAAATACATATTTTTTCAAATTTTATATATTTTTTTAAACACCAAAACCCCAACATCGTCCAACACACATAATAAAAAAAAGTTGTAAAAAGTATGATACCCCCACCCCCCACCCACTACTACTAACCTAACTAACAGCCTATACTAAACTAACTCTAAGCCCCCTTAACCCACTAATTTAAAGAACCAGGAAAGAGGAGGGAGGGGAGGGAATCATGGCTGAGTATAAGGTCTACAAGTTGGCCCTACGCAGGGTCTTTTTGATGGCATGCATCCTCCGATTCACTTGTGCCACCTTCTGCTGCAGCCTGGTCATTTTATGCAACACACTGTCCAAGTTCCGTTGCATCTGGTTAAAAGCACCAGGGACTATGACTGCAGCAGGGGTGGTCTGGGTGCCAGTGGAGGGAGTATGGGCCCTTGTTGGTGCCATGTCTGTAGGAGAAGGTGCAGGTTGTGCTGTGATTGGTCCTGGAGCTGTGGATGTTGATGGTCCAGCGAAGGTCCCTGCTAATGTTGGTGCCACCTGGGTGGTAGTGGTGGTGCTGGCTGTGGTGGACACGGAAGGGCCCCCTTGGGCAAATGCCCTCCACACTCTTTTATGGCGATAACGCCTTGCCATGTTGTAGAGCCCAGACTTCACATCTAGGATGTGGCGGTAACGCATTGGCCTGCGCTGAACCTCTCGAATCTGGATGGGTGTCGTATTGGCAGCTGTTAAGACAAATAGAAAACCAAGCATTAGGTACTTCATTGTGTGAAATGGCTCAAGAAGTAAATCAGATAACACATCTAATGTACCTGAAGCTGCCCATATCATCATACAGATTGTCCGTACATCCCAAGCAAGCCTACAAATGTCCTATCATCAAACAGCACATCAAAACCCTAAAAGATGGGTAACAACTGGATTGACTTTGGCATAATTGTTCAGCCATTTGTCAGGTAAACATCATGCGGCAAATCCTCCACCACTGAAAGGCCAACAAATCACTATGTTCTTGATGACAATCTAGGGCCACAAGATCTGCGAGTTGTAAATGGAATTGCTAGGATAGAATGCAGTTGCTAATCATGAGTGGGTATCCTAGGATTGGACAAGTGATTTACAGATTTACATGTCTGTGTACTAAACTTGGATTATCAGTCCTAGGTACACTATTCACAACCCTACGCCTGTGCCTGAGGGGGGGGCGGACAAGCAACAAATAATTTCAAACAGAAAGGACACCCAGGAAGCTTTGGAAAGCTGTACATGGGTTTGGCCAGCACACCACAGGTAAGGAGGAAGTCCAACTAGGATACACCTAAACCTTAGACAATCCCATCAACACTTATCTTTGGAAATGCAGACCATTGTCAACATCATTTCCTACCAGTAACCCATGACTTACAACGAACAGATAGATGCAAGCACACCTCTGGCCATGAGCTGCATGCACACTTTGGTCATTGTACTCAAGTGCCTCATACTTGTAGCACAACGTGTGGGGCTACATGCTGCTAGGAAGTGAAACATACAGTCAAACATGTTCATTAGTGAATAGGGAAGCTGAAGTCTGTGGGTAAGACTTTGGCATCCCTATTCTGGGAGAATCAGGGTCTGACTGGCTGACTAAATCATTATTATGGTCCACTGCTACATTTTCTTATTTCAAGTTTTATCCACATATCTCATCCCTATTCACATTGCCGTGCCTACAGGACTGACCTACAATCCCAAATTATGACAATATGATAAGGATTGGCCAACTCAAAATGGGGAAAAAATTATACTCCACTCAAGGAACAAAACCAGTCATTGACCAGTGCATCACACCTTGCTATATGTCCATCACACAGGAGTCAATCACACATCATCAGCAAACACAACACAGAACAGAAATATCAACACTTACTGGAGATGTCTCAGTCCACAAATCAAGCCACCTCTCTAATAGGGTACAGGTCCTCCTGTAAGGCATGGAAGGGAGAAATGTGCTCAATGTCTCTGCACTGTACAACACTTCCAAATACAAATACTATGTGTAATATTAACTCAGAAAGTCAAGCCTCTCAGACATGATGATACTGCATCCTACATACCACTGCAAACATGTACAGACCCGGGACCTCCAGTGAGTGAGACACACATATCTGCACACATGCAGTGGCCCTAACTATCATGTGGTGGCAAACATGCTCCTTCATTAGTTAGCAGACTAATTCATGGAGTGTATTCCTCTCATCATGTGTATCCATGAGAGACATGCAAAGCCACTTTCCGTGAGGACTGCAATGCCAGTCACCCAGACATTGTGACTAAGACCAATTTAAGACACACAGGTACAATGTACAGAGGACCAGGGACAGTTGTTAGCCCTCAAGTTGTATCTTTTTCTTCATTTGATGTGCCACAGCTATGGTAAGTTGCACCAACCATAGAGATATGAACCCGTGTGCATACCTTTTGCCATCCATCCCTAATTTAATGTGGCACTACAAACTCCAAATATCAGTCTAAGATGTTACCTGAGGTCAGCTATAACTTGTTATGTATGTGTTAGAATCCAGTTCGGACATGTTTCCTGATACACTCACAGACCATGCGTGAAACATATGTTAGAGCCACATTGGCATCATAAATTGACGTGAAGCCAGCACTAATTCACAGGCTCCTGTTGTGTTTTGAAAGTTAGTCTAGCTGTTGCATCAACAAATGACGGTAATGTGTAGGAAATATTGAATACCTCACAGGCAACTGTGGCCCATATTTATACATTTTTTCACCGCATTTGTGCTGCTTTTTGACACAAAGGCAGCGCAAACTTACTAAATACAAATGTATTTTGTAAGTTTGCACCACTCTTGCTTCAGAACATTTCGCAATTGCGGTGCTAACGAAGTAGAAATATGGCCCTGTATGTTTGACTAGGATTCCACATGTTCAAAAACATTGCCTGCAGCATGTGAACAAATCAGCTACTGTCACTACAGAGCATTTAAAAGTGCACATTACTCTGATTAGCACTTACCAACAGGGCCACCAATCACAATCCCCAGGTGGTCCAGCAGGTCTTGCTCCCTGGCAACAAGGTCAGCCCAGCGGTGCTTCAGCTGGTGGTCATTGCGCGGTGTGTTGTAGATTTCTCTGGAGATGGTACTACACCTTTGCCCACCGGAGCCTCCTTGCCTCTGTGTGATAGCCTTGTATCACATGACTACCTGCCTCTATCATTAAGGGTAGGAAGTGGCACACCAGCCAAATAAACCCACCCAGCTCCTCCTCTCCTATCCTGCCAAGACGAGGCCTACACAACATCCTTGCACCAAAAAAAAGGAATAAAGGGGTACAGCGGAGAATAGAGGGAAAGTAGGACAGGGAAAAGCAAAATAACTAAGAACACAGCCCAACTATACCCAAACTACCACTACCCACAACAGACTCCCAACACAACAAAGACAAATGTTGACACCACAAATGACCAAACAAACACTAAGACAGGATACCACAGACAGTTATGAAACACAAAAAGACAATTTAAAGACCACACTGGAGACAAATTCACAAAATGCACAGAGAGACAAGTCAAAACACAGCCACAGTCAGGAAATATCACAGACTGCAAAGTGAAAGTGAAAGTAAACCCACTGTACCAATTCTTTAAACAGGATATCCTATTGCATCACTTCCTGCCTCAAATGCGGTGCATTTTTATTGTTATGCGTCAAAATATTATGCGTAATTTTTTTTTTACTCATATGCTTAGAAATAACCCTGCATCCATATTATGAAATATGTTTCATACTTAACCAATTTCAGGGGGTACAGTGTGGGAGTTACCGCTCAGGGCCAATGGATTTTTCATTGCAATGTGCATCATATTTTGACGCATATGCGTCATTTTTTGATGCATGTGCGTCTTTTTTGCTGCGTATGCATCAACATTTCTGTCTTTAACTGGGTTTGGGTCATTTCTCTTTTGTAATAGTACATGACAGTTGTGACAATACAGAGATAGGCTGATTGCACCCACATTGGGCATTACAGTGTATGGGCACATGTGACAGATCATACTACTGCGGACCATGATCTTCTACTTGTTGTACCGGATTTGCACTCTTCACTGACGCAATAGATGGCCAAACGTGTGGGATGCAATTAGGTATTACCCAGTTTGGGCATGTTTTGTGTCAAGAGAGGATAGCAAGGTGACACAACTCAAACAGTAACTCAATGCCTATGGGTCAATGTGTGGGATTTGGCTACTACTATTGTTGTTGTCCCACTGTGTGACCATCACAAGATTCATTTTTGCAAATCTGCTTGTATGCATGTGGAGTCAATGTGTCCAACCCTCAGATGCTATTCAGTGTGGAAATGAGAGAGGACATTTGTTTTAGTCATGCACATAGCACCAACTGTTTTGTGCACTTCCTAGGTTTTTTGGAACATAAGCACCACCAATGACAAAGCATGCACAGGATAGATAGCAGACGGTTGTTTATGGCAATGTTCCAAAACTTAGCCATCACATGTCCTGGAATGTTGGATACTACTTCCTAGGCACTTTCTTGTTTACCCACAATGAGTCAGGCATGGGATAATGCTATGTGGGTACCATTTTTGTGACACTGAGTCCCCAATATAATACACAATTGTAATGTTACGCTACAGTTGGAGTCATATAAATGAGCCACGTCTCTCCTGTGGCAGTGGAGGACCAGCAGACCAAGCAGCACGTGTTCACATATTTCCAGTGGTAAAATGCACAGAGGTGTCTGGTTCATGTGTGTGGGCCAATGTTTAACCTGTATCATCATCGGGGTCTACGTTGTCACAGTTACGTGCAGGTCTAGTCATTAGTCTGTGGAGCCATTTCCTGTATCTACAAAGTATCCTTCGCAGATCAATAGAAGGAAAGCCAATGACGAATTGAGAACACACATGGGGATAGTCCAGCTCCGTCACTGCAGACGTGTTATGAGACTGTCAACAGGGCAACCTTGGTGTGCTGACAAAGTTAATGTCTCAGGATTCTTATACCGGCAGGTGATCTCAAAACATTTGTACACAGGTTGGCCTCTAAAATTCCCACTGCATCTGGGAACATCAGTGCCTCTGTGCTGATTAATCCCACAGCTATTCACCATGCAAGCCCCATCAATATGTTACGAACATTGTGAATCAGAGTGTGGACTGTCAGGGTCCTAACATGTGTAGACATTTCATGCACATTATCTGACGTTTTTTTTTTGTGCTGGAGGCACCATACCCAATCCATGCATACAGCCATGGTACACTGTCAATATTTGTCACTCATGCATACATGAAACCCAGACAAGGGATAGGCCATGATTCAGCTATTAGGAGGCAAGTTGCCCCCCATGGTACGATAAATACACTGATTATGGTATACAATGTATTTGAGTATGCATTGTAGACCCACCTGACACAATACCCCAAGAGGAAAGTGAGGGTTGGCAAAGCAACTATGATACAAATGTAGCCACCAGGAACCTTTAGGGTAACACAAAGACAGGGACCACTCAGGCTAACAGGATGCAGGGTCAATCAGGATCCAAACATTTAACAAGGTAAATACACAGTGTTCAGACTGAGACTGGTCAAAGGTGGAACAATACTGTGGAAACTGAAAACTGTGTTTCTCCTGTGTGTTGGAACGTAACACATTAACCCAAGGGCTGTGTTACACAGCTGATTTTTACGACAATTCTTAACAGTGTTATAGATAAAATGGCAGCTTCTATGCTGTTCCAGACAGTTGCAAGGGCAGTGCATGTTCAAATGGCTGGTCTCCATGGAGGTGCTCACAGGTGTGTGCAGCTTCAGTCTCTCACAAGTCCTGTAGGTGAGATTCAAGTTCAAAGGGCCAACAGTACCTTTCACATGGTGAGCAATGTACAGGCTATTACAGGTCCTACAGACTACAAGTCAGTGCATTATTTAACCTGACGTCCATGCAGACAGAAGTACAATGACTATGACATACCATACTAAAGAGGGAAGGACACTGGATTAACATTGTGAGTCTGGGTGTGTGTAGAGGAGGGATCATCTGGGGACACATATTCCCATTCCAGGGACCTCTGAAGAAGGATGGGCTGAGACAGGGAACATAGGTGTGGCTGGACATAGGACATGGGCTGCCATGTGCAGGGGATGTCATGTGAGCGATGCTAGTCATACCCGGGGCACTTGTGCTATCAATTTGCTGCTTATATGGAAATCTTGTCACACATAGTCCTTGCAAAAATAGGTGATGTAAGACTTACTGCTGTCAAGGGTCTGGTCATACCTTCTTGTCACCAATGCAATAGTAAATCCACTGCCTCATGTATGAGGCATTTTTTTCCCTTGTTGACTGATGGTGTCTTAGTTGTGTGCCATATGCTGCGATGAACTATGTTGCCAACATGTATATGTGAAATAGGTGTGGTCCTCTGCTATTGCCCTTCAAATGTACAGGATATATGTCATTTACAGTGTGTGTGAGTGTGACTGTACATTCATACTCATCAAAATAGATTTTGAATTTTCTGTGTCCTAATCTGTATTTCAGCATTACTCCATGAGGCTACACTCTGATTCTGATAGTTAGAGATAATGTTATGCAAAAATGTTTATCCAGACCATGACATAGTGAATAGTATAGGTGTTTATTGACATATGGTAAGACAGTGGTGATGGATGAGTAGAGTTAAAAGAAGTTTTGGACAATATGTTGTCTCCAACGCAATCCTGCAGCTGTGTTTGGATGGTCCCCCTCATGTTGATGGACAGCATCCCCCTCTTCCTTCTCTTCAGACATTTGTGGGCAGGGTTCATATAGGGGAATGTTCCTTCTTACACATATGTTGTGCAGGATGGCACAGGTCAAAATTATTTTGCACACCATTTCTGGTGAGTATAGGAGGCTGCCTCCCGTGATGTCGAGGCACCTGAATCTTGACTTCAGGATGCCAAAGGTCCTCATGACTATGGTGCGTGTTCTCATTTATGCCTCATTATAGACACACTCTGCTGCAATGCTTGGGTTTGCAATTGGGGTCAGGATCCATGGCTGAATCCCATACCCCTGATCAGCTGAAAGAGAAAATGAGTGAGAACATGTTGATGTACCTTGCACCATAAATATCACTTTGCATGGCAGTTATTCTCTTGTGTTGTCTGTGACTCATCCGTGTTTGCGGTATTGTGTGGAATCTGAGGCTTCTAGGATGTACCATCAGCACTGGGTTATTTCCTTATCTGAACGGGTATTTGGCTGTTGACCGGATGTCAGCAGTATTTTTGTTGAGTTGCAGTACAGTGTGTACTCCCTTGCATTGTGTCATGTTAACTAGGTGTCCCTGTGTCTTAACTGGGGGTGACATGATACTTCCATACACAGAATCAATTCCACAGTGGTGGTAACAAGGTTGCATCTATATACCCTGGACATCCCATCCAATTTCACATTTGCAATAGAATTATTTAACCATCAGTGAGACCCTTAGATTTGGCAAGGTGACAATGTGCAACACACACTGACGTGTTTACAATTGACTATGCACTAATTTCACATGTATGACAAGTTCACTGCAGACCTATACTACTGATGTTCTAGTTTAGATGGCTAACTTGGTTGTGAGGTTATCATTTTGAGTTTCAGAAGGTCCGTATGCCTGTACATCTGTTGTGTGTGTGTTAATTTGTCACAATGCATATGTGTAGGAATGTGCACTTTCAATATTGTCCCATCAAGATGTGTTCTTCACACAGTCCACTTGCTTATTGGTAGTGGGCAATGTGAGAGCAGGAGTGATGTGAGATATTGGTACAGCCTCAATGATTGCATGTGACCTTCATTGTAGTCATCATCATGCTATGTATGTCATGGTGTTTGACCTTCAGCAAAACACATTACACACCCCTTACACAGTACGTATTGGTTGGAAGGGTGTTTGATTGAGTGTTATTGATGTGATATTGAAAGATTAATCTTCCAAATTGTACTGCCAGTTAGGGCCAGGTCTTTGTCATTGTGTTATTTTAAATTGTCCCCTTGTGTCTGTGGAGTGGCATCTGTTGTTATTTGGAACTGTCATTTGTCCCTAGGCGTGTATGCCATTGGGTGAGGATATCAAACATGCCTAGCGGTGTCACTACCTTATTGTCTTCCTGTCCACGTGTCGATGTTGTGGTGTATGTGTTGTGTGTCCTAGAGGGTTGCTGTGCAGTGTGTATATAACTGGGTTTCTGTACTTACCAACAAGTAGGCTATTTCCATATTGTCCGTACTGGAAGTGTTGACTGATGGTGCTGTGGTGGAAGATGAATGAATCATGTACACTCCCAGGATACTTTGCCACGATGTTGGTGATCAAACCCCAGTGATCGACAATGGCCTGCACATTGATGGAGTGTGTGTGCTTCCTGTTACGGTATAGATGTTTGGTTGCAGCAGGTGGCACAAGGCGTACATGTGTGCAGTCAATGGCACCAAGGATGTGTGGGAAGCCATTAATTCGGCAAAACCTCTGTTTTGTCTCCTGCTGCTTCTGCTTTGTTTTGGGAAGCTGATGTGGCGGTGTGTGAAGGAGATGATAGCATTCAGTACCTTGGGTAGGAAGGCGGAGAATGATGGCTGTGAGATCCGAGCAACCAGGACACCAGTGGTTTGAAAGGAGCCACTTGCCAACATGTGGAGTACAGCTAGCAGCTTGGTTTCTGGTGAAATGGTGCGGGGTGTCTGCAAGCTGGGTGCCAACTGTGGCTCAATGTTGCGCAGCAGCTGCTGAATGGCTTGCCAGTTGAGCCTGTACCTCTGAATGATGTCTTGTTGGTGGAGTCCCAGAAGGGTTGTCCTGGTGTGGAATATCCTCTCCTGCCTTCTGCGTTGCCTTTGGGGTCCCTGCTGGTGTTGTGGAAGCTGCTGTTGTTGGTCCTGTGTCCTGCGTCTGCATGCATGCTGGATGAATAGCACCTCCTAGTCTTCCTTTTGGAGCTCTGCTGTTGCTTCTGTGTGTTTTCATTAAGTACAGGTGTGTTTGCCCCATTTTAACGCCTGCCCTACCCAAGGCGTTATTTGTTTATGCAAATCAGGCTGTGCGTCATTTTTCGACTTCGCCTCCCGGCCGTGCGTCATTTTTGCGCGGTAACATAAATAAGGCACACAGGAGTTTAAGTCATTTTTTAGACAGGAACGCCTACCTTGCATGTCATTAAGGCAAGGCGGTTTCCCGCATCCAGAAAATGACGTAGATGGCGGAATTTTTGTGCTTGCGGGCTCGGGCGTCAAAGTTTAAATATGGTGCACGGTTTGCGCCGATTGTGCGTCAAAATGTTTGACGCACATTCAGCACAAACAGAGTATACATTTGCCTCATATTGTCATACACACATAGAAGAGGAGCAACAGCCTTAGTCATAGTGGGTATGTAAAAATTTTAGAGTTTTTTTTTTAAGTTTAATTAGCAAAACAGGTAATGAGTGTGATAATGGTTGTTTTTCTTTTGCAGATCCTAAAACTCCACAAATAAGAAAACACATTAGCAGTATCACACACTCTACACATAGAAGAAAGAAAATACACAGGAGAGAAGGAACCAGTGACTACAAGGCTGTCTTTTCTTGTCTTCCCCACCCCCTTTACCCCCTTATAGCACTTCTGTTGTTCAGTTATATTTGAGAACAGAGAGTGCTCTGGGAAGACAATTGGGAATAGTTTTCGCATCTGCCTCTGTGCAAGCAATTGGTAAGAGCCGTCTGACACAACTGCTACATAATGATCTTGAATATCAATTTAGACTTCATCTGGTATGAACAGTACTCCTGGTTTGATGAAGTAGATGCCTCCACCACCTTCTCTTTAATTTACTATATTCTTCTCTGGTCATAGGAGTTTCTATGCTTCTAACTTGTGTTGCTTGGCTACTCCTGGTATACCCCTTACAATTCAAGCCATTAAATTAAATTGTGCTCTTTGTCTATTAGACTTGTGGTTTCTTGCTGATTCAGTTTGATGTGATGCATCATCACCCATCTGGCCACCCTGCCTTTATCAAGGGAGCATCCATCATGTGTGTACCTTTATTTTTAGTAATGGACTTGGTTGTTCAAACAATAACATTTACCCAACACAACCCCTCTTATCGCCAGGGCAGAATACAAAGATTAATCCCAAATACCAACAGTTTATCTAACAGGTGTAGAGTAATCCCTCTGGGCCAATGACATTAATAGAAGATTCAAACAAAATAAAGATATAACAATATAAGATAACAATTCTCAGTATCAATCTGGGAGAGTGTTATTACATTCATACAGCCATACCCCATTAAAAGTAAAACATTCCGGTGATCGCTGAAGTTTTTTGGGACACCCTTTATGTCAAGAAGACTGAAGTCTTACTGATTTATGGTAAACTGTTTAGAATACCTTGTTTCAGCTTCCCTTAACAAATATGGTCTTGGTACCTCATCTCATAGTACTGTAACTGCATTCTTGGATGTCACCAATGGGCCCATTCGAAGAAGGATTTTAGGACATATGTGATGACTCGATTTATTGATCCATTGCCATCTGAGTCACTAGAGAAAGTTGAGCCCCTTGTTCCAATACGCACTTCCACTGCTGCTGCTGCTGCTGCTGCTGCCGCTACAGCTATAGCCACTATTTTATGCATTAGTGTAGGTTTGTTCATTCTGCAAGGTTTCTTCTACATTCGTTGTCTAGGTCTTGTCCACTCACGGAGTGTCGGTGTTGTGGATCCACAGAGTTTAACTTTGTCTCAGCCATGTCACAGGCTGCCAACATATCAGTGAAGAATTGAGATTCACCATTCATCAATGTCTTCCATTGTGCCAAGAACAATAAACTCTACAGAACCATTTTTTACCTTCCAGGAAAAGTTCTCTCTGTTGTTGCACTCTTTGAATGTAATCAGGATGCACACACTTTCAAATGTGTGTGACACATCCCATCAAGCATTTTGAAGAATGATGTCTATGTCACAATAATTCTGTAGATTAGCTTCCAGAAAGAGTTCCGTGCTTGGAAAGTCTCCTCATTCAGTCCAACAATTTGAATGTTACTGCTCTTAGCTCTTCCTTCTGCATTCTCTGACCAGTATTTAAGGGCACAGATGCCTTCATGCATATCTTAAAATTGTTTTCTGAGTTCCTTGACATCAAGCTTTACTATTGACAGTTTTGTTTCTGTGTCTGACATTCTACTATTTTCTTCTGACCTGCATGTAGCATGCTTAAAACGAATACCGCAGTGTCTATTTCATTGTCCCCACTGTGTGCCTATTTTTTATTGCTAACAGTACTTGGCCAATCTATCAGAGATTTCCATTGCAGCATGCCCATTCATGGTGATATTCTTACATTTTTGAGTCTAGTCTGATCTTTTATATCCATTTCAAGGCAAGGAAACTATCAGTCAGTTTGATTTGTGTTTCTCTATCCGTATCTATGAATTGTGTGTCTTGACAAAGTACGGTATACCAACACAAGTGCTATGTAGGCAGGCACTGTATAAGCATGCACGTTGACAGAATTACTAAGTAAAGTGCTCCTAAAGTTTGCGAGAAAGTGGTAGAACCACAAGTAGAACTTTAAAAGCATCTGATTTCTATGGGTGTTGCCATACTGGCTGAACTGATAGGGTAGGAGAATTTTGAAAGAGTCCCACTCTTCACTTCTGAGGAGGTTTGCAAAGTGAGTGAACAATCAAACTAGAAATACGCCTAGTTTTTCTCCACAATGCCACACTAGCTGCATCAGTGCTAAGATACAATAAGAAATCAAAGAGAAGGCAACAGACATAAGACACTTCCCCAGAATGCAAGATCCATCCACAAAAGCTAGGGAAAATGTGTGCAGAAATATTGCCAGAAGGCAGATGAAGTGGAAGGGCAAGGACCTCAACAATCTGTAGGAACAAAGGTCAAGCTAAAATTAACAGTTATCAAAAACCAAGCATACAAAGGAGGCTAGACAGTAAGATTCTTTGAATTCTGTATGATTTTACCAACATGTGATTAATTTGAAAGATGGAGGCACAGCCGTGCTCAATTTTATCCTGGAGAACAGTTGCTGGCGAGAATGAGTGATGGCAGGCAAAGGTGAGCACAGAAGATGGGTTCTCAGGCTGCTTATGTTAGCCCCAGATGAAATGCTCATAAATGTGCTGTGCCTCCTCCTATTAAGTGTATGTACTTTCAGGTGGGTGGTTGCAATGTCCAAAAAAGGACATAGGAATGTAAGGGCAAAATAAAGGTTAGCAGAAAAAGGAGTTTGAGAGTATATATACAAATATACATACATTACTACATACACATACACATATACATATATAAATACATAGAGCTGTACATATATACCTGTATGCACATATATACATATATATTTAATTAATCCTCAGACTCTCACAGTCATAGAGTCCAGCCATGGTGGTGCATGTGCAGGTTGGGCTCTCCGCAAGTATCCAATCCACTGTCTCCAGAAAAACACGCAATGGAAAAATGCACATGCAGTCTTGTGCATCAGCTCAAAAATGTATTTACATAAATCCACCATCAACAGCGATAACTGGGATGACAAAACTCAACACGTTCCAGTGTACATTGCCAAGATCACGGGTGGTTTGCTCACCTGTCATACACAATTTGTAACACCCACCGTGAAATGCTGTGAACAACATTGAAAAACGACAAACCTCTCCCAATCTATACTCAGGATAAAGCGGCAGCCATCTTAAGACATAGTTCAAATAATGCCTTCTAATTAAGTTTGATTGCAGTGCAGCAAAAATGTTAGCAGGCATGTTAAAATTAGACCTCACAATGTGTATTTATGACTATAAATCAATCATAACATACATGAACTGCTATGAATTGAATATATCAATGCCATATCAATTACAAAAGATGCACAGCTGTACCTAACACACACTATGATTGACAAACATAAGCTCATGCATTATTTTGTCAAAAGTAGAGATCATCTCATCTGCCCAGGACAATATAGAAACAGTGGAATCAGCGCACAATTGGCAAATATTCAAGACCCCAAATCATGCCCCAGTGGGCTAAGTCTCCATAAGCATTCAGATGCCATGTTGGCAGCATTTTGAGACTTTTTAGTCGAGTCTAAAAAAATGGGGGCAAGGTACTGTTACCCTACCCCCCTAGCCTTGGTGCAAGGCCCACCCCCCTGCACCACTGGCCCCCCTGAGGCTAAAAATCACTTTTGAAGAACAAATCGCAGCAGGAATTGCGAATATTCGCAAATTTTGCTGTGATTTTTAAAAAAGAAAGCAGAGACTCATGTGCTTGCTTTAAATTGTGCCCCCGGGAGGGCCAGGTCCCAGGGGCATTGTGGGCAATGTAGGATTGGGGCGCTTGGGACGTCCTTCAGTTCCAAATATCAATGTCTTAAAAGAAGCAGACCTCAAACAGATTCCAAGTTAATAATATTTGCTGTGAATTAGTAATAGTTCTCCTAATATTTACATTTGCCTTACTCTAGTAGTTCAGGAGTGAGACTGAAGAATTAATAAACCCAACTCGTGCGAGTGCTGTGGCAGATTAATTGGATATTTTGGCTGAGGCAAACGGGTATTCTGACAGAGTCATGATCTGTGAAACTAAATGGACCATTCTCCATTTGTAATGCACATAATAGGGAGCATATGAAATGAAGAGGATCATGTTAATTGTGCCATCGATGTGACATGTTATGGATCAGTACTCACGCTAATGCAGATCTGTACGAAGGATGATGAACTATGTGAGTTAATTGAAATGGTATAGAGAATAACAAGTACAGTGCAAGGGCTCCCATTTGGTGTTATTAAGAGCAAGACACACTGGTAAGGCTGCGACTGATATCAATAGAATAGCAGTTGTCCTCTTTTGTGTTCTACTAGCAATTGTCCAATGGAAATGTGAGTGTCTAATTTATAAGCACAATTGTGATATATGAGATGGTATTTGGTGAGTATTGAAAAAGGTGAAAGCCGAAACACGTTTACTTGCAATAAAATCACAGAAATTTCCGCCAGTGAGTGCTCCGTGCCTGTCCCTATTTAAAATATATATATGCATGGCGAAGTACAAGTAAATTGAGAACCTAACTATAACGTCCCTGTGACCTTTGGCTTTATTGAGTGAATATATATATATATATATTCACTCAATAAGGCCAAAGATTACGGGGACATTATAGTTAGGTTCTATATCTATCTATCTATCTATCATATATATATATATATATATATATATATATGTTCACTCAATAATGCCAAAGGTTACAGGGACATTATAGTTAGATGCTGAATTTACTCGTACTTCGCCATGCATAGTTGTCTCATCAATGATCTTATTGCAAATGTTGCAAGTGAGAATTTGAAAGATGGCATAGAATATATTATGTGGATTAATTAGCTGTGCATGGCGAAGGTGCAAGTTATAGTTACCTTAAGGCATGAGTTTTAGTCACTTGAAAGAACTCTAACCATAACTGCTGAATTTCTATGGTTTTTGACGAGTAAATCCAGAATCTAACTATAACGTCCCTGTAACCTTTGGTTTTTTAAGCACATTTAAAAATGTTTTAATATATAGTAATTTACATTGCTATACATGAATCTAACCACGCCTTCGTCCATGAACAGCGGAGGTTGGAAACAGGGCCTGCCTGTACCCACTATAAACACCCAACCTTGCAGCATTCATGCCCTTCTCCTGTGCGCAATAGGGGTTGCCTGCAGCCAGTCCCTGTGGCCAGTCCCTGCGGCCAACCTTCCTAACCATCCAACCCATTGCTTTGCACGGCCCTTTGCGCATCCACAGCTGAAGTTGGCTATTGCCTCTCTGGGTGTGAGCATAGGTGTGAGATGCTGTATCTGGGGGTAAGAGTGTCTGTCAGAGTGTCTGTCTGGGTGTGAGAGTGCATACATCAGTGTTTTAGTAAGTGTGTCAGTTTTTGCCCTGGTCTGTGAGTGAGCATCAGGGTGTCAGTGGGTCTGTGAGTGGGTGCGTGAGTGGGTGCGTGAGTGGGTGCATAACTGTCTGAGTGGGTGCTTAATGGTCTGACTGGGGATGTGAGTGGGTGCTTGAGGGTCTGACTGGGGATGTGAGTGAGTGAATGAGGGCCTGAGTGTCTCTGTAAGTGGGTGCTTGAGTGTCTGAGTGGGTCTATGAGCGAGTGTGTGAGTGTCTGTGTGGGTCTGTAAGTGGATGCGTAAGTGTCTGAGTGGGTGTGTGAGTGGAAAACAAAGAGAGCGAAAGAAAGTGAGAGGGAGAGACATAGAGGGGGTTATTACAACTTTGGAGGAGGTGTTAATCCGTCCCAAAAGTGACGGTAAAGTGACGGATATACCACCAGCCGTATTACGAGTCCATTATATCCTATGGAACTCGTAATATGGCTGGTGGTATATCTGTCACTTTACCGTCACTTTTGGGACGGATTAACACCTCCTCCAAAGTTGTAATAACCCCCAGAGTTTTTTTAGGCTTTGATGTTTGATATACTTATAATGAGTTATTTGTGTCCAATTTAAAATTAAAAAATGTTTTTTTTTAAATAGAATATTTATAACAAATAAAATGTAAAACAAAATTAAATGAGTCCAGCTGGACTCCAACCACCAAAGCTCAATGTGATTCTGTGACATTACCACTGAGCTATTAGTTAATTTGCTTTTACCTGTTTTTGTTCCAGCCCTTTATGAGCTATCAGGGATCACAAAGGTGCCCTCGAGGGAGCCCTCAAGGGCTCCCCCACGGTCCCTCTCTATTTATTATTTATTATTATTATTTTTTTTTTTTACTAAAATGCCCTTTAAAGGCTACCTGACACTGCAGGGGAAGTCTTAAGGCTTCCCCTGTAGTGCCATTGCTTCAGCAAGCACTGAGCTGCTTTGCAGTAGCTCCGAGCTTGCTGAAGAATTTCTTCTTTGTCTCCTGCATGCTGTCAAACAGCAGAGTTATTGCTGTGGCTTGGCTGCAGCCAAGCCACAGCAAACAGTAATATCACTAGAGTTGACACCCCAGGACATAGCAGGAGCTGTCCCTGGGGAGTGGCAGTCTCCAGGGCCATCAGTGGCTCTAAGAGGGGAGATTCATGACCCCCTGTCCAATGTGGATATTGCCTGGAGGAGGTGGTGGTCACCAGGGTTAAGGGGGGTCCAAAACGAACCCCCGTTCCATTCTTTTCTTTTTTGCCCCAGGGAGTGGTGGTCCTCAGGTGCGGGAGGGCCGCAGCCCCCCGGGCCCATTATATTCTGGGGGGCCACAGGCCCACCACATATATTTAAATACAAGCCCTGGGGAGGTGGTGGACCCCGTGGCGCATGGGGGTTGCAGCCCCCCTTTACATTATATTTGATGTCCCAGAGAGGTGGTAGTCCCCAAAGGGCTGCGTACCCCACCTTACAATATATTCTATGCCCCTGCATAGAATATACCCCTGCTTACATTAGAATGGAAGCCCCAGGGAGATGGTGGTCTAAAATGTTAATGCCCCCGGAACTGGCCCACCCGGCGGTCTATAAAAAAACCAAGCTGGGAAGTCCGCACTTTTTTTAAATTTCTTGACATGAATTCACAAATATTGCGAACTTGTGGCAAGAAAACAAATTAATATTTTTTTTTTGATCTGGTGGTGTCCCTCTCGGACCCCCCCACCAGGGCTAAGGGGTCAGGGTGTCTCCAATTTGAATTTCCCAAAATTTCTCAAAAGCTACTGAACAGATTAATACCATATAAGTGAAAGCGTAATATGCGGACCGACAGCTAGCTTCCTGACAAATTTGGTGTAATTCCATCCAGCTGTTCAGCCCATAGTCATGCCTAAAGAACCCTATGGAAACTAACACGGGAAACCCAACCTTTTTTGAGAACCCTTTTTCTCAGCCCCTGCTTGACGGATCAGCCCGAAACTTTCCATGTGCAACAAGAAACACTGCAACACTTTTTTTTGGAAAATTTTGTGAAGATTCGTAAAATGGTGCTAAAGATATAAGGAAGTCGAAAAAAACACTTTTCCCGTGGAAGCATGGTCCTAACACTGTAACTAAAAAAGCCCTTTCAGGGTTAGAGTGACAAATAAATTATGCAAAAAAGTAGAGAGAACTCTAGGTAGGTCCCAAGTTGAGGTGGAGAGCAGCTATAGTAAGGAACACCCTGCAACACCAGCAACACTCTAAATTTGCTCACCTCAAATGTCTGTTTTTCCATCAAAGTTTTTTAGCATAGGATTACCACAGCACCATCCACGCCGAGCCAGACAGGGACAAAGGTGGTCATTCCAACCTTGGCGGTAAAAGGCGCTTACCGCCGTGCAGAAGACCGCCATAACACCGCCGCGGCCGCGGTAAACCGCCACGGTCATTCTGACCAACAACAGGCAAACCGCCAAAATACAGACATCCACAAAAGTCCGCCACACCAAAGGGAAGCGAGAAACTGGCGATGACCAAACCTCCACCGTCACGCCAACAGAAATACGCCCACACTTTCACGACACACGGATCCACGCAGCGGTCTTTCAACCGCGGTATTCCATTGGAGGGACACACCGCCGGCCTCAAAATACACACACATGTACAAAACACAGCCACATTGGACAATTCGAAATACACACACCTGATACACATACACACACCACTCCCACACACCCAACACAATATAAAACACACACCCACTTCACCCACAAACCCCTACTCCTAGAGATTCGTGAACACGCACAGAGATAAGAGACCCGAGCACACAGACGCGCAATTCACTGTCACCCAGCATATCTACCACGCACGTCAAAATACACACCAATACACATCACCACACTTAGCACCACACAATCCACCCCACACATCACCCAAACCACCCCAGGGCACCGCAAAGACACCCCAGGTTTTCTGACGCTGAACTCAGGGTCATGGTGGAGGAAATTGTACGGGTAGAGCCACAGCTCTTCGGGACACAGGTGCAGCACACCACCATTGCCAGGAAGATGGAGCTATGGAGCAGAATAGTGGACAGGGTCAACGCTGTGGGACAGCACCCAAGAAATCGGGACGACATCAGAAAGCGGTGGAACGACCTACGGGGGAAGGTGCGTTCCATGGTATCCAGGCACAACATCGCGGTGCAGCGGACTGGCGGCGGACCCCCACCTCCTCCCCCAGAATTTACAACATGGGAGGAGCAGGTCTTGTCGATCCTGCATCCTGAGGGCCTCGCAGGAGTAGGCGGAGGAATGGACTCTGGTAAGTCATATCTTAATTACTACATCCCCCAACCCCACCAGCATGCCAACTCATACCCCCACCCTCACCCCCACCCCCATCACACCTACTCCTTGCAAATGTCTCACCCTCACAACCCACCCATCCCAACACCAAGCCCTGCATGCGACCACTAAGCATGGCCACCCATCACCTAAGCCTGCCCACTGCACATACCCATCCCCCCCCCAAACCACCCTCACAAAAGCCCCCACACAGGAATGCAAGCACAGGGGTACACAGGCGCCCACCCATTGCACGGTATGGCACACACAGAAGCAATAATCATACTATTATACCACTGCAGGACCCGAACGCCACGTCACCGCGCAGGAGGGTCCACAAATGTCCACTCCACCCCCAGAAGAGGCCCACAGTGATGACAGCACCTCTGTCTCCCTGGATCTAGATGACCAGCCCGGCCCATCGGGGACCTCTGGACAATCCGTTCCCCTCAGAAGGCCACAGGCCACAGCAGACCTTCCCCCCTCTGGGAACACCAGCACAGCACCCACCCATATATCTCTGTCCCCAGGACACGTCAATCAGCGGTGTGTCCACCACTACAGGGCACCCAGGTTAACCCACCACCCCAACAACAACAGGGACCTGGGGGCAGTGGTAGTGGGCACACGGTCCAGGGGTCCAGGGGACAGAGGCCCAGGTAAACAGGGGAACTGGGAGGGCTGCTGTGCGATGGGGGGGACAGGCCCAGGGAACCCACCCTCCACGAGGCCCTCTCCTCCATCATGGGAGCATACCACCACTCCCAGGAGACGATGGCGACGGTCCTGGCCAGGTTTCAGGAGATCCAGCTTCTGCAGGAGCAACAGTATATGGGGTTCAGGGAAGAACTAAGAAACATCAGTACCGCCATGGGCACCATCGTAGTGGCTCTGAATGAGGTATTCACCACATTGCAGGACACTGTTGCACCACAAAGGGCCCCTGACACTAGCATGGACCAAGAACTGCCTACCACCTCCGCCAGCGCTAGTGGACAGGAGGCCCCGACACAAGACCAACAGGCCACCAGAACCCCACCCCCTGCAGAAGGTGAACCACCCCGCAAGCGGGCCCTGAGATCCAGGAAGAAGACAGAGTAAGATGCCAAGACCCCCGCCAGCAAAGGATACCTCCCTGATTGTCATCCAACTGTCCCACATTGACACCCTGTCCATTCTTACACTGCCCCTGCTCCACTTTCCACAGGCATCTGGACAATGCACCTGTGATACTGATAGTCTGGACTCTGCCATGGACAATCCTCCACCATCACACCTCAACGATTTGCAACCACCCACCAATTTAGAGCACTGTAATAAACACACTTATTGCATAAAAGAATCTGGAGTCTGGCTGTGATTATGTACAAATGTATTAGACATTACCGTGCCAAATGGCATATTCACATTGTGATGCCAACATACCAATGTCACACAGCTGTAGTCCATGGGAAAATAAAGCAGATGTCATGCAGTGGGGCCCACATCTCTGAAATTGGAAGGGAAAGTCACAACTCAGTTACCATACACTGGGGGAAAAGGACAGACAGTAGAGAGGTAGTAGGGGTTAAGTATATGTAATATGCCGGTGTGGATTCTTACCTGTGTGTCATTGAAAATACTGCTGTATTACTGTGTTCCTGTTCTCTATGTCGTCCTCTTCGCCTTCCTCCTCTTCACTCTCCACAGGCTCCACAGCCGCTACAACACCACCATCTGGACCATCCTCCTGCAGAAACGGCACCTGGCGTCGCAAAGCCAGATTGTGAAGCATACAGCAGGCCACGATGATCTGGCACACCTTCTTTGGTGAGTACATTAGGGATCCACCAGTCATATGGAGGCACCTAAACCTGGCCTTCAGGAGGACGAAGGTCCGCTCGATCACCCTCCTAGTTCTCCCATGGGCCTCATTGTAGCGTTCCTCTGCCCTTGTCCTGGGATTCCTCACTGGGGTCAGAAGCCATGACAGGTTGGGGTAACCAGAGTCTCCTAATAGCCACACACGGTGCCTCTGGAGTTGACCCATCACGTAAGGGATGCTGCTATTCCGCATGATGTACGCATCATGCACTGACCCAGGGAACTTGGGATTAACATGGGAGATGTACTGGTCAGCCAAACACACCATCTGTAAATTCATGGAATGATAACTCTTCCTGTTCCTGTACACCTGTTCACTCCTGCTGGGGGGGACCAAGGCAACATGTGTCCCATTAATGGCACCAATGATGTTGGGGATATGTCCAAGGGCATAGAAATCAGCCTTCACTGTAGCCAAATCCCCCACCTCAGGGAAGACGATGTAGCTCTGCATGTGTTTCAGCAGGGCAGACAACACTCTGGACAACACCTTGAAAAACATGGGCTGGGACATCCCTGATGATATGGCTACTGTTGTTTGAAATGACCCACTTGCAAGGAAATGGAGTACTGACAGCACCTGCACTAGAGGGGGGATCCCTGTGGGTTGGCGGATTGGTGACATCAGGTCTGGCTCCAACTGGGTACACAGTTCCTGTATAGTGGCTCGGTCAAGCCTGTATGTCAGTATGACATGTCTTTCCTCCATTGTCGACAGGTCCACCAGCGGTCTGTACACAGGAAGATTTCTCCATCTCCTCGCATGTCCCAGCGGACGGTGCCTATGAAGGACAACAGCGAGCACAGAGTCAATCAAACCACAGGTACGTAACCACAGCTTGCACATAACACGATTCCCAATGCATTGAATGGCTTGTATGAGTGTCGATGCAAGGCCTAGGTATGTGTGACGCAGTAGAAAATAAGGGATGTGTGCCCTTGAAATGGCGGCTGCCTGACCTGTGAAGTGGGACAATGGGATGTGAGGTCAATGCGCTGGCGTGGGACACCGTGGCGGTAGGCGGTCGAAGACCGCGCCGCAAAGCTGCATTGGTTAACATTGAACCCTATGGGTCTCAGGAGCCAATGACGATGTGCGCCGGCGGTCGCGGTACGCACCGCCGCGGGCGTGACCGCCATTTTCTATCAGCTTAATCACTCGATACCTGATCTTCCACAGGAGAGGACCTACACTGCAAGTGCTGCTGTGACCACGGTCTGGAAGAGACAATGGCTCATGCGACTGGGGAAAGGGCCCCTGCCTTCACTGCTCAGGAGTTGGAGAAACTCGTGGATGGGGTCCTCCCCCAGTATGCGCTACTCTACGGTCCTCCAGACCAACAGGTAAGTACACTGGGACCATGCTTTGTGGGCAATGCCTGTGTTGAGTCAGGTGGATGAAAGATGGTTGGGAGGGGAGCGATTGAGGCATGCATCAAACGACAGATGAGAGCATGTGCCACATGGCAAGGGTGGGGATGAGGGGGCCACTCACATCGAGCATGCAGAAGGTGATGATTATTCTTCTCTCCCTGTACATGTCACATAGGTCAGCGCCCACCAGAAAATCGGTATTTGGCGTGCCATCGCCAAGGACGTCCGGACCCTGGGGGTCCACCAGAGACGGGGCACCCACTGCAGGAAGAGATGGGAGGACATCCGATGCTGGAGCAGGAAGCACCGCTCCGCTGGGCACCGCCGTCTCAAGAACCGCTGAACTGGGCCCTTGATCTCAAGCACCGCTCCGCTGGGCCCTTCATCTCAAGCCCTGCTGAACTGGGCCCTTGATCTCAAGCACCGCTCCGCTGGGCACCGCCGTCTCAAGCACCGCTCCGCTGGGCACCGCCGTCTCAAGAACCGCTGAACTGGGCCCTTGATCTCAAGCACCGCTCCGCTGGGCCCTTCATCTCAAGCACCGCTGAACTGGGCCCTTCATCTCAAGCACCGCTCCGCTGGGCACCGCCGTCTCAAGCACCACTCCGCTGGGCACCGCGGTCTCAAGCACCGCTGAACTGGGCCCTTGATCTCAAGCACCGCTCCGCTGGGCCCTTCATCTCAAGCACCGCTGAACTGGGCCCTTCATCTCAAGCACCGCTCCGCTGGGCACCGCCGTCTCAAGCACCACTCCGCTGGGCCCTTCATCTCAAGCACCGCTGAACTGGGCCCTTCATCTCAAGCACCGCTGGCCCATTGGCAGAAGGGGCAGGCCCGCATCTGTGTCAGGCAGGGCTGCACAAAGCACTCTGGGCACTAGTCCCCCTCCAGTACCAGTGGAGACTGATATTGACTTGAGAGACTGTGGCTTTGCACTCCCCAGGATGGCACAGTGGGCAAGCCACCCACTTGTGAGACTTGAGAGACTGTGGCTTTGCACTCCCCAGGATGGCACAGTGGGCAAGCCACCCACTTGTAAGACTTGAGAGACTGTGGCTTTGCACTCCCCATGATGGCACAGTGGGCAAGCCACCCACTGTAGAGACTTGAGAGACTGAGGCTTTGCACTCCCCAGGATGGCACAGTGGGCAAGCCACCCACTGTAGAGACTTGAGAGACTGTGGCTTTGCACTCCCCAGGGTGGCACAGTGGGCAAGCCACCCACTGTAGAGACTTGAGAGACTGTGGCTTTGCACTGCCAGGATGGCACAGTGGCCATGGAGGCCCCTCGTGGATCTGGCGTCGTGGACTCATCTGGCTGAGGTGCCCCCCCTTCCATTCCCCCTGAGGTGCCTGTAGTTTTGCTATCTGATGCCCCTGCAGTGTTCTCTCCGTTGGAGTCAGGTATCCTGTGTGGGCTTTGCCCATGTGTTTTGGCCGAGTGGCCCACGAACAATGGCTGATACACATATCGGACTGGACAATTTATGTATATAAAGTTATAGATGTGTGATATATTTTATACTCAGTCTTACAATATAATTCTAAATTTATAATCATTTACTTTTGTCTTTGCATTCTTCCGGGAGGTTTGGGGGGGTAACTGTGATGTGTTGCTATGCAGTGATGTGTGTGTTGTAGTGGGTGAGGGTGAGGGTGGGTGTGTCGCATATGTGTGTCCCCGTAATTTTTTTCCTCCCCCCACCCCTGTGTCGTAGGTGCAGTACTCACCGTTGTCTTCTGCGTCGGCGTTCGTGCTCCTGGTAGAGGAGCAGGAAGACAATAGCTGGGAGGATGTGGAGTTCGGGTTCCATGCTGTCCAGATTCCTCATGGGGTGTATGGAGGTGAGCGTTTTCCGTTTGAAATGTCTGTTTCCGCCGTGTTTTTATCGGCGGGGCTACCGCCCCGGAAAAGGTGGCGGATTGGTGGGTTGTGATAGGGTGGGCGGTACATTCCCCCGCCTGTCTGTTGGCGGTGACCGCCGCACTGTTTGTTTTTCCCGCCGTGGCGGGAGGTGTGTTAAAGTGGCGGTCTCTGTTGGCGGTTTCCGCCAGGGTCAGAATTGCATTTTTCTTACCGCCAGCCTGTTGGCGGTTTTGCCGCCGCTTTAACACCGACCGCCAGGGTTGGAATGACCCCCAAAATCTTTTGCCATTTGGACAGTAAGATGTTTAAGATTAAAGATTTTACTGTACAAATGGCAAACGTTCTATATATTTAAATTTATTGAAAAACACAAAGGTTATAGGGACGCTCTAGTTAGGTACTGAATTTACTTGCATAAAAACACAGAAATTGAGCAGTCATAGTTACCAGTCATAACTGTAACATACACCCACACCATCACTGCTTATGACCTCTCATATTTCAACACTCATGACATGGTCATTGACATCACTGATTACATCATGCAGTCTGTGCAAATGTGTAAAAAACTGTTGCATGAGTTAAAGATACGTGCTAAGGGACTGCATAACTTAAATTACTAGTCTTCCAGAGCTACTGATTAGTGATAGTATTTGTAATGGATGTCATCTGAGTGGATATGTGTGTCTGCATTTCTATGCGAGTGGTTGTGTGAGTGGCTATACATTTGGATGGGGGCTGTGTCAGTAGCTGTTTTACTGATTGAGTCGGAATCTGTGTAGCTGTATGGGTAAACAAATGGATGTGTGAGTAGGTCTATTTGTGAGTGGTTTTCTCTGTAGTTTCTCAGTAGTTATAGTGGTAAGCGAGTGATCTCTTAAGTGCATCTATGGCTGAGTGACTGGCTGTGTGACTGGCTCTTTGACTGAGTTAGAGGCTATGTCAGTATTTGTATGGACAAGTTAGTGGGCTTGTCAGTGAGTGTATCCATGAGTGAGTGTGTCAGTTATGTTATGTTTGTTAAATTCTTTTGATTTTGGGCCTCGGGGGCAGGGGGTATGTCGGAACACCCGAGGTGGTGGCAAGCGTGGAAAAGAGTTAAAACGGTATTGTCTTGAGCCTTTTCCTGAAATGATAATGATCTATACACATTGGGACCTCATATGGCAAATTGTTCCAGTAATGAGGGGCTAAGTACGAAAAGGCTCAGGCTCCTGCTCTTGATTTTTTTACACAGGGAATCATCAGAAATGCTTTTTCGCTAGACCTCAAGGATCTTGCTGGACAGTAGGGCATAAGCTTCTGGAAGAGGTATAGAGGGCCTTTTCCCATAAGAGCTTTGTTGGTAAGACAATAGATTTGGAGATTACTCTTTTTCAGATCGGCAGCCAGTGTAGCAATTTCGGAGAGGTGCTGAGGCTGTGTCAGATTTCAAGTTATAGATGAGACTGGAAGCTGTGTTTTGTACTTCTTGAAGATTCACAAGTAAGTTCTCATTTGCAGAGACTAGCAAGGCATTACAGCCTGCTAATTATCAGCCCCTGGACTAAAGATTTCCTTGTCGACAAGGGAAGAAAAGGGGGGGCTTTCCTTACAAGCACAGAATGTGAAAACAGATGCCTGGTGTTATTATCTGCTCTTTCATTGTTAATGTGTGGCTGAATTGGACTCCAAGATTTTTCACTGACTGCTTGGGAATGGGGGCAGGGCTCAATTCTTCTGGCCACCAGTCATCTGCCCAACACTGTGGGCTTTAGAGATTATTTGTGTTCTATTACTTAAGTAGTCCTGGAGCCAGTTTATGGCCATCCCTTGGATTCCACAGTCCTGAAATCTCTGTAACAACTTTGTGTGAGGCACCGTGACAAAAGCACCAAATAGGTCTAACAACACCAGCATTACTGGCATGTCAGAATCCAGAGCTAGTCTGATATGATCTGTTAATGACACTAAGGCTTTTTCAGTGCTTGTGCATAGCGAAACCCAGATTGTTAAGGATCTAAAATATCATTTTTCTCAAGGTAAGTAATAAGCTGATTGTTGTGTTCTCCTTTCAGGGCTTTGCTTAGCAGGGGAAGAAGAGAGATGGGCCCATAATTGGCTAGATCAGATGCAGCTTGGTGAGCCTTCTTTTGAATGGTTCTTACTATTGCTTATTTTCATGCCTGGGAGATTTTCCCAGTAATAATTGACAAATTAAATAAGGAACATATGGCTGCTCTCAGAGGACCTGCAGGTAAAGCCACTATGCTATGGTGGCATACACAGAAGAAGGAGCCCAACTTTCCTTTCATAAGATTATTTGAAATTTCCTCAGGGGAAAATAAGATACAATTAGATAGACTCTCAAAGTTAGTAGGAAGAGAAGAATTTAAAGGTGGATAACTGTCCTTTGGGACAGTGGGCTTAGGAAAATTTACATATATATGATTTATTTTCTGTTCAAAGATGTCCACTAAGGAGTCAGATACACTTTGTGACTCATGCAATTCTGGATTGCAGTCCCATGGGTTGGTAACTTCTTTCAAGACTCTACATAATGGCATGGATGAGTTTTCAGCTTAGTTAATTTGCTGAGTGATAAAGGTTTTGCACGCTTGTTTGATATTTCTATGATAGGCATTGAGAGCTGATTTGTATGTTGACTTGTCAAGGGGGTTCTTATTGGATTACCAATTTGTTCTCATTTTTTTCAGTATGTTTTTTCTAATCATAGATTGGTGGAATACCATGTGGCATGGATCCTGCTCTGAGTATTTGAACAATTATTTGGAGGAGTTATTTGATCCAGGGTTGAATTTAAAGCCTTGTGACAATCAACTAGAGCTTGGTTTGGGTCTAAGACCTCATTGTATAAGGTGAACTTGGATTCTTCAGCGAAGAACTCTATATTACTTTTGTGCCAGTGTCTGGATTTATCTCTACTGACGCTATTCGACTTGTCTCCATGTTTTGGTGATCTGAAAACTGATCAAATAATAATCAGTCCAGACAAGTGGTAGGGGAGGAGAACAGGAGAGATCTTGAATCAGTGAATATATGTCTGAGTGTGTACTTGTTTCAGTGGCTGTATATGAGAGTGAGTATATTTGTTAGCATCTATATGACTAAGTGAGTAGGTGTGTGAGTAACTATGTGAGTGAGTGAGTGGTTGTGTTATTTGTTGGATGGGTGAGAGGGTGTATATGTAGTTGTATGGGTGGGCAGCTAATTGGCCGTGTGGCTAAATGTCTGTATGACTGGGTGTCTGTGTGCTGTATTGCTCAGAAAGTGGGTGTATGGGTGTATGAGTGTGTGAGTGGCTCAGTCAGTGGCTGTGTATGAGAATAAGTGAAGATTGCATTATCTGTGTAGGTGGCTGTGTAGCTGTGTGAATGGCTTTACGGGTGCATAAGTCGGAGTATGAGTAATTGCATGGCAAAGTGAGTGTTGGGTGAGTGGCTACATGAGTAACTGAATGGGTGTGTGAGTGCATTTCACAATGAGTGAATATTTTGTGTGTAGTTATATGGTTGTGTGAAAGGATATGTGAATAGTTGTGTGACATGAGTGAGTATGAGAGGTTTTTATGGGTCTGTGAGTGGGGTGTGAGAGCCTCTAGGTGTATGATGTCATCAGTAATGTCATATGAGATGTCATCAGTGATGTCATCAGTGATATCACTGACCATGTCATGAGTGATGTAATATGTGAGGTCATAAGCAGTGCATTGCAGGGGCGTAAGTAATAATTAGGGTTCGTAACTACTATTGCTGAATTTCTATGACTTTGTGCATGCAAATTCAGTACTTAACTATAACATCCCTATAACCTTTGTTTTTTCCTTTGAAGTCCCAAGGTTTTTCAAATTCTATTTCTTAAATCTAAAAAACCCTGTAACCTTTGTTTTTTTCAGTGGATTCCTATGGTTTTTCATACGCAGTGGGTTATTGATCTTGGGGCCTGGCCAACCCTCATATGTTAGCAATCGCATGCTATTATGGAAAAACAAGCAGTATGAACCTAATAATTGTGGGAAAGAACATGGAGAAAGCAGTGAAAACTAGGGGAACCAAGAAGAAGGCACAGAAAAAACGGGAATAAAGCAAGGAGAAAGCACTGTACACAAGAGAAAAGGAAAGAGAGGGCACTCAAAGTATAGGGGAAAAAGCAAAGAGAAGCAATAATGGAGAAAAACTTAGGGCCCAAGGCAAAATAAGTGATAACGACAGGAAAGAAAGGGGAAGACTCTCAAAATCGGGTGAAAAACAAGGAGAGACTAGGAAGAATGAGGGAAAAATGTGGAGAAGTCACAATAGAAATATGAAGGAGGAAGGATATTGCAGAAAAATTGGCAGAAATAAAAAGGAGAAAGCAGTGAAAAACATAGTAAAGGAAGCAGAAGGTACTAAAATATAGTTACATTTACAAAAAAGAAAATTTGTATATTTATTTATTATTTTATCAAGTTTTTTTAAAAAAGATTTTCAGATCTGAAGATTCTCCTCAGAACCTCAATCATAGATGGAACTTACTCTATGATTTTTTTCCGATAATGTGATCGAAATGTATCCGCAAATTCGGTTCACAGATTCTCTGAATTTTCAACAAATTATTTCAAATATATAGGAGCCTTTCATTTGAATTATAACATGGGGTGAACATATTTGAAACCAGATAAACAATCCTCTCTATTTAAAAAAAGAAAAGAAAACAGTGGTTTTACAATTCCAGCAACTTTGCGAATCTACAGCTGAGATCTACGGAATTGCTCTATGTCAAAACCAAATCTCCTGTTCTTTTGGTTACTATTAATCATTCCCATTTTTTAAAGAAAAAATAACACACACAAAGCAGTTATTTGGTTACTGTTTCTAGAGTTAGAAGGATTGTACACCTAGAGTTTCATCTTCAGCAATGGCAGAAAGCAATTCTCTCACTCCACTTGAAGAACCTGAAGTGGATCTTGATGTTGTGGAGTAGCCATCTATTTTCAGAAAGGAGAGTGATGTCTGGCAAAGGTTCACCATTCTCTTGAGTGAAAAAAAGTCTGTTCACAGTTTGAGCAATGCAAACTCTGCGAAAAACAGTTATCCCATAGACCTGCAAAGAAATATAGCGACAGCACCTCAACAATATGAAAACATGTAAAAACAATGCATGAATGTGCATAGGGTTGCATGGTGAGGGAGAAGGAGACAGCTGCAAGCTCAACAGGTGCATCTACATCTCAACAAGGTGCAACTCCTGCGCAAATTACTACCCCAGCTTTCTGTGAAGAATTAGGAGAGATGGTCACACTGCACAAAGTGTCACCGAGCTTTGCTACTGAAAACATCTAACGTTGCCATGTTTTTGGATACCATTAAAAAGCATTAGTGCTAGTTTTGTTTCTTTTTTCTATTTTGCTGTTGGTGTTTTACACGTGTGATTGTATACTTTAGTATGTCTTAGCAAGTTTGTCTGTGTGTCTGGATGTGTCAGTGTGTGGGTAAGTGTGTCTTAGTGTATATATCAGTGTATGTCTGGGTATATCAGTGTATGTAAAAGTGTATGTCTTAGTGTGTTAGTGTATACAACAGTGTGTCCGGGTGTGTCAGTGTATGTGTAAATGTGTGCCTGGGTGTGTACGCTTATGCATCAATGTCTGACTGGGTGTGTTAGTGTATATATGAGTGTCCCTGTGTATGTTAGCTTATGTCAGTGTCTGCTTGGGTATGTCAGACTATGCTTGAGTATGTGCTTGGGTATGTTACTGTGTGTGCTAGTGTGCGCCTGGGTATGCTACTGTTTGCAGAAATGTTTGCCTTGGTATATTAGTGTCTACCGGTGCATCCCTAGATGTGTCAGTGTATGTATAAGTGTGTATCTAGGTGTTGTAGTGTATGCATGAGTGTGTGCCTCTGTGTCTTAGTGTATGTATCAGTGTGTTCCTGAGTGTGTTAGAGCAAATATCAGTGTTTGCCTGGGTGTGTCAGTGTATGTATTAGTGTGTGCCTGTGCATGTTAGCATATGTGTCAGTGTTTGCCTGGGTGTGTTAGCTTGTGTATCTGCCTGGGTGTGTTAGCTTGTGTAGCTTGTGCCTGGCTGTGTCAGTGTATACATTTGTGCCGCGGGTGTGTTAATGTATGCATCACTGTGTCCCTGGGTGTGTTAGTGCATGCATCATTGTGTGCCTGAGTGTGTCAGTGCATGCGTCACTCTATTCCTGGGTGTATCAGTCTATATATCAGTGTTGGCCAGGTGTGTCAGCGTGTGTATCAGTGTATGCATGTGTGTGTCAGCAAATACATCAGTTTCTGTCAGTTTTTTTTGCATGTGCATCACTGTGTGCCAGGGTGTGTCAGTGTATACATCAGTTTGTAAGTGTATCCATCCCTATGTACCTGGGTGTGTTGGTCCATGTAACAGTATGTGCCTGTGTGTGTCAGTGCATGCATCAGTGCATGTCTGGGTGTGCTAGTGTATGTATCAATGTCTCCTTGAGTGTGCTTGTGTATGCATCAGTGTTTTCCTGACTGTGTTTCAGTGTATGTCTGGGTATGTCAGTGAACGTATGAGCTTGTGCCTGGGTATGTCAGTATGCATGAGCGTGTACCTTGCTATCTTAATGTATGTATCATTGAGTGCCTGGGTGTGTTAGTTCATTCATCAGTGTGTGCCTCAGTGTATTAGTGTATGTATTAATGTGTGCCTTTGTGTGTTACCACATGCATCACTGTCAGCCTGAGTGTGTTAGCATGCACATCACTGTGTGCCTGATTGTGTCAGTGTATATCTGTGCCTGGGTGTGGGTCATCTCTGAGCAGTGGGAAAAACAATCATATAGACTGTAAAAAAAAGAACATGAGTGCATAGTACGCTATTTTAAATTAACATTCCTATGCATTGCTCTCACTACAAATAAATAGCTAACTGATTTATCTAGACTTATTACGTTTTGCAATATATTTATGCATACAGTAACTATTCTTATATATTAAGAGTGTTAAAATACAATTAATATGCATGAAGAGTAGCAGTGTGTGAAAACCGTCATAAAGACATCACCCTTGGTAGGCCGCATGATGTAGTTGAGACTGGTAATCCAATAAACATCAGTACAGTATGTCAGTGTTCACATTTTAAGTCTTTTTATAATTTTGTAGATGTTGTTGCAATATCTCTTTGTGACATTATGTTCTGTCAATCTGCTTTAACTTTTTAAAACAAGATTAATATCTGCTATGGTGGTCAGTGCGCATTCTGAGGTTGCTGGGGGTAATGCCTTTGCAATGGCTTTGGCCTGGAGCCAAGGCTAATGCCGCACACTGTTTCCACCAGCCAGCCCAGAAGAAACATTGTAATATGGCGGTGGTGAGGCCGCCGGCTTTACAGCTGCCTCCCCACCACCATATTGGAGTTCGGGCATGCCGACCGCCTAACTCATAACTAGGCCCTAAGTCTGGAGGTAAAATTTTGAACAAGGCCCACTGCTCAGTGTATCTGACTTGGCCTCCATCGCGGTCAGCCTCAAACTTTGACTTTGCCATGGTCAGGCACTACCAGATGTCCCCGGTTGGCACTTTTTGCTTTTAGGAACAAGAAAGCACATTTTTACATTTAATCTTTGGAAATTCATATCTCCTGCTCTCTACATTGAATGTTTGTCGTTTTGGTGTCATTTTAAAGATACAAATATTTATCATTTTTATAAATTGGTGTTGGATTTTTATTGTGTGTTGTGTTTTACTTATTAACTGTTTTGTTGATAGTAAATGCTTTACATACCTTTCTCCTAAGTTAAGCCTAACTGCTCGTAGGCCAAGCTACCAAGGGTTGAGCAAGGATTGATTCACTGACACCTTGACTAGACCTAGTTTGGGACTGTGGCCTGTCACCTGCCTTTACTAATAATCCAGTTTCCAACACCAAACAACCGTCACAACCAACTACAGGACATTTTCCTTCATCAATGTTGCCATCACATTGTTTCTGTTACTATAATTTTGCAGAATTTTATAAAGGCACATGATTTCATGATGTGGACTTCTTCCTGGATAGTAGGTATTAAACATTTGTTTCTACAACATTTGTACTCTCCAAATCAAACTCTGCCTGGTACTAAATTTCTGGGAAAGACTTCAAGACTCTGTTTTGTGTGTTCGCTAGGTCTAGACTAACCCAAACAATTCCCCTAGACTTTGGTACAAGATGGCTGAACTCAACCTGTCACAGCCCTCATAGGAACTTATTTCCCTATATGCAACAGCATTTCAAGCTGAAGCTGTACAATTCCTTGGTTGGAGATTTTTCTGCAGAAATCACTTACCACATTTCCTTCACCTCTGTCTTCTCTGATTTCATGATGTACGAGTGACATAGCGAGCAACAGCAATAGAGTTGTCTGCAACAAACAGTATGTCCATATTTGCATTCCAAAACTACAGAATGACAGGATTATAATCATTCATGTACTTGACGGTCTCTGATCTTCTCAGATTATATATATTTTCAAGTGTTTTTTGTGTCAGTGTATGCCTTACTATATGTAAAATGTTGTCCACTCTTCCTTTGGAAATTATAGGTCTTGGAAATCCAAAATGACAGCTTGTATAAAATTTCCTTTATATCTGTATCTTCGATGGCAATACTTGCCACATCTATGTGTTTGGAAGTATTGAACTTGCTGTCTTAGGCTATTGTCATCATACTCATTTGAGATGGTGCATATAGCATACTGTTCAATAAAAGACAGTACAGAGTCATCACTGTCAGTTCCAAATGTCGGTGCATCTTTTATCCATAAAATAATGTGTATATGAGGAGCACCTCTTGTCTGGTACTCTATGTGAGGGAAAATCCATAACTTCATCAAGAGGAGGATTTGTTTTGTTTGCAAATGAAACCCAGCATCGCTTGAAACCTGTTATTGAAATACCTACACACATTATCAGGATCCAAGGAACAAAGTTCTCCCGCTGTCTTCAAATTAATACTCTTAGGTGTCATTACAACCCTGGTGGATGGTGTTAAAGCTGCGGTAATACCGCAAACAGGCCGGCGGACAAAAAAAGGAAATTATGACCCTGGCGGAAACCGCCAACTAAGACAACCACTTTAACACACCGCCCGCCACGGCAGTACAGACAAACAGCGCGGCGGTCACCGCCAACAGACAGGCGGAAGACAATGTACCGCCCACACTATCACAACACACCAATCCGCCACCTTTTCCGGGGCGGATTCACCGTGGATAAAAACACGGCGGAAACAGCTTTTGCTATGAGAAAACGCTCACTTCAACACATCCCATGAGGAACGAGGACACCATGGAGCCGGAATTACAAATACTACCTGCCCTTGCATTCCTGCTTATCTACGACCAACAGCGACTTAGGCGCAGAAGATACCGGTGAGTACTGCACCTACGACACGGGGGAGAGGGGAGGCAAAAGTTAGGGGGACACCCACCAAACACCCCCACCCTTGCATATTACAAAATACACACCAATGCATTCACAAAAATCACAGTAACAACCCACAATCCCCCCGGAAGAATGCAAAGACAAAGCGAATAGCGGTCAAACTTTGTATTGTGCCAATATACTACTCATTAAAAAATATACGGATATATATATCACGAAATCTGTCAAAAATAAATGTACAATACAAGAAGTAGTGCAGATATGTACACAACAATGTCCGTGCACCAACAGACCAAAAATGCATGGGCGACACCCACAATAGATACCTGACCAAAATCCGAGAGAACACTGCCAGGGCATCAGATAGAAACAATACAGGCACCTCAGGGGGAAGGGAAGGGAAGGGGGGGCACCTCAGCCACATGAATGCGAAGCCAGATCCACGACGGGGCTCCATGCCCATTGATGTATCCTGGGGAGTGCAAAGCCACAGTCTCACAAGTCTTTACAGTGGGTGGGTTGCACACTGTGCCATCCTGGGGAGTGCAAAGCCACAGTCTCTCAAGTCTATACAGTGGGTGGCTTGCACACTGTTACATCCTGAGGAGTGCAAAGCCACAGTCTCTCAACTCTCTACAGTGGGTGGGTTGCCCACTGTTACATCCTGGGGAGTGCAAAGCCACAGTCTCTCAACTCTCTACAGTGGGTGGGTTGCCCACTGTTACATCCTGGGGAGTGCAAAGCCACAGTCTCTCAACTCTCTACAGTGGGTGGCTTGCCCACTGTGCCATCCTGGGGAGTGCAAAGACACATCTTCGCAAGTAGATGCAGTTCTCTACTGGTACTGGGTGGGACTGGTGCCCAGACTGGATGAGTCTCCCCGTGAAAGTACATGTCCTGTCACAGTCCCAGCTGCACATGGGAGAATGATGCCTGATGTGCCGGACTATTCATACCCACACGGTCTTTGGCCTGTTCAGCGGTCTTCACCATGGCGGTCTTTGCCCTGTTCAGCGGTCTTCACCATGGCAGTCTTGGCCTTGTTCAGCGGTGCTTTGCCATGGCAGTCTTTGGCCTGTTCAGCGGTCTTCACCATGGCAGTCTTTGGCCTGTTCAGCGGTCGTCACCATGGCAGTCTTGGCCTTGTTCAGCAGTGCTTTGCCATGGCGGTCTTTGCCCTGTTCAGCGGTCTTCACCATGGCGGTCTTTGCCCTGTTCAGCGGTCTTCACCATGGCAGTCTTGGACTTGTTCAGCGGTGCTTTGCCATGGCGGTCTTTGCCCTGTTCAGCGGTCTTCACCATGGCAGTCTTTGGCCTGTTCAGCGGTCTTCACCATGGCAGTCTTGGCCTTGTTCAGCAGTGCTTTGCCATGGCGGTCTTTGGCCTGTTCAGCGGTCTTCACCATGACATCTTTGGCCTGTTCAGCGGTCTTCACCATGGCAGTCTTGGCCTTGTTCAGCAGTGCTTTGCCATGGCGGTCTTTGCCCTGTTCAGCGGTCTTCACCATGGCGGTCTTTGCCCTGTTCAGCGGTCTTCACCATGGCAGTCTTTGGCCTGTTCAGCGGTCTTCACCAAGGCAGTCTTTGGCCTGTTCAGCGGTGCTTTGCCATGGCGGTTCTGGTACGGATATTGGTGTGTGGCATTACGATCTCCACACTGGACAACGGTGTGTGGCATGACAAACTCCAGACTGGACGTTGGTGTGTGGCATGACGAACTCCACACTGGACATTGGTGTGTGGCATGACGATCTCCACAATGGACATTGGTGTGTGGCATGACGAACTCCAGACTGGACGTTGGTGTGTGGCATGACGAACTCCACACTGGACATTGGTGTGTGGCATGACGAACTCCACACTGGACATTGGTGTGTGGCATGACGAACTCCACACTGTACATTGGCGTGTGGCATGACGATCTCCACAATGGACATTGGTGTGTGGCTTGAAGTTCCATCATTGCCCAGCGGTGCTGTGGGATTCTGGACCCTCATGGGCTGTGACTTCGGCTGTGGCGGTGGTCTCCTGACCAGTAACAATACTTGGGCCCTCCTGGGCTATGACTCTGGCGGTGGTCTCCTGACCAGTTACGATACTTGAGCCCTCCTGGGCTATGACTCTGGCGGTGGTCTCCTGACCAGTTACGATACTTGAGCCCTCCTGGGATGTGACTCCGGCGGTGGCGGTGGTCTCCTGACCAGTAACGATACTTGGGCCCTCCTGGGCTATGACTCTGGCGGTGGTCTCTGGACCAGTGACGATACTTGGGCCCTCCTGGGCTGTGACTCTGGCGGTGGTCTCCTGACCAGTAACAACAGTGCTGGCGGTTGTGTCTAGACCGCCGGAAATGATGGCGCACTTCTCCGCCGTGACACTCACAACAGGTTGGCGAGACTTCCTCGGGACCTTCCCCACCTTCTTTTGAGTTACAGATGACTCACCAATCGCCTTGGATCCCGTTTGTCCCACCAGGAGTCTTGACACGGTCCCGTCGTCCACTCTCCAATTTCGGAGCCTTTACAAAGGGTGGGCTGACAGTGCCTTCGCTCCGGGTCCTACTGCCTGCCCTGGTGGACGGGGCACTCCAAAAACCTGGTACACGCACCACTGGTACTGGAGGCTTTTTGGCTGAGGCACTACGACGGGACTGATGAATTGGAGGGGGGGGTGGGGGCAAAAAGGTCAATTTGACTTAGGGATAGTTTCTGACGTACACTGGGATGGGTAGCTGGAGGGGCTCTGGGAGTGGAGGAAGAGGAGGTGGTTGTAGGAGGTGTCACTTTAGCTATTTTGGGTGCAGGTGCAGGTACTGGAGGCTGTTGTGAGGTGGATGGATGTTGGGTGAGTGATTGCTGGCGTTTGTGTAGTTTGGGAGGGGGGGTCACAGACACACTGGGAGAGGACACAGGGGACGTGTATATGGCAGTGGAGGTGGTGAGTGCAGGTGAGCGGCTTGTGGTGCTGGGTGTCCTGGTGCGAGTCCTAGTGCCTGTAGATGTGGTGCATGCAGGTGTGTGTGTAGACGAGACTGGGAGGGAGGAGGGAGAAGAGGAGGAGGGGGACACAGTGGAGACAGTGGATGTTGCTGTGTCTGTATGGGTCTGATGCTTGTGTGAGTGCCTGTGGTGTGTGTGGTGCCTATGTTTGCTTGAGCTACCTGTGTGTGTTGACTTGTGTGCATGCTGGTCTGTAGGTGTGCTTGGGATGGGCTGGGGTACAGTGGATTGGGTCTGGGTGGAGGAAGTTGGAGGGGGGAGGCTGGACACAGGGACAATTGCTGCCATCAGTGCTGAGGCCAGAGATTGGATTGCAGGGTTCGCTAAAGGACAGCCTGACCAGAATGAATGCCTTCCAGGAATGCATTACCGTGTTTCAACTCTCGTTCTACACCCTGGATGGCATTCACAATGGTAGACTGCCCAACAGTGAGTGACCTGAGGAGGTCAATGGCCTCCTCACTGAGGGCAGCAGGGGTGACTGGGGCAGGGCCTGAGGTGCCTGGGGCGAAGGTGATGCCCACCCTCCTGGGTGAGCGGGCACGGGGCGAACGCTGAGGGGCTGCTGGGAGGGCGGTGCTTGTAGGGGAGGTGGCGGCTGTACCTGTAGAAGTGGGGCGCACAGATGGTGCCGCCACCACAGAGGAGCTCCCATCGGCGGACGAGTCCGTGTCGCTGTTTGGTGATCCTGTGGCCGACGTGAAGCTCCCCTCGCCCTCCGTCCCACTGGTGAATTCAGAGTCTGTGGTGTAGCCTTCCATGGCCATGTGGGATGCAGCTCCCTCGTGCTCCGGTGCCACTGTACCTCCGCATGTTGATGCTGATGTACAGAAGGACAGGGAGAGCAGAAAAAGGGTGGAGACAGAAGAAAGAGGGGTTTAGTGCATGGCATACCGCTACCGTTGGCGGACAAGACAAACGCAGCAGCCCCCTGCATTACGCCGTGCTCCTGCCCTCTGCACATGCAATTTCTGAGATATGGCCTACATGGCAATGGTAGAAATCTGCCCACATGGATGGCAAAGGGGCAACTATACATCAATTTGCCTTTTTTTTTGCTGGGGTGGAGTGCCACATGGCCTACATAATGGAGGGGCCTTGCCTACCTAACTCGCCCTGGCCTAGAGACACCCACAGCCCACCACCCCCACCCAGACAGCTCCACTGCACGCAAAGTCCATAGGATGAGGTTGTACTCACCCCCTTGTGTCTGCTGTGATGTCCTTAAGCGCCCATCCAACTCCGGGTAGGCCACCGCCAGGATCCGGAACATCAGGGGGGTCATGGTGCGACGGGCACCCCTCCCACGTTGGGAGCCCATCCCCAGCTGAGCCTCCGCCGTCTTCTTGCTGCAGCGGCGAATGTCCTCCCATCTCTTCCGGCAGTGGGTGCCCCGTCTCTGGTGGGCCCCCAGGGTCCGGACTTCCTTGGCAATGGCACGCTAAATGTCCCTCTTCTGGTGGGCGCTGACCTACATGACATGCACAAGGAAAGAGGAACAGTCATTACCTACAGCACCATCGTTGTAATTGGCCCCCTCCCAACTCTATCCCTGTGGCCCATTCATCGCCATGCATGAGTGTTCTATGTACTCTGCCTCCTTCCCTTATCCACCCAGCCCTCTCCACCCAGGCCTAGCCAATACAAGGTGCTCCCTGTGTACTAACCTGTTGGTCTGGAGGACCGTAGAGTAGAGTATACTGGGGGAGGACCCCATCCACAAGTTTCTCCAACTCCTGTGCAGTGAAGGCAGGGGCCCTTTCCCCAGACGCAGCAGCCATCGTCGCTTCCAGACCGAGGTCACAGCAGCACTAGCAGTGTAGGTCCTCTCCTGTCGAAGGTCAGGTATCTAGTGATTGAACAGATAGAAAATGGTGGTGACATCCGCGGCGGTGACGTCCGCGGCGGTGCGCATCATCACCGCCAGCGCACCTGTTCATTGGCTCCTGGGACCCATAGGGTCCAATGTTAACCAATGCAGCATTGCGCCGCACTCTACGACCGCCTACTGCGATGGTGTCCAACGCCAGCGCAGTTACCCCACAATTCCATTGTCCCAGTTTAGAGGTCAGGCAGCCGCCATTTCAGGGGCCCACATGGCTTCAATTACTACTGCGTCACACATACCGAGGCCTACACTCAAAACCTTTTCCGGATGGGTTAATTGTCTGGTGTAGTCTTGTGTGTGACTGTGGGTACATACCTGGAGGAATGCTGACAGTTTTTTCGCTGTTGTCCTTCTTAGGCACCGTAAGTTGGGACATATTGGAAGATGGCGGAATCCGCCGGTGTACCGACCGCTGGTGGACCTGTTGACAATGGAAGAGCGACATGTCATCGTGACCTACCGGTTTGTCTGTGCCACAATCCGGGAACTATGTACCCAGTTGGAGCCAGACCTGATGTCACCAATCCGCCATCCGACTGGAATCCCCCCTGACGTGCAGGTGCTGTCAGTGCTCCATTTCTTTGCAAGTGGGTCTTTTCAGACAACAGTGGCCATGGCATCAGGGATGTCCCAGCCTATGTTTTCCAACGTCTTGTCCAGAGTGTTGTCTGCCCTGCTGAAACACGTAAGGAGATACATCATTTTCCCTGAGGTGGCGGATTTGCCTACAGTGAAAGGTGACTTCTATGCCCTTGGACATATCCCCAACGTCATAGGTGCCATTGATGGGACCCATGTAGCTCTGGTCCCCCCCGCAGGAATGAACAGGTGTACAGGAACAGGAAGAGTTATCATTCCATGAATGCCCAGATGGTCTGTTTGGCAGACCAGTACATCTCGCAGGTAAATGCATTGTTCCCAGGCTCAGTGCATGACGCCTACATCCTGCGGAATAGCAGCATCCCTGATATGATGGGTGAACTCCAGAGGCACCGTGTATGGCTATTGGGGGACTCTGGTTACCCCAACCTGTCCTGGCTACTGACCCCAGTGAGGAATCCCAGGACCAGGGCAGAGGAACGGTACAATGAGGCCCATGGGCGGACTAGGAGGGTGATCGAGCGGACCTTCGGCCTCCTGAAGGCCAGGTTCAGGTGCCTCCATATGACAGTTGGGTCCCTATTCTACTCACCGAAGAATTTGTGCAACCTCATCATCGCCTGCTCCATGCTCCATAACTTGGCATTGCGATGCCAGGTGCCTTTTCTGCAGGAGGATGATCCAGATGACGGTGTTGTTGCAGCGGGTGAGCCTGTGGAGCCTGTGGACAGTGATGAGGAGGAAGCTGATGAAGATGAAAACGACAACAGGGAGTCAGTCATACAGCAAAAATTTTCAATGAGACACAGGTGAGTACAATTTCATGTTTCACATTATATTACATTTCACACGTCTACCTCTATCCTGTACCTACATTTCACTCCCTATTTGGTAACTGAGTTGTCCCCTTCCATTTCAGTTTCAGTAATGTGGTAACCTACGTGTCAACAGCTTGCACCCTTGAAAGCCTTGTGATGTGTGACATTGGTATGTTGACCTTCCAATGGGTAACCTTTTTTAACACTGTAATTGACAATACAAAGTTCACAATCATTGACCGACTCCAATATTATTGAGGTTTCAAGGGTGTTTATTGAAGTGCATAAAAATGTAGGGGGGTTGTGAAATGGGGAGAGGTCATGGTGGAAGAATGTCCATGGCAGAGTCCTGTCTATTAGTCTCACAGGTACATTGCACATCTGGCCATTGGAAGTGGAGCTGGGGCAGTTCCAATCTGGACAGGGTAACAAAGTGGGACAGTGGGGGACAATCAGGGTGGTCTTATTTCCTGGCGGGGGTCTTGCCATCTTGCTCTGTCCTGTTCCTGGATCTCAGGGACCGATTTTGTGGTGGTTGTCCGTCTGCAGGGGGTGGGGTGCTGGTGTGTTGGTCCTGTGGCGGGGTGTCCTGTCCACTAGCGCCGGCGGAGGTGGTGGGCATTTCATCGTCGTGGCTAATGTCAGGGCCCCCTTGGAGTGCCACAGTGTCCCTCAAGGTCTTTTGAATGACCGTCAGCACCCCTATGATGGTGCCCAGGGCGGAGCCGATGGTCCTGAGCTCCTCCCTGAACCCCAAATACTGCTCCTCCTGCAGACCCAGGGTCTCCTGCAACTTGTCCAGGACCGTTGCCATCGTCTCCTGGGAGTGGTGGTATGCTCCCATGATGGAGGATAGGGCCTCGTGGAGAGTGGGTTCCCTTGGCCTGTCCTCCCTCTGTCACACAGCAGCCCTCCCAGTTCCCCGGTGTTCCTGTGCCTCCGTCCCCTCGACCGTGTGCCAACTACCACTGCCCCCAGGTCCCTGTTGTTGTTGGGGTGTTGGGTTAGCCTGGGTTCCCTGTAGTGGTGGACACACCGCTCATTGACCTGTCCTGGGTAGGGAGGTTTGGGCCCGCTGGGTGGGTGCTGTGCTGGTGTTACCAGAGGGTGGAAGCTCGGTGTTGGGGTGTGGCTGGGCAAGGGGAACCGACTGTCCTGAGGCCCACGATGGTCCGGGCTGGTCATCAAGATCCAGTAGGGCAGAGCTGCTGTCGTCACTGTGGGCCTCTTCTGGGGGTGGAGTGGTGTTGTCTGGACCCTCTGGTGTGGTGACGTTCCTTCGGGTTCCTGCGGGGGTATAAGTACATGATTATTGCATGTGTGTGTTTCATGGTGTGCAATGGTTGGGTGTGCGTGAACCCCAGTGCAGGCATTCCTGTGTGGGGGCTTGTGTGGTGATGGTTGGGGGGTGTTGTGGGTCTGTGCAGTGGGCATGCTTTAGTGATGGGTGTCCATGCTTAGTTGTGTCATGCAGGTCTTGGGGTTGGGATGGGTGGTTGGTGTTATGGGTAGATTAGTGAGGAGTTAGGGTGATAGGGGAGGGTGTGAGGGTGGGGGTGTGTGATAGCATGCAGGTAGGGTGGGGGATATGATAGTGAAGATTTGACTTACCAGTGTCCGTTCCTCCAACGACTCCTGCGAGGCCCTCAGGATGCAAGATGGACAAGACTTGCTCCTCCCATGTTGTTAGTTGTGGGGGAGGAGGTGAGGGTCCACCGCCAGTCCGCTGTACCGCGATGTGGTGCCTGGATACCGTGGAACGCACCTTCCCCCGTAGGTCCTTCCGCCTCTTCCTGATGTCCTCCCTATTTCTTGGGTGCTGTCCCACAGCGTTGACCCTGTCGACTATTCTTTGCCATAGCTCCATCTTCCTGGCTATGGATGTGAACTGTACCTGTGAGCCAAATACCTGTGGCTCTACCCTGATGATTTCCTCCACCATGACCCTGAGCTCCTCCTCGGAGAAGCAGGGGTGTCTTTGGCGTGACATGGGGTGGTGTGTGTGATGTGTGGGGTGGTGTATGTGTTGATAAGTGTGGTGAGTGTAGTGGTATGTGGTGTTTTGTGCATGGATGTTGTGTGGGTGATGGTGTAGTGTGCCTCGGTGTGATGGTGTTATCTATTCTGTGCTGTCTCTCTCTGGCCTTCGCCTCTAATTTGTGGTCGTAGGGGTTTGTGTGTGATGTGGGTGTGTGTTTTATATTGTGTTGGGTGTGTGGGAGTAGTGTATGTATGTATATCAGGTGTGTGTATTTGGAATTGTCCAATGTGGCAGTGTTTTGGAGCTGTGTGTGTATTTTGAGCGCAGCGGTGTGTACCGCCAATGGAATACCGCGGTTGAAAGACCGCCGCGTGGATTCGTGTGTCGTAATAGCATGGGCGTGTTTCTGTTGGCGTGGAGGTGGAGGATTTGTTTCCGCATATTTATCGCTGACCTTTGGTGTGGCGGTGTTGTGTGGGTGTCTGAATTTCAGTGGATTCCGTTATGTGTGTCATAATAGCTGTGGCGTTCTCCCCGCCGCCGCGGTGGTGTATTGGCGGTCTTCTGCACGGCGGTAAGCGGCTTTTACCGCCAATGTTGTAATGACCCCCTTAATGTTAGAGTTTGTTTTTATTAGAAACTCAAGTGAATCATCCGATGCATACTCTGCCCAACTAAGTGTCACACACCAAGTAGGTGCACCTACGTTTCGGAGCATTCTCTATGAAAACAATACCAATATTTGTTTGTTCCACACTGACATGCCATCAAAATAATTAAGGTGTACTCCAGGTTTTTGTTTTGTCCTTACCTTGTATTTTGTCAAGAAACAGCATTGTAGAGATATTTTGGAGATCAACTCCTGTCTTTAGAATTTGGTTCACAGCATAAGACAGTCCTGACAAGTCACTCTCAAATAACAGATGGAATATACAGGAAATACACAGGTGAAATCTAGGGTCCTCTGAATACAGTCTTATTGACCTATATTCAGCTGCTGGTATTTGTATAGGGAGGTCATCGCATCAGCCACCTACTCCAGTGGGAAATATCTGTAGAAAATGGTGAGCCTCTAAACCTTTTTCCCACACACTTATTGGAGCTGCTTGAGTTTTTTTCATTTGAAACAGATCAATGGCATCCCCAACAGCTTCTTAGGAATGAAGTGGATGGATACTGTAGTGCTCATACATTTCTTATGTTTATCCCCTTTATCTATTTGTCCACTCAATTGCAAATCTTCATAATCGATACAAGTTATATCTCCAAAAATATCAACATTTTTATAAAAAACATTTTTTTCTTTCAAGCATAATGTGGCTTTTTTCACTGTATTTACATCTACTATCTCTTGCCATATTTTTTAATTCTTCGGAGGCACACCATTTTCTAGAATAATGAGTGGCTCATCAATATCTCTCTCAATACCCACAGCCTCAACAACTCTTCATTTAACTCCTTTTCAGTTCCATTCGAACTATTTATTGAATTGGATGTACAGTTTGAATGCAATTGATTCACAAACATGTAATTGTTTAAGTTCTACAGGGATCGATACCAATTGTAATCTGTTATGTATTGCGCTAGATGGCATTTTATTATCCTCTAACTTATCATAAGAATACTTACATATTGTTTGGTTTGTGGCTAAATCAATGCATTCTACAAATAGATATGCACCAAACTCCTGACACTTATATCTGTTTTCTTTGTTTCTTTTTTTAGTAAATACAATTACTTTACAAGTTTGACTTTTGTAGTGAGTAGTGTATCTGAGGACAGTGTGCTGAACTTGGCTATTTCTTTTACAAATTGTTCAATTCTAATCTCTGTCTTCTGATGTACTATACCTGTAGTCATTACCTACTCATTTTCCCTACACTCTTCTTTAGGGCGAAATTAAACTGAACATCTTCATAACTTTTCTCTACCTCTGCCACAGTTCTGTACAATAGCTCTATTCATTCCTCCTAAACACAAAGGTTGACTTTTTATATAGTAAAGTCTCCTAACTAAGGGCCAGATGTAGAAAGCATTTTGCAAGGTGAAAACTGTGAAAATCGCAGTTTGCGCCATGCAAAATGCCTTTTGCAATGCACATTCACAATTTGAGAGTCGGTAGCGACTCGCAATTTGTGAATGCGACTCGCAAATAGGAAGGGGTGTTCCCTTCCTATTTGCGACTCGCATCGCTATGCTAAATTGCTTTGTGACCGCAAATGCGGTCACAAAGCAATTCGCAGTTACCACCAGTGTCACACTGGTGGTAACCCATTCGCAAAAGGGAAGGGGTCCCCATGTGAATGTTGCCAAAAAGGGGTTTTCAGAGCAGACAGTGGACCACTGCCTACTCTGAAAAACCGAAACCAAATGGTTTCGTTTTTTTTTATTTTGCAACTCGTTTTCCTTTAAGGAAAACGGGCTGCAAAATAAATAAAAAACTGCCTTATTTATTTAAAAAGCAGTCACAGACATGGAGGTCTGCTGACTTCAGCAGGCCACCATCCCTGTGAGTACAGGGACTCGCTATGGGGTCGCAAAATGCGACCCACCTCATTAATATTAATGAGGTGGGTCTTTGCGACCCCATAGCGACTCGCAGTCGGTGTTTGAGACACCATACTGCATCCGATTTTGCGAATCGGAAATTGCGAGTTGCACCGACTCTCAATTTCCGATTCGCAAAATTGGACTTTGCCACATCTGCCCCTAGGTTTGGCATTTTTGAATGATGCACAGCCAACATTCTAAAGTGCTGAAAAGTTCTTTTATATAGTTTCTTTGAAGACAAGCTAGTGAATGCCCTTGTAACTTAATGTATTTCCTAACACTGCATGGATCTAAACCTTGCAGCATTATAATGTTCTGTTTTACACCTCTACATGAAAATTCTCTTAGGAACGTTTTCAGTTTTTCAGTTGATTCCTGATGGGTAGTACAAATACTGCTTCACTTTCACTTGTACACAGGGGACTGTTTACACCTTTCTTGAACCTCTTCATCTTTCACTTATTCTACATTCCTAGAAACTATCTCTTTTTTTCCATGGGAGTACTCCATAGCAGTGACCAGTTGTACCAACTTCATGCACTAATGTATTCTCTTGTAATTAACTCTCTTCATTAAAAAATGGTTCTGTACTACATGTGTGCATCCATTCACCTTTAACGTCTTTACAAAAATTGGTTTTGTTAATAAGCTTTTTTCTCAATGCTCTTTTCCTCATGCAAAATGCAGTTTTATCTATTGTCTTCACACTGTTCAATATTAAGATGAAAAGTTTCCTCTTTGCTCAAGAACAGCACTTCTCCTCTTTTACTTCTTCATCTTCTTCCACAAATTTGAATTATTCTGTTTTGAAACATTTTTACTCTCAATTCCTTAAACTGTTTCCGTTTCCCAGTTAAAATATCTGTTTTCCTATTTGGTTTCCTATTTTGACACTATGCACTTCTTCATGTTTGTCAGTAGATTTCAAACATCTCTTTTTAATTGATGTCTTTTCTTCATTTCGCATTTTACAGTATATCTTTAAAAAAAAATCCCTAGCACTCTTACCAGTGACTGTTTTCTTTCTCCAGACATTCTTTACCTTATCTTCCTTTTTACTGTCTGCTTTAACCAGGTAGTAGTGTTGTTTCTGTTTCATTCTACTTTGTGTTTTGTAAGGTACTGTCATTTAAAAAAAATTAAAGTCGATATCCGGAAAACAAATTAATAATACAGTTACCTCTATAGAATATAGTATAAAATTAGATACCATAACTAAATAAGGGGCAGACTTTTACTTTTTGACGCAAACCTGCGTTAGCGCTTGGTTGCGTCAAAAAGTAAAGCTACATTCCATGACGCCGCCAGGGCACCATATTTATGGAATGGCGCTAGCCAGAGCTAAGGCCCTGCTAGCTTCCTTGGAAGCCATTGGGACCAGCGCCGTGCAGGGGACCCCAAGTCAGGGCCCCCGAGCGGTGTTGGGAAAATAAATAAATATACTCACCTGGACTTTCCTGGGCTGGGTCCCCCATTCTTAAGTGACCTCCTGATGTGGGTAGGGGTGTCCCTGGGGCCAGGGAGGGGCACCTGTGGGCAATTTCCATGGTCTCTGACCATGGAAATATGCCTCCAGGTCCCCTTATGCCTGCCCAGATCCAGGCATTAAATAATGGCACTAAGCAAGCATAGCACCATTATTTAAGGCCCCCATCCCTCCGTGCTGGATTTTAGCACGGGGATAAATATGGCGTAAAGGGAACACCTACCTTACATCTCATTGATGGGAGGTAGTTTTCCCCCTCCAGAAAAGGATGTAAACTCCATAACTTTGGCACTAGATGTGTCTAGCACCAAAGTATAAATATTGAGTTAGGTTTGGGCTGAATTAGCGTAAAAAAATGATGCAAATTCAGCGCAAACCGAGTATATTATGGGCCTAAGTACACAACTGCTCTTTTGAACGTCTAAATGGTACAACAAATCTCTCACTATATATCTATAAATGTTTATACTACTTACTAGGTAGATAGGACACACTGTCATACTGTTTTTTAAGTAAGAGTTGTCTGCCTCAGTGTGCTGGTGCTTGCATCAGTGTGGGTCTGGTTATGTGAGTGTATGCACAACTTTATATCTGGATCTCAGTGTGTGTATTACTCTGTGCCTGCATTTGTCACTGTGTGCATCATTGTGTGCTTAAGTATGCCATTATATGGCTCGGTGTGTGCCTGGGTGTATAAATGTATAGATCTGTGTGTATTAGTGTGTGTCTCACTATATATATATATATATATATAGATCTTAACAGTGTAAGTATTAGTGTGTACCTGAATATATCAGTGCATATATTAGTGTTTCTGTAGGTACATCAGTATATCAGTGAATATCTATGTAGGAGTGATACTGTAGGCATCAGTGTGTACCTGCATATATTACAGTATGCATCAATGCATAACTGATCTGTTATTCTAAGCATTAGAAGGGCATGTTTTACCTCTTAATCACAGACCACACTGCTCTAGGAAAAGCAGACTTCATCACTTGTGAAGCAGCTTTTCTAATACAGTCTAAAACTGCAGACTGAGGCTCAGCAGTAGTAGACCTGAACCATGTTTACAGGACTACTTGTCTGAATCAGTGACTATGTAATGAGAGTACTTGATTACATATCAGAGTGACTGTATCAGTTGCCAACAAGGTTTCATACTGCTGAATACATCAGTCCCTCTATGAGTGAGCACTAGATGTTTAAGTAAATATTTCAGTATATATCTGGCTCTTTTAGTAAGTATATAGGCATCTAAATGTGCATGTAGGTAACAATAAAAAATGTTTGCTGGCTGTATTGATGAATACAAGGGTGTTTAACCATGCATGCAACTGGCTCCAATACTTCAGGATATGTAACTGCTCTCTGGGTATGTGCTTTATTGTATAAGTGGCTCTCTCAGTGTCTGACCGTGTGAGTGACTCTGAGTGTGTGTCTGTATCACTGAGGAGGTGCAGTAGAAGGCCTAAGCAATGTCTAAAGAACTATTTTTCTAGATTGTGTCAGTAATGGCCTACATGTTTGAGTGAGTGTATAGGTGTACACTAGATGTTTTAGTAAATATGACATTATATATCTGGCTCTTTTAGTAGATATTGCTGCCTCTAAATCTTTGCTGGCTATAATGCTCAGAACAAAGTATCTAACTGTTTATGTAACTGGCTCTAATACTGTTGGGTACATAACTGCTCTCTTGGTGAATGCTTGAATGTATAAGTGGCTCTTTCTGTATCTGACTGGCTGTGTGAGTAGCACTATCCTTTTATATAGACATATTACTGAGGAAGTGCAGTAGTTGGTCCAAGCAATGTATAAAGGACTACTTCTCTAGATGGGTAATTAGGTTGTGTCAGTAATTGCCTACGTTTGAGTGAGTGTATCAGCCCCTCTATGTGTGATCACTTGATCTTTAAGTAAATATGGCAGTATATATCCGGTTCTTTTAGTACATATATAGGCCTTTAAATCTGTATGTAAGTGACTATATGAATTGTATGTTGGCTGTATTGGCTGTACGGGGGTATCTAACTTTGTATGCAACTGCCTCCAATGCTGCTAGATACATAACTGCTGTCTGGGTGCGTGTTTGAATGTATAAGTGGCTCTCTCAGTGTCTGATTGGGTGTGTAGGTGACTCTATCCTTTAGTAATTTGGTATATCAGTGGCAGTATGTGTGGCAAAGTTCATATGTACTTGGGCATAGAGTGTGTGTAAGTGTACATCTAAGTCAGTTAAACTCAGAACGCAGATTCACCTTTTAATCACAAAGCACCATGTTCAATTCCTACCTACAGCCTATGTAACGGTTGAGTTTTGTGTGCTAAAAGGGGAGACCAAGGCTTGTTAAGCAGCTTTTTTACTGCCAAGTTGAGCTCACAGTAAAACTGTACACTCTGGCCCATCAGTAGTAGGCCCTAAACATGGTTAAAGGACTGCTTGTCTGAATGAACAACTAGATTATGATGGTAGTTAATTACATATCGGAGTGACTGTATCAGTCCATAACTAGGTGACATACTGTAGCATACATACCTGCTGTCTAGATGTGTGCATGAATATATAAGTGGATCTTTCTGTGTCTGACTCAGTGTGTGAGTGGCTTTAGGCTTTTATAAATGGGTATCACTCAGGAAGTCCAGTAGTATGCCCAAGGACTACTTCTAAGGATAGGTAACTAGGTTGTATCAGTAACTGCTAACATATTTGAGTGACTGTATCGGTCCCAGATATTTAAGAAAATATGACACCATGGCCCTCATTACAACCCTGGAGGTATTCTGCTACTGGTATTATGACCCGCACTGAGAATTCCGCCACTATACAGACACCCACACAAGTCTGCCAGCCCAAAGGTCAGTGATAAAATGGCGTTAGCAAAACCCACACTGTTACGCCAACAGGAATATGCCCACAGTATCACGACCCACGAATCACCACTGCGGTCTTTCAAAAGCTGTAAATCATTGGTGGTACACACTGGCGCACTCAAATTACACACACATTTACAAAACTACACCACATTGGACAATTCAAACCACACACACCTGACACACATACACATACCACAACCACACCACTATAAAACACACACCCACATTACCCACAACCCCTAACAGCGAAAAAAAGATAGCAGAGAGAGAGAGAGAGACAAGCCAGGAGCACCCACTCAATCAGAGGCACAGAACACCATCACCCATACAGTACACCTTCCATGTACATCACAGCATATACCCCAACACATCACCCCACATATCACCCCACACATCTTCACACATATCACTCACACCACATCTATGGCACCCCAAAGACACCCCAGGTTTTCTGAGGAGGAGCTAAGGGTAATGGTGGAGGAAATCATCCGGGTAGAGCCACAGCTATTTGGATCACAGGTGCAGCAGACGTCCATTGCTAGGAAGATGGAGCTATGGCGGAGAATAGTGGACTGGGTCAACACCGTGGAACAGCACCCAAGAACACGGGATGACATCAGGAAGAGGTAGAATGACATATAGGGGAATGTGCGTTCCTTGGTAGCAAGACACCAGGTAGCAGTACAGAGGACTGGTGGTGGACCCCCACCTCCTCGCCACCAACTAACAACATGCGAGGAGCAAGTTTTGGCGATAATGCATCATGAGGGCCTCGCAGGAGTAGCAGGAGGACAGGACTCTTTTGTAAGACAAATCTTTACTATTATATCCCCCACTCTACCTGCATGCCATCACATACCCCCACCATTACCATCACTCCCATCACTCCAACACCTCACATATACCCCACCATCAGAACCCACCCATCCCAATACCAAGCCCTGCTTGCAACACTAATGCATGAACCCCGATCACAGACCAGCATGGCCACCCATCACCACAGCATGCCCAGTACATCACCACTCACACAAGGCCAAGCTGACAGGGAAATCACAATCATACAGGGAAACACACCCATGCACAATATGGCACACACAGATACACTAACACTGCATTTGAATCCCCACAGGACCCCTACTCAACGTCACCGGAGAGGAGGTGCCAGCTACATCCAGTCCTCTACAGAAGAGGCCCACAGTGACAACAGCAGCTCTGCACGCCTGGATCTCGAGGACCAACCTGGCCCATCCGGGATCTCTGGACAGTCGGTTCCCCTGCCACAGTCCCACCCACCACAGAGCCTCCCCCTCAGGAAACACCAGCACAGCACCCACCCAGCGGGCCGATGCCACTGTCCTCAGGACACGTCAATCAGCAGTGTGTCCACCACTACAGGGACCCCAGGCAACCCCACAAACCCAGGACGATCAGGGACCTGGGGTCAGTGGCAGTGGGCACACGGTTCAGGGGACAGAGGCACAGGACAACAGGGAGGACTGCTGTAAGACAGGGGGAGGACAGGCGCAGGGAACCCACTCTCCACGAGGCACTCTCCAACACCCTGGGGGCATACCACCATTCCCAGGAGATGATAGGCCAGATACTGGCCAAGCTGCAGGAGACCCAGCGGCTGCAGGACGGACAATACCTGGGGATCAGGGATGACCTAAAAAAAATCTACACCATCCTGATCACTATTGCAGGGGTGGTGGCTGACATGGGCACGACCATGAGGGAGGCAGTGGCACAACAACGGGTGCCTGACACTAGCCAAACCGAGGAACAGCCTTCCACCTCCGCCGGCACTATTGGACAGGAGGCCCCGCCACAGGACCAACAGACCACCAGAACCCCACCCCCTGCAGAAGGAGAACCACCCAGCAAACAGTCCCTGCGATCCAGGCAGAAGCCTGAGAACATTGCCAAGACCCCCACCAGGAAATAAGACTCTACTGATTGTCACCCTTCTGTCCCACACTATCACCCTGTCCACCTTGAACTGCCATTACTCCCCTTCCTATGCCCCATTGGACAATGCACCTGTTTTACCAAGAGACTGGACTCTACCCTGAACTTTCCTCCACCATCAGCCCAGCCCCTTGCACATCCCCCTCTACTTATGAGCACCTAAATAAACACCCCTGGAACAAATACCAATCTGGAGTCTGTCAAATGATTCACAAATGTATTAGTACAACATTATCAAAGCACAGCAACTCAAAAGTACAGTGTAATATACTTTAGGATGACCTTTGGTGGGCAGCAGTACACATAGCAGGAGCCAGAGTGGGGCACAGAGATCTGAAAATAGAGATGCCAAAGGGTACAGTCAGTGGCCATAGACATAGGGAAACAGGTTGCCTTGTACAATGTCCTACAGATAACTGAAATGTTAAGTGAAGTTACAGTGTCATGCCTGTGTGTCACTGGAAGTACTGCTGAATAATATTGGTTCTGTTGTCAACATCTTCTTCCTCTGCCTCCTCTTCCTCACTGTCCCCAGGCTCTGCCGCTGCCGCAAGACCATTTCCAGGCACATCCTCCTGCAGAAAAGGCACCTGGCGTCTCAAGGCCAGGTTGTGCAACATGCAACATGCAACGATGATCTGGCACACCTTCTTGGGTGAGTAGTACAGGGATCCACTTGTCAGATGGAGGCGCCTGAACCTGGCCTTTAGGAGGCCGGAGGTCCTTTCTATAATCCTCCTTGTACGCCCATGTGCCTCATTGTAACGTTCCTCTGCCCTTGTCCTGGTATTCCTCACTGGGGTCAGTAGCCATGAGAGGTTGGGGTAACCAGAGTCACCTGCAAATATCGAGGGACAACTGCTAGACCTACACTAACCCTTAGGGACAACCCCATGCCCAGATACTTACTCATACTGTGAGGGGACCTTTGGCTCACCTATTAGCCACACCCGGTGCCTCTGGAGTTGGCTCATTACATATGGGATGCTGCTATTCCTCATGATAAAGGTGTCATGCACAGAGCCAGGATATTTGGCATTGACATGGGAGATGTACTGGTCCGCTAAACACACCATCTGCACATTAATAGAGTGATAGCTTTTTCTATTCCTGTAAACTTGTTCAGTTCTCCGGGGGGGTACAAATGACACATGTGTACCATCAATGTCATCAATGATGTTGGGGATATGTCCCAGGGCATAAAAGTCAGCCTTCACTGTGGCCAAATCTTCCACCTGGGGGAACACGATGTAGCTGCTCATAAGTTTGAGCAGGGCAGACAACACTCTGGTCAACACGTTAGAGAATATTGGCTGAGACATCCCTGATGCATTGGCCACTGTTGTTTGGAAGGAACCACTTGCCAGGAAATGGAGTACTGACAGGACCTGCACAAGAGGGGGGATACCTGTGGGCTGGTGGAAAACTGACATCAGGTCTGGCTCCAATTGGGCACACAGTTCTTAGATTTTGGCACAATCAAGTCCATAGGTAATGATAATGTGTCTGTCCTCCATTGTCGCAAGGTCCACCAGGGGTTTGTACACCGGAGGATGCCGCCATCTCATATTCTGCCTCAGCGGTTGAAGCCTATGGAAGAGAACGGTGAGCAGAGGGTTATATTCACACATATATTGCACTAATGATGATTTGTTTACTGTACAGAAACAGTATGTGAACTCGAGAGTCAGTTGATGTGCCGATGTCAGCTGTGACGCAGTTAGGTGCCATGCCCTGTGCCCCCCTGAAATGGCGGCTGCCTGACCTGTGAGGAGGGACAAGTGGAAATGAGGTAATTGCGCGGGCGTTGTGTGCCGTTGCGGTAGGTGGTCGATGACTGCCGCCCAAAATCACATTGGTTATCATTGGGCCCTATGGGTTCCAGGAGCCAATGGCAATGTACGCTGATGATGATGGTATACACCGCCGCGGACGTCACCGCCATTTTCTATCTAATCACTCACTTGCTACCTGACCTTCAACAGGAGAGGATCTACACTGCAAGTGCTGCTGTGACCTGTGTCAGGAACCAACCATGGCACATGTGTCTGGGAAAAGGGCCCCTGCTTTCACTGCAGAGGAGTTGGAGAAACTGGTGGATGGGGTCCTACACATTACTCTACGGTTCTCCAGACAAACAGGAGAATACACTGTGAGCATGATGCGTGGGCCATGAATGCATGGAGTGCTGTGTGTGTAAGCCACATGTAGGGGGAGCAGAGGGGTCCTGGCCAGAGTGCACCATGTGAGGTGGTCAATGTATGTGCGTCAGGGGATGGGTGGGATCTGGTGGGCAATGGGTCTGATGGGTGCCTAAATTCCCTTTTCTGCTGTCTTTTCCGTGCAGGCCAGCGCCCACCAAAAAAAGGGTATTTGGTGTGTCATCACCAAGGAGGTGTGGACCCTGGTGGTCTTTGACAGGCGGAACAGCCACTGCCGCAAGAGGCAGGAGGACCTGCGCCGCTGGGCAAAGAAGATGACAGAGGCCCAGCTGGGGCTGTCCTCCCAACGAGGAAGGGGTGTCCATCACACCATGACCCCCCTGATGTTCTGCATCTTGGCGGTGGCCTATCTGGTGTTGGATGGGCACTTGAAGGCATCACAGCAGCCACGAGGGGGCGAGTACAGAATCTGAAACCTGACTTTGCACGCGTTGGGAGGTACCTGGATGAGGGATGTGGGCTGTGGGTGCCCCTAGGCCAAGGCGAGCATGGCAGGGTAGGTCCCTTGTTGGGCAGGCTCTGGAGCACTCCTACCCCAATAGTGTTGGCGGGCATCTACTACTGGGCAGGGTCCTGTGGGTTTCATGTGTGCAGCTAATGGCGTTAGGCTTTGAACCCCATGGGGTGGTCACTGTCTTAGTAAATGGTTGGGCATGGCCTAGTGCATAGGGCTAATCCCTGTGTGTTGTGTACGTCAACGGTAGTGGCACCACCGCAAGCCCCGCCACCTGCACCGCTGACGGTAGGACCACTACCAGCAGCTGCAGCCCCAGTGTGCGTCCGTCCATGGCTGCAGGAGATGGGCTTGAGCCTCACACCACCACTGGCAGCACCCCCACCAGCACCGGCACTACCACCAGTTTGCAGCCTTAGTCACCACAGGATGGAGTCTGGCCCTGCATCCATGGACTTTCATGCTACCTGGTCCCTGCAAATCTTGTGCGCTCAGACGCCCAGGTGAGGGAATGTGAACTGCCACACCCCAAGTGCTGCATCACTGGGCACAAGGCCCCCTCCAGAACCATTGGAGACATGCATCCACTCACCCTTTCCTTAGCAGGATGAAGCAGACTGGGCACATGGCCCCCTCCAGAACCAGTGGAGAAAGGCATCCACTCACCCAATCCTTGGCAGGATGAAGCAGACTGGGCACAAAGCCCATCCAGAACCAGTGGAGAAAGGCATCCACTCACCCAATCCTTGGCAGGATGAAGCAGACTGGGCACAAAGCCCCCTCCAGAACCAGTGGAGAGGTGCATCCACTTGAGAGACTGTGGCTTTGCACTCCCCAGGACCAAGCAGTGGGCAAACTAGCACCCACTTGAGAGACTATGGCTTTGCACTCCCCAGGACCAAGCATTTGGCAAACCACCCACTTAAGAGACTGTGGATTTGCACTCCCCAGGACCAAGCAGTGGGCATGTAGCCCCCTCCAGGAGCAGTGGCGTTATTCCATCTTCCGGCTGAGGTACCCCCCATTCCCCATCTCCCTGAGGTGCCTGTGTGTTTTCGACCTGATGCCCCTGCAGTGTTCTCTCCGTATTGAGGAAGGAGTCAAGTGTTGGTTTGGACCATGATTTTTTGCCCAGTGGCCCACGGACATTTGCAAAGGACAATGTATGACCTTATGTAGATATTGTATATTTTTGTAAATACTGTTTTTAAATGTGTTACCTATATCTGCCTATTTCTAAAATATCACTGTTTAACTCAATTCCTTTTGTCCTTGCATTCTTCCAGGTGGTTATGGGGTGTAAATGTAATGTTGCTGCATGTGTTTGTATGGTGTTGTGGGTGAAGGTGGGGATGGGGGTGTGGCATGTGTGTGTCACTCTCTTTTTCCTCTCCCCTCCCCTGTGTGCTAGGTGCAGTACTCATGTGGTCGTCGACGCCACCTTTGATATTCCTGGTGTATGAGGAGGTGAACCAGCATGGGGAGGACCTGTAACTCGGTCTCCATGGCGTTGTGGTTCTTTGTTGAGTGTCGAGAGGTGAGTGGTTTCCCTTCCAAACACTGTTTCCGCTGTGCTTTTGATGGCGTTGGTACCACCCTGGAAAAGCTGGCGTATTGGCGGGTTGTAATGGGGTGGGCAGTACATTGTCTATCGCCTGTCTGTTGGCGGTGACTACCGCAGTGTTTGTTGCTATCGCCGTGGCGGTCCGAGTGTTAAAGTGGCTGTCTATGTTGGCGCTTTCCGCCGTGGTCGTGATCCCATTTTGTTTACCACCGGCCTGTTGGCGGTATTACCGCTGCTTTAACACCGACCGCCAGGGTTGTAATGAGGGCCTATGTATCTGGTTCTTTTAGTAAGTATATAGGCCTGTAACTTTGCATGTAATTGACCATATAAATTGCTTACTGGCAGTATTGATGAGTACAAGGGTATCTAACCATTTGTGCAACTGGTTCCAATACTACAGATACATAACTGCTCTCTGGGTATGTGCTTGAATGTATAGGTGGCTCTCTCAGTGTCTGACTGGGTGTGTGAGTGACTGTATCCTTTTGTATTGGATATATGACTTGTAGTATGTGTAGTAGACTTCATATATACCTGGGCATAGGGGTCTGTAAGTTGACATATAAGTCAGTTAGATTCAGGAAGACATGCTCCACCTTTTAATTACAAGCACTCCCCTCTATGACCTACGTACAGCCTACCTAAGGATTGAGTTGTGCATGATTAAAGGGGAGTGAATAGCTTGTCAAGCTGCTTTTCTAATGCTAAGGCAAGCTAACAGTAAAACTGTACACTCAGGCTCACCATTAGTATGTCCAAATCATTTTTGAAGGACTACTTGTCTAATGAATGAAGTATAAATGGCTCTTCAAGTGTATTACTGGGCGTTTGAGTGATCTGTCCTTTTGTTAGGTATATGACTTGCAGTATGGCTGGCAGAATGTGTACATATCTGTGCATAATGGTCTGCAAGTGTACATCTAAGTTAGTCATTTTCAGAAGCAAGTTTTACCTTTTGATACTGGAAACATGCAGGAGTCAAACCCCTGCTCAAAAAACAAACTGCCGATCCCAACAAACTCAAAAACTACCGGCCGATCTCCCTCATTCCGTTCTCAGTGAAAGTACTCAAAAAACCATTAACCTATAGCTCATGGCCTACCAAGAAGATAAAAAACTCCTGGACCCATCACAATCTGGCTTCTGCTCTAACCACAGCACGGAAACCGCCCTAATCACAGCCACGAACAACATTAGACTCCTCTTAGACCAATCAAACTTGCCTGCCCTCATCCCCTTTGTCCCCTCTGCAGCCTTTGACATGGTATCCCACCACACCTTGCTCACAATGCTCCACCAAATTGGAATCAGAGGAAAAGTCCTGAAATGGATTGCCTTCTTTCTTTCAGGCAGAACTCAGAGAGCATGCATCTTACCCTTCATCTCAAAACCCAAGGATATTGTCTGCTGAATCCCCCAGGGACCCTCTTCAATATCTATATGATCCCTCTGGCTGAAGTTGTCAGAAACCACTGACTAAACATAATCTCCTATGCAAATGATACACAGATCGCCAAAGACAGCACAACAACAATATCCAAATGTATCAACTGCATGTACAGTGTCACAAAATGGATGAAAGACAGATGCCTCAAATTCAACACCGACAAGATGGAGGTGCTACTGTTCGGTAAACACCGCCTCACCCTGGGACGACTCCTGATGACTAACCAAGATGAGACCCCCTCCACCCCCACAAACCACACCAGAAACCTAGGAAATATTATAGACAACAAAGTCAATATGAAGTACCAAGTCAATGCAATCTCCTCCACCTGTTTTCCCACCCTCTGCATGCTCTGAAGGATCTTCAATTGCTTCCCACAGGAAACCAGACATACCATCACACAAGCCCTCATAACCAGCCAAATGGAAAACAGCAACACACTCTACGCCGGACTCACCACTACACTAACAAAAAACTAAAAATTATCGAGAACTCAGCCGCTAGGCTCACCCTAGACCTCCCGAAAAGAACACATATCACCCTCCACTGAAAAACCTCCACTTCCGCCCCATGCACAAAACGCTCCCAATCCAAGCTCCTGACGTAACCTGCTTACCTTAATCATCACATGAATTTTCACCCCTTCTCCTTAGAAGATTTTGTTTCTCATTGCTCGCCTCCTTGCCCGCCCCATGAATTCATCACAGCATGTACGTTGGTCTCTCATTCACATACCTAATAGCAAAGGTATGGAACAGCCTCCCCCCAACCTAAGGACATCTCCCTCCATTCAGGAGTTCAGAAGATATCTCTAGACATGGCTGTTTGAGACAGGTGCAGCTGAAACAGCCCTCACTGGTGGATAGTGTGACATAAATACAATGATTGAGTGATTGATTAATAAGAAAGCACCCCACTCTATGCCTACCTCCAGCCTAACTAAGGTTTGGGTTTAGTTTGATAATAGAAGAGTCTAAGGATTGAATAGCAAGTTTTGTAATATCAAGTTGAGCTGACAGTAAAACTGTACACCCAAGCTCATCAGTAGTAGATCCAAACCATGTTTAAATGCTTGTTTGAATGAGCAACAAGGTTATGATAATAGTTGAGTGCATATTGGAGAGACTATGGTGGTCATTATGACACTGGCGGTGAGTGAGAAAATGGCAGAAATACCGCCAACAGGCGGGCAGTAATTATCGACAAACTATGACCATGACGGTGAGAACTCCCATGGACAGCCAATGTACCACACCAACCACCAGGGTGTTAACACCACTGACCACAGTGGTAGTCATCAACATCCAGGCGGAAGTCAAAGTCCTGCCCACCATATCACGACACAGCACACCGCCACGATTTCCGGGGCAGAACCAATGCCATCAAAAGCCTGGTGGAAACACTGCACAGAAGACGAAAGGCTCACCACCAGAGTCACAGAGAAGGACAAAGCCGCCATGGAACTGGAACTGCCATGGAACTGGAACTGCAAGACTTCCTGATGCTCTTCTACGCCATGCTCCACCCGGAACACCAACGCCGACGAAGACAACGACAGTGAGTACAGCCGCCTAGCACACAAGGTCAGGGGGAGGAAAAGGAGAATGACACACACACCAGACACACAATTACCATACACACAACCAGCTGCAGATGAAAAGCAATGGTACATGACACATGGCATAATAATGCAAGAACAACAAGAAGGCAGTAATGAGAATGTATTGAATGGGAACAGCCACAAAATGAACCAATTGGATAAAAAAGAGATATGTACAAATGTCCACAAAGGGCCAATGCCCATCCCAAATTAATAAGGGCCCACATGGCCACAGGGCACAGTCCATGGCCCAACTTGTTTCCTGACTTCATCCGCACAGAACTCTGCAGGAGCATCAGTTTGCAAGTGGGCAGGCACCTCGGGGTGAGGGGTGGGGGGCACTTCAGCCGAATTCGGGAACTTGTCCACTGGTTCTGGAGGGGGCTCCATGCCCATTTCTCTGTGCTGGGGAGTGCAAGGTCACAGCCTCTCAGGTGGGTGACTTGCCCACTGGTCTTGGATTGGGCTCCTTGTACAGCATTCCCAGGAGGGTGGCCTACATGCCCTCTGCTGGATGTGAGGGCTGCACTGTGTCATCTGGAGGTGAGGGCTGCACTGTGTCAGCTGGTGAAGGTGCCTCCTGGGCAGCCTCTGCTGGAGATGAGGGCTGCACCATCTCAGCAGGTGAAGGTGCAGTCTCTGCCGGACGAGTGGGCTGCATTGCCTCAGCTGGAGGTGAGGGATCCGTGACCACTGGTGGTGGTGGTGGTGGTGTCACCCTGTCAGCCTCAGCTGGAGGTGAGGGCTGCACTTTGTCAGCAGGTGAAGGTGCCTCCTGGGCAGCCTCTGCTGGAGGTGAGGGCTGTACTGTCTCAGCAGGTGAAGGTGTAGCCTCTGCCGGAGGAGTGGGCTGCACTGCCTCAGCTGGAGGCGAGGGCTTTGTGACCAGCAGTGGTGGTGGTGTCACCCTGCTAGCCTCTGCTGGAGTGGAGAGCTTCTTCCCCTTCATGGCAGGAGTCAAGGGCTTCTTCCCCTTCATTGCAGGAGTTGAGGGCTCCTTCCCCTTCATGTCTGGAGTTGAGGGCTTCTTCCCCTTCATGGCAGGACATGTGGGATCCTTACCCTTCCTGGCTGGTGGAGAACTATCGTTCACTGTCTTGCCTCCACAACTAGGAAGTGCCTCCACTGTCCGAGTGGACTGTTTGGCTGAGATACTGGGCTGGGTCATTGGGACCCTGCTCTTATGGGCAGGATGGGGGGGGGGGAAGAAGTTAAGTTGGGCAAGGAAAAGCTTCTTAGGGGTGGTGGGGCGGGAAGAGGGAGGAGGGATGAGAGTGGTTGTTGGAGGTGTATGTCTGCGGGACATGGGTGCAGGGGCATGGGAAGTGTGTGTGTGTGAGGTGGATGGCTGTTGGGTGTCTGAGTGCTTACGTTTGTGTCCTATAGGGAAGGAACAGACAGGGTGGGAAAGGACACAGGGGTTGCATGGATGGATGTTGTGGAGGTGTCTGCTAGTGAGGTGTGTGTGCTGCTTGGTGTGGTGATGGTGGTGGTGGATGTTGATGCAGTGCATGCAGGTGTGAGTGTGGACATGACAGTGAGGGAGGTGGAGGAGGAGAACGAGGGGGAGGCAGTGGAGGCAGTGGATGTGCTTGTGTCTGCAACTATCTGGTGTTTGCATGAGTGCTTGTGTGCATGCTCGTCTGTATGTGTGTATGGGATGGGTTGGGGTTCAGGAGACTGGGAAGTGGTAGTTGGAGGGGGGACAGTAGATACAGGGACAATGGCTGCCATCAGAGATGAGGCCTGAGCCTGAATCGATATCTGTTGGACCACCAATCCACCGTGGATGCCCTCCAGGAATGCATTGCATTAATGCATCTGGGATGCCAGCCCCTGGATGGCATACACAATGGTTGACTTCCCTACAGAGATGGATCGCAGGAGGTCAATAGCCTTCTCACTCAGGGCAGCAGGGCTCACTGGGGCAGGGCCTGAGGTGCCTGGGGCGAAAGATATGCCCACCCTCCTGGGTGAGCAGGCACAGGCAACTCGCTGAGGGGCTGCTGGGTGCGGTGCTGGTACGGGTTTGTGGCTGTACCTGCAGCTGGGGTGGTCACAGAGGTGTCCGCCACCACCAGGGAGCTCCATCGGAGGAGGTATCTGAGTCAGTGTTGTCACCTCCTTTCTCCCGCATGGTGCTCCACTCGCCCTCATCCCACTGGTTCCCTCAGCGTCTGTGGACTCTGCCTCCAGGGTCCTGTGGGATGCAGCTTCCTCTGTCATTGGTGCCCCTGCTCCTCCTCCAGATGATGCTAATGCACACATGGACATGATGACAGAAGAAAAAAGGGGGGAGAGAGAGAAAGGGAGCACTAGGTCAATTACTGCACCAACACCACAAAAGGCATACTTAGCATCGTCACACACAGGGATCAGGATTGAGCACTATGCATTGCACTGCCAAACAATTGGCTACATGCCACAGCAAGATGAGGGCCAACCACCGCCAACTGCACCCCTCCTGGGACCCACTAAGCCCAGTCTGACATGGAATGCAACCTAGCTAGTTTACCTTGTTTTCCCTTTCAACAATTACCCTTGAGCTGGATCACGCTGCAATGTCTGTCCTGGCATTAAGGGGCACCCAATAACTGACACCCACCACCCGGATCCCAGGCCACCTGCAAATTATTGTTGTAACGGCCACTGTGCTCACCCCCTTGTGGTTGCTGTGATGCCCTCAAGCACCCATCCAGCTCTAGGTAGGTCACCGCCAGTATGCAGGCCATCTGGGGGGTGAAGTTGTGACGGGCACCCCTTCCTCATTGGGAGGCCATCGCCAGCTGGACCTATGCAGTTTTCCATGCCCAGCGTCTCAGGTCCTCCCACCGTTTCTGAAAGTGGGTGCCCTGCCTGCCATAGACCTCCAGGGTCCGCACGTGCTTGGCGATGTCATGCCATAATCCCTTCTTTTGATGGGAGCTGACCTGCAAAGGTGATACAGACGGGAGGACACCATTACACATATAATCCAGCCTGTCACACATATGGCTCACAAATCCCATTTCCATCACCACTGGCACACACATCGCCCAGCGCACACCATGTACACCACGACAAGACATTCCGCCGATGACATGATGCTTGCACACACATCTCCATGCATCCTTCGCATATGCATCATGCCCAAGGTGTACTCACCTGTTGCTCTGGAGGCCCATACAGCAGTCTGTACTGGGGTAGGACCCCATCTGCCAATCACTCCAACTCCTCCGCAGTGAAGGCAATGGCCATTTCCCTGGTCACACAGGTCACAGCAGCGCAGTGTAGCTGTTCTCCTATTGAAGGTCTGGAAACAAGTGAGGAATCAGATAGAAAATGGCGGTCACATCCGTGGCGGTGTGTACCGTCACCGCCGGTGCTGATCCCCATTGGCCACTGTACTCCATAGAACCCCACATTTTCCAATGAGGAATTGCATGGCGGTGCAAGACTGCCTTCTGCCACAAAGCCCAATGTCGGCGGAGTTACCTCACTTCCACCTGTCCCTACATACAGGACAGGTGGTCGACATTTCATGGTGGTAGACAACGATCAGATTAACCTTCACTGTGTCACTGTCTAGATTTGCACATACCTTGCCATTCCCACTGTCCCATCACATAAATGCACTATGTACACTTAGGTAGGGGTTCTATTGATCAAATTGTGACAGCCTACTCACTCTTGTGTCCCTTAGATACCTACCCCTACGGATGAATGGGAGGGGAAGACAAACCCTTGTGTACAGACCCCTTGTGGCTACACTGGAGGACAGGACATTATACTGACTTATAGACAGGACTGGGCCACAACCACAGAGCTGTGTGCCCAATTGGAGCCTGACCTGATATCAGCTATTTGTCATCCCACTGGGATCCCCCTTCTTGAGCAAGTGCTATCAGTGTTCCATTTCCTGGCAACTAGTTTTTTTTCCAACTGACAGTCGGCTTGGCAATAGGAATGTCACCGCCAATGTTTTCAGTCGTGCTTGTAAGGTTTTTGTCTGCCCTGGTGAAACACATGTGCAGCTACATTTCTTTCCGCCAGGTGAACGATTTGGCCAATGTGAAGGCAGGATTCTATCCAATGAGGCATATCCCCAATATTATTGGGGCAATTGACGGTACACATATTGCGTTTGTTCCACTGCCAGAAGGAACAGGTGTTCAAGATCATGCTTACTATCAAAGCAAGTTTAGCAGGTGTGGTTGAATGTTTGAAATAGTAAACATATTACAAACACCAATACTTTCTCGCTTTTTCTCCAAAGTCATCCCAACATCTACTAACTTTTCACAATGCTTTTCAGGGTGATCTCTAGAGTTGGAAAGTTGCCCCTCCCATGGACGGGTACCATCTCTATAAGGAAGTCATTCAAACGGCTGACTTGCTCCAAGCTGAGGACACTGCTGGACTTGCAGTCATCGCTACTGCCTCCGCGATCTGCCATCTTGCTATTCAGTAGCGCCCTAGGATGAGAGTGCACAAGCCATACCTGTCCTTATGCACCAACATATTAACAACAACCAATCAAATGTGTTCTTTCAAATTGTGGCCAATAACTTTCATTTCAACTGCATTTAATTTCAAAACTACCTGATTCAGCTGCAATCTTCCCCTGAATGTTCAGAATGTGGATTGTGGGACATGGGTTTGTGTTTTGAGCCAGTGAGAGTACAAGAAAAAGTGGTATTAACAGGGACCTGGGTTTAGGTAATCTGGATATTACTTTGGTTGACCAGAGATGGTTAAAGTGGCATCAGTTGCTGCCTTTGGTTGAAAGCATTGAGGATTGCCAACTTTCAGGCCTTAAATTTGTGTACTGTGGTGGCAATGCCCTGGGCACTCTTACTGGGTAGGATTGAAAATCTGAATGAAGGATACCGTTGGAAAATGAATGACTTTTTCCCACACACTGCCTTTGTTTTTGCCAACATTTGCCAAAGGCAGAAGTGGAAGTGGTCAAGTGAATTCTCTCTACAAATACATAAATCCAGGAAACATGTTAATAAAACAGTTTCTGCATTTCTCAGAGACCATAGCATGAGCTCTATATACCACAATAACTTACGATTTTATATGTATGGTACATGCAGAAATGATGGAGTACACCTAACAGAAAAAGCAAACAGGGTGAGATACTGCATCCTGTTGCATATGTAGTTATCACTTACACATCATAAACACAGACTCTTTTCGGAGCTGCATCTTTTAACATAGATATATTTATTCATTTTTTAATTCCTAACTTTTTATTTTTATTTTAATTGGATCCACGGATCTCAAAAACCACAAATAAAGCATATTTTGTTTTACTTTTTATACCCATAATAAACAATTGTATCACATTAATATTAAGCACCTGGGGTCAGGAAACTTCCACCCTGACCACTTCATATGCATCCCTGCGTACATTTTAGCCCCAGGATCCTTTACCTGATGCAAACAAAATGGCAGCCACAAAATTACTTGTCAGATTATAGCCAGTCAAAACTGTGTGACTGGCATTATGGGTGTGAGAGCGTGTCTAGGTGTGAGAATGGGTATGAGAGGGTGTGTCTGGGTGTGAGAGTGGGTATGAGAGGGCCTGTGTGTGAGAGTGGGTGTGGTAGTATCTGTCTAGGTGTGAGAGCGGGTGGCACTGTGTGTGCCTAGGTGTGAGAGTGGGTGTGATAGTGTCTGTCTGGGTGTGAGAGTGGGTGTGACAGGGTCTGTCTGAGTGTGAGAGTGTTTGTCTGGCTGTTTGAGTGGGTGGATGAATATCTATATATTTTTCTACATCATAAACACTCACAGGCATTTGGTAAGCTGCTTTGTGCAAAACTGTGGATTCTTATAGACCACGGGGAGAGCCTTAATTCCCCTGCAGCCTCATGGTGCCCACATGCAGAGAGCAGCAAGAAATGCTGCTCCCTGAATGTGGGAGCAATTGTTTGATCTGTTTTCCCACTTGACAGCAGACAGGAACACAGATAAAAGCCCTCTCTCAGCAAATGGGAATAGTGTTCCTGCATCTGCCCACTAGGAGCAGACTTACAGTTTGCTGTCACAAACTACTATGTCCCGAGTGTGGACATCTCGAGACATAGAGAGCCAGTCCTGGTTAGGGGGAGGTCCCCCCGGGCCATTAATGGTTCAAGGAGGGGTGATGTGTGGCCCTCGTCTCTTTTTGAGGGCTAGCCCATGGAGGTGGTGGTCCCAGAGCCAAAAAAGGCCTGGGAGGGATGCCACAAGGCCCCACTATCCTTTACAGAAGTAGGCCAAGACCCGGGGAGGTGGTTGTCACCAGGGACAACAATGGCCCTGGAGGGGCCTCGCTCTTACTTTAGTGCACAATCATTACCCTAGGGAGGTGGTGGTTCCTGGAACCCTATGGGGCACTTTAAGTGGGGGGTCCTTTTCGGCCCCCCTTAGATGATACCAAAGCTATGGGGTCATAGGGGTCCTGGGGCCTTTTAGGGCTTCAGGAGGACGGGCTGTGTGCCCCCTCTCCAATAAAAATGGTGATCGGCCTGCCCAGGGAAGGTGGCAATCTCCAGGGCAAAGAATCACCATGGGGGGGCTGCTTGTGCCCCCTCCCAAAAAAATACACTTTCGTTTAGCCCCTGGGACCTGGCCCACCCTGTACTTAATGTTAAACAAGCGTGGGAGACCATACTTGTTTTTTTTTATCTCTGGGATCCGTGGAGGCGTATACAGGGGGCTAGATTGAATTTTCTTTTTTTGGAAAGCTCTGTGACAATTCTACAAACAGTTCCAAAGTTACTAGCAAACCAAATAACACAATCCTAAATATAAATACCCAGTGGCAACCCCCACTCGGTGATATATATATATATATATATATATATATATATATATATATATATACTTATATATGCATTCTTTCTCGTATAGTACTTGAAAGTGGTGCTTACATTATCAATTTAAGGTATAGCTATACCTTTAGAATTTCTAAAGTGCAGTTTAAGTTTGGTATGTATAGAAAATAATAATAAAGTCGTCCTAAACATAACTAAGTTTTACCTATTGTTTTTTAATTGAATTTCAATGGTTTTTATTTCTTAAGAAAAAAGCGTTTGAAATCATAGAGTGGAGGGTTGCTGAGTGGAGTATCAATAAGTGGAGGGTCATAGAGCAAGGTGAAGGAGTGGAATGTCATAGAGTGACATACAGTGAATTGGCATAGAGTGGAATAGCATAGACTGGCGTGGCACACAGTGCAGTGGCATAGAGTTGAGTGGCATAGAATGAAAAAGCGTAGAATGCAATAGAGTAGAGTGGAGTGGTGTAAAGTGTAGTGGCATAGAGTTGAGGGGTCTAGAGTAGGGTGGCACAGAGAGCAATGTCGTAAAGTGGTATAGTGTAGAGTGGAGTGGCATACAGTGGGGTGGTGTAGAGCCGAAGAGCATGGATTGGAGTGGAGTAGAGTGAAGTGGTATACAGTAGAGTGGCATAGATTGGAATAGCAAAGAGTAGAGTTGCATATAGTCAAATGGCATTCAGTGGAATAGCATAGAGTGGAGTGGCGTACAGTGGAGTGGCAAACAGTAGAGTGGCTTAGAGTGGAGTGGCATGGATAGGAATAAAGTAGATTGGAGTGGCATAGAGTTGAGTGGTATAGAGTGAAGTGGAGAAGAGTACAATGGCATAGAGTGAAATAGTGTAAAGTGGAGTGGTGAAGAGTGGAGTGGCATAGACTGAAGTGCCGTAGGGTGGAGTGGTGTAGAGTAGAATAGCGTACAATGCAGGGATGTAGAATTAAGTGGTGTAGAGTGGAGTGGTGTAGACTGGAGTGGAGTACAGTGGAGTGGCATACAGTGAAATAGAATAGAGTGGATTGGTGTACAGTGCAGTTGTGTGGGGTAGACTATAGTGGAGTGGCGTAGAGTGGGTTGTCATAAAGTGGTGTTGCATAGAGTTGAATAGCGTGGAGTGGAATGGCATGGAGAGGAGTGGCAAAAAGTGGAGTGGAGTGTCATAGAGTGGAATACCATACAGTGGAATGTGTAAAAAAAAGTGGAGTGGAGCGGCATGGAGTGGAGTTGCGTAGAGTGGAGTGATGTACAGTGGAGTGGTATAAGGTGGAGTAGCATAGAGTGGAATAGCATAAAGTGGAGTGGTATAAAGTGGAGTGGCATAAAGTGGAGCTCCTTAGATTGGAATAGTGGAGAGTGGAGGTGCATAGAGTGAAGAGGCATAGAGTGGAGTGGGGTTGCGTGGAGTAGAGTGACATAGAGTGGAGTGGTGTAGATTGGAGTGGCAGACAGTGAAGTAGCGTACAGTTGAATAGTAGAGAGTAGAGTGGCATATAGAGGAGAAGTATAGAGTGCAGTGTCATACAGTGGAGTGGTGTAGAGTGGAATACCATTGAGTAGAGTAGCATGTCAAAGAATGGTGCGGTGTGTTGTAGAGTGGAATCCGTGTTGTACAGTGGAGGCATGTGTCTGGAGACTGGAGTGTCGTCCAGTGGCGAAGAGTGGGGTAAAAGTGTTGCACTATTGAGGAGAGTGGAGTGGGTTAGAATGGAGTTGGACAGTGCTGAATGGAATAAAGTATCATAGAGTGGAGTGACATGTTGTGAAATAGAGTGCCACAAAGTGTAGGAGAGTAGAGTGGTTTACAATTGATTTGAGTAAGGAGTCATAAATTGGAGTTGTGTGTTGTAGGGTGGAATGGAGAAGAGTGAAGGGGCATGTTGTAGAGTAGAATAGAGTGCATACAGTGGAGTGGCATAGACTGGAGTGACATAGAGTTGAGCAGCGTGTTGTGCAGTAGAGAGGAGTGATGTACAGTGTAATACCCTACAGTGGTGTGGCGTAGAGCTGAGTGGCATATACTGGAATAGCATAGAATGAAGTGGTACACAGTGGAGTGGCAAAGTGTTAAGGGCTGCAGAGTGGAGTGGCATACAGTTGAGTGACAGAGAGTGGAGTGACAGAGTAAAATAACGGAGAGCAGAGTGACATAGAGTAGGGTTGTGTACAGTGGAATAGCATACAGAGGAGTGGCATATAGTGTAATGGCATAGAGTAGAGTGATGCAGTGTGGAGTGGCGTACAGTGGAGTTGCATACTCCTCTAATAGGTTTGTATTGGGAATTCACTTATATATGTCCAAGTGATAATTTCTGATCTGTGAGCAGTAGCGTGGGCATGTTTGGTATGTTTGGAAAGGTAGTAAGAATTTTTGCCTACTGGTGTAGTTTGATTTTACATTACTTTTTTAGAAATGCACTTTTAGAAAGTGGGAATTTCTCTGTGCTTATAACTCTAGTGCATTGCAGCCTGACTTCAATCAACATCTGGGACAAAGTGACAGCTCCACCTGGTGCATACTTGCCAGACAGCCATTACACAGGAAGGACTGAGTGTGACAGAAGAGGCATCTGCATACTGATAGTCATCCTGGGCTAGGAAGAGTAGGGTCATTCACACCTTAGATGTGAATAGGCCGTGTCCTGCCCTCATACAATAGGTTTATTAGCACGTTTTGATGTTTGGAGACAGGGCTGGGTTGAAAAGGCGTTAGGCTTCACTTGAAAGGGTCCCTTTGAAGCTATCTGCTGAACAAAGGCATTTTTGGAGTATAAATGCAGGGGCTCTGACACCATGGTTTTAGAACACTTTTGGAATGGGACTGAACCTCTGTCAGAAGGACTGCTGAGCCTCAAAATGACTCATTTGGACTGCTCCTCTGCTGCTTCCCTGCTACCTGCTGCTGTTGAGTGACATAAAGGACTTACTGGATTGCTTTTATGATTGCTGCCCTGCTGCCAGCTTCTCCCTGAATGTGGTGTCCTAGGTTCTGGTGGCTGCTATAAGGAACCACCATTTTGGGAAACTTGCTTTGTTGTGCTGACGTGCTGCTGGCCATATTACTGAAGGGACTGCCTCTCTGACAAGTGACCATGTGCAGGCCTGCCTGCCTACTATCCCTTGTGCCCCAAAGTGTTCACCTGGGACTAGTGACTGCCCCAGCCTTGCCTGTGGAACTTGGAATCCGGCCCTTGCAACCATCTGCACACAAGCGCAAGGTGTGCACTTGGCTTTTCACTCTCTGTGTACCTGCATATGGAGAGCACTTCATATTTTTCCTCTGCATCTTGCAATCAGTACTGACTGAACACTCCCTTTTCACCTCCTACGAATGAAGTTCGTGTTGAGAGTTGGGGTAGTCTGGGGGACTTCACCGGCTCTGCCTCCAAGTGTGTATGCCCTGGGGCTGAAGTTACACAGTGCAGTCTCACACTCGCCTACTGGGGGAGCTCTTAACTGGGCCGTGTTTCCTGCTGGGAACTGGAGAGTGTAGGGCCACTGCACTGACAAAGGAGGAATTAGCCTACCCAACCATAACCACCTGTATCAGGAGTGAGGGACTGCCGCCACACTCACTCCCCTATGTGCAGCTCCCTATCGGATATGTGTCGTCCTCATCAACAAGCAAGGCAGACCAGGCTACAGAGACTCGTCTGTCGGGTCCTGCCCCCAGACCAGCAAGAGCACCAACATTCCTGGACAGGACAGACCTCCCGGGTGGTGCATGAGCAGAAGAAAGAGATTGAAAAAGAGAACTTTAGAGAGAGCGAGAGGGAGAAAAATAGAGGTTTTTGTGCTTTGGTGAATGATATACTTAAAATGAGATATTTCTGGACAATTTGAAAAGAAAAATGTATTTGTCAATTAAAGAGTGAGATCACCTTTCATTACACACCATAAACTTTTGAAGTTTTAAATAAATTACAGTAAGGAAATGACCTCAGACACACCTAGACTAGAACCTGCAAATTTCGTTGTGAAGGTCTGTGACCTTACCCATTATTCCACAGGTGACTCTTTCCTGTTGTGAAAGTCATTGAATGGAGAGACCATTGCAATGACAATCTCTCTCTCTCTCTTCCATCCTATTGAGGGATAGAGAGAGTGACAGGACCCTATGGGAAGCCTGAAGGCCCCGCAGTCCTAGCCGGCTTGCCACAACCTGTGTGAGCCAGCACTGCTCCCTCAAGCAAGGAGCTGGTTTAAAAAGCAGCTCTGTGCTTGAGGGAGCAATGTTTTCATCTGTCTTCCTTGCACGCATATTTGCACGCAGGGAAGCCAGATGAAAACTCTGCTTTCTGACAGTGGGAGCTGTTTGACAGCTCCCACTGCCAGAAAGTGGACTTTATTTGCTTTTGCTTGGTGGGCACCCCGGGACATAGCAGGAGCCGGTCCTGGGAGCTGGCGGTCCACAGGTCATCTGTGGCTCCATGAAGGGGGCCGCAGGCACCCCTCCAATGTGGCCATTGCCCCTTAGGGACCTCCTTTCTTTTTTGAAGATAGGCCCGAGGTGGTGGTCCCCAGGACTTGGGGTTCCCATAGGGACCCCCTATCTTCTTTCAATCATTTGCCCAGGGGGTGGTGGTCCCCAGGGCAGCCAGGGGGTGGGCTCTCGGACCCCCACAAATAATTTGTTTTTTACCCCAGGGGGTGGTGGTCCCTGAGGCATGGGAGCCATGTGGCCCCCACTCAAAAAAAAGTGTAGCCCCATGGGGTGGTGGTCCCGGAGCTTGGGGAGGCCATAGGCCCCCACAATAAATAAATGGATATCCCTGGGGAGGTGGTAGTCCCCGAGGCTGTGGGGGAGGCCATCGGGCCTCCCCCATTTACTTAAATATATTTTTGCCCTAGGGTGTGCCCAACTTGCTCTTATTTGGATATTTACTTTGGGGATGTGGTGGTCCCTGGGGCTTACTAAAGCCCAAGGAGGGGGAGCCCACGCGTCCCCCTCCTCTATGATGCTACCAGGACCTGTCCCACCCAGGAAAACTAAAAAAAAGTGTGGAAGACCGCATTCTTCTTTTTAAAAACACATTGGAAAAATCTACAGATCGATCCACAGACTGTTTTTGATGTTAATAACATGCTTTTTAGCCCTGGGGGGCTTTAGGGACCCCAGCACCAGGGCTAAGGGGTCAAGGTGACTCCACCCTGACCCCTTTTCTCTTTTTTGTCTTTTTTTCTTGGACCTGGCTGAAGCCAAGTCCCAAGATGGCTGCCAAAATGTCCTTGCTGAAGTGTTCTGAGCCAATCAGATATCAGCAAGGACAATTTCTCTGAAATTACTGAATGGACCTGCACCAAATCACAAAAAGTGTGATCTGTGGAACAGAATCTAGCTTTGTGTTGAGTTTGGTGTAATTCCATTCAGTGGTTAGAGCTGTAGGCCAGTCTAACTGTCCTATTGAAAAATGAATGGGGAAAAGGTGTTTTGGGACACCCCTTTTTCTCAGCCCCCCACTTGACGGATCATCCTGAAACTTTCAAGACAGAAGCAGAACTTAGCAAAGTATAGGTTTTGAAACTGTTGTGAAGATTCATCAAACGGCACCAAAGTTATTATCAAAACAAAAAACACTTTCTCTGTAGAAAGGAGGTCCTAACTATAACTGCCTAGTGGCAACCACCACTAGGTAAAATATATGTGCATTATGTGTATATATATATATATATATATATATATATATATATATATATATATATATATAGATTGATAGATATATATATATCAATATCAATACATATATATTATATATATATAAACTACTGTAGGTCACCAGCATTATAAGTAGGACTTGACTTGTATCTTTGGCACCATTTGGCGAATCTTCACAAAATGTTCCAAAAAAACTAACTGCTCCCTCTAAGGCGATAAACTACAGACTACCAATGAAGGAAGCGCAAATTTGTACTGCATTTGCCATAATGCAATGGGGCAAATTGCATACTGGGGGGCACAAGTTATAGTTACCTTAGGCCGCGAGTTATAGTTACTTGAAATAACTAACTACAACTGCTGAATTTCTTTTTTTTGTGGGTGAAATTTCTGAACCTAACTATATCGCCCCTGTAACCTTTGTGTTTTTTAAGTGAATATATATACTTATTCACTTAAAAAAACAAAGGTTACAGATACATTATAGTCAGGCTCACATTTTAACCACGCAACACCATGAAATTCCATCCAGTGGTTTGGTTATAGTTGTGTCTAAAGGTCCTATGAGAATTAATATTGGAAATGCAACTTTTTTGACCATGCCTTTTTCTCAGCTCCCACTTGACGGATCACCACAAAACTTTCCATGCACAACAAGAATCACCCAGGCACCCTTTTTGGAAAATTTCAGGAAAATTCATCAAACTGTGCCAAAGATACAGGCAAGTCAAAAAGTTATTTTTCTATGGAAACATGGTCCTAACTAAACCTGCCTAGTGGCAACTACCACTAAGTAATATATATATATATATATATATATTCGTAACCAAGTCCCGGAATGCAGGTGCTCCACACAGCGGTCCTGGATGGGTTCCGAGAGACCCTAATATAACCTTAAACACTCCTTCAAATATCAGGAGAACCAGGACACCTCCAATATGAAAATTCAATTTATTTCAGCACAAAATCCAACGCGTTTCGGCAACAGCCTTACTCCATGTTGGAGGTGTCCTGGTTCTCCTGATATTTGAAGGAGTGTTTAAGGTTATATATATATATATATATATATGTGTGTGTATATATGTATATATATATATATATATATATATATATATATATATATATATATACATATATATGTATATGTATATTCACTTAAAGAAAACAAAGGCTACAGGGATGTTATAGTTAGGCTCACATTCAAAACATACAAAACTATAGAAATTCACATGTTATAGTTCGATTTATCTCACGTAACTATAACTCAATCCCTAAGGTAACTATAACTCACACCACTGCCATGCAGTTTTATCATGAAATATTTTTCTGGAAATATTACTTTGGTATTATCAATGATGTTATCATAGATATCATGACAGCAGTAGTTTGTGGGGTAATTAGCAGTACCTGGCTAGGGCGGGAGGTAGCAACAGCAAACACTCCATTTTCAGCAAGAGGGAGCTATCACAATGCTCCAGCTTGCTGAAAATTGAGTTTTCATCTCTTTTCTCTGCCCACAGACATGTTGGCAGGGAAAGAGATGAATAAATGCTCACACACATATTGGACTGCAATTTACTTGTGTGTTCAATGTTTAACATTGCTAGTGATAGAACATTTACATCTTTTTGTTATAAAAAAATTAGGCTTTCAATCTCATAGACATCTCTGGACAATGAACAGTAAAGAGTGGCTAAGGTATCAGACCCTCAAGGGTCGAAAGTTGTAGTCTAGGTGTGTCATTTCTCAGTTTAAATTCCTTTCAACTTTAAATATTTATGGTACATACAGAAAGGTGATCTCATTATTTGTACTTGTCAAATATTTTTTTTCAGTTTGTAAGAACATTTCTGATTGTAAGTGGTATGAGGTTCGGTGGTTATAGGCCAAAGGCTATGTGTGGCGCTGTGGGTTGTTTGGTTATAGGGGCCTAAGTCCAGGCCCTGCAGCAAACCTCCACCGTGCCCGGCCAAGGTGATGCAATGCTAATTGTCCCAGATATTACAGCACTCAAGACAACTTTTATAACACCATTAAAAATATCAATGAAACATTAGCAGTCAATTTATTGAATAGAAAACTATGCTTGGTGTGGGGGGTCGAGTTATAGTTACCTTAGAGAGCGAGATATAGTTACTTGAAATAACTCTAACTGCTGAATTTCTATGTTTTTTTTGGTGAGTAAATTCACAACCTATCTATAATGTCCCTGTAACCTTTGTTTTTTTCAGTAAAAAAAATATATCTATCTATATATATATATATATATATATAAAAATATATATATATACATATATATATATATAAACCTACTGGTGGAGTCGCTGGTAGGTAGTTATAGTTAGGACGTGGAAAGTGCATTTTTGCTTTGCCAATAACTTTAGTGTCGCTTGACGAATTTATAAAAAAAAAAATTAAACGTATACTTTGGTCAGTTCAGCTGCTGTCTTGAAAGTTACAGGGTGATCAATCAAGTGGTGGCTGAGAAAAAGGCGGGGTCCCAAAACATATTTTCCCCATACAGTTTCCCATGGGGAATTACACCAAATTTGGCAGAGAGTGAGCTCTTGGTCCAGAAAGAGAGTTTTTTCGCATTAGGTGAAAATCCGTTTTGTAGTTTTGGAGATATTGGGGGCACAAAATTATAGATATCCATGGACACAGATTCCCTGTGGATCCATCTGTCCCCGTACTGATATCTGATAGACTGCCAACAATTCAACAAGGAAGTGTTGGTAGCCACCTTGGGATTTGGCTTCAGCCAAGTCCCAGAAAAAAAAGTCTAGGTGTCCCTTATTGACCCCACCGGGGCTTAAAAGTAGTTTTAAAAAAATGAAATCTCAGAAAAATCTGTGGATCAGGATCCACTGTTTTTCCTGACATTGAAAAAATAAATAGTGTGGTCTCACAGCCTTCTTTCCTATTTTGCCCCCGGGTGGCCAAGGTCCGGGGGGCATTGGGGGATTAAAAAAGGAGGGGGTGCACAGGACCCACTTCTAGGGCTTGTATTAGCCCCAGGGACTGCAATCTCCCTTGGGTGATGACAGAGAAATATGCTGGGAGCCATGTGGCCTGCTGCACCCCGGGGGACCACCACCTCTCTGGGGCAAAACATTAATTTCAAATGAAGGAGGCCCATACGTACTCCCTCACAGCCCCGGGGACCACCACTTCCCTGGGGCTAGATGTGAAATGAATGCAGGGGGGGCCCATGTGGTCACCCCACAGCCCCGGGCACCGCCACCTCCCCAGGGCTCAAATTAAACTATGAAGGAAGTCTGCTATGGACCCCGAGCCCCAGGGACCACCACCTCCCGGGGCTATTTAAATGCTGAAGGGGGGCATGTGCCCCCTCTTGTGGGGCCAATAATGGCACTGGGGACCACCACCTCATATGGCCGGTTTCAGCTATGTACCGCGGTGCCCACACCCGGGACACATCTGTTTTGCTCTTACTTGGCAGGAGCTTTGACAGCTCCCTCCAAGTCAGAGCAAACACTCTACTTCCAGCAGGGGAGAGCTGTCAAGGTGCTCTCACATGCTGGAAGCAGAGGTTTCCTCTGTTTCCCTCCTTGCAGAGATGTGGGCAGGAAAATAGAGGAAGCAATTGCTTTTGCAGACAAGGAGCAGCATGTTTAGCAGTTCCCTGTTTGCAAAAGCAATACCGGCTCCTGCAGGAGACAGGGAGCTGGCTGGGACCCCAGGGGTCTTCACGCTTCCCTGCAGTCCCATTGCACACTGGGTGTCCTGCAGAGCAACCAGGATAGATTGGTGGGCCCAGAGGGATGGGGTCATCGAGCTGAAATGAGCTTGAGGTGGGGGGCCCAGCCGTCCCCTTTCCCCTAAAGGAAGTACGGTCAGGCCCTGGTCGATGATGTCCCGTCTTATTTATGTGTGTTTACTCAGTGAGATGAAATGCATTGCTGATCTATTGGAGTGCAACCTGTATGCAACTGTGACAAGTGGGTTCTTTCTTCTCCTTTCCTGGTGAGAGCAGAATCCATGGATCACCTGGAAGCTGCACCCGCTTGGCCCAGCACAGTCTACCTTAGAAGTATGCATATGTCTTCCCCCCTTTTGCCAGGATGATGGACAGCTTCCCAAAGGGCCTGCCAGTGAGATTCCCACCAATTTTGATGGCGCTTTCTTGATGCCAAGGAATAGGAGTACATCTCCACAAAACATAGAATAACTTACTTCATGCATAGAAGAGGAAGGACCCTGGTTTGGTGGAGATTTACACCTTTGTAGTCTTGTTGGCCTCTCTATAGGAGGATTCTTGTTATCACAGAATTCTGGAGAAAGATGCACGAGGATCAATCACATTGCCAAATGCACACAGGATCACTGGTGACATTTCTTTGTCCTCCATTACTCAGCTGTAGTGCAGAATACATACTAGACATTTACCCAAAGAGAGAGAAAGAACTCCACTTGAGTAGATATTTCATGCAAAGCTCAGCTACTGACACAATCATATAGACACTCATACACCCACTAAAAGATGCACTCAGACACTCATGAACCTACTCACAGACCCATTCAGAAACGCAGGCACCCACTCACAGAACCACTCAGACACTCATGTACTCGCTCCCAGACCCACTCAGAGACTCACACATCCACTCACTGACCCACTCAAAGACTCACGCACCCACTCACAGACCCACTCAGACACTCACGCACCAACTCACAGACCCATTCAGAGACTCAGGCACCCCCTCACAGACTCATTCTGACACTAATGTACCCACTCACAGACCCACTCAGAATAACACACTCACTTACAGAACACTCAGACACTCATAGACCCTCTCAGAGATCCACTTTGACATTTAGGTACTCATTCACAGACCTACTCAGACTCTGACACATACATTCACAGACCCTCACACATCCATTCACAGAAACACTCTCACATCCACTGTCACACCCAGAGACACCCTCCTACACCGACTCTCCACCCAAATAGATACTCTCACATCTACACAGACCTTCTCAGGTCCACTCTCACACCCAGACAGACACTCTCACACCCATAGACATTCTCTCATACCTATTTTTACTCCCAGAGAGACAGGCTCTGTAGCCAGCTTCCGTCACGCACAGCCTAAAGTTATGTGCAGTGCGGATTGGGTGGTTAGGGAGGTTGGCCATAAGCGCATGCCTGAATGCCTTGTGCAGTACAGGGTAGGGTGCTTATAAGGGGTTGGCCACAGAGCCTGGCCAGAGGCCCTAGGGCCAACCCTCACCGTACACTGCCAAAGGCCATGTGCAGCGATGATTGGGGTAATATATAGTAATGAAATTTACTAAAGCAGCTCCTTCTCTGTGGCAGCAATTGTTTCCTCCGCCTGCCTGTCTGTATCTCTGGGGGCAGGCAGACAAAGGAAACTACCACACCAATGAAGAGAGCTGTCAAACAGCTCTCTCTTCATTGGACTGGAGTGTTTTATGTGGTTTGATTGCAGTTGTCAAAGCTGCTGCCAAGCCACAGCAAACAGCTATCCCGGGGTGGGGACCCCAGGACATAGCAGGAGCCTGCACTGGGGGTTGGCAGTCCCCAGGACCATCAGTTGCTCCTCGATTGGGGCAGTGTGGCCCCCCCCTCCAATGAGAATAGCCCTGTGGAGGTGGTGGTCCTTGGGGCTTCGGAGTGTCTGAAACTGACCCATTTTATTCTTTTAGTACAGTCTGGGGAAATGGTGGTCCCCAGGGCTGCAGAGTTTTAAAGATCTTTTTAGCCCGGGGGGTGTCCTTCTGGTACTCCAGTACCAGAGCTGAGGGGTCAGGGTGACCCTACCCTGGCTTCTTTTCTTTATTTTTAACCTTTTTCTGGGACTCAACTGAAAATTTTTGAAGTGTTGACAGGCAATCAGATATCAGCACGAGATTGGGAGGGGTTGTGAATCCTTTGTGTACCTATGTATACAGATATGGCTTTTCCTGTATTTCTCTAAACCTACTGAATGAATTTACACCGGACCAAGAGCTACCTTTCTGACAAATTTGGTGTAATTCCGTCCAGTTGTTGCCGCAATATCTCTGTTCAAAATCCCTATTGAAAAATGAATAGGAAAAATGAATTTTGGGACCCCTCTTTTCTCTGCCCCCACTTGACGGATCACCCTGTTTTAGGAAAAGTTTGTAAAGATTCATCAACTGGCACCTAAGATATAGGCAAGTAAAAAAACATTTTTTTCTATAAAATAAGAGGAAAAAAGACATTCCTGCTTGTGATATGACCAGCAAATGTTTTATGAAAAATGTGTAAAGATTCATCAACTGGCACCAAAGATATAGGCACCAAAGATATAGGCAAGTAAAAAAACTTTTTTCTATAAAATAAGAGGAAAAAGGACATTCCTGCTTGTGACAGGATACTAACTTGTAACTATTTGTGTTTTAGCGATATTGAGGGTCTGGCTGCTCTTAGGGAAATAGAATTGGGTGAAGTGGACAGGGCAACTGAGAGGGATTTGCTTTGAGATTTGAATTTGGAAATTGATAGAATTTCATCAAACCCTTTCAAACCGAAGCTAATGTGCAACCCCATAACAACTCATGATAGCATTGATACCTTTCATGATGTAGTGGTGAAGGAGCTTTTAATATTTGGAAAAGCTTTAAGGTCCACCAACCTGATAATTTGACACACAATCAGAGACAGGCAATTAAGACATTTATGCAGGACCCCAGCATTGTTATTAAACCCCCCGACAAAGGGGGAAATGTTGTATTGTGAGATCTCAGAAAATATATAGATGAAGCTGACAATTGATTAGATGTAGGGATTATGAGTTAACAACATATGAGGCATACAAGCAATCCATTGTTCAATATAATATATTGTTGGATATATGGAAAGACAAAGGTCTTTTGGGAGATGAGGAATACACATTTCTGTATGTTAAAAAAAACAGTAGCTTCCTGTTTCTATTTTCTTCTCAAAATACATAAAGATAGGGATAATCTGCCAACAATAGCTTGTTGGAACCTACTTCCATTTTTCTGGATTATTATTTGTTGCCTTATGTTCTAGGTTTACCCTCTTATTGCCAAGACAGGACTGACTTTATTTCTAAGATCAGTGGAATTCCGTGGTCAGACACTTACCTGTTGGTTACAATAGATGTTTGTAGCATCTTCATTTATCATGTAAAGCACAATGCATTAAGTCTTCTTAAAGCTTGTCTAGATTTCCCTTATCATCATTCCATTCCCAACTTTCGCCTCCCTTCTGTGTGTATGAGTGTTGAGTTTTTCACCAACAATCACATTTAGTTGATGTGCCAAAGGTTGGCACTCCTTGATGAAATAAACATAATTTTACCTACTCGCCTTGTTACTACAATGTTGTTTCCTTATATACCTGTATCATTCATGAACAAGGTATCTCTGCATGTAGCCATTTTTTTAGACAAGCCAATACATTTTTATGATCACTCCATGATGCTCTTACAGATGCTCAGATAGTGTCTTGAGAAGAACATATTTTTCGTTTAATGAGACATGGTATTGACAGAAGGTCAGAACTGTGATGGGCAGTTGTTTTACCCCAAGTCTTGCCTGTATCTTTAAGGGCTGGTGGCAGGAACAAGTTGTTTGGACTGACACCAATGAACTCTGGACCGACCACACAGTTTTGTGGACCAGATATATTGATGATTTGTTCATCATTTGGGGTGGTACCAGAGATGCCTTCTTTGACTTTTTAACCTACATTGCCACCAATCATTTGAATTTGGCATTTACGTATAAAATAGATGACAGGGCAATGGAATTTTGGATATTTTTATCAAGAGTACAAATGAACAGATGCATACTTCCTTGTATCGTAAACCCACAGCTGGAAATAGCATTTTACATGGCCAAAGTCACTATCCCACTCGGCTTAAATTGAGCATCCCTTAAGGGGATCTCCTGAGAGCTAAGCTCAATTCTTGTAATCTTCAAATTCACCCGGAAGGATGAAGGGCGTAAAATGGTGGAGAGATTTAAGGTGAGAGGTTACCACATGAAGGTTTTGCACGATGCTAAGGTAAAGGTAAAAATGAGTACGAGGGATGATCTTCTCTTCCCTAGAGTTAATAAAAAGTAACGGTCGATTGAAATTCATTTGATTACCACTTACAATGCAAAATCACATTCGGTGACAATGATGATTCACAGTCACTGGCATCTGATGAAATCTGATCCTGTGATTGGCAGAGAACTATCAATAAATCCCTTAGTTACATATAGGAACGCGCTATCGCTTAGGGATATGTTAATGCATAGCCATTTCAATGTGAGCAGTGGGAGTGTGGCATGTGGAACAAGGGTTTTATAACTGTGGCCACTGTAAAGCCTGTAGAACTATTAAGAACATTAAGACCTACTCTTTACCAACTGGAAAAGTCAGATGCATTGACAAGGTAATTACTTGCAGTATTGACTTTTGTGTCTATGTATTGGTATTCCCTTGTGGCTTACAGTATGTAGGAAGTGCATTTTTTTCAGTTCGTAAGAGGATTTTGGAACATATGCGGGCCATTAGAAATGTTGACAAAACTTACCCTGTGGTGAGACATTAGTCCCAGGTTCATAACAGAAATACTGATGAATTGTCATTCTTTGGTGTTGACAGGGTCATCCTCAATAAATGAGGAGGAGACAGAAGAAGACGTGCAGGATTTTGGAGTCAGAATTTATCATACATCCAAACAGTCGTACTCCTGGAGCATTAAACACTGACGAAGAACTTTTTGTGGACAATGAAATAACTGAAGTCCAAAGTAAGGAGATACACAGAGAAAGTAAGGGGTTATGTCCACCCTCTTTTATAATACATCTTTTTTAAGATATCATTTCTTGTGATTAAATATAAGACAATTTGATAACATTGTGTTTTAAAATAAGTGAGGGGAGAGGATAAGGTCACTTTGCCGTACTTTGGGGGTTATTAGAACTTTGGAGGAGGTGTTAATCCGTCCCAAAAGTGACGGTAAAGTGACGGATATACCACCAGCCGTATTACGAGTCCATTATATCCTATGGAACTCGTAATACGGCTGGTGGTATATCCGTCACTTTACCGTCACTTTTGGGACGGATTAACACTCCTCCAAAGTTGGAATAACCCCCTTTGTGTGTTGGTGTGTGTGTGTGTGTGTGTGTGTGTGTGTGTATATATATATTCAAAATCTATGAATTCTACCACTACTCCATCCACATGTCGCTGATTGGTTTCTCCTGCAACGTTCTCATCATCCGGCTCGTCAGGTAACAATATTGTTGCATCTTCTACCCCAGTCAGTGTCTCCTTTGTTCTCCTCCTGAGAAAGTCAGTTTTACACACATTACACAAATAATGTTTCATTTAGCAAGAACAGCATCTTCTAGCAGTCACTTCTCATCATAAAACTTTCCAGCTACGAACACATTTACACAATACAATGGAAAATCACAATTTAACTCTCTAGAACAGCCATTTTTTAAATGTTAAGAAAAAGAGCTTGACATGAGGCCGGGCAACTAGGCCAAGACCTTCACTAAGTTAAGGCCTGCAATTAATAAACCTTTATACTTTTTTACCGCCGCATTTGCGTTATTTTTTTTACGCAAAAGCGGCGCAAACTTACAAAAATACACTTGTATTTTGAAATTTTGCACCACTTTTGCGTCAAAAAAGCAGTGCAAATGCGGCGCTAAAAAAGTATAAATATGGACCCTAATACATAACCCTAAATATGACATATTATTACATTAATCAACAAATGTATATCACATTAATAACTACTAGTAAGTACACTTCATGAACATTGGCGGCCACTCATTGAGATCACATTTTCAAATACATGCATGATTTTTCTACCTTTTCACTATTTCTATGCAAATACATTGCTTCCAAATACATGAACACCTATTAATAATTTTTATTAAAGCACATGCACTAGCAACCCCCCCTCTGATTAATAAATGTGTCATTACATTACCACCCACCAATTGTTGCATTAGATACAATTCTGTCAATTTAATCCCTTCATACTTTTGTTCAATTTTTTAATTTTCCATAAACAATTTTTTCCTTTTCTTTTCTTCCCTCCTCTTATCATTCTCTGACGTCTTCAATTTAATTGTTTTGCATAATTTAGTCATTACCTATTTTCCAAGTAGGCAAACCACAATAATTAAGATCCCCTGGAAGATTTCCAATAGAATCCCATTCCAAATGTTGCTGAGCCAATTTCCCACTGAAGCAAAACCTTTGCCAACATTTTCCCAAAGACATGGTTCTTTCAATTCTTTCAAATCAGCACTTTCATTAGTCAGATTAGTAATTACGTCTTTAATTTCTTTACTATTATTAGGAATATTTGAGCAACAATGCCTAGAATTAATCATTCTACAAACTCCACCATCTTCCACTGAAAGAATGTCTAAAGCAAGACAGTTCTGAAGAGTCATAGCTCTTTCAGCAGCTATTTCCGTATCCATCAGGAGCACAGCCCCTGAAAAATTTGTCAGCATATTATCCACAATAGTAGACAACTTTTGAATATTTATCGAATTCAGAACAACTCCTACTGAAGAAACCATTGCTCCAAATATATCTCCTGCTATACCAGAAGGAGATTCCCTCCTCTGTCTCATATGATAATTCAGTCACTTTCGGAAACCTCTTCAAATCATTCATTTGATAAATCTTTGGGAAAACTATCCCCAAGTAACATGTCCCATACCATCCTCTTGGAAGACGTTAATAAGCATTAAGGCCACAGATGTAATAAATCCCAGGAATAGCTGGGTCCTGTCCATTCAACATAAACGTCCATTTACTCTGAAACAAAAACACATGTCTACAATCACTCGTTCCCACAAATAAAGTGTCAGCGCATGATCTAGGCCTAAATATATAAAGTTTCCCTACGTGTTGAGTATCTAGTGCTAAGTTCCCTTGCCTTTTAATTGATCTATAAGCATAATCATTCCTGTGAGTCCTTTTATCTAAGTCTTTTTCTAACTTCCCCATCAATGCCTTTCTCCTGTCATCTGTGTGATCTAAAAAGCTTTTCTTTAAAGGTGCCAAACGTCAATGTAGAAACCTCTCACTAATACTATGTCATCAGCTTTAGCTACCCATTTATAGGGACAAATGAAAATATGCCATCATAGTTTGAATAAAAGTCCTGGATGTACTCCTGGTTATAATATCTTGTTAGTAGCAGACTACAACGTATTCCAAATGTTAGGTGCAGACTATGGTAGATAACTCCTTCCTCAACTGATGAAGGAATCTGTGTACACACATAACAATTCCCCACATCCATCGTCTCAACATACTCACTCAACAAGTGATAGAAGACATTAGAAGAAAGTACTCCTTGCGCATTAGTACCTTCATGCAAATATTTCTCATCTAACCTGAACCACAATCAACACCACAAACAATATCCCACACATAACCACCAAACCAATACTCATATATTTACAGCACGTAATGTTTCTACTCTGCTAGCTAATGTTACTCATGATCTGTAGAGAATCGAAACGCAGAATAAAAATTTAGAAAATTGCAGCAAAATAAAAAACAAACAACTCTCAGCAGTTATTTATAACGTTCAGTCTCACTTTCATGATCCCTTGTCAAAATCGGTAAGCAGCTTGTCAGAATCAGGTTTCAAAAAGTCAAATCAGGCTATCAAAGTCTTTTCCAGTTACTTTAATCAATCCCTTTCTTAAAACCTTTCTCTCAGATTGTTCAACAGTTCAGTTCATCAGCTTCCTTCAAGTCCCAAAATACTGACCTGGAATGTCTCTCTCAAAACAAAAAGACAAATAATCTTGCTGCCATTCATTTGTAGTTGCGAACGCCCATTCAGGACCTGCATTTCTTCGACTTGATACTCTCTTTCTTTTCAACTTTCGATCACTGTTCAATTCTCCTTCACTTAGATCTACTCTCCTTGTTGCATTTAGTTTTTTCTCGATTGTTGTCTCTCAACTCCCTTTCATTTTCCTTGCAACTCCGGCACTTATCTCCTTTCAGTGGACCTTTTGGCAGTGTTCTCTTCAGAGTTGAACATAAAATTTCCCTTGTTCGCGATGTTTTCTCTTGACGGACCTATAACAGGTTCAGTGACTTTAATCCACCTCAACTCCTTTCCTCTCGGGGTCTGGCAATCGCTCTGTTTGTCTCTCAAGCTTGTCTGTTTCAGGGAAAGCCCTCTTCTGTCTAGGCTCTCCTGCTGCTTCAATTGAGATAGGCTTTCTGTCACCCTCCAAGAGGTCTTCTTCTTCGTCTCTCACAGGAGTGACTGAACCATACTCAAAGGTCTCAGATCTGGTCTCAGTTCCTCTTTGTTCTCTTTCCGGCCCTGAGACTTGTTTTGCTGTTGTTGGTATTTTCAACAACTCTTCTTCCTCATGATCCAGGGGACATGCCACTTTCTTCGTGTGACTGGAATGGATCCAGTTCAAAACTCCAGCGCACTTCACAGGTGTGGTAGTTGTCAGAACTACTTGGAATGGTCCTTTCCAATGAGGGTCCAAACACGTCCTCCTCACGTGTTTCTGGACCACAACCCAGTCTCCGGCTCTCAGGTTGTGCCCTGGGTCATCGATCGGTGGCAGTGTGGTAGCCTCCACCTGCTGAGATAAAGAGTGAACCACATCAGCAAGACCTTTGCAGTAGTCCAACACCATGTCATCTGTAATGCTGACAAGTGTATTTGCAGGCACCGCTGGCAACCTCATGGCTCGGCCCAAAAGGATCTCATGCGGCGACAATTCTGTCTTCCTGTCGGGTGTGTTTCTCATTATCATCAAAACTAAAGGCAATGCATCAGTCCATTTCAAATTTGTGGACGCACACATCTTTGCAACTCTTGACTTCAAGGTACCATTCATCTCTTCCACTAGTCCTGATGCTTCTGGATAGTGAGAAGACTATCAAGGGTCCCTGGTATAATACGTAGCCCATCCAGGGAAATACTTGAGTACAAGAAGAGAAAATGAGCTACAACTAATGCTCACTGTTGTCTACAATATAAACAACCAAAAAGTCAAGAGAACAAAAATATGAAAAATAATATTTATTACATATGTATGTACAACAACATGAGAACGCAATAATCAAAATTAGATATATAAATATTTACATATTCACAAGGGAAGACACACACAAGTATATATATAGTGAATAAACAGAGACACAGTGTTACACAAGACAAGACACAACAGATAATAAAAAAATAAAATTGACAGAAGAAAATCCAAATTGTCCAAGATATAATAAGATGTAAATTAAATGTACACTTTTTCTTTCTAGAGTCTTAATAATGTTCATAACAATGACATGTTATAACTCAGAACTAAATAGCGTCTCCACCTACTTCATAAAGAAAATTTAATAAATTGGACCTTAAAATTCATAGTCCATTGTAACAACTGTAGAAACTTAAGCCAAAATTTAATCACTTGGACCTTAAAATTCATAGTCCATTGTAACAACTGTAGGAACTAAGCCTACGCGCGTTTCGGCGGTAGCCATCCAATTTGTAAGACCGACTTCGTCAGGGCAGTTCCTTTTTCAATATTAGGTAACTAATGTCGCAGGTCTTTTAGATTCTTGTCCTTCCCACCCGAGTCAATCCTGATAAACATAAAAAATGATAACACAAAAATACATTTAGTCCGATTCCTTGAGATCCAAATAACCACCTACATAATACCACAAGCGAAATATCACCAAAAGAATCCAAAGTGCATAAACAAAGAAAAAGGGGGGTGGAAAAATGCAAATATAAGAGGAGGAAAAAGAACGTGATTAAAGAATAAAAAGTAAAAAAGATTCAACCTCAAAAGCCAGTGCAAGAAAATTAGTACATGCAAAGAACACATCAAATATATGTGTTCTCCCAAAATAGTTTCCACACCAGGTATATTGATAGTAATAAATACCAGATGACAATGATGGTGCGTTCCCTCAGGGAGAGAGCGCACAGAGGGACTGATTCTCTAACTTCAAATTCTAATCCTCAGTGGCTCCTTATGCAGGCACAGAGCCTGATTCACAGATCTATCCCTGTTTTCCGAACGGACCACCTAAATAAATAAAAGAATCTATAAATCTAAGGGACCAGCCTTTTACCTATAAATACAATAACTTATTCCTTCTCATACCAAGATATTCTTCAAAATAACCGAATTCCCAAAGGAATAGATACCCATAACTTCCATCAGTCTTACATCTATATGTAAAAAAGGGAAGGGGGGAAAAAAGCGTAAGTCAATGGTATAACAAAAATGGAGATCCCCTACCTCAACCGTTCTCTCTTATCTCTTTTTTTAATCAAAATTATCTGGAATCCCGTGTCCATAATAATTCGGGAATCTATTCAAATATATTACAGACATTCTTAACCACGATTTCACCACCCCACTAAGTTCATGGTTAGATAGAATGATTCCTGGGTAGATGAAAAAAAGCGAGTGAACATATAAACTAAAAGACTATTCGTTTCAAGTAAAACTGTACGAAAAGAACCCCTCGTTTAACTGGGAACTATGATTTTTCAGGAGGGGATAGCCTACCTTCTGATATGCCGATTTCTTTTATGGCGACTATTGGTAAAGAACGCCCGATCAAGGGTTGCCGAGTTCGGCATTCCCCATTTTAAGGTCAGGCATTCAACTCCTACTCGCGGTAAAGACCGCGAGACGTCAGACGAAATCGTGCGATTTCGTACTCAAGAGGCATCTAAGAATAGGGTCGGCCATCTTAGAGAGGTCTTCAATGTAACCAACTGTAGGGAGAAAAACCGAAGACAGAAGACAGAAGAATAATTCAAAATAGAAAGATCAAATCATTAAATATATAATTAGAAAAGAACCATGCAAAAAATGGGATACAGAATAAAAAAAGAAAAATAAAAACATAAAAAATTTATAAAAAAGAAAATACAGACTCCTAAAGTAGTTTATTGCAGCATGCCCCTAGAGAGTAATGGTAGATGTATAAATATACATCTTTCCTTTACCTTAGACCAAGACCTCTCTATTTATATAGCAGAATCGAAGGTCTTTAAAGAAAAAGACAAAAAAACAAAAAAGCTGGTGCTGCCCAAGATGTGAGAAGATCATTAATTCCTAGACAAGAAAACACACATCAGGAAGGATTCAAATTAGAGCATTTTCCCAAGGTATACACTCATTGAGACCTTTATCATGTGTGTCCAGGGTAAAAATCCAAAACACTTCCCGCTTCTTTCTTGTATTTTCCATTACTTTGCCAGGGACGTCCTTGATTTTTTCCAGAACCGTCCACATCAAATCATCTAGTGGTGTTTTTCTTTCAACAAGTGTTGCACCAGGGGAGCTCCCTCCCTTTTGTTTCGAATATTCGATAGATGTTCTGAGATTCGTACTCTAATTTCACGTCCAGTTTCTCCCACATAACCCGCTGGACAGGGACAGGTAATCAAATACACACAATTCGAGGTTCTACAGTTAGTCATGTCACGCAATTTATATTTCTTTTGTCCCCATACTAAAAAATCGCTTACAATGGCTTTGGGGCATGCTTTGCAGATTCCACAACGGTGATTTCCCAACACTGAGACAGTACCAGTAATGGACTTTTGACAGAATTCTCTTTCTCTTGGTAGGGCTGCCTTAACTAATTTGTTACAGATGTTCTGATTTTTTTTTATTTATTTTTTATGGATAGTAACTACAATGCAACTTCTGCTCAAAGTTCAATGCTGCACACAGTAATTTAACTACTTCATAGTTGAAGTGATTTCTCCAAGCTGATTCTAAAGAGATCCGAAACCCGAAACGGGGTATCAGTTACCTAAGCAGTAGTTACCTAAGCAGTAGCTTACTGGGTAAGCATGAATCCAGTGACTAATAATGCAAACAACAACCAACATATATCTCAAACCTCCACACACAGGCATCTCAATTAAATCCATCTGCATTCTGCTGAATGGACCTCCTGCTCTTCCGATGTGGCTCAAATTAGCCACTGTCCCTTTCACCACGTTCAATTGTTGGCAAATGACACAACAATGGCAAACTGCTTCAGCACCCTGTCTAAACCTTGGGTTGAACCAATCACATTTGAACAACCGAATCATGGCTTCACTCCCAACATGTGCTTGACCATGTTAATATCTAACCATTTCAGACAACAGACTATTTGGCAACACCAATTGACCCTCTTCTGAAACCCACAATTCATTTTGTCTTTGCACACATTTCATTTTACTCCATGAACGTTTCTCCTCCCTGTCAACATTATTCTGCAACATTTTCAATTCCTCCAAGGTGTCAATTACTTTTAATGCAAAACTTGGACATCTTTTCTCTTCTTCAGGTAACATTTACACTTATCTTTGAACGATATACAGTTCAATGCACAAATACTTTTGACTTGATCCACATACCCATTTCTCAATGGTACAAAGTCTTGCGACTTCAGGATTGCACTGCATTTTACCAGAGCAATCTTTCCAGGCATTTAAATAGCATGTAACAGTTCTTTAATTCTCTCACCATTTCTCACTGGTGAACCAGAAGAGGTCATGAAACCTCTCTGTGGCCAAAACTGGCCAAAATCATGGAATACTCCAAATCCACACTGGCTATCCATATAGACTGTAACTTTCAGCTGAGCAGAAACATGGCACGCTCTAGTAAGGGCTACCAGTTCCGCTACTTTAGCATAATGCACTACTCGAAGCCAAGAAGCTTCTAAAATACCAGTAATTGTGCACACACCATATCCTGCTCTCAGTGCCCCTACATTGTCTCTCAGACAAGAACAATCAACAAAGATAATTTGGTCATTCTCTTCCAATTGGGTATCTCTAATGTTAGGTTTCGTTTTTTTGCACAAGTCAGTTGCTTCAAGACAATTATGCTCAACATCTTTTAATTTTTGAATTTTAACATTTTCATTTGAAAGTAAGGTTGCAAGGTTCAGCACTGAACATCTTTTCAATGACACATTTGGTGACCCTAGAATATTCGTTTCATATCTAGTCAACCTTGCACCAGTCAAATATTGAGTTTTTGTCCTTGTAAGTATAATCTCAATTGAGTGAGGGACCATTATAATCAGGGGATGTCCCATCACAATGCCTTCACACTGTGTAAGGCTTTGACCAACTGCTGCAACTGCGCGCAAACAACCTGGTAAGGCTGCTGCAACTGGGTTCAAAGTAGCTGAAAAATATGCTACTGTTTACACTTCCATGGACCTGTGTCAAGACAGACAAGGAACATGCATCACGCTCATGACAAAACAATGTGAAAGGTTTTGTGTAGTCAGGCATACCCAAAGCTGGAGCCTTGCACAGACTCTCTCTCAATTCAGTGAATGCTTTCATTCCAGGCTGGTCTAACACTACGGGATCAGTGACTTCCTTATGAGTCAGCTTCTGCAATGGTCTCTAAAGGACTGAAAAATTTGGAATCCACTGGTGACAGTAGCCTACCATCCCTAAAAACATTCTGACATCTCACTGTATGGTCGGGGGATTTATCTGCAATATGGCTGCAATCCTTTCTCTCAATATCTTTCTTGATCTTTCCCAATCTGGTGACCCAAGTAGTTCACTAATTTCTGACAGTATTGCAATTTCAGCAGAGACACTTTGGGACCATTCTTTCCCAAGTGGTTCAGTAAGGCAATCGTATCATACTTGCACTCGTCATTTGTTTTGGACGCAATCAGCAAGTCATCAATGTACTGTACCAAGGTGGATTGGAAAGGCAATTCCAATGACTCCAAATTCTTCTTTAAGATCTGATTGAATATGGAAGGTGACGCTGAAAACCCTTGTGGAACTCTGCACCAACAATAAACTCAATCCAGAAATTTGAAACAAAAGCGAAATTGACTGTCCTCGTGAAGAGGCAGTGAAAAGAAGGCTTGCGACAAATCAATGACAGTGAACCATTCAGCATCACAAGGAATCTGGAACATTATCATGGCTGGATTTGGTACCACGGGACAACATTTGACCACAATCCCATTTATTTTTCTCATATCTGGGACATTTCGAACTTTCCCACAGGGCTTTGCAAACCTATTATAGGTGAATTACATGGGCTGCTCAATACTTCCTTCAAAACCCCTTGTTTCACAAAGTCTGCAAATATTTGGGCGATCTTCATAAGAATATCTTGCGACTCTTTCACCGTGAACATCGGGAAAAATTCAATCAGAGGGTATTCCTCATTTGCAGTTTCACACTCTTTTTCTGGGGCTTGGTCATCTTCATCATCAATATCCATCTGAATCTCAATTCCATCATTAGAACAAATAATCGAGTATTTGGTTTTACACAGTAAGTCCCAGTAGGGATACCGGACTTGAATCGCAGACTGGGGCTGAAGTTACACAGTGCAGTCTCACACTCGCCTACTGGGGGAGCTCTTAACTGGCCTGCGTTTCCTGCTGGCAACTGGAGAGAGTAGGGGCCACTGCACTGACAAAGGAGGAATAAGCCTACCCAAACAAAACCACCTGTATCAGGAGTGAGGGACTGCCTCCACACTCACTCCCCTATGTGCAGCTCCCTATCGGATATGTGTCGTCCTCATCACCAAGCAAGGCAGACCAGGCTACAAAGACTCATCTGCCTGGTCCTGTCCCCATACCAGCAAGAGCACCAACCTTTCTGGACAGAACAGACCTCCTGGGCCTGATTCTATTGCCCTGACAGGCCTGGTGGAGTGAGTGAGCCCAGGAGGGTGGGGGACAAGTCAGATAGCTGTCATTCATGGGCGGCACTGCTCCTAAGCTGCACCACACGCACATGGGCAGCTGGCGCTGGACAACCGAGCATGCGGGGAGACTCAGCAAGGTCTCCCCTCTAAAATGTTACAGTTGGTGCCCCCCTTCCCTTCTCGTGTGGGCACAGACCCTGGGAGACACTTACTGTTCACTTGCGGCAGTGGGCTGAAGCTTAAATGGGGGACCACAATATCGCCGTAATGGCATGGAAAGGGAGGTGGGAAGGAGCAGCTCCAGAAACTTCACAAAATTATTGTAATAACAGTCGCAGGTGCCCTGGGTTTTGTGTTCCTTTCCCTGCATAACAGATTTTAGGCATGCAGGAGTACCTGTGTCCCATGCCAGATTGACTACCGTAATACTCCGAAGATGAGCACAGCTTTTTTTGTGCCCCAAAATTGCATTTGTGATCTGCTGCAATGTTACCAGTGCAGAGAGCAGACACACACAAAGATGGTGCGTCATATACTTCTCTGTGTCCTACATACCCTGATGTGCTTTCATGAACTTAATACATGACTGATGCTGATGTGTTCCTTCTGATAAACCTCAAGCCCTAGGAATGCGCTGCTGTTGGGATTGCTCCCAGGGAGAGCCCTACACTATCAGGATCATAAGTAATATGTCCGTGTTCACATGTTCAGCACAGTATTTGCGTTTCATGATGATTATGGTCTAAGATACATAATTACAATAACGGAATTATGGCCCATATTTATACTTTTTGACGCTAAACTGCGCTAACGCAGTTTAGCGTCCAAAAATTTAGCGCCGTCTAACGCCATTCTGAAGCGCCATGCGGGCGCCGTATTTATGGAATGGCGTTAGCCGGCGCTAGCAGACCGGCACTGCCTGGTGTGCGTGGAAAAAAACCACGTAGACCAGGCAGCGCCGGCGTAGGGGGAAAATGACGTTAGGGCGTCTTAAAATGGGGCAAGTCAGGTTGAGGCAAAAAAATCGCCTCAACCCGATTTGCGCCATTTTTTTCGACGCCCAGACGCCATTTAAATGACTCCTGTCTTAGTAAAGACAGGAGTCATGCCCCCTTGCCCAATGGCCATGCCCAGGGGACTTATGTCCCCTGGGCATGGTCATTGGGCATAGTGGCATGTAGGGGGGCACAAATAAGGCCCCCATCTGCCACCAAAAAAAATTAAAAAATATAAAAAATTATACTTACCTGAACTTACCTGAATGTCCCTGGGGTGGGTCCCTCCATCCTTGGGTGTCCTCCTGGGGTGGGCAGGGGTGGCAGGGGGGGTCCCTGGGGGCAGGGGAGGGCACCTGTGGGCTCATTTTGAGCCCACAGGCCCCTTAACGCCTACCCTGACCCAGGCGTTAAATAGTGGCGCAAATGCAGGGTTTTTTGACCCGCCAACTCCCGGGCGTGATTTTTGCCCGGGAGTATAAATACGACGCATTTGCGTCGCCGTCATTTTTTTAGACGGGAACGCCTTCCTTGCATCTCATTAACGCAAGGAAGGCGTTCACGCAAAAAAATGACGCTATTTGCCCATACTTTGGCGCTAGACGCGTCTAACGCCAAAGTATAAATATGGCGTTAGTTTTGCGCCGAATTTGCGTCGAAAAAAACGACGCTAATTCGGCGCAAACGGAGTATAAATACGGGCCTATATTTTTATAATCCTGTGTGGAGTCTCATTTGTGGTGTGATTATAGTGTCACTAGTGTGAGTGTGTGGCACAAAAGCTTTACACATGACCTCTGAAGAAAAGCCTGACTGCTCTGCGCCAAGCTACCATGGAGTGAGCACAAGTTATCTTTGGTGTGTAACTTACTCGCCTTCACTAGAGTGGTGGGTTTTGCCTCTCTGTGGTTCATACCATAGCCAACTCGAAGCCCCATTTCTACCAATCACCAAAAGGACAACCCACAAAACAAGTTCTAGACACCTGCCAAATTTGGTGTAGTTCTCTTCAGCAGAATTTGCTGTAGCCCCACCTAATGAAGTCTATGGAAAATATTTGAGTACATTTGTTTTTGAGGCTTTTTTCCGAGTCTCCTCTTGATGAATCTCCCCAGAACATTCCAGGGAGGAGGTGAATTGAATCTGTTTTTTTTTCAAAGTTTAATGAAGATTCTTGAAATGGTTAAGTTATTAGTACACCGAAAGACGGTATGTCTATGGAAAAGCAGTTCTAACTATAACCACCCAGTAGTGACAGTCATATATATTTATTTTTTTCACTTAAAAAAACAAAGGTTACAGGGATGTTATAGTTAGACTCACATTTTAAACGTACCAAAACATAGAAATTCACCTGTAATAGTTACAGTTATCTCAATTACTATAACTCATGCCCTAAGGTAACTATAACTGCCACCTCTATGCAGGTTTTTGTCAAACTTTTACTGCAAATATGGCATTCATATTATCAATGATATTATCAAAGACATCATGAGTGCCATAATTTGTGGGGAAATAAGCAGTGCATGGCGAGGGCAGGAGTTATTGTTACTTTAGGGCACAAGTGTGCAGCTGTGCGTGGTGGCATTTGGCTGCAGGGCCTGGCCTCTGGCCAGACCCTGTGGCCAACCCCACTAACCACCCATCACCATGCTGTACATGCCCTTTGTCCATGCACTGCAGGAGTTGGCCATGGCCTGTTCTTCTAGGTGTGAGAATAGGTGTGGGAGGGTATATCTGGGGGTGAGAGTGGTGGTGACAGTGTCTATCTGGGTGTGAGAGTGGGTGCATCACTGCCTTAGTGGGTGGGTCAGTGTCTGTGTTGGTCTGTGAGTGGTGTGCGAGGTTTCACTGGGTCTGCCACTGGGTGCGTGAGTTGTTGAGCGGGTCTGTGAGTGGGTGCATGAGTGTCTGAGTGGGTCTGTGAGTGGGTGGGTAAGGGACTGAGAGGGTGTGTGAGCAGGAGAAAGAGATTGAAAAAGAGAAATTTAGAGAGAGTGAGAGGGAGAAAGATAGAGTTTTTTGGGCTTTGGTGAATGATATACTTAAAATGAGATATTTCTGGACAATTTGAAAAGAAAAATGTATTTGTCAATTAAAGAGTGAGATCACCTTTCATTACACACCTTAAACTTTTGAAGTTTTAAATAAATTATAGTAAGGAAATGACCTCAGACACATCTAGACTAGAACCTGCAAATTTTGTTGTGAAGGTCTGTGACCTTAACCATTATTCCACAGGTGACTCTTTCCTGTTGTGAAAGTCATTGAATGGAGATACCATTGCAATGACAATCTCTCTCTCTCTCTTCCATCCTACTAAGGGAGAGAGAGAGTTACAGGACCGCATGGGAAGCCTGAAGGCCCCGCAGTCCTGGCCGGCTTGCCACAACCTGTGTGAGCCAGCACTGCTCCCTCAAGCAAGGAGCTGATTTAAAATTAGCTCTATGCTTGAGGGAACAATGATTTAATCTGTCTTCCTTGCACGCATATTTGCACGCAGGGAAGACAGATGAAAACTTTGGTTTCTGACAGTGGGAGCTGTTTGAAAGCTCCCACTGCCAGAAAATTGACTTTATTTGCTTTTGCTTGGTGGGCACCCCGGGACATAGCAGGAGCCGGTACTGGGGGCTGGCGGTCCACAGGGTCATCTGTGGCTCCATGAAGGGGGCCACGGACATCCCTCCAACGTGGCAATTGCCCCTTAGGGACCTCCTTTTCTTTTTTGAAGATATGCCCGAGGTGTTGGTCCCCAGGACTTGGGGTTCCCATAAGGACCCCCTTACTTTTTTTAATCATTTGCCCAAGGGGGTGGTGGTCCCCAGGGCAGCCGTGGGGTGGGCTCTTGGACCCTCACAAATAATTTGTGTTTTTGCCCCAGTGGGTGGTGGTCCCTGAGGCATGGGGGCCATGCTGCCCCCACTCAAAAAAAAGTGTAGCCCCAGGGGTGGTGGTCCCCAGGGCTTGGGGAGGCCACAGGCCCCCACATTAAATAAATGGATATCCTGGGGAGGTGGTAGTCCCCGAGGCTGTGGGGGAGGCCATTTACTTAAATATATTTTTGCCCCAGGGTGTGCCCATCCTGCTCTTCTTTGGACATTTACTTTGGGGATGTGGTGGTCCTTGGGGCTTACTAAAAACCAAGGAGGGGGGGCCAACACGTCCCCCTCCTCTATGATGCCACCAGGACCTGTCCCACCCAGTTGGTGGTCCTTGGGGCTTCGGAGTGTCTGAAACTGACCCGTATTATTCTTTTAGTACAGTCTGGGGAAATGGTGGTCCCCAGGGCTGCAGAGGGGTCACGTGCACCCCTCATTGTTTTTCTTCTCCGCCCTGGGGAGGTGGTGGTCCCAGAGGCAGTGGGATGGCCACGTACCCCGCATGATATTACTTCTAAGCCTTGGGGAGGTTGTGGTCCCCTGGGCAGTAGCGGGGCACACGTCCCCCAAGTATAATGCTTGCTCTAAGCCCCGAACAGGTGGCAGTCCTCGGGCTGCAGGGTGCCATGTGGCTCCCGCACTCTAATAAACAATGCTCCTGGGACTTGGCCCACCCAGGGGCTTCTAAATAACTAAGTGTAGGAGCCAACGCTTTATTTTAAAAAAAAAAACTGTTAGCAAGGATTTACGAACCCATTGAGTTTCCTCAGCATTTTTTTTTTTTTAAGAGCTTTTTCGTCCGGGGGTTGGGGGGGTCCTTCTTGGACCCCAGTACCAGAGCTGAGGGGTCAGGGTGACCCTACCCTGGCTCCTTTTCTTTATTTTTAACCTTTTTCTGGGACTCGACTGATAATTGTTGAAGTGTTGACAGGCGATCAGATATCAGCACGAGATTGGGAGGGGTTGTGAATCCTTTGTGTAACTATGTATACAAATTTGGCTTTTCCTGTATTTCTCTAAACCTACTGAATGAATTTACACTGGACCAAGAGCTACCTTTCTGCAAAGTTTGGTGTAATTCCGTCGAGTTGTTGACGGAATACATCTGTTCAAAATCCCTATTGAAAAATGAATGGGAAAAATGCAGTTTGGGACCCCTCTTTTCTCTGCCCCCATTTTCCAGATCACCCTGGAACTTTCCAGACAGCCGCTGATATGACTGGCAAATTTTTGGTGAAAAGTTTGTAAAGATTCATCAACCGGCACCAAAGATATAGGCAAGTAAAAAAAACGTTTTTTTCTAGAAAATAAGAGGAAACAAGACATTCCTGCTTGTGACAGGATACTAACTTGTGACTATTTGTGTTTAAAAGATATTGAGGGTCTGGCTGCTCTTAGGGAAATAGAATTGGGTGAAGTGGACAGGGCAATTGAGAGGGATTTGCTTTGAGATCTGAATTTGGAAATTGATAGAATTTCATCAAATCCTTTCAAACCGAAGTTAATGTGCAACCCCATAACAACTCATGATAGCATTGAGACCTTTCATGATGTAGTGGTGAACGATCTTTTCATATTTGGAAAAGCTTTAAGGTCCACCAACCTGATAATTTGACACAAAATCAGAGACAGGGAATTAAGACATTAATGCAGGACCCCAGGATTATTATTAAACCCTCCGACAAAGGGGTAAATGTTGTATTCTGAGATCTCAGAAAATATATAGATGAAGCTGACAATTGATTAGATGCAGGGATTATAAATTAACAACATATGAGGCATACAAGCAATCCATTGTTCAATATAATATATTGTTGGATCGATGGAAAGACAAAGGACTTTTGGGAGATGAGGAATGTATGTTAAAAAAAACAGTAGCTTCCTGTTTCCATTTGCTTCCCAAAATACATAAAGATAGCGATAATTTGCCTGAAAGACCTATAGTATCTGCCAACAATAGCTTGTTGGAACCTACTTCCATTTTTCTGGAGTATTATTTGTTGCCTTATGTTCTCAGTTTATCCTCTTATTGCCAAGACAGGACTTACTTTATTTCTAAGATCAGTGGAATTCCGTGGTCAGACACTTACCTGTTGGTTACAATAGATGTTTGTAGCATCTTCATTTATCATGTAAACCACAATGCATTGTCTTCTTAAAGCTTGTCTAGATTTCTCTTATCATCATTCCATTCCCATCTTTCCCCTCCCTTCTGTGTGTATGCGTGAGCCCCCATGTTGAGTTTTTCACCAACAATCATATTTAGTTGATGTGCCAGAGGGTGGCACTCCTTGATGAAATAAACATCATTTTACCTACTCGCCTTGTTACTACAATGTTGTTTCCTTATATACCTGTATCATTCATGAACAAGGTATCTCTGCATGTAGCCATTTTTTTTGACAAGCCAATACATTTTTATGATCACTCCATGATGCTCTTATAGATGCTCAGATAGTGTCTTGAGAAGAACATATTTTTCGTTTAATGAGAAAGGTATTGACAGAAGGTCGGACCTGTGATGGGCAGTTGTTTTACCCCAAGTCTTGCCTGTATCTTTAAGGGCTGGTGGCAAGAACAAGTTGTTTGACTGCCACCAATGAACTCTGGACCAACCACATAGTTTTGTGGACCAGATATATTGATGATTTATTCATCAGTTGGGATGGTACCAGAGATGCCTTCTTTGACTTTTTTATCTACATTGCCACCAATCATTTGAATTTGGCATTTACGTATAAAATAGATGACAGGGCAATGGAATTTTTGATATTTTTATCCAGAGTACAGATGAAAAGATGCATACTACCTTGTATCATAAACCCACAGCTGGAAATAGCATTTTACATGGCCAAAGTCACTATCCCACTCGGCTTAAATTGAGCATCCCTTAAGGGGAGCTCCTGAGAGCTAAGCTCAATTGTAGTAATCCTCAAATTCACCTGGAAAAATGAAGGGCGTAAAATGGTGGAGAGATTTAAGGTGAGAGGTTACCACAGGAAGGTTTTGCACGATGCTAAGGTAAAGGTAAAAATGAATAAGATGGATGAGCTTTTCTTCCCTAGAGTTAATAAAAAGTAACGGTCAAATGAAATTCGTTTGATTACCACTTACAATGCAAAATCACATTCGGTGACTAGGATGATTCATTGACACTGGCATCTGGTGAAATCTGATCCTGTGATTGGCAGTAAACTATCAATAAATCCCTTAGTTACATATAGGAAATCACTATCGCTTAGGGATATGTTAATGGATAGCCATTTCAATGTGAGAAGTGGGAGTGTGACATATGGAAAAAGGGTTTTATAACTGTGGCCACTGTAAAGCCTGTAGAACTATTAAGAACATTAACACCTACTCTTTACCACCTGGAAAAGTCAGATACATTAACAAGTTTATTACTGGCAATATTGACTTTTGTGTCTATGCATGGGTATTCCCTTGTGGCTTACAGTATGTAGGAAGTGCATTTTTTTCAGTTCGTAAGAGGATTTTGGAACATATGCGCGCCATTAGAAATGTTGACAAAACTTACCCTGTGGTGAGACATTAGTCCCAGGTTCATAACAGAAATACTGATGAATTGTCATACTTTGGTGTTGACAGGGTCATCCTCAATAAACGAGAAGGAGACAGGGAGAAGACATGCAGGATTTTGGAGTCAGAAGTTACCATCCATCTAAACAGTCGTACTCCTGGAGTATTAAACTCGACGAAGAACATTTTGTGGACAATGAAATAACTGAAGTCCATAGTAAGGAGATACACAGAGAGTGTAAGGGGTTATGCCCACCCCCCTTTTATAATACATCTTTTTGAAGATATCATTTGTTGTGATTAAATATGAGACAATTTGATAACATTCTGTTTTAGAATAAGTGAGGTGAGAGGATAAGGTCACTTTGCCATACTTTGTGTGGTGGTGGTGGTGTGTGTGTGTGTATATAAATATATATATATATATATATATATATATATATATATATATATATATGTATATATATATGTGCATCCCCTATGGGTAGCACCTGCGAACTAAGTGCGATTGTAGTAATCCAAGAGAAGAGTGTAAAATGGTGGAGAGATTTAGAGTGAGAGGTTACCCCAGGAAAGTTTTGCATGATGCTAAGGAAAATGTAAAAATGAGCACGAGGGATGACCTTCTCTTCTCTATTCTTAAAAAAATCAATCTCTCTCTCTCTCTCTCTCTCTATATATATATATATATATATATATATATCTTTTACGATTTTTCGCATCAGCATTATTGACAATTTATGTGTTCAATTCTTGAAAATGTATTTTAATCACGCTTCAGATGTTATATTTAGAATTGTGTGAAAAGATTTGTTTTAAGGGGAGTATGTTGCCAATAAATTATTTACTTGAAATATTCCTGGTCCTGGAATGTGCTTTGCTGTCCCCAAGAAGAAACAGAGCTTTTGAATGATATACGTGGGTTCCTGGCTTCCCGCTTGGTGCACCGGCCTCGCTAGGTGGATGTGATCAGCCTTAGCTGGGTTGCTGCTTTGCCATATATGTATATATAAACATATCTATACGTATCTATCTATATATATATATATATATATATATATATATATATATATATACATATACATAGTACCTTGAACAGGGTCAGTGAGTTGGAAACTAATCAAAATCTTATGGTGAACTTCAAATATCAAACCCCCTAAAGAGAACAGCATTTAATTCTAAAGCATTTTCCCATTGAAACAGAATGGGTAAAGTCCTTTGGTACATCTGGCTCTTCATTCTGTCCTGAACAACACTTTATCATGGTCGAGATAAAAATCGACATCTATAACTTTATATATAAAATCAAACTGGTCAAACATTTTGCAAATCACAAACCACCAGCAAGTAAGATCAAAAATCCATCTAATGTCTCAAATCTCTTCACTAAACAAATATCAGACATTGAAAACTCTTTGATCTTATGTATGATCTTATGGATGATCCTGTTGATATTGAATGTACCGAATCACAAATATTGAAGCGATTGGAGATTGAAACTAATGAACATAAATACCGTCACTTCAAACCTAAATCTAAACTTCGACCCATCCTACAACTGGGCAATAAAATTTACATCTTTATGAAACAGTAATTTTTTACTTGGAGAAACTTGGAGCCCATACTTATAATTTTGTTGAGCTGCATTTGCATCATTTTTTGACACAAAAGCGGTGTAACCTTAGAAAATATAATTATATTTTGTAAGTTTTGTTAGCGTTTCAGGCCTTAATAAGTAAACTTACAGGGGGACGTGTATAGGCCAATGAACATTTGGACTCGCAATTAAGATGATCCCACCATAACTCCGGTACATGCAGATCAATAATCAATAATTAACAATAATCGTTGACATTAATAATCAATTGTAGTCAGAAATTGTCACACACCATGACCTTTCAGTCATGAATAACCACTCCTTTTAGTAAAAGTTAAAATATTTATTTCCCTATTTTAACAATGCTAACGTCATGTAAATTAATCTAAAAATCAAATGATTTGCATACAGAAACAACACTGACTGTCCACATCTACGGAAGAAATGTAATCTAATCAAAGCTTGAACTATTACACATGCTGAGGTTACGGTGCAAATTTATAACAAGGACAAAAACAATATCACATGCAACTAGATTCAACCGAGAAATTCATCAAGCATTATTCCATATTAGCAGACTTTCATTAGAGAGAATCCTTATCTAACATCAGATTAGCATCAGCATGTTGGGCTTCATGCAAAATAAATTAGGAACACTAATTTGGAAAACAACTAACTATGGCTCTATCAAAACAGTGCGGTTGGTACCTAGAAGGAATAAGCAAATAGGCATAACATACACATGGGTTCAATATACCTCTCCTCAATTGGATCGACAAGTTAAGATAGTCTTCATCATCAGGACATCAGTCGATCAGCAAGGCATTAGAATTCAGCATCAAAGTTCAGAAAACGCAAAGTCTTTAAGCAACCCAAAAGAATAGAGGTAAACCCTCAATAAGAATAGAAAGAATGGTGCCTTGTTTCTTGGTGCAGTCCCCTTAAGATAAATTCACTAAAATTACTTCCCAAATCCCTAATGGTCAAGGAATCGCATGTTCACACTTTGTCCAATAAAACTAAAACACCAAATCGATGAATTCTACCACTACTACGTTCACATGTCGCTGATTGGTTTCTCCTGCAATGTTCTCATCATCCCGCTCGTCAGGCAACAATATTGTTGCATCTTCTACCCCAGTCAGTGACTCCTTTGTTCTCCTCCTGAGAAAGTCAGTGTTAAACACATTACACACATAGGGGGTCATTCTAACTTCGGCGGGCGGTGGAGGCCGCCCGCCAAAGTTCCCCCGCCAGAACACCGCTGCGCGGTCAAATGACCGCTGCGGTGATTCTGACTTTCCCGCTGGGCGGGCAGGCGACTGCCAAAAGGCCGCCCGCCCAGCGGGAAAGCACCAGCAACGAGGAAGCCGGCTCCGAATGGAGCCAGCAGAGTTGCTGGTGTGCGACAGGTGCAGTTGCACCCGTCGCGATTTTCAGTGTCTGCCACGCAGACACTGAAAATCAATGTGGGGCCCTGTTAGGGGGCCCCTGCAGTGCCCATGCCAGTGGCATGGGCACTGCAGGGGCCCCCAGGGGCCCCACGACACCCGTTCCCGCCAGCCAGGTTCTGGTGGTGAAAACCGCCAGAACCAGGCTGGCGGGAAGGGGGTCGGAATCCCCATGGCGGCGCTGCTTACAGCGCCGCCGTGGAGGATTCCCTGGGGCAGCGGGAAGCCGGCGGGAAACCGCCGGCTTCCCTTTTCTGACCGCAGCTTTACCGCCGCGGTCAGAATGCCCCCGGAAGAACCGCCAGCCTGTTGGCGGTGCTTCCTCCGTCACCTACCCTGGCGGTCTATGACCGCCAGGGTAGGAATGACCCCCATAATGTTTCATTCAGCAAGAACAGCATTTTCTAGCAGTCAGTTCTCATCATAAAACTTTCCAGCTACGAACACATTTACACAATACAATGCAAAATCACAATTTAACTCTCTAGAACAGCCATTTTTTTTATGTTAAGAAATAGAGCTTGACATGAGGCCGGGTAACTAGGCCAAGACCTTCACTAAGTTAAGGCTTGCAATTATTAAACCTAGGCCCATATTTATATTTTTTTAGCGCCGCATTTGCATAATTTTTTGACGCAAAAGCGGCGCAAACTTACATAATACAATTGTATTTTTTAAGTTTGCGCCACTTTTGCATCAAAAAGCAGCGCAAATGCAGCGGTAAAAAAGTATTAATATGGGCCCTAATACATAATGCATAACCCTAAATATGACATATTACTACATTAATCAACAAATGCATATCACATTAATAACTACTAGTAAGTACACTCCATGAACATTGGAAGCCACTCATCAAGATCACATTTTCAAATGCATGCATGATTTTTCTACCTTCTTATGTTTTCTATGCAAATACCTTGCTTCCAAATACATGAACACTTATTCATAATTTTTAATAAAGCACCTGTTCTAGCAATCCTCCCTCAGATGAATAAATATGTCATTACATTACCACCCACAAATTGTTGCATTAGTGAAAATTCTGTCAATTTAATCCCTTCATAGTTTTGTTCCATTTTTTTACTTTCCCTATTTTGCATAATTTAGTCATTACCTATTTTCCAATTAGGCAAACCACAATAATTAATATCCCCTGCAAGATTTTCAATGGAATCCCATTCCAACTGTTGCTGAGCCAATTTCCCACTGAAGCAAAACCTTTGCCAACATTCTCCCAAACACATGGTTCTTTCAATTCTTTCAAATCAGCACTTTCATTAGTCAGATTAGTAATTAATTCTTAATTTCTTTACTATTATTAGGAATATTTGAGCAACAATGCCTATAATTAATCATTCTACAAACTCCACCATCTTTCACTGAAAGAATGTCTAAAGCAAGACAGTTCTGAAGAGTCATAGCTCTTTCAGCAGCTATTTCTGTATCCATCAGGAGCCTGGCCCCTGAAAAATTTGTCAGCATATTATCCACAACAGTAGACAACTTTTGAATCTTTACCGACGTCCTACTAAAGAAATCATTGCTCCAAATATATATCCCGCTATACCAGAAGGAGATTCCTTCCTTTGTCTCATATGATAATTCAGTCACTTTCGGAAACTTCTTCAAATCATTCATTTGATAAATCTTTGGGAAAACTATCCCCAAGTAACATGTCCCATACCATCCTCTTGGAAGACGTTAATAAGCATTAAGGCTACAGATGTAATAAATCCCAGGAATAGCTGGGTCCTGTCCATTCAGCATAAACGTCCATTTACTCTGAGACAAAAAAACATCTACAATCACTCATTCCCACAAATAAAGTGTCAGCGCATGATCTCGGCCTATATATACAAAGTTTTCCTATGTGTTGCGCATCTAGTGCTAATTTCCCTTGCCTTTTAATTGCACTATAAACATAATCATTCCTGTGAGTCCTTTTATCTAAGTCTTTTTGTAACTTCTCCATCAATGCCTTTCTCCTGTCATCTGTGTGATCTAAAAAGCTTTTCTCGAAAGGTGTAAGCAAGCATGTTAAATTATTGCGGTGTGCATAAGCTGTGCCAAACGTCAATGTATGTTCAAAGAAACATCTAACTAATTCTATGTCATCATCTTTAGCTACCTAATTATAGGGACAGATGAAAACATGCCATCATACTTTGAATAAAAGTACTGGATGTACTCCTGGTTATAATATCTTGTTAGTAGCAGACTACAACTTATCCCATATGTTAGTGGCAGACTATGGTACGTAACTCCTTCCTCAACTGATGAAGAAATCTGTGTACACAAATAACAATTCCCCACATCCATCGTCTAAACATACTCACTCAGCAAGTGATAGAAGACATTAGAAGAAAGTTCTCCTTGCGCATTAGTACCTTCATGCAAATATTTCTCATCTAATCTGAACCACAATCAACACCACAAACAATATCCCACACATAACCTCCAAACCAATACTCATATATTTACAGCACCTAATATTTCTACTCTGCTAGCTACTGTTACTCATGATCTGTAGAGAATCAAAAAGCAGAAGAAAAATGTAGAAAACTGCAGCAGAATAAAAAACAAACAACTCTTCTTTTAGCAGTTATTTATAGCGTTCAGTCTCACTTCCAGGATCCCTTGTCAAAATCGGTAAGCAGCTTGCCAGAATCAGGTTTCAAAAAGTCAAATCAGACTATCAAAGTTTTTTCCAGTTACATTAATCAGTCCCTTTCTTAAAAATGTTCTCTCAAATTGTTCAACAGTTCAGTTCATCAGCTTCCTTCAAGTCCCAAAATACTGACCTGGAATGTCTCTCTCAAAACAAAAAGACAAAAATTCTTGCTGCCATTCACTTGTAGTTACGTACGCCCATTCAGGACCTGCATATCTTCGACTTGCTACTCTCTTTCTTTTCAACTTTCGATCACTGTTCAATTCTCCTTCACTTAGATCTTCCCTCCTTGTTGTATTTACTTTTTTCTCAATTCTTGTCTCTCAACTCCCTTTCCTTTTCCTTGCAACTCCGGACACTTATCTCCTTTCAGTGGACCTTTTATCAGTGTTCTCTTCAGAGTTGAACTTGAAACTTCCCTTGCTCTGCGGTGTTTTCTCTTGACGGACCTATAACAGGTTCAGGAGGAGTCAGATCACAGTGACTTTAATCCACCTCAACTCCTTTCCTCTCGGGGTCTGGCAATTGCTCTGTTTGTCTCTCCAACTTGTCTGCTTCTGGGGAAAGCCCTCCTCTGACTAGGCTCTCCTGCTGCCTCAAATGAGATAGGCTTTCTGTCATCTTCCAGGAGGTCTTCTTCTTCGTCTCTCACAGGAGTGACTGAACCATACTCAAAGGACTCAGATCCGGTCTCAGTTCCTCTTTGTTCTCTTTCCGGCCCTGAGACTTGTTTTGCTGTTCTTGGTATTTTCAACAACTCTTCTTCCTCATGATCCAGGGGACATGCCACTTTCTTCGTGTGACTGGCATGGATCCAGTTCAAAACACCAGTGCACTTCGCAGGTGTGGTAGTTGTCAGAACTACTTGGAATGGTCCTTTCCAATGAGGTTCCAAACATGTCTTCATCACGTGTTTCTGGACCACAACCCAGTCTCCGGCTTTCAGACTGTGCCCTGGGTCATCGATCGGTGGCAGTGTGGTAGCCTCCACCTGCTGAGATAAAGAGCGGACCACATCAGCAAGACCTTTGCAGTAGCCTAACACCATTTCATCTGTAATGCTGACAAGTGCATTTGCAGGCACCGCTGGCAACCTCATGGTTCGGCCCATAAGGATCTCATGCGGCAACAATCCTGTCTTCCTGTCGGGTGTGTTTCTCATTATCATCAAAACTAAGGGCAATGCATCAGGCCATTTGAAATTTGTGGACACACACATCTTTGCAACTCTTGAATTCAAGGTACCATTCATTTTTTCCACAAGTCCTGATGCTTTAGGGCAGTAACTACAATGCAACTTCTGCTCAGTGTTCAATGCTGCACACAGTAATTTAACTACTTCATTGTTGAAGTGACTTCCCCTATCTGACTTTAAAGAGATCGGAAACCCGAAACGGGGTAACAGTTACCTAAGCAGTAGTTTCACTACTGTGAGACTGTCATTTCTTTGTGTAAGGTAAGCTTCAATCCAGTGACTAAAAATGCAAACAACCCCCAACATATATCTCAAACCTCCACACACAGGCTTCTCAATAAAATCCATCTGCATTCTGCTGAATGGACTTCCTGCTCTTCCAATGTGGCTCAAATTAGCCACTGTCTCTTTCCTCATGTTCAATTGTTGGCAAATGACACAACAATGGCAAACTGCTTCAGCACCCTGTCTAAACCTTTGGTTGAACCAATCATGTTTGAACAACTGAATCATGGCATCGCTCCCAACATGTGCTTGACCATGATAATATCTAACCATTTGAGACAACAGACTATTTGGCAACACCAATTGACCCTCTTCTGAAATCCACAATTCATCTTGTCTTTGCACACATTTCATTTTACTCCATGAACGTTTCTCCTCCCTGTCAACATTATTCTGCAACATTTTCAATTCCTCTAAGGTGTCAATTACTTTTAATGCAAAACTTGGACATCTTTTCTCTTCTTCAGGTAACATTTACACTTATATTTGAACAATATACAGTTTAAGGCGCAAATACTTTTGACTTGATCCACATATCCATTTCTCAACGAAACAAAGTCCTGCGACTTCAGATGTGCACTCTATTTTACCAGTGCAATCTTTCCAGGCATTTGAATAGCATGTAACAGTTCTTTAATTCTCTCACTGGTGAACCAGAAGAGGTCATGAAACCTCTCTGTGACCAAAACTGGCCAAAATCATGGACTACTCCAAATCCACACTGGCTATCCGTATAGATTGTAAGTTTCAGCTGAGCAGAAACATGGCACGCTCTAGTAAGGGCTACCAGTTCCGCTACTTTAGCATAATGCACTCCTCGAAGCCAAGAAGCTTCTAAAATACCAGTAATTGCACACACAGCATACCCTGCTCTCAGGGCCCTTACATTGTCTCTCAGACAAGAACCATCAACAAAGATAATTTGGTCATTCTCTTCCAATTGGGTATCTCTAATGTTAGGTCTCGGTTTTGTGCACGTCAGTTGCTTTAAGACAATTATGCTCAACATCTTTTAATTTCAGAATTTTTACATTTTCATTTGAAAGTAAGGTTGCCAGGTTCAGCACTGTACATCTTTTCAATGACACATTTGGTGACCCTAGAATATTCGTTTCATATCTAGTCAACCTTGCACCAGTCAAATATTGAGTTTTCGTCCTTGTAAATAGAATCTCAATCGCGTGAGGGACCATTATAATCAGGGGATGTCCCATCACAATGTCTGCACACTCTGTAAGGCTTTGACCAACTGCTGCAACTGCACGCAAACAACCTGGTAAGGATGCTGCAACTGGGTTCAAAGTAGCTGAAAAATATGCTACTGTTTACACTTCCACGGACCTGTGTCAAGACAGACAAGGAACATACATCACACTCCTGACAAAACAATGTGAAAGGTTTTGTGTAATCAGGCATACCCAAAGCCAGAGCCTTGCACAGACTCTCTCTCAGTTCAGTGAACACTTTCATTCCAGCCTGGTCTAACACTACGGGATCAGTGACTTCCTTATGAGTCAGCTTCTGCAATGGTCTCTAAAGGACTGAATGATTTTGAATCCATTGGTGACAGTTGCCTACCATCCCTAAAACATTCTGACATCTCTCTGTGTGGTCGGGGGATTTAACTGCAATATGGCTGCAATCCTTTCTCTCAATATCTTTCTTGATCTTTCCCAATCTGGTGACCCAAGTATTTCACTACTTTCTGTCAGTATTGCAATTTCAGCGGAGACACTTTGCGACCATTCTTTCCCAAGTGGTTCAGTAAGGCAATCGTATCATACTTGCACTCGTCATTTGTTTTGGACGCAATCAGCAAGTCATCAATGTACTATACCAAGGTGGATTGGAAAGGCAGTTCCAATGACTCCAAATTCTTCTTCAAGATATGATTGAATATGGAAGGTGAATCTGAAAACCCTTGAGGAACTCTGCACCAACAATAAACTCGATCCAGAAATTTGAAACAAAAGCGAAATTGACTGTCCTCGTGAAGAGGCAGTGAAAAGAAGGCTTGCGCCAATCAATGACAGTGAACCATTCAGCATCACAAGGAATCTGGAACATTATCATGGCTGGATTTGGTACCACGGGACAACATTTCACCACAATCTCATTTATTTTTCTCATATCTGGAACATTTCAAACTTTTCCACAAGGCTTTTGCAAACCTATTGTAGGTGAATTACATGGGCTGCTCAATACTTCCTTCAAAACCCCTTGTTTCACAAAGTCAGCAATTATTTGGGCGCTCTTCATAAGAATATCTTGCAGCATGTGATACTGCAGAAGTTGAGAAAAAACTGCAATCGGCTTTACAGTAACTTTAACTGGCTCAACTCCCTTTATCAAACCTACTTCTTTTCCTGTCAAATCCCTCACTTTCTCCATAACCGTTCCCTGTAAATCAGGATGAAGCTCCTTCACCGTGAACATCAGTAAAAATTCAATCAGAGGGTATTCCTCATTTGCAGTTTCACACTCTATTTCTGGGGCTTGGTCATCTTCATCATCACTATTCATCTGAATCTCAATTCCATCATTAGAACAAGTAATCGAGCATTTGGTTTTACACAGCAAGTCCCAGTAGGGATACCGGACTTGAATTGCAGACTACAAATTTGTGCAATCCCTAAAAGTTGCCAATTTTAACCTGAATTGGTTCTGTAATCGGGTTAGTCAAATACTTATTTGCTACTCCTACAATCTGAACAGTTTTACCTGAAAGAGGCAACTCTGGAACTTCTGCACGTCTCACTGTAGAGCGTGTAGCTCCCGTGTCAGCCAAGAATGAAACTCTGAGACCCATAACTTTTCCCTTCACATAGGGACCTCTCTAATCTACTTCTAAAGAAGTTGCAAGCAGACATGGTTCCTCATCTGAACTGTCGCTCATCCAATCATCATTTATTGCATTCTCACTGTGTAACATGAATTGGTGTACTGTGTTATTACTTCGGTTCAGCCTCTGATCTGTGACCTGTTGAGAAAGCATCATCTGTTGCTGCTCCACTGGGGCTTGAGGTATTTGAATTTGATGTCTAGGTACCATGGGCACTTGCTGCTGCCCTGGCTGCAACTGTGTTATTTGTACACGTGGCATTTGCACCTTCTGCATGGATTGGAAATTCTGCACTTGATTCACATTATCTTGAAAATTTGGATTAGGAATTCTCACTCTCAGTCCTCTCATGTTCTGGAACGAATTGAAGTCATTACTCTTCTCAACAACACCTTCCTGTACCATCATTGAGCACTCCCATAAGCAATGTCCAAATCTCCGCAAACGTGACATGGCAATCATTTCTTCATTCCCTGCACATCATTCTGAACCAATACCATACCTCAGTCTGGATCATGATTCATATTACCTCCGGGACCTCTCATCTGGGGCTGAAACCTTACGTTTCCCTGCTGCGGCTGTGGTAACTGTTGTGGAAAGTTTCCTTGCAAACCCTTTTGAGCAGCTTTAATCTGCACCACCATCACCTTGTCTTTCAACTTCCTTTGCTTCAGCTCAATTTCATCACTACAGTACTTTGCATACTGCAGCACCTCATCAATTGGTTTTGCTTGCCAGCAAATCATCTGGCTAATTTCAGGTCTCAACCCTTTCTCAAACCTGAACACAAAATGAATCATGTCTTTCGCCGCAAGTGTCTCTCTACTACTGCAATGCTTGAACGTTTGTAACAATCTCTCATAATATGCATGTATTGACTCCATTGATTCCTGAGCTGTCCTGTCAATCCTCTGCCAATCAATATTCTTGGGCGAAATTCTCATTTTCAAAAACTCAATTATCTTATAGTAATATTTAATTACCGCAGGAGACGGCGCACCTGTATTCTTGTCTCTCTCTGGTTCGCTTGTTGGCCAATCTACACTCCTCTTTCACTCTATCCTCAGATCAGCTGGAACCACTATCTCTAGTAATGTGTTCAAGTCCTCCCACAGGCACTTTACAAGTTTCACAAACCTATCTGTCTGCTGGTACCACTCTACTGGCTTCTCTCTCAATTTTGGACAATCATTTGTAAATGATAGAATGTCACTTCTGCTCCAAGGGACAGGAATAAAATTCCTTACTGGAATCTCTCTCATTGGTAAAATCTTCACTGGATGTCTATCCTGCCGCACATTTGCAGTCAGCTCAACAGAATCCCTTTTACTCTTGTCTCTTTTCTTCACCCATCTGCCTAATGCTCCTCAAGTATGGGCACTTTGAAGCAATTCCTTAAGGTATGCCTTCATTCCGGCAGATCTCATGTGTCCAAAATCTTTAGTCTCGAAATCTAATCTGTAATTCCTTTTCCAATGCTTTGTTTTCTCTATTTCTATGCCATACCTCTCTGCTAGGTCTGCTAGTTTCTGATGCACATTACTCTCTTCCCTCGTAATCTTCTGGCACAAATATCTCAAATCTGCTTCTGTGTAGGATTCTAGCCTGTTCACGCTTACAGTTTCCCCAATGAGTTTACCCGCTTCCATGCTTAGGCTAGCATAATTCAAACACTCCTCTCCTTCAGGAACACTCTGTGGGGTATTCAGCTTTTCTAACCATTCAGTCAGCTGCTGAGCTTTCAAGCCTTGAAACAAAATGTTACTGGCTTGGAGTTGTGGCACCTTCTGTGCAACTGCATTCAGGGTCTGCGCTGTCGACAATTTCAAACTCTGGCTAACGTTTGAGCCTACCATAGTATCTGGAAGTGCTACAAATGGACCAAGGTCTAATAATAATCTTGATCCGTCAAAAGAGCATTTTCATTGTGTCCTCCCCTCAATATATTCTGGGACATAGCGTCCTGTTCACCTACAGTAGGTTTCTTTTGTGCAAATAGGGGTACAGCTGGACCAACAGTAATAAGTAACGATATAGCATCTGGGATTGGTCTGGCACTTATGCTCTGTGGGAGAGTAACTCCCATATTCTGATTATCATTTAAGACATATCTGACTGTGTCCCTGTTACTGGAGTGAATCTTGGCATTACCTGCGGCTGTACTCGGGTCAGTGAAAGTAGAGTTGGTTCAGTCTGAACCAACATCGGTCTTGGGTAAACTTGCTCCGTAGGCACCATCAAATTCGAAGTCGTTTCCATAATGGGCACATCAGGGTAAATTCTCTTAACCTGTGGCAGCTGCACATGGCTTTTTACTACAGGATTAGTAGGTGCATGAAGACCACTCTATATCGTATTCTGTGCCAGGCTGGCATTAACCTGCATCAGACTCTATCTCATTAACCTGTGTGGGAGCTGTGGGATCGGCACTGGTACTCGGACCACTCTCATGTGCTGCATATGGTGGTGGGCGATTTCTCAATAACTACAAAATAAACTCATCATCATCTAATTCTTCCTCCACTGTTGAATACTTTCTAGCCTCCCTACTTTCGGACAGACTTCCTCCTCATTGTCCTGCATAATTGCCAGAAACAACATAATTTCGTGTAGAGTCTCCATCCTCCAAATTCTCTGATCACTGTCCCACCTAGCCTCTGTTGAGCTCTTTTCTGCCTTTCTCATTCTCCTCGCGCATTTCTGTGGCTGTTGCTGTCTGGCTACTAGGTCCCAGATTGCTAATGCCTCTGTGAGAGTGTGAATTTCCTAATATGTTTATTGATGATTTTCATATTAAAAATGTGTAATGAACTAATGTGTAAAATGAGTAACTTTTGAAAATGTTTGTTTTTCTGTTCTTGGCTGAGCAAAATAATATTCAGACGCTGTGGTTATTTTCCATGTTTTAAAGCTTTCATAAAAGTGTCTTCGAAGTTTGTATAGATGTGTCTGCAGCTACCCGTAGTGGGTTGCAGCGTTATCTCTTACAAGGTCATGTCTTAACCAAGCATTGCATAGGTTGAAATGTTCTATTGTTTGGAATGTTACTAATATCTGGTCTTTCCTCGAGTATGGAGGTAAATAGAACCTGTAAAAGTTTCTTCCTGAGAACAGGATACTCGAGAGGCGATGAGACAATGGAGGTACAGACAAGATGGAAGAATCGAAAATACAATGGAGGAAAACGTTATAGTTAGCGTAGATTAATGTGTTTTAGGTCATCAATTTAGTTGTTGATTGGTTGAAATGAAACCACCCCATAGACTGACCAATCAGGAGCTTATTAGAGTTTAGTATAACAACCCGAGTAGAACTCTCTGGAGGGAGGAAGATGTTAGATTTTTGGAGAATTGAATTATTAATTGATTGATTATAGCAGATGAGGTTTGAGTCTGATGGTCTGAGACTTATTGGCTGTAGCTGTCGTTAGGCTTAAATCCTCTGATGATATAACTGATGGTGTCCTCAGGCTGAGGCACGCCATTTACCGTTTCTACTTTTATCATTGGTAATGTATGCTATTGAAAAGTGAACTGTGTCTCTTTTGCTTTCCAGGTACCAGCTGCAACTTATGATTTTATTGCTGCACGTTAATAACATTTTCTTATTGTAATTGAGTTAGGAGTTTTTCTAAATTTGTGTTACTAAATTCTTTTCACATGAAGCCCAACATGTTGATGCTAATCTATGTTAGTGAGGAAATTAATCCTGAAATACTCAAGACTTGTCTTGAAATCATTTGATGCTGAACTAATGTATACTTTGCCATTAGTACCGGTTTTTGTATCATTAATAAGTGTGATTCTTTTAGAGATCATTTATTTGATTGTTTCATTCAAATTGAGATATATGTGACGCTACAATCAACTGCTATTGATCTTATATGCTTTTGTGTTTGAGAGTTATTTTCATGACATTAGCATTGTTAATATAGGGAAATAAATCTATGATTTCCTTTTAATAAACTGGTGTAGTTATTGACTGAAGATTTATAATATTGATTGTTATTGATATTGTTGATCCTCACACCTCCCATTGATGACATCCCCTCAAACCCATTTCGCTTCAATTCATCATCCTCTAACGCAGAATCCACTATTCAGGGTTGATAATAGCTAGGATTCTGTGGCGCATTTGCGCCTCAAACTGTGCTGGTCTCGTAAGGGGCTACAATTCATATAGCACCATCCTTAAATGCTCTAAAACCCTAAAATTGAACGTCCCATTTGTAGGAAATGCTAAGTTCCCATCCTTCTCTGTCACTTTGCACTATTGCTTTAGCCAAAGACAGGGCGCGACACCCCTCTCTCCCATTTCAATGTGAGCTGGTGTACCTTCTGCCGGTATAGCCTTGCCTATACTCGTAATATATGCATCTCCCCTTAAAGCACTCTTCAAAGCTTTGGCAAATTTAATCTTTTTGACCTTTTTTTATTCAAAATCAAATCAGGAAGTGACTTTTAGTCCCAGAATTCCCTTCATCTACTTTCTCAACCAATTGCCTCACGGACGGCTGCCAATCTGTGCGTGACCCTTCTCACTAACCAACCTTTCCAAGTGCTACTCCAATGACGTCACACTCATAGGTACTGCGGCTGACAAAGTCTTGCAGCTTGTCTTCCCAAACTTCGATTCACACAAAACTAATGCAAAAATTGTGAGCACTAATCAAACCTAAAAACACCAAATCTGCTGGTTTATTACAGGAAAGGTAACACAATCACATTGGAAAGTTTATGGATTTTTCACTGATGGCTCTTCCCCCACTTACAGCTACTCCTCCTTTCTCTGTCTCCCAGATCTGCAAGTAAAATTCGACCTGCAAATTTTACTCTCAACTGATCAGTGGGTCTGTCCTGGTGTACATAGGACTCGCCAGATCTCAGTCGAAATTTTCTTTCACTCACTTTGACTCACACTCTGACTTGTCGACCACACATGATCAACCTATCAAGCAAGACAGATTACAACATAAAACCAAGTGTCTCATACACTTTTCAATATATTCCAGAGTCTTAGACCATGGAGGGTTCATACATAAACAACCACGTTGACAATTTTGAGCACAAAGCGCAACACACACATGTGAAGTACGACTTCCCTACTATCATACTGCGGAGTACGCACACTCCTTCTACAACCTCATTTGGAGTACGCAAACTCCCTCACCCTCACAAACATCATAATTCACCTATGATTTACATAAGCTGTGCAAGCGCAACCTACTTTATTCACACTGTCATAAGAACGCCGGTAACATCCTCAAACAACCATTAGCAAGATCCGAGATTCTGGGAAAGTAATTTCTGGACTTAGGGAAACATTTTCTCTCCAATTAGCATAATTGAAAAATAAAATCCAAATCTCAGCAATAATGAACTCTCGAAAGTCCAAATCATCAAGCTACCACCATCTCTGAATACACCTACCATGGGCTTTTAGGGAGACAAGTTGTCTCTGCTATCTTCTCTGTACCGGACGTCTATGGTGAGCTCTTAAGGAGACAAACCATCCTCTGCTATCATCACTGTCAGCGCGTCAGGCCTTAATAAGTAAATTTACAAGGGGATGAAAATAGGCCGATGAACCTTTGGATCCCACCATAACTCCAGTACATGCAGATTAATAATCAATAATTAACAATAATCAATGACATTAATAATCAATTGTAGCCAGAAACTGTCACACACCATGACCTTTCAGTCATGAATAACCACTCCTTTTAGTAAAAGTTAGAATATTTATTTCCCTAAATTAACAATGCTAACGTCATGTACATTAATCTCAAAATCAAATGATAAGCATACAGAAACAACAATGGCTGTCCACATCTATGGAAGGAACGCATTCTAATGAAAGCTTGAACTATTCACATGCTAAGGCTACAGTGCAAATTTATAACAAGGACAATTACGCAAACGATATCACATACATCTATATTCAGCAGAGAATTTCATCAAGCATTATTCCCAGTTAACAGACTTTCATTAGTGAGAATCCTTCTCTAACATTAGATTAACATCAGCATGTTGGGCTTCATGCGAAACAATTTTGTAACACAAATTTGGAAAACAACTAACTATGGCTCTATCAAAAGAGTGCAGTTGGTATCTAGAAAGAAAAAGCAAATATGCATAACAGACACATAGGTTTCATTAGTACCTCTCCTCAATTGGATCGGCAAGACAAGATAGTCTTCCTCATCAGGACATCAGTTGATCAGCAAGGTATCAGGATTCAGCATCAAAGTTCAGAAAACGCAAAGTCTTTAAGCAACTCGAAAGAATAGAGGTAAACCCTCAAGAAGAACAGAAAGAATGGGGCCTCGTTTCTTGGTGCAGTCCCGTTAAGTTATATTCACTAAAACTACTTCCCAAACCCCTATTGGTCAAGGGATCGCATGTTAACACTTTGTCCAATAAAGCTAAAACTCCAAATCTATGAATTCTACCACTACTCCGTTCACATGTCGCTAATTGGTTTCTCCTGCAAATGTTCTCATCATCCAGCTTGTCAGGTAACAATATTGTTGCAGATTCTACTCCAGTCTGTGTCTCCATTGTTCTCCTCCTGAGAAAGTCAGTTTTACACACATTACACCATAATGTTACATTTAGCAAGAGCAACATCTTCGAGCAGTCAGCTCTCATGAGAAAACTTTCCAGCTACGAGCAGATTTACACAATACAATGGAAAATCACAATTTAACTCTCTAGGACAGCCATTTATTAAATGTTAAGAAATACAGCTTGACATGAGGCCGGCCAACTAGGCCAAGACCCTATCTAAGTTAAGGCCTGTAATTAACAAAGCTAATACATAATGCATACCCTTAATTTGACATATTACTACATTAATCACACAAATGCTCAACATTTCATATTAATAACTACTAGTAAGTACACTTCACGAACATTGGTGGCCACTCATCGTAATCGCATTTTCAAATACGTGCATTATTTTTCTACGTTAGTACGCTTTCTATGCAAATCTATTACTTTAAAATATGTGAACAACTATTAATAATTTTTATTAAAGCACCTACGCTAGCAGTTTGCGCCGCTTTTGCATCAAAAAATGATGCAAATATGGCACAAAAAAGTATAAATATGGGCCTTGGAACCAAAACAGTTTTGTCATTTTCCAGCTTGGCATGGATGGCAGTATGCTAATCCTATGCTTAAAGACTTTGCTGTATAAATGGCAAAGGACTTGGTCCCTTTCTAACTCAGTATGGATGGCACTGTGCTAATCCTCTGCCTAAAAGTGTGCTAGAAAAACAGACATTTGAGGTGAGCAAATTTAGAGTGTAGCTGGTGTTATGAGGTGCTTTATACTGAAGCAGCTCTTCTCCTAATCTTCAGATCTACCCAGAGTTCTCTATTCTTTTTTGCATAATTCTATGTATGTAAATCAGTGATGCTCCTAAAATACATGGTAAAGATATGCAATATAAAACCTTGCATAAAGGTCGATGTATTATATTATCCCTGTGAAATTCATATAGAAAGGCATGCATGGTTATGTGTGGTAACATCCAAAATGTGTTTGGCAATGTGTTAGCTTCCATGAAGTATCCTACCATAATGTTAACATGCACCTTTCATGTTGCTGCCGATATTTAGACATGGTGAATGCAAGAGTTGTCCTGTGACACACAAGCATAAGCACAGCAGAAATTGAAACATGGATAGTTATTGATCATAAGGATGTTCAGAAAAGTTCTGTTGTACGGTACTGTCAGTTACTGACACATGATTCATACCTGGTCAATGAACAAAGCCTTTGCGCACCATTGTTCTCTATAGGATGTATTAATCCTTACAGTAAGCTTGGATACAGCTATATACTCTCAGTAGTTTTCTTTTGATTGGCTCATCACCTATGCTACCCCTGACATGAAGGGGCATTTTTACAAAAAAGCGGCACCGGGCAATGCAGCAAAAGACCTGGCTGTGCTGCCCTGCACCACAGGAAAAGGGCAGAACTTCACTGCGAAATATGGTGAATTTCTGTCCCTTCCCCTGCGCTGCTGAACAACTGGATGCCTAATGCCAAATCAGGCACCCTTGCACCATGATGCAACGGTGACTGCATTGATTGCAGGGATGTTGTGTGCAGGAAGGAACATCTTCCTGCACAAAAATAACACATGGAGGCGTTTTCCTTTTACTATGTGTGCTACAGAAAAAACTGGAAGAAAAGAAAACATTTCTCCTCGTTATGCCACCTCCTAGTTTTGACGCTTTGCTAGGTTTACTGTTAAAGAGTGAGCCAGGACTATCAACTGCTCATCGTAGTAGGGTTTCACTCTGTAGCAATATGTAAATGCCTGGTAAACCTTGGGAAGAATGCCCATTCTAACAAATGCATACAGTCATTTGCGTTGGCTATTACTGTATTGATTTCAGGTAAATAATAAACTGTTGGCCCAGATTTAAGAATCTCTAGCACCACATTAGCATAATATTTTTTCAAGCTAATGTGGTGTTAAGCTTCAGAAATCGCTGCGCAATATTTAGAAAACTTTGTAAACCTTTGTGCCACATTACGCTTGCGTCAGACATAATGTAGGCAAGGGGGTATTCATCCATTAGGGGGGGCCGAAAAAAAGGCGCAGTGAATTCTAAAAGACTTCTTTGCTCCCGTTTTAGTGGCATTTTTTAATGCCTGCTCTGAGCAGGCGTTAAAAGGAGGTACAGCATTTATTAAAATTGGCCTATATGTACTGTGCAGGACTAGTGCCAACATGTTTGGCGGTAGTCCTGCAAAGTACATCAATAGAGTAAAAAATGTTGATGCTATTGTCCCTACCCTGCGCTGTGGTGTGTTATATATTAAATACAGCGCACACATAGTGGCGGTAGAGGGGCACTAAGGGGCGCTAGAAAAGTGGCACTGCTTTGGATGCTGCACCACTTTTCTGAAATAAGCCCCTGTTTTTTCTGCCTTTGCCTGAAACTGCTAGGCATATGGCCTTCAAATAATCTATTCAGGCCCAGATCTACAATCCAAGCATCCTATACTGTGGCAAGCGTATTTAAGGCTTCTCCGCCCACACGCTTATACTAATTGCCATCAGTGGCTCTGGCAGTCAGAAAATGTGCATGCAACCAAAAACTGTGAGGCTCAATTCTGGTAATCGGGGGTCTCACAACCACTCTGTTACATAGGGTCCCATTTCAGTAAACGTATTTATTATAAAATAGCACTGGAATTCGAGTAACCTCTGAGCCTCCAAGTACTTATTACGCATTCGTATCGTGGACCCTAGGCCGCATTGTAAAATCCAGGTAGGATTACCCTCATTAGAGTGCTGGGAGTACTTTCTGTATGTTTTTGAGTGTTATTATCTTGGCACTACAACTAATTTTTACGAAGGAAGTGTTGTGTGCTTCTAAACTTAGCTATGACTTAAAGAATTACAAAGGGACAGAAATACGGAAAAGGTTTTCTTATTTATTGTAACCATTCTGTTTAGCAGGACTCCCGCATGAGAAGAACTCGTTTAACAATAAATATTATTCTTAGAGTAACCTACGGACGGTCCATCTTCACTACGCCACTGGAGAATATCCTGATGAGGTGATGTTTCTCAAACGACCAGAAGATCCAACGCATGAAGCCATCAAATGCATGATGACACCAGTTTATGGTATGGGGTACCCACCAGCTAGTGAGGTGTGGGTGGGAATGTCATATTGGCAAAGATGCATAATTTTGGGGCTCGTGGATTTAGCAGTGCCTATTTGTGACTATGATTAGCTAATTCTAACATTGCATTTGGTGTCAAAGTTATATTTACATAGCTGTGTCTCATGGATTGTGGTACTAATGATAACTTGAAATTGTATTTTTTTGTTCAAATTCATAACCATAACTGGCCTGTAACTGTGTTTTATATGTGAATTCCTGAGTTTTTAACATATGTTAAGTTGCTTTAGTAAAACCAACAATAACCTCTTTTTAACCTTTATTTTTTCAGTGATGTTTTTATTATAAAATATTTCAAAAAGCTCTCCATCTCTCCGTGGCCCACATTCATAGGCAGCCAATTCCCCTGTGCATGAGTGCACTGTCCTCAACCCCCTGTCGTTATTCAACCCTTCTGTGCATGGTGTTCAGCTGTGTGCAGCATGGATTGACACTGGCCGCACGGCCAGTCCTGCAGTGAGACCCTCTGCCCAACCATTGGGGACAGCCAAGGTTAGTCACTGAACTTAGCATTAGCTGCACAGTCTGGTCTCCGGTCAGGCCCTACTCAATCCAGTCTGGGTAGCCATGCCCTGCTATATACAGCTTTCAGGTGTGTGTAGCAGGAATTGGCCATATGACCTCGCCTCCTGCAATCAATGTGGCCACAGGACCTAGCCTCCCAACTCAGTGGAGGCGACCAACCCAAAAGACTCTTTACTAAAAAAAATGTTTTTTTTTAAATGATGTAAGGGTTTATGGGTAAATGTAAATAAGAATACCATTGATAAAGTAATTAGTGATGTTATCAATGTTACCATTTGGGATTTCAGCACATCAGTGATGTCATAAATTATGCCATTTAGCTTGCATAATGGTGGTTGGCCGCAGGGTTTGGTCACCTTCCAACATTTTTACATGTATTTTTGGAACTGTGGTACCTGGTGGGACCCACTGTACCACTAACTTGAGCCTTGCTGAGTATCACAAATCCAGCCGCTGGAACCATAACACCCATAGCAAAAAATACTTATTTTCTTTTTTCAGCTGAAGGAATGTCTCTTTGGGACCCCACCTCATGGGACTGGGGGTTAGACTATACTTACTCTGCCCCTTCTATACACATTTTTTACTTTTTTCTTCTGAACTCAGGGACTGAGTCCACTAATAGCTGTCACAACAGTTCTCTCATGTTGCGGGCAGCCAATCAGATCATTCTGGTACCAAAGATCTCCAGATCTGCAGTGCCAAAATAGCCAATGGGAGAAAAAGCACCAGTGGCCAATTGACATGGGCTACTTTTCTAAGTTTGTGTGCCATTGAGGTACAGCGATACATTTGGTTCAGATATCAGAGATACCATAGTTAATCACTTATTGAACTGTGAGCACCCTTTTGAACACTAAAATCCTCAAAAACTACTAAACAGATTTACACAAGTTAAAAATAAACACGCTCTCTGAGTAAAGGTCTACATTTGTGTGACATTTGGTGTAATTCTGTTCACTGTGTTTCCTGTATCGGAGAGCAAACTTTCTAATGGGAATTTGCACTTTTGTACCACCTGCTCTTTTTCTTGGTCGCCGTTTGATGAATCAGTTCAAATATTTCCAATGGTCACAAACATCCACCTCAGCTTTTCCTGAAAACCTTCTGGGTGATCCGTCAAGCAAAGGCCATGAAAAAAGGGGGTGGATGTGCCAAAACACTGCTTGTCCATGTAGTTTCCCATGGGAATTTTGAACAGCTAAAACTGAATTACTTCACGGTTTTAAAGAAAGCTAAATCTTCACCCAGAAAGTGTCCTTTTGGTACTTTGGTGTAAATATGTTCAGTAGTTTTAATAAATGAGTGTTCAAAATGTATAGATATCTAGCAGCACAGGACTGCTATGGCACCAGCAAACCAAAAGACAGGGATCTTATTGACTGCAGTCAACATCTAAAATGATGTTTGAAAGTAATTTTAGAACTATGGTAGTCAGTCCCCCTGTCGTAGGGAAAAAACATAAGGAACATATAGGGGCCAGGGCAGGGATACCCTGGCTCCCTAAGCTTTATGGGGAGCCACAAAGGAAGAATTGACTGAGGTACCACTGTAGTACTGTGGCATTGTGCCAAAAAAGGTTTTTAAAAAGGACGCTCCTGCCTTTTCAAATATCATCCACCAGGTTGGTCTAGGGCCCGGGGTGTCTTTCATTTTCCATTTAATTTTTGGGGAGTGCATGGGTGTAAGGCCCCCTTCCCAAAGTAGAAGTCCCCTGGTGCCCCTATTCCCCAACGGCATGTGCAATAGGAACTAATGAAGTGGGGACTGCATGGGGCCTTCTCCTTTGTAACTTAAAGCCTCTAGGTCTCACCATCTCCCTGGGGATCGGCATGTGTTTAGTGAGATCCCAGGACTGGCCCTTGAAGTGAACAGGAAGGGGGCACATCCATGCAAACCCTGCTGCATTGTGCTGTTCTGCTCCCATTCACCATCACCAAGGGAGCAGGACACACACTGCAGCACCATGCCTGCATGAAGTGGGCCGGTAAAGTAGGGTGATGGCTCTGGCTACCACAAACATATATATGCTGACAGGTGTGCTGGCAGGGGAGCTGGCATCGCAGAGCAGAAGCGTGCACTGCCAACGCCAAGAAAAACAAAAATGCTGGTGGTGCTCCAGGTGAGACCAGAGTACCCAAAACAAAAAAATAAGATGATGTGAGGCCGTAAAATGGGCAGCACTGCAGTGGGCTCCCCATGCTGCCAATAAAAAAAGAAAGGCAGTGGGTGCCCATGATAGGACTGGGATACCTAAAATAAGAAAAGAAAAAGCATTTAATATAGTAGTGGCCTTATCGCGTCAGTATTGAAATGGCAAAGCCACTCAGTTAGTATTCATTGTTCCCTCCCTGGGGCTCTCCATTTTGCCCTGCTTGGTCTTTGTAGAAAGTATTAGATTTTCTCTGGTGCCTCAAGGAGAGGCAGGGGCATCACCAACAATTAATGTAAATGTTGTGGGAAGCTACAAAGAGCGCAGTAGCCTTAATTGAAAGACTTCCAGTGTGCTTTCAGTTTTATGTTTCAGTCTTTAGAATAGACATCTATTTTTAAAGTCCTCAACAACGTCTGATGCACGCCTTTTTGTCTCTATCCCAGCCCTGATTGAGCATGCATCATTTGCATGACATAGTGCAGGTATCTTTGAATTTGGCAAACATTTAAAGACATCCAGATCGGATCAGAGAAAATTAAATGCTAATGTTAAAGCATGATGTAAGGAGTCCGGAGTTAGAGGAGCAGGTAGATTAAGATCAAATGAATTTCAGATTGAGGTTGAAGTATCAAGACAGGGCAAAATACAACATTTGACAAAACTTGCATGGAGAAGTAAAACAGAGAGGGCAAGGAATTATATTAGATGTATTCAAAGGATAGAAGGCAGAGGAGTACTAAGCAGTTATGAAGAGATCTCCAAAGTTTATAAAGTCGAGGGCACAATAGACTATAGGAATGTACTATTATTGATAAGAGAGCATCAAGAAAGCTTGAAGTTATGGTCAGTGAAAATGAAATCAGAAGAACCATAACAGGACTTAAACATGTAAGGCGGCAATTCCTAATGGCATGCCAGGCAAATTATATAAGAGGGTTATGGAAGGTGTAATTCCAGTGTTAAAGTTACTATTTCATTTAGTATTGCAATTAAATCGGAAGATTGCCCTATTCTCTTAGAAAGCAACTATATGGTTAATACTGAAACTCAGTAAGGATCTAAAAAAATGTAGCTCCCATAGGCCCATTTTGGTGCTTCACACAGAATATAACGTTTTTGTGACGATTATTATAACCATACTAATCTCAGTAGAATAGATTTATCTCTTAAGAAAATTATTGAATCACTCTTTAGGACAGAATCGAATTAGCCATTATAAGATAAGGTACAATACATAGCTTGTGGATTATAGTCAGAAAGATGTTTTTACAGTCATCTACATTTATGACAATTTAATGGCCAAGCAAAGCATTCCATAATGCATCTGGGCAGTTTTCTATCACTACTATTTCATATCATGTACCCAATGACAATGGTTAAGATCAGAGATAACTATAATATGATCTTACTTGACAGCAAATGACTACACATAGGTTTGCGCTACTGCAAAGCTAATAATGTATTTTTCAGTTTCCACATTATCTCAGGTCGACAGTATAATTGATTCAATAATTATTTATGAAGATCAAGTGAGACCTTGGTAGCTTGGCTGTGTAGGAAAACAATGACTCATGCTACAAGTCTTGGCCTTTTCCTTTATTTGTACATTGCAGAAAGGAGTAAACCTTCTCATCTGTATATTTATTTATCGTACAGGAGATTTGCTGTACATGTGGACAAATTACTTAGACATGACACCCAGATAAAAGAGGATCTTACGCTTTGTCTTGAGGAAAGCCCAGCTGCAAATAAACCATTCGAAAATTGAAACATTTACACTTGTGAGATATAGAATAATTCTGTTGTGTGATTGCCATGTTTGTACACAATACTTCTCAGAGTATACACTGTGTCTGTTTTATATACCATTTTTTTTATTAACTTCAATTATGTAGATCTTCTGTTGTGCTAAGAAAACACCAGGGAGTGTTCATAAATGTCTATCATCATGCTATCTGTCCAACCAAACACATTTTGCCTCCATGTTTATTTCTAAATGTTAACAATTTTCTTGTCCCATGTATCTATGAAGATTTTGATAAAACGTTTTGCGGATGCTAATTCTCTCTTTTATATGCTTTTGTACTTGACCTCTACCATAGTTTAATCTTGGGTACATGGCTCATCCCAGTGGACACTGTAAATAATTGGGATTAGGTGAGTTTAACCTTTAAATTGTTCACTTTCATTTTACTGAATATGGGTTTCCATCTGAAACTGTACAAACAAATATCCATTCTGGTATTCTTTTAATGTATATCAGTGTTATACCCAGTGCTATATGCAAACATGCATATTAGGATCCTGTTTTATGCTTGTCAGGCCGTGAGTACATTTGTTTAGACCCTTATTGTTGATTTACATTACTTTGTTATTTAGGTACTACTTACCGACCTTGAAGGTTACGCAATGGTGAGAAAGGTGGCTTTATATGCAATCAGGGTCTGATTTCATTCTTAACTTTTTCACATTCAGATACCTAGAGTACATAGATCATTTCCAGCCTGCATTACTTTGTAGTTTCAGATGTCTCGCCTATTAAATTCATCTAATAGTTATAGCTTCTTAAACATAATAAGTTATGAATGTATATTCTTGAATTGATAATATTTAATGGCAGACCGTCCAAAGACATGACTCCAAATCATCGTCTTTTTATTTGGTTCATTCCTTACTGAATGGACTACCCAATTGAAAAACTGTATTTGTTCTGCTCCATAACAGACAAAACAGCCCAAACAGCAAGGTCACGGTCTCACTGACCTGGAGCTCAAGCAGCCCCGTAAGCATTTATTATTTGTTCACCCTCCTGATGCAGCCACTAGTTTTAAGCAGTGATTAATTTTTCTGGTGTTTTATGGTACTTGGCACTGGCACTTATTTGTAAACACCAGCACTTATTAATGAGAATTCACCACATGTTGGTGAAATCCGTGCAATGTTTAAACAAGATTCATTATTGGTATTGGAGCATTTAACTGTTTAATGCATCTTAAGAAACAATAAACTTGGACTTAAACCTGGAGTTTAAAGTGATGTGTGGGTTGCACCAACTGCAATGGCCCGGGCACCAAGGGCCAGATGTAGCAAACATTTTGCGAGTCGCAAACGGCGAAAATCGCCGTTTGCGAGTCGCAAACGTGTGTTTGCTATGCAGAAATGCATTTTGCGAGTCGGAACCTACTCGCAAAATGCATTTCCGACTCGCAAATAGGAACACCCCTTCCTATTTGCGACTCGCAGTGGTATGCAATTCCATTTGCGACCATGGAGTCGCAGTTACCATCCACTTGAAGTGGATGGTAACCCACTCGCAAACTGGAAGGGGTCCCCATGGGACCCCTTCGCGAGTGGACCCAAAAATATTTTTTCAGAGCAGGCAGTGGTCCAAGGGACCACTAACTGCCCGGAAAAAATCAGAAACTAAACGTTTCGTTTTTTTTTTCTAAGTGCAGCTCGTTTTCCTTTAAGGAAAACGGGCTACACTTTGAAAAAAAAACCTGCTTTATTTAAAAGAAGTCACGGACATGGAGGTCTGCTGTTCCCAGCAGGCCTCCATCCCCGTGAGTGCCCATAGTCGCTATGGGGGCGCAAATTGCGAGCCACCTCATTAATATTATTGAGGTGGGTCTTTGCGACCCCATAGCGACTCGCAGACGGTGTCTGAGACACCGTTCTGCATAGCAAATTGCGAGTTGCAATTTGCGAGTCGCTCGGACTCGCAAATTGCAAGTCTCAATTTGCCGTCTTCCTACATCTGGCCCCTAATTCTTTGCAAATTAAACACTGGATTTATGTATGGTCTCACTTTCTCTTAAGAAACAGGTCCATGCACACTCAACTACTAACGTTAGTCAGGTTATCTGAAAAGTTTAGAAACGGAAAGGTTATAAACTCATATATTTACCTAAACTAATACCATGACACACAGTCTTGTATTCTGATCAGCTGCGACGGATACAAGATGCTGAACTGGAACGGAAACCGCACGTTATCAGAGATTGGCATGATAATGGAAAATCATTGGGTTCACTCAATTCTGTACCAAATGGGGTGTAGGGTCTGCACAGTTTTTGACATATGCCATAATAGCAGCAACAATAGAGAAAAACTGGCCTGATTTTACATAGGAACCCGAAATACCTAAGGTTAGTCAGGCAATACAGAACATGCACGATGGGTGAGGGGGGACTAATATCCAGATTATATTTGATATAATTGCTGCAGGACACTAAAAATTTGATATCTTGAAAGCATGATGGGTTAGGGATTTTGGTGAGAATATTGTGGAATGACAAGTGGGTAAGATCTTTCAGAACTACAGGAAATTCACTTTCTTCCCGAGGGCGGGAGAGTGTTGCGCTAAGATGACAATCAAAAGATATCATTGCAATTTTAGTTTTATCGATGTGCGCACTGCAGCAGCCAGCCTACCCCAAGCCCAGAGACATGCAGGGCATGTCCTCTGCTGCTGATTACCCTCATGGATGTCTAAAGCAGGGATGACTGGATGCTCCAAAGTGCGCATGTCACATTGGACGGCTGTCCTGCACCTGCCAAAGTAACATGCACAGTTAGTCAGCTGGGTGGAGACCAATCACAGGCCTTCAGGGCCTGAAGGATCCTCCAACCAGTCTGCTCCATAAAATCCAGGTGCTCCTCTCATGCTGGTTAACAGTATGAGAGCAGCATCTGGATTGGTTAGGGGAGCTCTTCCTGTATCCGACTGCAGAAGAGCACAGAGGAGGATGTGCAGCCCATGGGAAAGTACTGTTTTATTTCATTTATTTCTTTAAAATGTGTAATGAATATAAGTGCAGTGGTTATGTTTTATTTTGTAGTTAGTGGTTATGTTTTTATTGGGCTTTTGTAGGGAGAGGTATTTTATTTAGCTTTTTGGGAAATGACACTCACTTTCAAAGGGTACCAGCCTCCCCTGGTCACTAGAAATGTAAGACGGAAACTAATACATTACAACTATGTACATCAAGCATATGTAACACCAAAGCTGCTACATACAATGAATTCTTAACTCACTGTCACCTTTCCCTGATGTAGAGTGGCACATGTGGTGGGAGTGTCAGAGTATGGGACAGTTTTGGAAGGTGGAGGAATTAAGCGCTTTCACAAATATAAAAGTATCATTTGATGTTCGACAGGGCTTGCTTGATTTGGTACCTGCACCAAAAAACTGGAATTGGGCCCAGCGGCTAATAAGTGTATAGTGCTTAAATCAATAAAAATGATGCCTCCCGCAAGGCAACAGTGGGAAACTGAACTGATCAAATGGGTAGAGAGGAATGTAGACCACGCAAGAAGCTACCATAGAAGAAGGGTGATCAAGGATGCATATTAAAATGGGAACTAGAGGAGTTAGCACCGGGACAGGAAGAACCCTTGAGAAAGGTGAAAGGGAGCAGCAAGAGGAATCCAACGCTGTTGCTTGATATCACTTTCTTAATACGGTAATGGGTGCAACACAGTAGTGAAGGATGTCTTTCTTCATTTATCTACAATGTGATGTATGGAACATAACTGGATTTGTCAAATAAGAAAGGCAATATTGCACCATGTAAGGGACTTATATTTGAGGATTCCCTCTCACTTAGGGTGAGAAATTAAACAAGTAAAAAGTAATGGATTAATTAACCATAACAAAATGCAAATAAGTAAATGGAAATCCTCTGAGTATTACCGCCTTTCTTAATATTTTAGATCACTGCACTGATAGAGTAGTTGACCAATCAAATCAGTCTTGGTCTCGCAACAGAATGAACTTTTATGTCAGAACTTTCAGATCACTTTCCAGCTGAATGGAAGCAAAAGTAACAATCATTTGCAATGCAGTGGGTCTCGCGTTTGCTCAAGTTAGTGCTATTAGCATTGGCAATTCCTAAATGGACTTTTCTTGCCACATAATTTGAAAATGAAAAGTAAAACAGTTGACGTAAGCGAGTCAATTCAAAGTGCCATGGCTGCAGTGAGCACAAAGGAGAGACACAAAAGGAAAAAGAAGTTTGCTTGCAGTCAAACAAATCAGCAAATGTTGAGTTTACCATGTAACAGAGTCAGTCCCAGAGGCGGTAACAAAACCGCCCCAAAGCGGGACAAGCAGAAAGCATTTACCAATGTCAAAGGATTTTTGAAAGGCAAGCCAAAGAACGAGTGAAAGTGATGGGGCAAGAGGTGAGTGTGGTTAAAAAACCACACTATGCTCGACCTAAAAAGGGCTGAAGCTGGGATATTGGAGTACATGAATCATGTGTGTGTACTGTTCTGTTTTTAACTAGTTTGGGCTGCTGAATTCCAAAACAGTCTGTGGAAGACATAGTGTACCTCATACTGTAGCTCAAATATTACTTTAAAATAGCTTTTTGGCATATATGGTATGCTGGGCAGAAGGGGAGGACTACAGAATAGATGCTGGAATATTTGCTGGAGGGTTTGAAAAAGTTGCACGTATTATGACATACTTTACTACTGGCTAAATAGTACATTTCATTTAATAAAAAAACTACATTATGATCATTTAGTAACTGCATACAAAAGCTGGAAATGTTTGTACCGCTAGACTCCATGCAGTCTTGTTTGTGGCTTCAGCTATGGTGGCCCAATGACAGTGTCATAGTTTTTAATTAGCAGTAAAGCCTTGAGTGTAAATGTAAATGCCAACTACCACTATGTAAAATGCCACGCGATCGTGCTGCATGGAAAATAAACAGATAAAGTAGTCCGGAACCCAGTCTGAAAACATCGAGCCTGGTATGTTTTTAGTAGTCTACCGGTGCTATGACGGTGGGCTAAACACCGGAAAAGGCATGACGTATGCATGCCTTTCACAAATGAAAGCAAGCGGATTTTAAAAGGCAAGCCCATGAACCCATGTAAATGACTGACGTGACATGGGAGTGGTTTGAAGCCCAAAGAGAGATTACAGAATGGACGGAGCGCTTCACGCTCACCCATAAAAACAGCTACATTGGATGCAGTGCAATAATGGGTGCAATCATCATATGGTGAAAGAGCAGAAAAGAACTTTCAAATCTCAAACAAAGCATGTTTGGAGTCCCCCTGTAATAGAAGATTCAGAGAGATCAGGTAGAGGAAGATACACAAGAAGAAAAATGAAGGAGTAGTAAAAATTGTTAAGGTATTGAACCGTTGTGTTTCAAAAGTGGTAATAGCAGAGTGCAGTAACAGGAAAAGTTGTCTGTGTATAGACTTACCACATTTAAACAATAACATAATTATCGATCGATTTTCATTGCCAAAGATCACGGAAATGGTTTAATGTCTTAAGCCCTTCTGCGACATGGACGTAATGGTTACGGCCAGTGGCGCAGTGCTGCAGCTCCACTGACGTAACCATTACGTCCTTGCACCAGCCCATGGGGGAGCACTAGCGCTCCCCACATGGGCCTCCCACCCACACCCCAGGGCAAGGATGGAAGGGGAATTGCTTCCTCATCCACCCCGACCGCCCGCAGTGACATCTGACATCAGCCCGCGATTGGGTGCTGACATCATCAGAGGTCGTCCCATGAGCTTCCAGCACGATCGGAAGAGAAATGTTTTAATTTCTTGGGGATGAGGGAGATCGGAGAGGCATCACAGGAAAGGAAAGGCTTTTTGCTTTCCTTTGGTATCTTTCTGAGCATTTCTGCAGCATAATCGCTATGCGATCGTGCTGCAGAAATGCCAACTAGACACCAGGGAGTTTGTTGCATAGACAATAAAGGGGAGCGAAACCTTGGGCAAGGGTCGCTCCCCTGGTGGGGACATTTTTTTTAAGGCCGTTTCTGCCACCCTTGGGAGCAGATCTGCCTATTTTCAGATGCCACTAGGAATCAGAGATTTGTTTTTGTGCCAATTTCACACAAGGGGAGCAACTCCATTAGGTAAGGGTCGCTCAATTGGGGGAAATTTTATTTTAGGTCATTTCTGCCCCGGCTGACTTTGTATAGGCGAATCTGCCCCAGAGGGAAGCAGAAATCACTAGACACCAGGGATTAAACTTTTTTTTTTTACAGATGGGGAGCGACCCCTTAGGCAAGGGCTGCTCTCCCCGGGGACCATTTTATTTTAGGCCATTTCTGTCCCTCTTGTGGGCAGGGTGGCCTATTTGTATTAGGCCCATCTGCGCCCAAGGGGGGCAGAAACCACTTAGGCACCTGGAATTGGGGGTGTTTTGTTTGGGGTGGCAGCCCCTTGGGCAAGGGTCGCTCCTCATTAGGCACATTACTGTTAGCCATGTTTACCCCCATTGGGGGCAGATCAGTTTATTTTTGTGAGGCCCATCTGCCCCATAGGTGGCAGAAAGCCCACTAGACACCAGGAAATATTTTTTTTAAAAGAGGGTGGGGGTATAGCCATACCCCCACACCAAATAAATGGGGACAAAGTTGTTTTGCCTACTGGTGGGCCCCCGCACACTAAAAGATCTAATTTCAAGGGCAAGCAAGAGGACATTTGGTTATTTTGGGTTTGGATTTTACATTTGGGCCACAAGAGCTTGGCTAACTCTCAGAATCGTCTGACTTGGAATGGTGAGGGCTGCACTTTTTGGACTTTGGGACGCTGCCATCTAGAAAAATCTATGAGACCAAGACACATCTGAAAACTAAAAGTCTGGGTGAGTCCAGGGTGGTGTGCTTCACCTGCACCGCACCATTTTCTTACCTACAATGCCCTCCAAACCTCCAACTTTGCTGTAAAACATTTTCCCCACACTTTTGTGATGGAGCCTTCTGGAATCTGCAGGAATCCACAAAATTCCTACCACACAGTATTGTTGCATATATACCAATAAAAATTCTGCCCCACTTGTCTAAAAACAGTTCTTTACAAACTGCCCTTTTGGACCCGCTTTGGTTCCCCCCTCGATTTCGACATGTCACAGGCACTTGGCCCACCTACACAAGTGAGGTATCGTTTTTATCAGAAGACTGAGGGGAACTTTGGGTGGTAGGAAATTTGTGCCGGTGCGCTACTCCACACAGAAATGAGGGGGAAATGTGATTTTTTTTTAGCTAAATTTGAGGTTTGCTGAGGATTCTGGGGGATCCATGCAAGTCACACCTCCCTGGATTCCCTGGGGTGTCTAGTTTTCAGAAATGTCTGGGTTTGGTAGGATTCCCTAGATGGCTGCACAGCCCAGGGCCAAAAATGCAGGTGGCCCTCCTGCAAAAACAGGTAGTTTTGTAATTGATAATTGTGATATGTTTGCGTAGTGTTTTGGGACATTTCCTGTCACAGGCACTAGGCCTACCCACACAAGTGAGGTACCATTTTTATTGTGAGATGTGGGGGAATGCTGGGTAGAAGGAAGATTCCAGACTTTGCAGCACTGAAATGTGAGGAAAAAGTGTTTTTGTTTTGCCAAATCTTGAGGTTTGCTAATGATTCTGGGTAACAGAACCTGCTAACAGCACCACAAGTTACCCCATCCTTGGTTCCCTTAGGTGTCTAGTTTTCAGAAAAGTACAGGTTTCCTAGGTTTTCCTGGGTGTCAGATGAGCTAGAGGCCAAAATCCACAGCTAGGCACTTTCCAAAAAACACATCAGTTTTCAATGTAAAGATTTGATGTGTCCTTGTTGGGTTTTGGGGAGTTTCCTGTCGTAGGCACTCGGCCTATCAACACAAGTTATGTACCATTTGTATTGGGAGAAATGCTGGGTGGAAGGAAATTCGTGTAATTTTTTGCCAAATGTTTAGGTTTGCAAAGGATTCTGGGTAACAGAACATGGTGAGAGCCCCACAAGTTACCCTATTCTGAATTTCCCAGGTGTCTAGTTTAAAAAAATGTGTAGGTTTGCTAGGTTTCCCTGGGTGCTGGCCGAGCTACAGGCCAAAATCCACAACTATGCACTTTGCAAAAAACAGGTAAATTTTCCTTTGGAAAATCTGATGTGTCCACGTTATGTTTTGTAAATTTCCTGTCGCTGGCACAAGGTCTACCCACACAAGTGAGGTGCCATTTTTATTGGGAGACTTGGTGAAATTCTGCGTGGAAGGAAGTTTGTGGCTCCTCTCAGATTCCAGGACTATGCAGTACCGAAATGTGAGGGAAAAGTGTTTTTTGCCAAATTTTGAGGTTTGCAAAGGATTCTAGGTGACATAACCTGGTGAGACCCCCACAAGTCACCCCGTACAGGATTCCCCTATGTATCCAGTTTTAAAAAATGCACAGGTTTGGTAGGTTTCCCTAGGTGCCGGCTGAACTAGAGGCCAAAATCCCCAGCTAGGCACTTTCCAAAAACCACTCAGATTTCACTGTAAAAATGTGATGTATCCATGTTGCATTTCCTGTTGCGGGCACTAGGCCTACCCACACAAGTGAGGTACCATTTTTATTGGATAACTTGGGGGAACATAGAATAGAAGAACAAGTGTGACTGCCCCTTTCTCTAAATGTTTTCCTTCCAAATGTAAGCCAGTGTGTAAAAAAGAAGTGCATTTGAGAAATGTTTTGTAATTCACATGCTAATATAGGGACCCTGGATTTCAGGGATATACAATTAACCACTGCTTCTCAACACCTTATCTTGTGCCCATTTTGGAAATACAAAGGTTTCCTTGATATCTATTTTTCACTCTTTATATTTATATTTATATACTCTTTATATTTCACAGTATACCGGGTGTGCAATGAAAACCTATTGCAAGGTGCAGCTCATTTATTGGCTCTGGGCACCTAGGGTTCTTGATGAACCTACAAGCCCTATATCCCCGCAACCAGAAGAGCCCAGCAGACGTAAGGGTATATTGCTCTAAAAAATATGCCATAGATGGAAAAAGTTATAGAAGAAAACGTGGACAAAAATGGCTCTTTTTTCACCTCAATTTCAATGTTTTTTTTATATAAGTTGTTACTTTATGCAGGAAAACCTTGTAGGATCTACACAAATGATCCCTTGCTGAATTCATAATTTTGTCTACTTTTCAGAAATTTTTAGCTGTCCAGGATCCACTATTGGATTCACACCCATTTTTGTCACTAACTGGAAGGAGGCTGAAAGCAAAAACAATTGAAAAAATAGGGTACATCCCAGTAAAATGTCAAAATTGTGTAGAAATATATGGTTTTCTGATTCACGTCTGCCTGTTCCTGAAAGCTGTTTTTCAGGGTTTAAAGCATAATTTATTTGGGAAAGTGAAGGGTGTGATGTTCTTCCATGACAATATATTAGTGTTTGGGAAAACAGAGAGATACACAATGAGAGATTACAAAATGTTTTAGGAGTCTTAGAAAGCAGAGGTGTAACAGCTGAGTTGAGCAAATGCAAATTCGCTGAAAGGTGTGTGAATTATTTAGGGCATGTAATCAGCGAAGAGGAGATAAAACCCAAAACATCACCCATCAATGCCATTACTAATGCTCTAGCAGCTAAAAGTAAAGATGAGGTCAGGTCATTTCTGGAAATGGCAGAATATTGCTCAAAATTCATAATGAATTTTGCAGAAAAGGTTTACAACATAGAGCAATTGCTCAAGAGGAATGTGACATTAGAATGGGAATCACAATGTGAGGAGGAATTCATTAGAATTAAAGGAGCATTAAGTAAAGTAGCTATCTTATGAAGTTTTGACCCTACATTAGACAGTTTCTTGACAACTGGTGTGAGTAACAAGGGCCTAGGAGCTGTACAGTCATAGAAAGATAGCAAAGGTAAAGATAGCATTATTTTGTTTGCTTTCAGATCCTCGTCACCATTAGAGGAAGTATCCCATTACAGAAAAGGAAGCATTAACCTGTGGATGGGCTTTAGATCATATTTGTGCATCTGTGTGGGGTAAGAAAGTCATTATCCAATGTTATCTTAAACCTCTAATCAAATTGCCTACTTGTGAAGGAAGTGTGACTGCTTCTGCAAGAATTGCAATGTTGTCCATGAAAATGAAGGATTATGTGTTTCGCATGGTGTATGTGGCAGGTAAAAATAATATTGTTGCTGATTGCTTGTCTACGATGCCTAGCCCTCCAGAAAAATGTGAGCATGACCCATCTAATGACTTTAAGATTGCCTTGATACATGACTCTGGCAAACCAGCTATCAAGAAAGAGTATTGGGAGAAAGAGATGGAAGAAGATGCAGTATTAGAGATAGTTTTTTAAGTATGTTTTGGAAGGATGGCCCAAGAAGGATCAGTTGTCACAGTTGTGTAGACTCATTTGCGAAGTTAGATCAGAACTTTCTGAAGATAGGGAAGTCATTGCTAGAGGAAATAGGATTATTTCTCCTTGTGAGTTGTAAGAAGCAATTTTGCAACTCTGCCACAAGGGGCATTTTGGTATTGTTAGAACCAAATCTGTAGTCAAAGATTTCTTCTGGTGGCCAGGGATTGACAAGGCAGTAGAGAGGTTTGTTAGATCTTCTGAAATATGTTCCTTGGCTGACAAGAGTTTGCATACTCTAAGACCACCCATGGACCAGAAGTTCATTCCTAAGCAGCCTTGTGAGTGTGCAGCAGTGGATTTGTTGGGTACAATATGTGATTGTATCAATGGATCTATTTTCTAGGTGGCCAGTAGTAATCAGTAGTAAACATAGTGGAGAAGGGAGCCACTGCTACAGTTCTGGAGTTTTTGGATAGGTCGTTCTGGTCGGAAGGAATTCCAGCAGTCTTATTGAGTGACAATGGTGTGCAATTTGTTTCTATTGCAGCTAAGGAATACTTTGAGAGAGTGAGGGTAAAACATAAAACTACATCCCTTTATAATCCCAGTTGGAATAGCACCACAGAAAGATGAAACAGAGGTATCAAGGGAGTTATTCAGTGTGTAATGAGAAAATGGTGTGACTGGCACACCGCTGTACAAAAGACAGTATGGGCATGTAGGGTAACAGAGAATGATGCCATGAGGTTGATCCCATTTGTGATAATGAGAAGACAGAAACCGAAATGTAAATTTAGTCCTGCATGATTGCTGCATTATGAGGTTGAACATTGGTCTCCTGGCATGGTGTGAAAAAATGTGGAAAGGGCACAGGGGAAAGCTAAGGCCCTCATTACGACTTCCATGGTCTTGTAAAAAGACCGCAGAAGCAATGGGAGCCAACATATCGCCAGTGCTGGTGGTATGCTTGGCCCCCTATTATGACATTTCCGCTGGCCCAGCAGAAAAGTCACATCAACAGTGAAACCGGCTGGTAATAGAGTCGGCAGCAATATTGATGTGCAGCGGGTGCAGCAGCACCCATCACGCATTTCACTACCGGTAATTCGGGCAGTGAAATGCGCGATGGGGCTGTGCCTGGGGGCCCCAGCACTGCCCATGCCATGTGCATAGGCAGTGCAGGGGCCCCCAGGGGCGCTTCAAGAACCCCTTACTGCAAGACTTTCCATGGCGGTGTTTACCGCAGTGGACAGGCTGGCGGTTGGGGACTCATAATCCCCAGGGCAGCGCTCCTGGCAGCGCTAGCCTGGGGATTATGACCGCCTGGCTGACGCTTTGTGGTATACTGGCGGGACCGGCGGTATGACCGTGGCGAATGCGGACACAGTCATAATACGCTTGCGGAACACCACCAGCCTGTTGGCGGTTTTACCGCCAGTGTTCCACTGACCGCCGGGGTCATAATGACCCCCTAAATCTTATTATGATAAGACACATGGTGCTAAACATGTCAGTATTGAAGTGAGTGATTGGGTTCCTATGAAAAAACCTTTTAAAGTAATGAATGGGGAAGTCACTTTTTTGAATCAGAACAAGTAATAGAAAATTTAAATAATGCTGTAAGACTGAAACATGGCAAAGTATGGAAACTTGTTACTTTGTGTCTCAATGGGCAGGAGAAGAAATGCAATGAGGAACATGAGAGAGAAACAGTGAGTCAAGGGGGAAACTCCAATTGGTTAGAAGACATATTAGAACCTGTGACTGGACATTATGGACATCATTATGAGTTCAGTGAATGGTTTAGGCCATCCGCCGAACTTCTGACCGGGAGGTTGCCGCCATAGTGGCTACCTCCCCGCTGGGCCCATAAAGAGGTGTCCGCTAAGTCAGCGGGCAGAGACCTGAGTTTCAGCCCGCTGGCCTAGCGGGAAACACCCTACAGCATTGTCTCTGGATCGTAATCAAGCTGGCGGCAATGCTGTAGGATGCAGGGTGCACCAGCACCCTCGCAATGGTCACTGTCTGCAAAGCAGACAGTGAACATTGTGATGGAGCTGGCCAGGTGGACTCCCTAGGGCCCCTGCACCCTTTCTCCACCAGCCTTTTCATGGCGGTTTTACCAGAATGAAATCGCTGGTGGAGAACAATGTCATAATCCCCAGGGCAGCACTCCTGCCACCGCTGCCTGCACCCCTGCCACGGCGGATTAGGACTGCTGCAACTGCCAGACCGCGGGGATCTCTGATCTTGGAAGTGCTGCCATTCCGACTGTGGCACGACTGCTGTGGTCATAATGTGGCACTCAGACTGCTGCATTGGTGGTGGTCCGACCGCCACCGCGAGTCTGGCAGTGAAGTTACAGCCAGACTCAAAATGACCCCCTATACGTCTGCAGTGAATGAGAGTAATAGTTGAACAAGCATATCTGATGCTACTCATGAGGGTAGTATTAGTGAAAGTGATGAAAGGTCAAAGGAAAGAGTGCAAGTACCTGTAACTGAGGGAGTGGAGTTGAATGGTGGGAAGAGGAAATTAACCCCTCCTTGGTGGTTGAAGGATTTTGTTGTGGGTTATACTGCAGACATTCAAGGTCCAGTATAGTCAGTAGCAGTTATATATTCATACATAGATCATTAGTTCTTTTATCTTTTCTTAGTTTATTTTTTATTTTATTTTATTTTATTTTTGTTTCTTCTTTCTTCTTAATTTCTTACCTTGTACATACATAGGTGTATTGCTGAACCTGCAATTTGTTTGTTGTGTGTTTACTTAGGAATGTATGCCGTATTCTATATGACATGGTTATGTTCCACGTTCCAAGGAATGACATAGCGGTGCTCGACTGTGAGTGGCAGTTGAGACAGTGGCTGTGGCAGTGAAACGCAGTGGACCTGATTCCTGTATCTTCGTAAGTTTGCATTAAAGGAAAATATATATATTACTGCTGCCTCTTACTTCCTTCATGTGTGGAAAGGAACTGACATGACATTGAGTTACACATGCATTGTCTGGTAATGCATGAAGGTCACACAAACTGAGGGCCATATTTACAACCCTGGTTGCGTCGACGCAACTTGTAAGGCAGATTTATGAAGCCACGCAAGGCCACATAAATCTGGAGTAATACAATGCAGCATAAATCACTGCATTTTGTTACTCTGTCCTGGAAAAACATTCAATGGCCTTTGCATGGGTGTTTCCATGCAGCCCCCATGGATTTGTATGCATTCACAGATTTACAAGAAGTTGTAAACCTGAGAATGCTCCAAAATGCTATGCCTTCCCAGGGAAGGCATAACGAGAAAAAATATATTTATTTCTCCTTGTTACATTCTCTTTCTATGTGTGCTGCATTGAAAAGGAAACATAGAAAGAGGAATATGCCTCTTGGGATTGTTTTTGTACAAGAAGGTGCACCTTCCTGCATAAAAACAATCCTGAAGGCAATGCAGGTACCATGGTGTATGAGTGCCTTCGTTGGTGCCAGGCTGCCAAAAGGGCACCAGTGCAGAAGAAAAGGCAGGAACGTGCAGAATTATTTTAAATACTGTGCATTCCTGCCCTTTCCCTGTGACGGAGTACAGCACAGCAGGGTGACTATACACTGCACTCCCTCTCTTTTCCATAAATATGGCCCTCAGAGTCATATTTCTTACTTCGCTCATAAAAAAAGAATAAACGAAAAGGAAAGATTAACATCTGATCAAAAGTACAACATAAGTACAACAGCAACAGCCATCTTAGTAAGGGAAGCAGAACATTAAATCATTTGATTACTCAATAACTTTGGAAAAGAGGAAATAAAGTGAACGGAACTGCTTGCATGGTGACTAAAAAAACTGGATAATTACAAGTCTATCCATGAAATTAAAGATTCCCATTGATGAGTTATAATGTATGTAATCCTTGGTTTGTGTTGCATGTGAGTGTGGGAGAACATAAATTAAAAAATTAAGGGCATATTTACAAGCCCCATGGAGCAGGGCAGCCGCTACCCTGCACCACAGGGGAAGGGAAGAAATAGGTCATACTGTGCATTTCTGTCCTCTACCCCTGCGCCTGCGCTCAATGGGCTACCTAGTGGCAACACAGGCACCCTTGCACCATGATGCAAGGATACCTGCATCACAAGAATTGTTTCTGTGCAGGAAACAACACATTCCTGCACAAAAACAGTTTACGGATGCTTTTTCCTCCTTCTGTGCAGCACACAGAAAAAGAGGAAAAAACGAGGAGAAATAAACATATTTTTCATCATTGTGCCTCCCCTGGGGAGGCATAAGATTTTGACACATTGCCAGGTTTGTAGATTCTTGTAAATCTGGGAATGCCTCAAAACCCATGGGTGTTGCTTAGGAGCACCCACCACAACGTCCATGGAACACCTCCCTGGTGAAGTGTAAGGCAACACAGTGACTTGCGCTATGCTGCCTTACACCATATTTACAAGGCCTTGAAAAGCCACACAAAGTGGCTTTGCGTGGCCAAGAAGTAATATTGGTTTGCGCTCTGCGCCTTAGGAGCGCCATGAAAAGTAACCCACTAGAGGCGCAAGGGGCTTGTAAATAAACCCTTAAATATCTTTATTTCTCCTTGTTGTTTCCTCTTTCTATGTGTGCTGCATTTTTCAGCACACATAGAAAGATGAAAAAGCCTCAATGGATTTTTTTTTGCAAGAATGTGCCCTTCCATGCAGAAAAACAATACTGTCAGCACAGCAGACACCCTTGCACCATGGTGCAAGGATTCTTGGGTCGGCACTAGGCACCAAATTGTGGGCCGATGCTGGCTGAAAGGAAATGAATGCACCTCATCTCCTAAATATGGCACATTCCTGCCCTTTCAAATTGGCGTAGCACAGTACAGCTAAAAGACTTGCAGCGCTGCCCTACACCAATTCATTGTAAATATGCCTCTTAATTTCTCCTTATGATGCACCCAGGTCTTGGCACCGCACCTCACTTTGCTGCATGTTCCATGCCAAATCTTCAGTCTTGCACATCATTCAACTCCCAGGTGCAATCCCTCACCCATCTGATCCAATGCCACTATGCTAGTCTCACAGAACACCCAGGCACTCATTCTGAGTGATCCGCTATTTATCGATGGGCCCGGTAACAGCAGTTACCTATCCATTTGGAATTATGAGCTCTGCAGGAACCCCACTGCTCAGTGGTATCCCACCCAGAGATTTCACACAGGCAAAGTCTGTGGGTGGAATAACACGGAAAAAACATGTGGATATCAGCACAGTAAATCAAATTCCTGCATGTTTTTTCACAAAACCCAAAATGCATTATATTTACAACTTCTGAAATTACTGTGTCTTCGATAATGGTAAATCCAGAGTTGAGGGGAGTAAAAGGGATTATTATGGGTAACTCATAATGAGGACCTTTTAGAGCTACTTTGTAATTCATGCAGCTCATCAGTACTAGGGAGAAAATAACTTATGCATCAAGGCAGAGCTGTAAGGTGATGTAGACACATTCACAAAGGTAAACTTACAATTTTTTGCAAGCATTCAATGGTTAGCTATTCACAAAATGTGGGTAATCTGGTTACTGTTTAAGGGGGACCCTACTCAAGCAGTAGCAACAAACTAAAAGTTGAAACACAATTAAACCATAAATTAGCCTGTGATTAACCCTGGTCCCTTAGCAAAAAAGCAGTCAGGCTTAACTTAGAGGCAATGTGTAAAGTATTTAAGCAGCACACAGACAGTAATAAAGTAAAAACACAACACAAGTAAAATATCTCATCAGTTTAGAAAAATAGAGTAAACTGTAATAGATTATTTGACAGCAAGACAAACATCCAATCAGTAGAACCAGTAACATGCAATTTTAATGATTTAGATAAAAATAGCACTTAAAATAATAAACCATCAACTGTGGTTATCTAGTCATGACGAACCAGGACAAAGTTAAAAGATCGGACTCCCTGTGATGGAGCACGGGCTGGATACAGGAACAAAGTTAGTCCTGCTGAGAAATGTACCATAATTTAAATCCTGGTTGTGGAGCATTGGTCCGCACAGCAGCATTCTCGAGCAGCAATACGAGGTCTGTGTTGAAGATGTGTCATGCAGCAATGGTTTCAATGAGCTGTGAGGGCTGCCATGCCAGCTTGTGTCACGGCTGCATTGCTCTGCATTAATTCAGACGAGAAGCTGCGAGGTCCGCATCACAAATGTGATGCACAATGGAGGTTCTGAAGAGCTGGGCAGGATTTTATGCAGGCATGGTTCAGGGCTGCGTCTCAAAGCATGAGGTGCTGCAAAGAGCTGCATCAGGTTTGTGTCACACTGTGCTGGTTCTGAAAAGAGCATAGGTAAGCTTGCAGAGCACCTTTAACCCCACTTCCAAGAATCCAGGACTGGAGTGGCAACACTTGGTGGGGTAGGTGAGGACTCACAGCAGGCCCAGATGCAGGGCTCAAGATGGACCCTCTTCTGTCCCTGAGGTTCTGATCAGGAGGTCAGCCAACTAGCTCTTGGAGTCACTCTAGTGGTCCTGGATTCAATATGCAGGTCCAGGTCTTCTCAGTCAGACAGCAGGGGGGCAGAGCAGCTCTTCTTGCAGCATGGAAGCACAGCCGTCCTTCTTTTGAGTCTCCTACATGTCCAAAAGTATTCTGAAGAGTTTGGTCTGGGGTTACGCTATTTATATCTAGTGCCCACTTTGAAGTGAAAGAAGCTTTTAGAGTTCTACCCCTACAGAGGTGTCTGACATTTCCTTCCTCCTTGCCCTAGCCGCAGCTTGTCTGAGGGCACATGAGACTAGTGTGAAACCCTTTGTAAGTGTGCTGAGGCAGAGTCTTTGTAATGTGCAAGTCTTGTAAGTGAAAGCTACGTACCCCCCCATCAAGTCAAAGATGGCACATTCTGCAAACACCTAGTCCCCCTTTGTCTCACTGTCTGGGAGTAAGACAAAATTATCATCTGCCAGCTACACCTGGTCACGTGACCCAGGATACATGCTGCAGGCACCAATTGTTTGGGACAGGAAAATGCCAACTTTCAAAAAGTGTAATTTTCAGGTATGCGATTTAAAATCCAACTTTACCATTAAAAAGAGTTTTAAATTTCAATTCTTTATTGACTCAACTCGACATTCCTACCTGTTCTCAATTGAAAGTTTGCACTTATTAAATGTAATAAGGAAACTGGCAGGCCTTGCAGTAATGAAAAATGAATGTAAGAATTTTTCACTACGAGGACAGGTAAAAATTCAAAGTACATGTCCCACTTATAAAGACACTGCACTCCACCCTACAGGCAGTTTAGGGCCTTCCCTAAGTGTGACGTACAAGATTAAAAAGGCAGACTTGGGCCTGGAAAAAGGGCTACTTTGCCAGGTTAAAATGGCAGTTAGAAATTGCACATATGGACTCCAAAAGCAACCCTGAGTCATGTTTAAGATAGGGTTGGGCGGAACTCGCAGAGTTTTAATCCATGGAATTCCACAGAGCTAAAAACTCTGCAAGATTCAGTGGAGTTCCGCCCACCTCCTGCCAACTTCCAAACTGCTTCACATGGGCCAGTGTACGTGCGGGAGCCAGGCTGCAGAGTCAGGGAGGCTGCTTGGTTAATTAGCCAGTCCGATACATAAGATTGATGCCTCCTGCACTCCATTAGTGATGAGCCACTGAAGTTAGAACAGCAGTGTTACAGAGATAAAGAAATTATTAAAACAGCAATTAAGGATGAATGCAAATACATTCCATTCATGTAGGAAAGTACCATCTTGCCTGGCATGTTACCCCCATATTTCACTGTATATATGTTGTTTTAGTTATATGTGCCACTGGGACCCTGCCAGCCAGGGCCCCAGTGCTCATAAGTGTGCCCTGTATGTGTTACCTGTGTTATGACTAACTGTCTCACTGAGGCTCTGCTATCCAGAACCTCAGTGGTTATGCTCTCTCATTTCTTTCCAAATTGTCACTAACAGGCTAGTGACCAATTTCACCAATTTACATTGGCATACTGGAACACCCTTATAATTCCCTAGTATATGGTACTGAGGTACCCAGGGTATTGGGGTTCCAGGAGATCCCTATGGGCTGCAGCATTTCTTTTGCCACCCATAGGGAGCTCTGACAATTCTTACACAGGCCTGCCAATGCAGCCTGAGTGAAATAACGTCCACGTTATTTCACAGCCATTTACCACTTCACTTAAGTAACTTATAAGTCACCTATATGTCTAACCTTTACCTGGTAAAGGTTGGGTGCTAAGTTACTTAGTGTGTGGGCACCCTGGCACTAGCCAAGGTGCCTCCACATTGTTCAGGGCAAATTCCCCGGACTTTGTGAGTGCGGGGACACCATTATACGCGTGCACTACACATAGGTCGATACCTATGTGTAGCTTCACAATGGTAACTCCGAATATGGCCATGTAACATGTCTATGATCATGGAATTGCCCACTCTATGCCATCCTGGCATTGTTGACACAATCCCATGATCCCACGGGTCTGTAGCACAGACCCGGGTACTGCCAAACTGCCTTTTCAGGGGTTTCACTGCAACTGCTGCTGCTGCCAACCCCTCAGACAGGTTTCTGCCCTCCTGGGGTCCAGCCAGGCTAGGCCCAGGATGGCAGAACAAAGGACTTCCTCAGAGAGAGGGTGTTACACCCTCTCCCTTTGGAAAAAGGTGTTAAGGCAGGGGAGGAGTAGCCTCCCCCAGTCTCTGGAAATGCTTTCATGGGCACAGATGGTGCCCATTTCTGCATAAGCCAGTCTACACCGGTTCAGGGACCCCTCAGCCCTGCTCTGGCGCGAAACTGGACAAAGGAAAGGGGAGTGACCACTCCCCTGACCTGCACCTCCCCTGGGAGGTGCCCAGAGCTCCTCCAGTGTGCTCCAGACCTCTGCCATCTTGGAAACAGAGGTGCTGCTGGCACACTGGACTGCTCTGAGTGGCCAGGGCCAGCAGGTGACGTCAGAGACTCCTTCTGATAGGCTCCTTCAGGTGTTGCTAGCCTATCTTCTCTCCTAAGTAGCCAAACCCTCTTTTCCGGCTATTTAGGGTCTCTGCTTTGGGGATTTCCTTAGATAACGAATGCAAGAGCTCATCCGAGTTCCTCTGCATCTCTCTCTTCACCTTCTACCAAGGAATCGACTGCTGACCGCGCTGGAAGCCTACAAAACTGCAGCAAAGTAGCGAAGACGACTACTGCAACCCTGTAACGCTGATCCTGCCGCCTTCTCAACTGTTTTCCTGGTGGTGTATGCTGTGGGGGTAGTCTGCCTCCTCTCTGCACTAGAAGCTCTGAAGAAATCTCCCGTGGGTCGACGGAATCGTCCCCCTGCAACCGCAGGCACCAAAGAACTGCATCACTGGTCCTCTGGGTCTCCTCTCAGCATGACGAGCGAGGTCCCTTGAATCCAGCAACTCTGTCCAAGTGACTCCCACAGTCCAGTGACTCTTCTGTCCAAGTTTGGTGGAGGTAAGTCCTTGCCTTCCCACGCCAGACTGCATTGCTGGGAACCACGTGTTTTGCAGCTACTCTGGTTCCTGTGCACTTTCCGAGGGAATCCTTTGTGCACAGCCAAGCCTGGGTCCACGGCACTCTAACCTGCATTGCACGACCTCCTGAGTTGTCCTCTGGCTGCGTGGGACTCCTTTGTGCAACTTCAGGTGAGCACCGTTTCACTCCACTTTGTAGTGCCTATTCTGGCACTTCTGCAGGTGCTGCCTGCTTCTGAGAGGGCTCCTTGTCTTGCAGGGCACCCCCTCTGTCCCCTGACACAATTGGCGACATCCTGGTCCCTCCTGGGCCACAGCAGTATCCAAAAATCCCAACTGCAAGCTTTGCAGCTAGCAAGGCTTGTTTACGGTCTTTCCGCAGGAAAACACTTCTGCACGACTCTCCACGGCGTGTGACATCTATCCTCCAAAGGGGAAGTTTCTAGCCCTTGTCGTTCTTGCAGAATCCTCAGCTTCTACTGTCCAGTTGCAGCTTCTTTGCACCCACAACTGGCATTTCCTGGGCATCTGCCCACTCTCGACTTGATCGTGACTATTGGACTTGGTCCCCTTGTTCCACAGGTACCCTCGTCTGGAAATCCATCGTTGTTGCATTGCTGGTTTTGGTCTTTCCTGCAGAATTCCCCTATCACGACTTCTGTGCTCTTTGGTGAACTTTAGTGCACTTTGCACTCACTTTTCAGGGTCTTGGGGTGGGCTATTTTTCTAACCCTCACTGTTTTCTTACAGTCCCAGCGACCCTCTACAAGGTCACATAGGTTTGGGGTCCATTCGTGGTTCGCATTCCACTTTTGGAGTATATGGTTTGTGTTGCCCCTATCCCTATGTGCCCCCATTGCATCCTATTGTAACTATACATTGTTTGCACTGTTTTCTAAGACTATACTGCATATTTTTGGTATTGTGTACATATATCTTGTGTATATTTGCTATCCTCATACTGAGGGTACTCACTGAGATACTTTGGCATATTTTCATAAAAATAAAGTACCTTTATTTTTAGTATATCTGTGTATTGTGTTTTCTTGTGATATTGTGCATATGACACTAGTGGTACTGAAGGAGCTTCACTCGTCTCCTAGTTCAGCCTAAGCTGCTCTGCTAAGCTACCATTATCTATCAGCCTAAGCTGCTAGACACCCTATACACTAATAAGGGATACCTGGGCCTGGTGCAAGGTGTAAGTACCCCTTGGTACTCACTACAAGCCAGTCCAGCCTCCTACAATTCATTTTTAAGCTCTGCAATGCTGCATACTGCACTTGATGCTGTGTGAAACAAACAGCAACAGGGAGAAGCCAGGTGCAAGGAGACAGGTAACTTCAAGCCTTCAACAAGAGCCCTGACTCCAATGTGAACTTCATAAGAAACAGAACCTGTTCGGTAAACTTGACACTGTCTCAGATCTCAATACTTTTTTTATTTCCTTTTGTTTGCAACAGGGCAAATCAAAATGCTTACAGGAAACGTGATGGAACACCACAGCCCTGTTTGCCTCCATGGGCGCCTCTGATGTGCTACAAATTGAAGCAGAAGAAGATGTTGAACAACACAACAATATTGGTGACATAAATAACACAGAAACTCTTACAAATTCCCATACATATATGACCAATTCAATGTATATCATCCGACTTAATTCATTAGCTAGTGTGATGACATTTGTAAATAGTACACTGCTGGCAACCACAAACTCCCTTACTTGGCAATCCCACAAACGGGAACTACAGGAGTCTGACAATCACTGACAACTTGTGTGGTTGAGCTCCAAAAAAATTATATTTAATTGACTGCAAACTACATAAATTACTAGACATGCAATTAGATTAGATGAGCACAGCACAGGGAGACACAAATCAGAACTTAAACTCTCCAACTTCAAAGCATTCGGGAAACACTCATGAGGCCCAGAAAACAACAGACCCAAGTCCTGATTGCAGCTACTCTCCAGTAGTGGACAAATTATTCTCTCTCCATAACTTACTACAGCTCCCAATAGAGAATTTAAAAGAATTAAATAGCCGCACACCAAGAATCTGTAGAAAAGTAGACAGAGAGCTCTCTATAGTTCCCAGTCAGAAGGAGGCAACTAAGGAATAGTACAAACATGTAGACAATAACATTCCAGTCACCACAGTGAGTGGGCAGGAATAACAGTTTACACCTGGATGAGCTGGGTAGGTGACGGGTGACTCCTTGATTCACTGTATGGGTAATGCCTACTACTGTTGTGGCACTGTGTGGCCTGTGGGAGTAGGTACCCATCTTTCTAACCCTTGTAGGAGTAGTGTGTTGCATATGTGTGGTTACACAATCAAGCAAGTCATGCATGGGGGTAGGTCGTTCCAACAAATTAAGCCCCCCCAGAATTGTTGCCCTAGGACTGTAAACCCCCGAGGGAAAGGGTCACTAGTTAGAGGAGTATGCACAGGGAAATGTCTCATCTGCAGGAATGGACCACATCTGGGAAGGTGTCGCCCAAGGTGGTGAGAACAGTGGGAGTGGGTTTATTATAGGAACAGTTTGTCCGTGGGGGAGGACCCTATGTGAGTGGCCCATGAAAGCAGGTGCCTAGTGGGGAGCCCTTGAAAGAAGGTGACATATGGGAACAGTGTGTCTTGGAAATAAACTCACAGCTCAGAGCTTGCTCCACTATGTCGCAATGCATTTATGTATCTTTGTGCACCCCTTAATATGGGCAACACTGGCAAGTGCAGTGCTCCTAGATCATGGAGAATTCCTTGGGCAAGTATAGAGGTCTCTTCTGCCAGCTGATCAGAGGGAGTTGCCCACACCCTTGGTTCTGGCTGCCCCATTTCCTGCTGGCCAATGGAAGCTGCTACCTCTGAGCCCCAGGGTCTTCTGGCTTCAAGCAGTGACGCAGACTCCACACTCTCTCAAACTCTCTCATAGAAGGAAAAGCAGCTAGCCTATCCTAGGGCATGCTGCTACTCTGTTCAACTCAGATCCATACATACCAAATACACAGTGCCTGCTACCCACAGCTTCCAAGCAGCTCTGACTGCAACAGCCACATTCTGGGTCCACTGATGAGTGTGTGACCCTCCCACAGCACATGCATGGTAACCAAATTAGTGTGAGCAATAGAGCTGTATCTTGCTGGGACTTTCTCACATTGTAGCTTCCTGATCCATCGCCAAGCTCTTCGTGTTCTAGGGGTAAGCACCGGTAAACTCTGCCATGCAGCGATTCTTAGAGTTTTGGCTGAACTCCATAGTCCAAGCGGAGAGCATAGTGGCAAAACTCCACAAACTCCACCAGAGAAGGGGAGTTTACAATAGGTGCTGCATGCCCACTAGTAGCATCAACAGGCCCTGGGTACATGTAGTACCACTTTAGGAGGGGCGTACAAGTAAACTGAATGTGCCAATTCAGTGCAAGTCAATTTCAACATTTTTAAAACAGAGAGCACAAGCACTTAAGTACGGGTAGCAGTGGTAAAGTGTAGAGTCCTAAGTACAACAAAACAAATTCAGCAAAAAGGAGGAGTAAGGCAAAACGCTTGAGGGGAGACCACCCTGAGCCTGACAGTCCTAACTCAAATGTATTGTGTTAGTAATATTTTTTTGACTGCAGTCTCCACACACAATAAAGATAGTGTTGTCCTACTTTTATGTGCAGAGACTCTGTATTTGTGAAGATACTGCTATTAAAATACCTTTATGAATAGCAAACAATTGTGAACTTAAATACAAGTGTAAGTTTATCTTTGTGAACTCTCCCCCCAGTTTTTATTAACATTTACTGTGTCTAAATCAGAACAGATTGAAAAATTAACTCATTAGGTTTCTGAGAGTTTGAAGTGAGATTAAAAAAACCTAACTTAATTGGAAAAGGTAGAGATGCACAGTTATGGCATATTATTGAGTTCATAACAGTTTGAAATTCAGGAGGGTATGCAAGTACAGTCCCCAGGGACTTCATATATGAGTCAGTGGAAAAGGAGAGAAGCTGCAGCAAAGATGGTTGGAATTAATCTAAACACTGCAGGAATATTTACAACAGATTTGCATAGGGCAGGGCAACAAACCTTTTGGCTGTGTTGCGATAATTAACTGCGTTCATCACACAAGGTCAGTGTTAGACCGGATTGGTTATTATTAGATGTGGTGGCACGAACAATTCTACTAGACATCATATTATTAATAGTCATCACAATAGTCACTCGCACTCCTTGCCTTTACAGATTTCTTAGATCACGATAAGTGTACCGTTAAACACAGGCAGTACCTGATTTTAAGGTATGTCTCAACTCTGATGGGGTTCACAGTTCCGATATTATCATAGGTTTAGACTCATTTTCGCGCAATATCAAATCGGGTTATCTATTATTATAGGACTGGTACTTTATATCTCTATCTATTTATGTTTATTTGTTGATCTTCCTGACACTTTGATAATATATATCTGTGGGATAATAGGTCTTCTCTTTCTTTCCTTTTTTCTCTCACTCTATATATACATATGCTCTGTTCTACATTCTTTACATCCCTCATTCTGGTGACGTTCGTATTTATTTATAACTCTTCTCACACATCATCACTTGGTGATATAACTCCTATATGGTTGAACATTGACTACTTATGAGAACTTGACTCAAAATGTTTGACCCTTTATAAATGGATTGTAGCACATTTTCTATTGTCCAAATTTTGGGAGATTAAGTCACATATAGCATGTTTTGACTTGCACAAAACTCATGATAATTTCTGCTCTTAACTTGTCTGTCTGAGATGACATGTACTTAGATACAAATGTGTTCTCAATTTTACAGCCCTGATGAAGTCCGTGAGAGGGATCTCTCATTGGACGAAACACGTGTTGGCTGTGGAGGCTAATTGTATATGATTTCAAGGACATTTTCCTATCATGATTGAACTACTTCAAGAAATAAATTTATCCTGAACCAGAGCCTGGCGTGATTGCCTTTCACACAGAGGATTTATTACATCACCATACTTTTAAATTTTACTCTTGTGAGTGCTCTGACAGCTGTTTGTTGTTACTGTCAGTTTCCTTTGAAACATTGGAGGAGTCAGGAAGATCCTCCTGTCATGAGCACCATGACAAAAAACATTCTGTGAACTTGACTGTATGGACTTACTGTGAGCGCCCGTTTCCTATGTCCTTCTTCCTAGCGGTTTTTTCTAAATTTGTGTTCTTGCACATAGGGGTGCTGCTCCAGACCATTTGTACTATTATACTGTTTGTAGTGTGTGTTTGTAACTGATATTGTAAACATGGATCGGGATAAATTAGCTGCAGATATCTTTGGCAGTTTAGAGCAGACAGGAACTATACCTAAGTCACACTCATTAGGTGCCCAACAATCGAAGAAAGAGGGACTCCGAGACAAATTTTTCAAACTAGAAAAACTAATGAAGCAAGAAGTGTCTAAATGGTGGGATGGGGCCACCTTGAAACAATATGTAAAACTTAACAGGATACCGAGAGGACTACGTTCACATATTTTTCCCACTTTTGACGACCTTGACCCAGATTTACTGGACAGCTGGGAACAGGAACTGTTGTCTAGTTCACTTAGACTAATGAACATCCTTATAGAAAACTCGGAGAGAAAAGTGACTAGATTGCAAACAGATATCTCGGCTTTAGAACTAGAAATTTAAAATATGAATTTGGAAGAACCAACTGCCAAAAACTATAGAATTTTACATGAGATTATTGAACTTCATCAAAATGAGATCACACAAAGAAAAGCACGCAAATTAAAGCGGGATGAGTTAGATTATAAAAATGGAAGGATTTTTACATTTTCCCGGAAATATGATCACCTAGTTAAAAAATGTGAACCTCCAAAAAACTATGATGCGGGCTCCTCATCTTCACTAAACAGTGTATCTACCAACATTAGTGACATAAGTTCTAATTCGAACATCTCTAGACAGGACAGGATAGAACAACAGGGCACTCCCTCTTTTTTAGCGGAGGTCCAACGAATAAGACAGGGACAATGGGAAGGAAGTCGACACAGAGTAGAACCAGAAAAACCAGACGGGGGGGCAGAGGTAGAGCATACAGACTCAACGAAAGGAATGAGAACAAGGTCTTGGAACAGGGGGAAATAGGGGTACACAATAGAGACTCCATCAATGTGATTAATCTCTCTAATCTGATACTCACAACCGATGGTCTATCACTTCTCAGTAAAGGATTAGGTTTTTGCCCAGGAGACTTTGGTGATTTCCAGAGAACTAAAATTGACTTTTTCAAGTTTATTCGACGTCTCAAACTGAGAAAGTTTTTTGCTAATCACCCTGATCGGACAGACACTAGCACCGTTTTTGTTAGTCATAATGACGACCAACATTTGTCCATTATGGATGTACAAGATATGGCCACTCTCCTGTCTATTGCGGATAGTGAACAAGATCCTAACACTATAACACGTATTCTATCAGATCTGGATAGCCCATCTGACTCACTCCAGAGTGGTTTGAGGAGGAAATCAGATTGGATACCGACATTAACTAAGGACAACTGTGTGGATACTTTCTTCAAATTGGTCTGGCATGATTTAAATAAACTAGAGTTACACAATAAATCTCGCCAACATGTTTGGCATCAAAATCTCACTCAGACAGAAATGCAGTACTTAAAATCTTTACAGAGTAATGAGGAGATTACCATCAGAGAGGCAGACAAAGGAGGCAATATTGTGATTATGAACACCGCAGACTATGACCAAGAAATATATACCCAACTCACAGATGCTTCCTGCTATGAAAGGATATCATTTGACCCTATCCCTGCTCTCGCTAATAAAATTAACAAGCTTATACACGATGGTTTGGATCGATCACTGCTCAAAGAAGAGGAATACTTGTACTTACGGGTACACAGACCCAGAAATCCCTGTATATACATATTACCCAAAATTCATAAAAATCCCACTTCCCCCCCAGGGAGACCTATTGTATCAGGGATTGGTGGACCAACTGAAAAATTGTCAGAATATGTTGACATTTTTTTACAAACTATTGTGGGGAACTTACCATCATATATTAGGGATACGAAACATATTCTTGGCATACTAACAGACGTTACCTGGGAGCCAGGTATGATTCTAGTTACACTTGATGTAACCTCCTTATATACTAGTATTATTCATGAACAAGGCAAAGAAGCGCTACGCCATTTTCTTTACAAGAGATCAGCAGTTCTATATGGCCATACACAAATGTTGATTGATATGGTTGATTTGATCTTAAATAATAATTTTTTCCTTTTTAAAAATGACTGGTACCGCCAAAAACGTGGTGTAGCCATGGGATCTAAATTTGCACCATCCTACGCTAATTTATTTATGGGATTTTTTTAACATAAAAAGATCTGGAGCACCGAAGGGAGTAAATGGGTCTCAGATATACTATATTGGGGTAGATACATCGATGACTGCCTTATGATCTGGACAGGTGATCTACAAGAACTGGATAACTTCATAAACTATCTCAATAACAATGACTACAATATTCGATTCACTTCAGAACATAGTGATTCCAGCATTTCGTTCTTAGACGTGGAACTTTTTATTTCCAACAACAAGATTGAGAGTAGACTTTACAGAAAAAGTACCTCTTGCAATTCTATCTTACATGCAAGGAGTGCACATCCAGTCCATCAAATCAACTCTATACCGTTTGGCGAAATGATAAGAGCCAGACGGAATTGTAGTCTAGATGAGGATTTTGACGCATGTATAGAAGACATGGCCATGAGATTTAAAGTACGGGGTTACTCCACCCGAGTGATTGACAGAGCCCGTACTAGAGCCAAGCATATAAAGAGGTCTGATACATTAGATAAAAAATCTAGAACTAGAGACTCTACAATCCGCTGTGTCACCAGCTACACTAAAACTGCCAATCTGTTACGTAAATGTATGAATAGACATTGGTACATCTTAACAGCAGACCCTACTCTCAGAAGAGTGGTGCCGGATACCCCGGTGTTCACTTATAGAAGGGGCAGAACTCTCAAGAACTTTCTATGTTACAATTATCGCAATAAACCCAATCCAACCAATTGGCTTATTAGCCGTGGTAAAGGTTTCTTCAAATGTGGCCATTGTGGAATGTGTAGATGGACCAGGTCTGGGATCACCACATTCACAAGCTCTACTGGGGTGCAATACAACATTGACTATAATATCACATGTGACACTAATTTTGTCATCTACATGATCATCTGCAAATGTGGGCTTTATTATATAGGTAGCACCATCAGACCTCTGCGAATTAGGGCAAGTGAACATTTCAGAGCTTTACGACATGAAGACGAGAGATACCCTATAGTAAGCCATATTCGGCATTGCCATAAACAGAATGACATATGTAGTTTCGAATTTTTTGGTTTTGACCGTATTAATAAAGATCCTAGAGGAGGCAACAGAGAGTTAGCCCTCAGAAAAAGGGAATGCCAATGGATCTTAAAACTCAGAGCGGTAGAAGATGGACTGAATACAAATTTTGAAATGGAGTATTTTCTGGGTGAATAGGATATGGATTAAAGTTGTACACATATATATTTATTCACTGTTCTGTATATCATATTTCCCAATTTTGTTCTTTTTATGTTGATTTCCTCACTAACTTTCTTTTATGCTGAACTATGTCCATATCTATTGGAAAATATGTTGTATCTTGCCCAACGCGGCACATTGTGTATATATGATGTCTCATCAATTTGACTATGAACAATATGTAAACTTCTCTTTAGGGTCACACTATGAACTAATTTGGATGTATCATAGTAGATTATCAATTATACTGTTATATATTGACTACTAGTAACTTATTCTCTTAGAATTTGCACTTTTAGGCTATACACCTTGTGATTCCTGATTATTGTGTGTCCCATACAACCAACGATTTTGGACATTTCATTTACCTGTTACAATATTCTGTCTCTGTCTTTCCTTCATTTTTCTAGTGCCATATTTGGTAGTGGTTATTATATCATCACACTTTCTTTTCATGTCTAGGCTAGTTATTGGACTGTAGTCACTATGAGACGCTTTTAAGGCTAGGCAAACCCGGAGCCTGCTCTAATTGGTTTAGTTTCAGTGTGCTCCAACGTTAACGTTGTCCCAAATAGATTAGTATTTGCTTTAGCAGGTAGTCTCTCTTCTTTTATATTGTTTATAGTTATTTGCTGGTGCGAATTTATAATGGTCGTATCTTCACTATTCTGCAAGTGTTAGATACAAATTTTGGGCTCAGAAATAGGTTTTATTTGTTCGCTTACATATAATTTATATATTTACTTTATATCAACTCCCTTTCAAGATGGCGCTTGTTCTTTCACCAGCGCGCGGACGTTAGTCCCTCCTCTATGTTATCATCAAGAACGTGATCATAAACAAAAGCGCCGGTTCTCAGACGCTCGTTCTACGAAGATAGATATCGGTCACAGGGAACGCCGTGCAATGATCTGTCCACGGCTACGATGTTCCCATCAAGATACTAGCATATTTGACTTAGGTGAGCGTTGCTGAGGGGTGTTATGTACTCAACTACTCGAGCTTAACGTTGAGTAGTTTTTCTATTGAGTTGTTCTCTAATATATTCGAAATGATGGTATTCGTTTCCTCCATTTCGTTTCCAGTTCACATATTAGGATTCCTGCAGTACTATACTGGGATGCGATAATTAACTGCGTTCATCACACGAGGTCAGTGTTAGACCGGATTGGTTATTATTAGATGTGGTGGCACGAACAATTCTACTAGACATCATATTATTAATAGTCATCACAATAGTCACTCGCACTCCTTGCCTTTACAGATTTCTTAGATCACGATAAGTGTACCGTTAAACACAGGCAGTACCTGATTTTAAGGTATGTCTCAACTCTGATGGGGTTCACAGTTCCGATATTATCATAGGTTTAGACTCATTTTCGCGCAATATCAGATCGGGTTATCTATTATTATAGGACTGGTACTTTATATCTCTATCTATTTATGTTTATTTGTTGATCTTCCTGACACTTTGATAATATATATCTGTGGGATAATAGGTCTTCTCTTTCTTTCCTTTTTTCTCTCACTCTATATATACATATGCTCTGTTCTACATTCTTTACATCCCTCATTCTGGTGACGTTCGTATTTATTTATAACTCTTCTCACACATCATCACTTGGTGATATAACTCCTATATGGTTGAACATTGACTACTTATGAGAACTTGACTCAAAATGTTTGACCCTTTATAAATGGATTGTAGCACATTTTCTATTGTCCAAATTTTGGGAGATTAAGTCACATATAGCATGTTTTGACTTGCACAAAACTCATGATAATTTCTGCTCTTAACTTGTCTGTCTGAGATGACATGTACTTAGATACAAATGTGTTCTCAATTTTACAGCCCTGATGAAGTCCGTGAGAGGGATCTCTCATTGGACGAAACACGTGTTGGCTGTGGAGGCTAATTGTATATGATTTCAAGGACATTTTCCTATCATGATTGAACTACTTCAAGAAATAAATTTATCCTGAACCAGAGCCTGGCGTGATTGCCTTTCACACAGAGGATTTATTACATCACCATACTTTTAAAATTTACTCTTGTGAGTGCTCTGACAGCTGTTTGTTGTTACTGTCAGTTTCCTTTGAAACATTGGAGGAGTCAGGAAGATCCTCCTGTCATGAGCACCATGACAAAAAACATTCTGTGAACTTGACTGTATGGACTTACTGTGAGCGCCCGTTTCCTATGTCCTTCTTCCTAGCGGTTTTTTCTAAACCTTTTGGCTGTGTTGCCCTACGCCAATGTGAAAGGGCAGGAATACATTGTATTTCTGAAATATGGTACATTCCTGTCCTTTCACCTAGTGCCTGCACACAATTTGGTGTGTAGCGGCAACACAGCACCCTTGCACCATGGTGCAAAGGTGTATGCATTGCATGCAGGATTGTTTTTGTGCAGGAAAGGGCACCATCCCGAAGAAAAACAATCCACAAAGGTGCTTTCCTCTTTCTATGTGTGCCACAGAATGCAGCACACATAGAAATAGGAAACAATGAGGGGAAATAAAAATATATCTCCTCATTATGCCACCCCTGGTGAGGTGTAAGTTCATTTAGTAAATCTGGGGCAGTGTCAAAATCCATAAGTGTTGCTGGTAAAACCCATCACAATGCCAGTTGAAAGTTCCCTGAAGCAGAGTAAGGCAACGCTGTGACATGCGCTGCAAAGCCTTACTCCATATCTATGAGGCCAAGAGAAGCCACCCAAAATGGCTTTGCGTGACCTTGGGTGGTTCTGCAGTCTGCGCTGCCCGATCATCAAAACAAATGAGGCTGCAGTGGCTCACAGGGCTTGTAAATATTCCCCCGCACATCAATGCAGTGGAATGAACCGAATCACTTTATTTCGTAATGTGAGACCATTTGTTTCAATTTTGCTTCAATTTTCAGGCGATGCCTGCTTTTTTTGTCGAAGTTTCAACACGAAAACCACCTTCAATAGTGTTTACGTTGAATTTTTGTGACCATGGACCATATTTATACTCGGTTTGTGCTGAATTAGCAGCATTTATTTTAGCTAATTTAGCGCAAACCTAGCTCCATATTTATACTTTGGCGCAAGACAAGTCTAGCGCCAAAGTTATGGAGTTAACGTTGTTTTCTGGATGAGAAAACCTACCTTGCGTCAATGAGATGCAAGGTAGGCGATCCCATCCAGAAAAGGACGATATGGCCTTTGCACCATATTTATCCCCCATGCTAAAATCCAGCACGGGGGGCCTAAAATAATGGCGCTTAGCTTGCTTAGCACCATTATTTAATGCCTGGGTATGGGCAGGCGTAAGGGGACCTATAGGCATATTTCCATGGTCAGAGACCATGGAAAGTGCCCACAGGTGCTCTTCCCTGGCCCTAGGGACACCCCCACCCACTGCCACCCACACCAGAGGGACACCACAGGATGGGGGACCCATCTCAGGTAAGTGCGGTAAGTATTTTTTTCCCCTCTCAGGGCTCTGACCTGGGGCACCCTGCATGACGCTGGCACCACAGGCCATGCCCAGGGGACGTTCATCCCCTGGGCATGGCCATTAGGGTGGTGGGCATGGCTCCTGTCTTTAATAAGACATGAGCCATGTCCATAGGGGTTGTGCGTCAGAAAATGACACTACACTGCTTAGAGGCATTTTTCTGCCTCTAAACAGTGTAGTGCCATAATTCGGTGCACAAGCTCCAGTTACCCCTACGCCTCCCCCACCCTGTAAGCGTCCTTTCCAAGGGTGCTAACAGGGCATTAGCCCCGGCTAGCGCCATCCCATAAATATGGTGCCCGGTAGGCATCTTGGAATGGTGCTAGCCGGTGCTATACTTTTTCACGCAAAACTGTCGTAACAGTTTTGCGTGAAAAAGTATAGATCTGGCCCTATAAGACTACCTGAGCGGAGTGTCAGATTTGCATTTTGAAGCACTTATGTGTCTTTGCATTTGTAACATGTTTGTGTTATTTTGCTTAAAGCTAGACCAACTCCGGTATCAACATTCTGAAACTGTAAAAAAATATCAGTATTGGTTTATTTTAAACGACAATATACATATTATTCCACAAGTGAAACTTGGCTTCACCTTTTGTTTTTGTGCTTGCTGCCAAGAATTCTGCGCATATAAATGGTTGCAGTTTGCAGAAGAGTGTTATGTAGGAAAGTCTGGATTTGGTTATGTCCCTAATCTAATTTTCTATGGAGACAGCGGATTTAAAATAGCATTTAAGTGTCTTTACGTTTGTAGGAATAGATATATATTGAAATAGATGATAAAAATCAACATGTTCTTGTTGTTAATCTTGGAAGTTGATAGCATTATATTAGCTTTGACGCCATTCAAAATGAAACAATTGAGATCATTTCAAATTTGAATTATAGCTGAGTAGTGATTTTGAATAAGTAGTATTATTAGATAGGCGTCTGGAGTTTTTAAAGTAGGCTGAGAGGTGTCCATGGAATAGGTAAATAACTGTTTGCTTATCAGACAGCACTCTGACACCACTGTGGGGCGTTTAGGTGCACTTTAAAAAAAAACAAATACGATACAATTAAAATTAAAATAACAAAATGAATTTAATAAAAGTAAAATTAAAATATTTAAATGAAGCAAAACTGACACATCATTTCACAACTGGAAAAGAGTAGGTATAGCACAGATAGTAGTGAAGACAGTGGGCTGAAGCACAAAACATTTTTGACTGGAGTTATTTAGGCCCATATTTATACTTTTTGACGCTAAACTGCGCTAACGCAGTTTAGCGTCAAAAATTTTTGCGCCGTCTAACGCCATTCCGAAGCGCCATGCGGGCGCCGTATTTATGGAATGGCGTTAGACGGCGCAATCAGACCGGCGCTGCCTGGTGTGCGTGGAAAAAAACCACGTAGACCAGGCAGCTCCGGCGTTGGGAAAAAATGACGTTAGGGCGTCTTAAAATGGCGCAAGTCAGGTTGATGCTAAAAAATCGTCGTAACCCGACTTGCGCCATTTTTTTTCGACGCCCATCCCCCATCAACATGACTCCTATCATTGTAAAGATAGGAGTCATGCCCCCTTGCCCAATGGCCATGCCCAGGGGACTTATGTCCCCTGGGCATGGTCATTGGGCATAGTGGCATGTAGGGGGGCACAAATCAGGCCCCCCTATGCCACAAAAAAAAAAAAAAAAATACTTACCTGAACTTACCTTAATGTCCATGGGATGGGTCCCTCCGTCCTTGGGTGTCCTCCTGGGGTGGGCAAGGGTGGCAGGGGGGGTCCCTGGGGGCAGGGGAGGGCACTCTGGGCTAATTTTGAGCCCACTTGTCCCTTAACGCCATCCCTGACCCAGGCGTTAAAAAGCGGCGCAAATGCGCCGTTTTTGGCCACGCCCACTCCCGGGCGTCATTTTTGCCCGGGAGTATAAATACCACGTAAAGGCCTGGGAGTCATTTTTTAAGACGGGAACGCCTCCCTTGCATATCATTAACGCAAGGAAGGGGTTCACGCAAAAAAATGACGCACATTCCGGGAACTTTGGCGCTAGACGCGTCTAGCGCCATAGTATAAATATGGCGTTAGTTGGCGTTAGTTTTGCGTCGAATTTGCGTCGAAAAAAACGACGCAAATTCGGCGCAACCAGAGTATAAATATGGCCCTTAATGTCCTTGGTGGTAAGTTAAGGGAGTGCTTGTTTCAAACCTTTAACCACAGTAACATGAACAGAGGACTTTGAAGGTGGTAATTGTTGTGTGGCATTTTGTTGTGTTGGTGATGTGTTTCGTTGTTTTTTTGTGCTGCTATGTTTTCGGGGGAACTCATTGTCCTGAAAGGTCTCCATGATGCTAGCTCAGGCCATTCTTCCCACACGTTTCCTGAGGCGTGTCACCAGGGATCCTCTCCTTTAGCAACTGTTTTACTTTACATAATCTCTCTCTCATGTGCTCATTGTATCCCCGGAGTCCTAATGATCTAGCTAATTTTATTGGATTCGAAATGCTGTCAGCTTCAAAAACACGGAGCCTTAATGATTATTCAGAACTTGCTGTAACAGGCCAATCCACTCATGTCTTTGCTGATACACTTGTTGATCACTATTCATCCTTCAGAGTATCGCCTCTAAGAAGAGCATCAAGCATGTTTGTTTTGCACCAATACTCACTGTGCTTCCATGTTTCTTTAAATAGCTTTTCATAACCTGCTTAGAGTAAGGGGCATATTTATACTCCGTTTGCGCCGAATTTGCGTCGTTTTTTCGACGCAAATTCGACGCAAAACTAACTCCATATTTATACTTTGGCGTTAGACGCATCTAGCGCCAAAGTTCATGGAGTTAGCGTCATTTTTTTGCGTGAACACCTTCCTTGCGTTAATGATATGCAAGGTAGGCGTTCCCGTCTTAAAAAATGACTCCGATGCATATGCGTCGTATTTATACTCCCGGGCAAAAATGACGCCCGGGAGTGGGCGGGTCTAAAAAACCCACATTAGCACCGGATTTTAGCACCTGGGTCAGGGCAGGCGTTAAGGGACCTGTGGGCTCAGAATGAGCCCAGAGGTGCCCTCCCCTGCCCCCAGGGACACCCCCTGCCACCCTTGCCCGCCCCAGGAGGACACCCAAGGATGGAGGGACCCACCCCAGGGACATTAAGGTAAGTCCAGGTAAGTATTTTTTTTTAATTTTTTTTGTGGCATAGGGGGGCCTGATTTGTGCCCCCCTACATGCCACTATGCCCAATGACCATGCCCAGGGGACAGAATTCCCCTGGGCATGGCCATTGGGCAAGGGGGCAAGACTCCTGTCTTTGCTAAGACAGGAGTCATTTCAATGGGGGTTGGGCGTCGTAAAAAAATGGCGCAAATCGGGTTGAGGCGATTTTTTTGCCTCAGCCTGACTTGCACCATTTGTGGACGCCCATACTCCATTTTCCCCCTACGCCGGCGCTGCCTGGTGTACGTTGTTTTTTTTAACGCACACCAGACAGCGCCGGCGGCTATCGCCGGCTAACGTCATTGAATAAATACGGCGCCCGCATTGCGCTTCAGAATGGCGTTAGCCGGCGCTAATTTTTTTGGTGCAAAACTGCGTTAGCGCAGTTTTGCGTCAAAAAGTATAAATATGGCCCTAAATCTTTTTCACCATTTGGTTCTTTGCATCTAAACTATTGTTGCTAGGGACCAGTGTTTTTTTAATCATTTTATTTTCTCATGCTGCATTAGTGCATTCTGATTTTGTTATGCTGTACTGCAGTTGTTTTGTTGTGTTTGGTTTTGACTGTTTCGTACTGCTGTGCCCCGTTCTCTTTTAATTGTCTTGTCATTTGCTTTGTGCATTGTGTTATTTTCTGTTATTCACTTTAAATAGGTCAACAATGCTGTTACATTTACAGCCAAAAGCACCATATGTCATGAAAGTTCTTGTTACAAGCAACCATTTATTATTGTCTGATGTTCTACATTCTGTCCATCAACTGTTCTTTTTGCGTTTGTCGCCCCAAGTGGGAAGGGTATGCCCAGACGTGGGTCCCGTGCTCACTATGCCACCAGATTCAAGCTAGACTGGCTGAAGAGGGGTAATACCCCGAAACCGGTCCCAGGATGCTTGTTTCTGGTCCAGGGAGGACCTGGTCTGGCAGTTCGGGCTGGACTGTTCCCATGGGGAACAGGGTCAAGACTGATTTGCATATGACTGGGTCCAAACTGGAATTGCATGGTGAGCATAAAAAAACTGATAGATTAAACCCTGATCTGTGACTGGGGGTGAATGTTTGATTTGTTCTACGTTCTGTCCATCAACTGTTCTTTTTGCGTTTGTCGCCCCAAGTGGGAAGGGTATTCCCAGACGTGGGTCTCGTGCTCACTATACCACCAGATTCAAGTTAGCCTGGCTGAAAAGGGGTGATACCCTGAAACCGATCCCAGAATGCTTGTTTCTGGTCCAGGGAAAACCTAGTCTGGCAATTCAGGCTGGACTGTTCCCCTGGGGAACTGGGTCAAGACTGGAATGGCATGGTGAGCAGAAAAACTGATGGATTAAACCCAGATCTGTGATTGGGGATGAATGTTTGATTTGTTATACGTTCTGTCCATCAACTGCTCTTCTTGCGTTTGTCGCCCCAAGTGGGAAGGGTATGCCCAGACGTGGGTCCGTGCTCACTATACCACCAGATTCAAGCTAGCCTGGCTGAAAAGGGGTGATACCCCGAAACCGGTCCCAGGATGCTTGTTTCTGGTCCAGGGAGGACCTGGTCTGGCAGTTCGGGCTGGACTGTTCCCATGGGGAACAGGGTCAAGACTAATTTGCATATGACTGGGTTCAAACTGGAATGGCATGGTGAGCAAAAAATAACTGATGGATTAAACCCAGATCTGTGACTGGAGGTGAATGTTTGATTTGTTCTACATTCTGTCCATCAACTGTTCTTTTTGCGTTTGTCGCCCCAAGTGGGAAGGGTATGCCCAGATGTGGGTCCCGTGCTCACTATGCCGCCAGATTCAAGCTAGCCTGGCTGAAGAGGGGTGATACCTCGAAACCGGTCCCAGAATGCTTGTTTCTGGTCCAGGAAGATCCTGGTCTGGTAGTTCGGGCTGGACTGTTCCCATAGGGAATAGGGTCAAGACTGATTTGCATATGACTGGGTCCAAACTGTAATGACATGGTGAGCAAATAAACTGATGGATTAAACCCAGATCTGTGGCTGGGGGTGAATGTTTGATGTGTTCTACATTCTGTCCATCAACTGTTCTTTTTTGCATCAAATAGCGCTGCTCCAGCTCTTGTACTATTTAAGACACCAGTCAGCAAAAATCTTTGGCAGAGATTTAGGCCCAGATGAACTAAGGCCCATATTTATACTTTTTGACGCTAAGCTGCGCTAACGCAGTTTAGAGTCAAAAAATTTAGCGCCGTCTAACGCCATTCTGAAGCGCCATGCGGTGCCGTATTTATGGAATGGCGTTAGCCGGCGCTAGCAGACCGGCGCTGCCTGGTGTGCGTGGAAAAAAAACACGTAGACCAGGCAGCGCCGGCGTAGGGGGGAAATGGCGTTAGGGCGTCTTAAAATGGGGCAAGTCAAGTTGAGGCAAAAAAATCGCCTCAACCCGATTTGCGCCATTATTTTCGACGCCCAGACGCCATTTAAATGACTCCTGTCTTAGTAAAGACAGGAGTCATGCCCCCTTGCCCAATGGCCATGCCCAGGGGACTTATGTCCCCTGGGCATGGTCATTGGGCATAATGGCATGTAGGGGGGCACAAATAAGGCCCCCCTATGCCACCCAAAAAAATTTAAAAAATATAAAAAATTATACTTACCTGAACTTACCTGAATGTCCCTGGGGTGGGTCCCTCCATCCTTGGGTGTCCTCCTGGGGTGGGCAGGGGTGGCAGGGGGGGTCCCTGGGGGCATGGGAGGGCACCTGTGGGCTCATTTTGAGCCCACAGGCCCCTTAACACCTACCCTGACCCAGGCGTTAAATAGTGGCGCAAATGCGGGGTTTTTTGACCCGCCACCTCCCGGGCGTGATTTTTGCCCGGGAGTATAAATACGACGCATTTGCGTCGCCGTCATTTTTTTAGACGGGAACGCCTTCCTTGCATCTCATTAACGCAAGGAAGGCGTTCACGCAAAAAAATGACGCTATTTGCCCATACTTTGGCGCTAGACGCGTCTAACGCCAAAGTATAAATATGGCGTTAGTTTTGCGCCGAATTTGCGTCAAAAAAAACTACGCTAATTCAGCGCAAACGGAGTATAAATACGGGCCTAAATTTCCATGGAGCGCAGCTCAGCACTTAAAAATAGTACATTGCACTGTGCGAAAAAGAAAGATTGGGATATTGCTATATTAAGACAAACATGGCACTCTCATCCCCTCTTCCTAGCAACTGCACAGAAATATGCTGCTGTGTTCCACTCACACACGTTGGCACCATAGTGCAAGGGTGTCTGCATGAGTCAACAATAGGTTTTGTACTGGAAGGATACCCTTCCAGTACAAAATACTATGAGCCATATTTATACTTTTTGACACACAACTGCGCCAACGCAGTTGTGCGTCAAAACTTTTACCGCCGGCTAACGCCATTCCAATGCACCAGCAGGCGCCTTATTTATGAAATGACGTTAGCCGGCGGTAAAAGTTTTGACGCACAACTGCGTTGGGAAAATGGGGGTTGTGTGTCTAAAAATCGTGCAAGTCAGGTCTGAGGCAAAAATCAGGCCTCACACCTGACTTGCGCCATTTATTTTGACGCACAATCCCCATTGACATGACTCCTGTCATAGCAAAGAAAGGAGTCATGCCCCCTTGCCCAATGGCCATGCCCAGGGGACTTATGTCCCCTGGGCATGGTCATTGGGCACAGTGTCATGTAGGGGGGCCCAAATCAGGCCCCCCTATGACACTTAAAAAAATAAAAAAATATACTTACCAGAACTTACCTTTCCTTCCCTGGGATGGGTCCCTCCATCCTTGGGTGTCCTCTTGGGGTGGGCAAGGGTTGCAGGGGGTGTCCCTGGGGGCATGGGAGGGCACCTCTGGGCTCCTTCCGAGCCCACAGGTCCCTTAACGCCTGCCCTGACCCAGGTGTTAAAAAACGGCGCCCATCAGGCTGGGCGCCGTTTTTTAAGGCCCGCCCCCTCCTGTGCATCAAAATGACGCCAGAGTATAAATAAGGCGCACAGGCCTTAATGTCATTTTTTGGAAGGGAACGCCTACCTTGCATATAATTAACGCAAGGCAGGTTCCCTCTTCCAAAAAATTACGCACATGGTGGGATTTTGACCTCCGCAGAGTCGGTCGTCAAAGTATAAATATGGGGCAGGGTTTGCGCCGAATGTGCGTCAAAATTTTTGACGCACATTCGGCACAAGCAGAGTATAAATATGCCCCTATGTTTAGATTAACTTTAAAACATTTCCCATTGTTGTATGTGTGCTCTACAATGCAGCAAACATGCAGTGTTCGAGAATAAAGGAGAAATAAAAGCATTTCTCCTTGATAGCACCTATTTGAAATGGGCACAATTTTTTTACACAAAACCCAGGGCCATATGTGTGACCCGGTTTGCGTCCCTTTTGCACCACGCAACATGGTGCAGGAGCGATGCAAACCTTAAGTCAGACTTATGAAGTCACGCAAAGCCAGTTTGCGTGCCTTTGAATAGCTTAAAAAATTGGCAGTAATGCAACACAGCGTAAATCATTGCATTGCATTACTCCGCACAAGAGATGCATTCTATGGGCGTTGCATGGGTGTTCCATATCAACTCCATGATGCATTCGCAGATTTACCAAACCTGGTAAACCTAGGAATACACCAAAAAGATTTGACTCCTCAAGAGAGGTGTAATGAGGAGAAATATCTTTATTTCTTCTTGTTTTTTCCCTTTCTATGTGTGTTGAATTCTGCAGCACACATAGAAAGAGGACAAAGCCTCTGTGGGTAGTTTTTGTGCAGGAAGGTGCCTCTTCCTGCACAAAAACAATCCTGCTCACAACCCAGGTACCCTTGCACCATGGTGAAAGGGGGCCTGCATTGGCACTAGGCTGCCAACATGGAGCTAGCACAAGGGAACAGGACAGGAATGTGCTGTATAGGATAAATACAGCAAATTCCTGAGCTCTCCTGGACACGCAGGGCAGTGCAGCAAGGTGACTTGCTGAGCTGCCCTACACCACAAAAGTCATAAATATGACCTCCATTCATAAGGTTTTACATCAAAAACCTTAGCGCAATGATGCGTCAGTCATTCCAACTATGCCCCTTCATTTTTTAATTTAAGAGTGGTTTTAACTATGTTTTACTTGTGTTTGTTTTTACTGTGTCAGGACTCTGGTTGTAAGTCAATCAATGCAGAGAGAAAGGTTTCTCTAAGGGGCCATTTTTCATCCTTTGGGCGGTCAATAGGCACCATTTTTGCAGTGAGTGTTCTTGTGTTCAGGGAGGTTTGGATGTTGAGCACTAATTACATAAGATCGGAGTGCAGACACCCACAGCTGCTTCAATGCCAAAGGCTGGCCTATTGTAAAAACAACTAGGTGATGGATGTAATGCTTGCATTATTCTCAGTCACTTACAAGCTCACAGGGTCACATTTCAATACATCCTTTTTCACCCACCATGCCACCTCAGTTTGGACCTAGTCATATGCTAGTTAGCCTCAATACTGCTCCTCATAGGAACAGTCCAGCCTGCCCAGCCAGGCCTAGTCCTCTCTGAACCACAGCGCAATCAACCCAGGACTGGTTTCTCACGTGTTCTGAGCTTCTCAGCCAAGTATAGCATATTCTAGTGGTGCAGTTCTTAGGGTGTCAAATGCAAAAACAAAAAGGTGATGGATGGAGTGCTTGAATGAATCTGGTCCACTGGCAATAGCTTGGGGCCACATCACTATCCATTCTTTTTTGTCAACCAAACCACCTCAGTTTGGACCTAGCCATGTGCAAATCAGTCTTGACCCTGCTCCTTATGGGAATAGTGTAGCCCGATCTGCCAGGCTAGGTCCTCCCTAAACTGGAACACAGGTAACCCAGGACTGGTTCTGTCCTTATTATGGGCTCTTCAGCCAGGTGTAGCTTGGTTCTGGTGTCACAATGGGCCTGGAAATAACATCTGGGCATCAAATGCAAACACAACAAGGTAATGGATAAAATGCTTGAATTAATCTCAGCCACTGGCAATTGCTCAGATTGCATCCCAATCTATCCCTTTTCTCCCACCATGCTGTCTCAGTTTGGACCTAGGTACGTGCTAAACAGTTCTGACCCTGCTCCTCAAGGGAACAGTCCAGCCAGAACTGCCACACCAGGACCTCTCTGAACCAGAACACAAGCAACCCAGGACTGATTTTATCCTTGCTATAGGCTCTTCAATTGGGTATTGCTTAGGTCCACTGGACAAATGTGTGCCCAGGACCAATGTCTGGTCGTACTGTGATCACTTAGGGTGTCAAATGCAAAAACAACAAGTTGGTAGATGGAATGTTTGTATTAATATCAGTTACTGGTGGTCACTCTGGTTGCATGCCAATCCACCCTTTTTCACCCACCATCCCACCTCAGTTTGAACCCAGTCATATGCAAATCGTTCTTGACCTTGCTCTTCATGGAAACAGTCCACCTGAACTGCCAGGCAAGGTCCTCCCTGAACCAGAACACAAGCAACCCAGGACTGATTTCACCCTTGTTATGGACTTTTTAACTGGGTATAGCTTTGTTCAAGTGGCACAGTGAACCCAGGACCCCCATCCAGGTATATCCCTCCCACTTAGAGTGACACAATATGTCTACAAAACAGTGATGGATGGAATGCTTGAAAAAGTCTCATCCAGTGGTAATCACTCTGGACGTATCTCAAACCATCATTGTTTTGAACACCGTGCCACCTCAGTTTAGAACCAGCTGTATCCATCTCAGTCTTGCCCCTGCTCCAACAGAACAGTCAAGCCCAAACTTCCAAGCAGGGCTCTCCCTGAACTGCATCACAAGCAACCCTGGAACGATTTTGCCCTAGTTATGGGCTCATCAGCATGGTATTGTCTGTAACTCTAATATTCATTATTGTTTGCCATTGTGAAGATAGTTTGCTTAGTTTGTTTCTGTGTAGAAGGGCGGAGTAGAAGTTTGCTCATACTTATATTGATTTGACCCATTTCTACAGGACGATTAGAAATTGTATTTTTTCTTGTATTTGTTACTGATCAAACTACTCTTTCGATACAGTTAGTAGGTCTTGCCTAAACAAGTTATGCGTTGCCTCTTAGAGATATTGGGGGTCATTCTGACCCCAGGGTTGGCGGGAGCACCGCCAACAAGCTGGCGGTGCCCCGCAGGGCATTCTGACCGCGGCGGTTCAGCCGCAGTCAGAAAGGGAAAACCGGCGGTCTCCCGCTGCCCTGTAGAATCCTCCATGGCGGCGCAGCTCGCTGCGCCGCCATGGGGATTCTGACACCCCATACCGCCATCCTGTGGGCCCCTGGGGGCCCCTGCAGTGCCCATGCCAATGGCATGGGCACTGCAGGGGCCCCCGTAAGAGGGCCCCACTTTGTATTTCAGTGTCTGCTTTGCAGACACTGAAATACGCAACGGGTGCCACTGCACCCGTCGCACCTTCCCACTCCGCCGGCTCAATTCTGAGCCGGCGTCCTAGTGGGAAGGCTGTTTTGCACTGGGCTGGTGGGCGGCCTTTTGGCGGTCGCCCGCCAGCCCAGTGCAAAACCCAAAATACCCTCAGCGGTCTTTCGACCGCGGAGCGGTATTTTGGAGGGGGGAACTCTGGCGGGCGGCCTCTGCCGCCCGCCAGGGTGAGAATCACCCCCATTATGTTTATATACAGGGGGCTTAGAGCCCACCCATAGCTATTGCTTACTGTTTATTGGCTTCACAGTCACTTTCATTTGCTCGGCTGATGGTGGTCAGCTAGAGTAGGTTTCTGTCCTCCATGTGTTTGACCCTCACATGACGCATTAGCACGTTACTTTTGTTGTTCCATTTTTTGGGCTGTGTTTTTTATCTTTGAGTTTAAGCACTTTACTAGAGTGCATCTGTTTCAACTGGTTCACTTGTTTACTTCTGCCAATCTGTATTCCTCTCCTGTTCATCTGCCTGCCCCACCTACACTCCCTCTCTCAATTGTTTGTGTTGCGCCCACCTCATGCACCCTCTATACTACTATTGTCACCGACCACACTCTCCCTCCCTGAGTTGTCAGTGGTCGCCCCCGCCTGCCGTAACAAGCAAAGCACTATGGTGTGGGACACATCATAGTTCCCCCCACATCTTCTGCCATCTACCTTGCCCTCCTCCCCCCACTGTGTTCCCTCTCCACCCCTCGCTCCCTATCATTGTAATAATAAAAAACGAGTGATTAGGACAAGAGGGCTGTGTGCAGGGGATGAGCCTGAGAGCCGTATGCCTGTGCTCTCCTCTCTTCCGGCTAAGTCTGCTGCTGGACCCCCCTGTCAGTGCGACACATTAATGATGAACTGCATTTAAACTGTTTATTGCCAGGGGTCTTTATTAGTCACTTGAAACAAGTTATGTTTGGATAGGAGAACTTTTTAACCTTTTTGATGCGTGCGTTGGCCACTGGCCGATGCCCACACACCCTCCCTGGTGCGGGTCACGACCAGTGGCCGACACCAGGAAGGGTATTAATAAATCGATTTATTTATTTTTTAACCTTTCCCCGGGAGACACGGAAGCTTCCCCCCCGCCCCTCACCTCACCCGCCCCTTTGTGACGTCAGCGCGCCGTGAGGCGCGCTGACGTTTCAAAGGTGTTTTCCCCATCAAAGCAGGAAGCAGCCTTGCGGCCGCTTCCTGCTTTAATGGGGAAAACGGCCTTTCCCACGTTCGGGAAGGCCTCGTAAGAAAGGGGAGAGTCTCCCCTTTCTTACGAGGCCTTCCTGAAAGTGTTTCCTGGCCCCCGATCGCAGCTGTGATCCTACGAGGCCTTCTGAAACACTTTCAGAAGGCCTCGTAAGAAAGGGGAGAGTCTCCCCTTTCTTACGAGGCCTTCTGAAAGTGTTTCCTGGCCCCCGATCGCAGCACAGCTGCAACCGGGGGCCAGGAAACACCACTAGACGCCAGGGATTTCACTTTGGGGGGGCGGCCCCCTCGGAAAACGGGCCGCCCCCCGGGCATATTTTTTATTTTAAAAAAAGGTAGGTGCCCCCTGGGGGGTAATACTTTTTTTTGAGATGTTGTAGGGTTTCCCTGGGGGACATTTTGGCCCCCAAGGAAACCATACAACAACTAAAAAAAATAGATGTATATATAGATCTATATATATATATCTATGTAGATAGATATATCTATGTACATTGATATATATCTATAGATATATCTATGTAGATAGATATATATATATATATATATATAGAGGTAGATCTATATATATCAATCAAAGATTTATAAAGCGCGCTACTCACCCGTGAGGGTCTCAAGGCACTGGAGGGGGGGACGGGGGGAGGGAAAGGGGCTGGGAGGTTCACTGTTCGAAAAGCCAGGTTTTGAGGCCCTTCCTGAAAAGAAGTAGGTTTTGGGTCTTGTGAAGGTGGGTTGTGAGGGCGTTCCAGGTTTTGGGTGCAAGGTAGGAGAAGGATCTGCCCCCGGTGGTGGTGTGTTTGATGCGGGGGACAGAGGCGAGAGAGAGGTCAGCTGAGCGGACGTTTCGTGTGGGGGTGTGGAAGGTGACTCTCGTTGAGGTAGGCAGGGCCTGTGTTGTGGAGTGATTTGTGTGCGAGGATGAGGATCTTGAAGGTGATCCTTTTGTCAGTGGGGAGCCAGTGGAGGGATTTGAGGTGTGGAGAGATGTGTTCGTGTCGGGGGAGGTCGAGGATGAGTCGTGCTGCTGAGTTCTGGATGCGTGTAGTTTGCGCTTGAGTTTTAGAGTTGGGCCGGCGTAGAGGGCGTTTCCGTAATCAAGCCTGCTGCTGATGAGTGCATGAGTGACAGTTTTTCTGGTCTCTGTGGGGATCCATTTGAATGTTTTTCAGTATACGGAGTGTGTTGAAGCATGAGGAGGTGAGAGCGTTGATTTGTTGGGTCATCGAGAGGGAGGAGTCTAGGATGATGCTGAGGTTGCATGGGTGGTTGGCGGGGGTGGGTGCAGGGCCTAGCGTGGTGGGCCACCATGAGGGGTCCCAGGTGTTTTTGTGTGGGCCAAAGAGGGTTATTTCGGTTTTGCTTGAGTTGAGTTTCAGGTGGTTGGCTGTCATATATATATCACTTTTGTCAATATGTGTGTGGTTTCCCTGGGGAGAAAAGGGTCCGACTTGTCTAGTGGCAGTTTTAGTGCCATAAAGAAGCGCAGAAGGTTTATATGCCTACTGCAAAGAGCATATCTGTATTTTATGTAAATAGCTGAGTACATTAGTAAAGTCAGCCATTACCTGCGCTATAATACCAATGAAATGTATGTGCGGGGTGGAGGGCGGCTATGGAGAGATGAAGGGCACTTTTGCTGGGTGGTAATGAGGGAATCCGAGGAGGAGGGAGTGGGAGCACCAATAATGATTGTTGGACTGGGCGCAGGAGGTGCTAAAGACTGTGACGAATGGTATGTGACAAGGTGTTTTTTGAGTGTCTTGAAAGTACGTGCTGATTGAGGGAAGAAGCGCAGGTAAGGTGGCCTCTACTGTTGCACGTATCTCACACACACCATCGATTTTGTGACTGTCTACGTAGGCTAGTGTTTTGGAGAAACAGTTTAGCCAATAGCAGAGATGGCATCTTGATGGATGACTGCTGCCTGCATTCGGATTATAGAGGACCGCTCTGACATAGGATCAGAGACTGAGACATCAGATACTGAGACAGCATCTGAGGGATAGGACAATGGCGCAGACTCTGGGAGTGATTTTTCAGTCAGAGAAGTCCCATTCGATAACTCCTCCTCCAGTACATTATGAGGGAGGTGATGAGGACAGTCCTGCTGTCCCTTCGCAAGCTGTTCTTGCAACTGGGTAATAGTGGGTTAGGCCAACCCAGAGAGCAGGTGAATGCGGCGGCAAGCAGAGAGAGAGAGAGAGAGAGAGTGCTCTCTTGGGAGCTCCCCAATTTAGTTCAGCCCCAAATTCCACCACCCAAATCATATTGCGGAGACATCAAAATTATCTATGGCAAAACAAACTGGTTTTGTAAGGCAGGCACCTGTGTTTTTGGTCCTGGATTCGGCTGCCATATAGAGAAACACACTAAACCCAAACATTTCTGGAAACTAGACATTCGGGGGAGTCCACAGAGGTGTGACTTGTGTGCATTCCCCAAAGTTTTCTTACCCAGAATACCCTGCAAAGCTGAAATGTTGGAAAAAAAACTAAATTGTTCTTGCATTTCTGTCACACAAACTACATGAATATGCTGGGATCCACAACATTCCTACCACCCAGTGACTCCTCACCTGTCCTGATAAAAACACTACCCCACTTGAGTGCCTACACCTAGTGCCTGTGTCAGGAATGGATCACCCCAGGGTCAACAGCTGCCTCACGTAAGGACCAACATTGACCGTTGTGTGATCTATTCCTGTCGCGGGCACCAGGCCTAACCACACAAGTGAGGTATCATATTTATCGGGAGACTTGGGGGAACTCTGGGTGGAAGGAAATTTGTGGCTCCTCTGAGATTCCAGAACTTTCTGTCACGAAATGTGAGGAAAACGTGTTATTTTAGCCACATGTTGAGGTTTGCAAAGGATTCTGGGTAACAGAAACTGGTCAGAGCCCCACAAGTCACCTCATCTTGGATTCCCCTGGGTTTCTAGTTTTCAAAAATGTGCTGGTTTGCTAGGTTTCCCCAGGTGCCGGCTGAGCTGGAGGCTAAAATCCACAGGTAGGCACTGTTTTCTATGAAAAAATGTGATGTGTCCACGTTGTGTTTTGGGGCATTTCCTGTCGCGGGCGCCAGGCCTACCCACACAAGTGAGGTATCATTTTTATCGGGAGACTTGGGGAAACGCTGCGTGGAAGGAAATTTGTGGCTCCTCTCAGATTCCAAAACTTTCTGTCACAGAAATGTGAGGAACATGTGTTTTTTTAGCCAAATTTTGAGGTTTGCAAAGGATTCTGGGTAACAGAACCTGGTCAGAGCCCCACAAGTCACCCCATCTTGGATTCCCCTAGGTCTCTAGTTTTCAAAAATGCAAAGGTTTGGTAGGTTTCCTTATGTGCCGGCTGAGCTAGAGGCCAAATTCTACAGGTAGGCACTTTGCAAAAAACAGCTCTGTATTTTGTCAAAAAATGGGATGTGTCCACGTTGTGTTTTGGGGCATTTCCTGTCGCGGGCACTAGCCCTACCCACACAAGTGAGGTATCATTTTTATCGGGAGACTTGGGGGAACGCTGGGTGGAAGGAAATTTGTGGCTCCTCTCATATTCCAGAACTTTCTGTCACCGAAATGTGAGGAAAACTTGTTTTTTTAGCCACTTTTTGAGGTTTGCAAAGGATTCTGGGTAACAGAACCTGGTCAGAGCCCCACGAGTCACCCCATATTGGATTCCCCTAGGTCTCTAGTTTTCAAAAATGCACAGGTTTGGTAGGTTTCCCTATGTGCTGGCTGAGCTAGAGGCCAAAATCTACAGGTAGGCACTTTGCAAAAAACAGCTCTGTATTTTGTCAAAAAATGGGATGTGTCCACGTTGTGTTTTGGGGCATTTCCTGTCGCGGGCGCTAGGCCTACCCGCACAAGTGAGGTATCATTTTTATCGGTAGACTTGGGGGAACACTGGGTGGAAGGAAATTTGTGGCTCCTCTCAGATTCCAGAACTTTCTGTCACCGAAATGTGAGGAAAACTTGTTTTTTTAGCCACTTTTTGAGGTTTGCAAAGGATTCTGGGTAACAGAACCTGGTCAGAGCCCCACGAGTCACCCCATATTGGATTCCCCTAGGTCTCTAGTTTTCATAAATGCACAGGTTTGGTAGGTTTCCCTATGTGCCGGCTGAGCTAGAGGCCAAAATCTACAGGTAGGCACTTTGCAAAAAACAGCTCTGTATTTTGTCAAAAAATGGGATGTGTCCACGTTGTGTTTTGGGGCATTTCCTGTCGCGGGCGCTAGGCCTACCCACACAAGTGAGGTATCATTTTTATCAGTAGACTTGGGGGAACGCTGGGTGGAAGGAAATTTGTGGCTCCTCTCAGATTCCAGAACTTTCTGTCACCGAAATGTGAGGAAAACTTGTTTTTTTAGCCACTTTTTGAGGTTTGCAAAGGATTCTGGGTAACAGAACCTGGTCAGAGCCCCACGAGTCACCCCATCTTGGATTCCCCTAGGTCTCTAGTTTTCAAAAATGCACAGGTTTGGTAGGTTTCCCTATGTGCCGGCTGAGCTAGAGGCCAAAATCTACAGGTATGCACTTTGCAAAAAACAGCTCTGTATTTTGTCAAAAAATGGGATGTGTCCACGTTGTGTTTTGGGGCATTTCCTGTCGCGGGCGCTAGGCCTACCCACACAAGTGAGGTATCATTTTTATTGGGAGTCTTGGGGGAACATAGAATAGCAAAACAAGTGTTATTGCCCCTTATCTTTCTCTCCATTTTTTCCTTCCAAATATAAGAGAGTGTGTAAAAAAGACGTCTATTTGAGAAATGCCCTGCAATTCACATGCTAGTATGGGCACCTCGGAATTCAGAGATGTGCAAATAACCACTGCTCCTCAAAACCTTATCTTGATCCCATTTTGGAAATGCAAAGGTTTTCTTGATACCTCTTTTTTACTCTTCATATTTCAGCAAATGAATTGCTGTATACCCAGTATAGAATGAAAACCAACTGCAGGGTGCAGCTCATTTATTGGCTCTGGGTACCTAGGGTTCTTGATGAACCTACAAGCCCTTTATATCCCCGCAACCAGAAGAGTCCAGCAGACAAAACGGTATATTGCTTTCAGAAATCTGGCATCGCAGGAAAAAGTTACAGAGTAAAACATAAAGAAAAATGGCTGTTGTTTTCAGCTCAATTTCAATATTTTTTTATTTCAGCTGTTATTTTCTGTAGGAAAACCTTGTAGGATCTACACAAATGACCCCTTGCTGAATTCAGAATTTTGTTTGGTTTCAGAAATGTTTAGCTTTCTGGGATCCAGCATTGGTTTCACACCCATTCCTGTCACTAACTGGAAGGAGGTTGAAAGCACCAAAAATAGTAAAAATGGGGTATGTCCCAGTAAAATGCCAAATTTGTGTTGGAAAATGTGGTTTTCTGATTCAAGTCTGCCCGTTCCTGAAAGGTGGGAAGATAGTGATTTCAGCACCTGAAACCCTTTGTTGATGGCATTTTCAGGGAAAAAACCACAAGCCTTCTTCGGCAGCCCTTTTTTCCCATTTTTTTGGAAAAAACAAAATGTTCACTGTATTTTGGCTATTTTCTTGGTCTCCTCCAGAGGAAACCACAAACTCTGGGTACCATTAGAATCCCTAGGATGTTGGTAAAAAAGGACGCAAATTTGGCGTGGTTAGCTTATGTGGACAAAAAGTTATGAAGCCCTAAGCGCAAACTACCTCAAATAGCCAAAAAAGGGCTCAGCACTGGGGGGCAAAAGGCCCAGCAGCTAAGGGGTTAAGGACGCTCAGTTGTTCTATTCTGTGTTTGTTGTCTTCAATAGCACGCAAAACATTAATTACCTCTATGCCTTTGTTTCTGTTTATTGAACTGACTCTACACATTACAACAGGAAATTGAATTTCATTGGGGAAATTCGTTTACCAAAATGGCTATGTGAAACTTGTCATTGAACTTTTCCACTTTTCTATGTGTTGTTGCCTAGTTAGATTACAACACTCGTACTCCGTTTGCGCCGGAATTGCGTCGTGTTTTTTGACGCAATTTTGACGCAAAACTAACTCCATATTTATACTTTGGCGTTAGACGCATCTAGCGCCAAAGTCCATGGAGTTAGCGTCATTTTTTAGCGTGGACACCTACTTTGCGTTAATTATATGCAAGGTAGGCGTTCCCGTCTAAAAAATCGACTCTGAGGCATGTGCGTCGGATTTATACTCCCGGGCAAAAATCACGCCCGGGAGTGGGCGGGTCAAAAAAAATGACGTACGGCCGCTTTTGCGCCGTTTTTTTAGCGCCTGCAAAAGGCAGGCGTTAAGGGACCTGTGGGCTCTGAAGGAGCCCAGAGGTGCCCTCCCATGCCCCCAGGGACCCCCCCTGTCACCCTTGCCCACCCCAGGAGGACACCCAAGGCTGGAGGGACCCATCCCAGGGACATTAAGGTAAGTTCAGGTAAGTGTTTTTTAAAATTTATTTTTGTGGCATAGGGGGGCCTGATTTGCGCCCCCCTACATGCCACTATGCCCAATGACCATGCCCAGGGGACAGAAGTCCCCTGGGCATGGCCATTGGGCAAGGGGGCATGACTCCTGTCTTTGCTAAGACAGGAGTCATTTCTATGGGGGTTGGGAGTGAAAAAAAAATGGCGCAAATCGTGTTGAGACGAAAAAATTGCCTCAACCTGACTTGCCCCATTTCTTGACGCCCAAGCCCCATTTCCCCCTACGCCGGCGCTGCCTGGTGTACGTTGTTTTTTCTAACGCACACCAGACGGCGCCGGCGGCTAACGCCGGCTAACGTCATTCAATAAATACGGCGCCCGCATGGCGCTTCAGAATGGCGTTAGCCGGCGCTAATTTTTTTTACGCAAAACTGCGTTAGCGCAGTTTTGCGTCAAAAAGTATAAATATGGGCCTTGGTGTAAGCAGCTGCTCTCAGTAGGTTCATAGTGAGTCAAATGAGTGTCCTGATAATTATCTCTAACTTGAATGACAAGAGTGCCCAGATCAGTATCTATGTCCTTCTACAGAAATATTTGCAGGGATATAGGGATAGTTAGTTTATTAATTGTGTTTAAAGTACCCCAACAATTGTACAATGTTTGTCGGATTAGACGTATATATATATATATATATATCTGTTTACCTGCTTATACATGTCATCTGTCTCACACAACTATACCTCGGGCCCTGCCATACACAGTTATTACATTTTTTTTTTCACTGCAAATATTACATTGATTTTATCAAGCATGTTATCAAAGATGTCAGGGATGCATAATTCGTGGGGTAATTAGCAGTGCATGGCAAGGGCACAAGTTATAGTTGCCTTAGTGGATGAGTTATAGTTACTTGAGGTAACTCTAACTATAACTGCTGAACTTCTATGGTTTTGTATGCTTGTAATGTGAGCCTAGCTATAACGTTCCCTGCACACGGGTGAAGACTGTGCACAGTGCAAGGTTGGGTGCTTATAGGGGGTTGGCCTCAGGGCCTGGACGTATAGTGATTAAAATTACTATATGTTAAAAAAACATGGAAATTCACTGAAAGAACCAAAGGTTACAGGGACGTTATCGTTAGGAAATAGAATTGAAAAAAAACATAGAAATTCACTTAAAAAAACAAAGGTTACAGGAACGTTATAGTTAGTCTCAGATTTTAACCGTACCAAACCATAGAAATTCACCAGTTATAGTTATAGTTACGTCAAGTAACTATAACTTGTGCCCTAAGGTAACTATAACTAGCTCCCTTACCATGCACTGCCGATCACCCCACAAATTATGGCAATCATGTCATCTTTGATAACGTCATTGATAATATCAATGTAATATTGCTGTAAATTTTTTGACAAAAAAACTTTGCATGGCGGGAACACGAGTTATAGTTACCTTAGGGCACAAGTTATAAGTACTTGAGGTAACTCTAACTATAGCTCGTGGATTTCTATGGTTTGGTACGGTTAAAATCTGAGCCTAGATTTAACGTCCCTGTAACCATTACGCCCTAAGTTAACTAAAACTTGCCCCCTTGCCATGCACAGTTTTCTTATCAGTTATGTTATTGCAAACATTGTAGTGATATCAAATATGCCTCACACTATCTCATCAATGACAAAATAAGTGGAGTAAGTAGCTGTGGATGGCGAAGGTGCAAATTATAGTTACCTTAGGGGACGATTTATAGTTACTTGAAAGAACTCTAACTATAACTGCTGAATTTCTGTGTTTTGTATGAGTAAATTCAGAACCTAACTATAACGTCCATGTAACATTTGTTTTTTTCAGTGAATTTAATAATGTGAAGTAATTTTAATTACTAAACGTTATTCCAGCCCCAGTCGTGCACAGCCTTTGGCATGGTGGGGATTAGTTAGAAGCCAGGCCTTACAGCCAGGCTCCTATAACCACCCAACACCTCACTAGGCATGGCCTTTGGCCGTGTGCATCGCAGGTTGGCCACAGGGCCTGTCTTTGTTCATGGATGTGTGAGTGGGTGAATGAGTGTCTGAGTGAGTCTGAAAGTGGGTGTGTGAGTTTATGAGTGGGTGCATGAATGTCTGAGTGGGCGTGTGAGTTGGCGCCTGAGCCGCTAAGTGCATGTATGAGTGAATGAATTAATGTATGAATGAGTCTGTAGTTTTTCTTTCAAATTTTCCCATGAGTGTGAATATTTTGCGAATAATTTTAGGAAATTCATGAAAATTTGTGAATTTTCACAAATATTGCATGCCGTGAAGCACAATTACATTAAACCTATTATTTGCCCCTAAAACACACCTATATCACACCCCTGGGGCCACGGTACCTTCACCCTGACCCCTTATGCCACTTTCAATTTGAATTTTCACCACTGGCGACTTTGTCCCGTGAAATAAAATGGCAGTTGCAACTTTATAATCAGGTTGCAGTCAGCCAATTAGAACACTTCTTTTCGCACACTTATACGCGAAAATTCTCAAATGTCGCAAATTATTCCCAGCCAGAGATATACAAATGTATTTGCCCTTAAATATCTCCTGAACTACTGAACGGAATTACACAAAATAATGCCATATTCGGTGCACTTCCATGCCGTGGGTTGGACTGTAGACATGTTGACAGGTCCTATGGGAATTAATCTGGAAAACACAACATTTTTTTAACCCCCTTTTTCTCGGCCCCTGCTTGACAGATCACCCCAAAACTTCCTGTGCGCAACATAAATCACCAGCCCACTTTGTAGAGGAAAGTTTTGTGAAGATTCGTCAAACGGTGCCAAAGATATATGCAAATCAAAAATGCTTTTTCTATGGAAACATGGTCCTAACTATAACTACGTAGTAGCGACTGCCACTAGGTAATGTATATGCATTTTTATACATATACATATATATACATATATATATAGATATATATTTTTGTGAGAGAACACGGCTGATTGCAGAGGCCCCCTAACTTTTTGCCCCCATTTTCCACTTTCTCCTGGTGTTTTCCTGACTCTGATGGTGTCCTGGGTACTGCTAACCAGTACCAGGGGCTGTGCGCTGTGTAAAATCAGTATGCAAATTAGGCTAATTAAAATTGGCTAAGTCAACCTACCTATAAGTCCCTAGTATAGGGTAGGGAATGTAGGTTTAGGGACTCCAGCATAGGTAGTGCACCCATGGGTGCACTGCTGAGGTGCCCAGTGTCATTTTGTAAAGGCAAGCCTGCCTTGCTGGCTGCTTTTAAATTAAAGTTATATGCAAATTCGACTTTGGAATTAAAAGTAGTTCCAAAGTCTTAAACTACCTTGCCATGTAACTATAAGCAGGGACCTTATAAAAATAGTTTTATAAGCCCTGGTGGTGTAAAACAGCCAAATTCGTTTTTCCCTCATTGTAGTGAATGGCTTCCATAGGCTAGAATGGGGAAACTTTATTTTAAGTTTTAAAAGTCCCGTTAAGTAAGAGATACCAGGAGTTTGGTATCAAATTAACTGTTATAATAAATCCCACAACTTCCAGTTGTTGGATTTAATATAACTTGTTCAGGTAAAGAGTTTTAAAACTTTACCTGAAAAGTTGCTAACTTCAGCCCTGCATTGTTTTTGCTGCTGTGCTCTGATTGGCCATCCTCTGGCAGCCTGGCCAGGCTGCCTTGATGAGGTGTGAAGTGGCCTGACTTTAAACAAAGAGATGTGCCTGTGGGAGGGGATCTCCACTCAACAGATGGCGAGGCAGGAAGGGGAGGGCTGCCAAACTGGTCTTCAAAGGCAGAGAAGGACATTTGGAGCAACCCAGCAACACCCACACATCCTGCAACCCCAGACAACTAGGTGCCCCCTTGATTAGATTAGGAGAGGGCAGGAGAGGGGTGTGTTTATGCTTTTTAGCCACACCAGTGGGTGGGCTGAGCAAGATGTAACCTCCAAAAATCACTTTCAGCCCTGATGGATTTTTGAGGAATGTTGCCTCCTGGGACTGATTTTTGCCACACTTCCCAGGAAGTGGTCATCACAGGGGGAAGGACCCTGCACCTGATTGGGGAATCAGGACCTTCCTGTTTTTCACCTAGGAGGAAGGATAAAACTGGCAGACCTGCACCCACACCTCAGTTCCCTACCAGATCCCTATCAGATTTCAACAAGGAAGAACTGCAGGAGAAGAAGGACTGCCCTGCTGGACCCCTGACCTGCACCTGGACACTGCACTCTGGAGGACTGCACCAGCTGCATACTTGGGCTTCACCACAAAAAGGACTTTACCTGTCTTCTACTGCTTCAAGAAGGGACTGCCTGTTTGCTGCAGGTACAAAGGAGCTGCCCAGAGTCCCCTGCATCAAGTCCTGCAAGCTGAGCCCAGCTGACCAGCGTCCAGTGGCCATTTGAGGATTCTGACCAGGTGCATTCTGGGAATTGTAGTCCCAACTCCGAAGGAGCAACTCAGAGCTTCTGGAACCTTGGATCAAGTTGTGCACACTTCAAGGACACAAAAAGGACCTCTGGAAGAAGATCCAGAAGTTTGGAGACGTTTGGAGCAACTCCATAAGTTGAAAAGGTGCATCGTGGGAGTCGTAGTCCCAGACCCCAAGAGGAACACCAGAGCCTCTGAACCCTTGGCTGGTGCTGTGGACCACTTTATTGAATCAAACACTTCTGAAAGTAAGTGTGACAGTGTTACCTCATGGGTGGCCTGAACTCTGGACTTTGTTCCTTTCCAGTGTGACCTTTTTGAACCCTTTGAGCGCTAGTTGCTTCTATGCGCTAGAAAGCATTAATTCTTTAAAAATTCATATCTCTGGTTCCCCTTCTCCTTATTCGTTTTGGTGTCATTAAATATAAAAATATAATCTATTTTTATAAATTGATTTTGGATTTTTAAACTGTTTCCTGTGTTTTATTTAATTACTGATTTGTGATATTTGAATGCTTTATGCTTTGACTAATAAGTTAAGCCTTGTCGCTCGTTGCCAAGCTACCAAGGGTTGAGCTGGGTTTAATTTACTGAGACCTAACTGGACCTAAGTGGAGGTTAGTGGCCTATTGCTATGTGTAGGCACCTACCTGCCCTTACCAATAACCCATTTTCCAACATATATATATATATATATATATATATATATATATATATATATATATATATATATATATATATATATATGTATATGTATATATTGCATATCTCCGTCCATCCACCTGTACACTATGAAAATGCTAAGATCACCATATATACTTTGTTTAACCAAATGAAATATGGTGATTATTTATCTGTCCACCCCTTCCTTGTCTTTCTGACGTTATGTATAAAGACAGATATTACTTACAGTGACAAAAAATGCAAAACTGTAGTATTCTGCTATGTGTATTATTATTACTGTTATAGATATTGTTGCTGTCATTATTGATATTGTCCATTCCTCCACTTTATGTGCGTCTCACACCCTGGTAAACTGGCTGATGCAATACTCTACATTAAACCAGCATAGCAGAGTAGTAAATAGAGTTAATTCAGTGTTATTCCCAAATCGGATTCGCAAGTAGTTGCTCCACTTGGAGGCTAAGGGGCATATTAATAGGAAAGTGATGCAGCACAGCAAGTCATCTTGCTGTGCTGCATCCAAGGGAAATGTCAGGGATGCACTATATTTAAAAGAGTACTGCGCATTCCTGCCATTGTCCTTGCACTTGAGCTGTTTTGGCTGCCTTACACCATGGTGCAAGGGGGCCTGCATTGTAGGGGGGATTGTTTTTGTGTAGAGAGGGGCTTCTTCCTACAGAAAAATAATCCCCTGAGGTATATTCCTCTTTCTATGTGTGCTGCTGAATGAGGAGATATTTCTCCTCATTAAACCTCACCTGGGAAGGCGTAGCATATTGGTGCTTTCCTAGGTCTACCACTTTTGGTAAAACTGGGAATGTGTCAAAATCCATGGATGTTACATGGGAACACCCATGCAACGCCCATGGAATGCCTCCCTGGGGCAGAGTAACTCAATGCAGTGATTTTGACATGTGTTCCATTACTCCAGATTTGTGAAGCCATTGAGGGACACACTAGGCGGCCATGCATGGCTTCATAAATTGCATTTTGGGCTTCTGTCGCACTTGCACTACATTAGATGGTGCAACAGTAATGCAACTCCCCTTGTAAATATACCCCTGAGAATTCTAATGCAGTCCAGTAAGACGTAGATTTGTTTCAGATATTAAACAAGACCTAATGAGTTTTATATGTCCCAGTATAATAATTGAATTTTCAAACTTCCCAGTATTCCTGCTCAACATCAGGAATACTGTAGGAAGAGGGCAGAAAGTGATCCTTTTAAACGTATTTCATTAGTTGCATAATGCAGCAGGGCACATTGACATATTGTATTTCTGAGCACTGAGTTATAAAAGCTGAACTAAAAAGTGAAAAATGCTGTAGGTTACACAGAATGACAGTGTGAAGCTGGAATGTGAAAGTATTCACATCAGATCGTAATACAATATAGATGTATAGGCCCAAATTTAAGAAAAGTGGTTCTGCGTTATATGGAGCGCCACTTATCTTTTGCCCCTTATCGCCTCCCTAATGCCACCATGTGTGTGCCTGATTTAACATACGGCACACCAAGCGCAGTTTAGGGACAATGGCATCATAATGTTTTACGCTATTGTAGTACATTGCAGGATAGGTGCTAAACATTTTGGCACTAATCCTGCAAAGTACATAGGGACCTATTAAGAATAATGGTGGGCCCCTTTTAACGCCCGCTCTGTGCAGGCATTAAAAAGAGTCACTAAATATGGCACAGTGAAATCTCATAGATTCCACTGCGCCATTTTTACGGTCCCCCTTATGGGGGAATGCGCCCTCTTGCATACATTATGCCTGGAGCAGGCATAATGTGGCGCAAGGGGTTACAAAGAGGTGCAATGCATGCATTGCACTACTTTGTAATTCTGGTGTGGTGAATTTGGCCTCATTGGGCCACATTAGCATCATAAAAAATCACACTAATGTGGAGCAAGGAGGCCCCAGGTTTTTTTAAAAATCTGGGCCATAATTTTGTCCTGCCAAAATACCATCCTCCACATAGAAAAGTAAAACTGTCCGAGATGAGTTTGTTTGGTGCAGATGACTAGAACTATAGTTCAAGCAGCTTCACGCAAGCAGGCTTCAGAGATCACTAACCGATTGCCCGTATTAAGGGACATTATAAGTCTGAAGTTATTTAATGTACAAATGTGTTAATGCTCTGACAATGTTTTAAAAAAAGTGTGTAAGCTTTGCAGTCAATACAAACCTAGACATGCATTGTCTTGTGAAGCAGATCTTGTATTAAGAAGGAGCAGACGACCCACTTATATAGAGATATAACTTATGAAGTATTGTAGAGTGATCTAGAAAAATGACATTTTTTTCTGCTAATTTGGAATGGGAGCCTCTTAACCTCATGTACACAGCACTAATATCACTGGCGGTTCCTTCGCTATGGTGAAGGAGCGTCACCCCACTGGCTGAGCCAGAAGCAGAAAAATAAAACAATAGTTTACTATTGTTTATTTCTCTGCTTCTTTCACAGCCAGCAGGAAGAGGTGGGGCTAGGCTACAGGAGGTGGGAGGGGGAAGTAGGGGAGAGTGCATCTAAGTGTGCATGTGTGTTTGGCTGGCCAAACACACATGCGCACTTAGGTTTCTCCAGCCTGGCTGTGTTTAACAGCTGGGCTGGAGAAAGTGCACAGATCCTAAACCTGTGTCTGAGTGGCGGTCCAAGCCGCTCAGACCAATCCTGGTGCTGCTTTCATACTAAGTTTAGCATAAAACAGTACCAGAATTGCTAGGAGCCTGTGCTGGTGTCACAGCATTGAATTCTGGGACAACAGAACAGGAGCAACGCGCGAGGCGTCAGGGACGGGGGCAAAGTAAATGTATTTTATTTTTTATTTTCACCTCATCTCCGTACACTCCCCCCGCCCCACCCCTGGAGCCATGTGACGGCCACAGCTGACTGATAGCTCTACAAATCACATTTTGCATTACTTCTGTTTTAGAAGCAAGTGTTTGTGCAATGAATGTAAAGCCTGTTATCCTCTCAGATAAGCATCGATGAAATTCACTGTAAATGTGCCACTCTTCTCGCTAACGGCCTGATTGACAACAAACTGGCACAGCACAGTGTTGCACCAAAATCAGCAGCGCTGTGCTGCGCTGCACCAGTTTTGAAACACAGGCATGCATCGTATTTACAAAAATACGGGGCACCTCTGCGTTTCTCCCTGCACCGGCGCTAAATTTAGCTGCCAGCACCAACACAGGCCTCCTTGCACCATATTGCAAGGATGTCTAGGTTGAGGGAATTGATTGTTTATGTGCAGGAAGGAGTCCCATCCTACACACCAACAATCTACAATGGTGATTTAGCACTTCTATGTGTGCTGTATCCTGCAGCACACATAAAAGTACCAAACGTAATTTTTGAATGATTGTTTATGTGCAGGAAGGGACACATTCCTACACATAAACAATCATTCATGGCAGTTTTGGAAAAAAGCAAAAACGAGAAGAAAAGAAAGCATTTCTCCTTGTTGCATTGTGCTAACGCCACCCCTGGGATGGTGTTAGTTATTGGCACTGCCACAGATTTACCGATTCTTGTAAATCTGGGGTAGCATGAAAAGCAAAGGATGTTGCGGTTGAACACCCACAGCAACACCCATTGCATGCCCCTTTGCCACAGAAAACTGTGTCAGGGGTGACATATTTACAAGGCAAAATGAATCTACAACAAGTGGCTTATTTCTGCCTTGTTAATATGCGTAATGCACAGCGCCACCAGAACGTTACAAAAAGTGACTCTCCAGTGGTGCTCCGGGGCTTGTAAATATGCCCCTAAGATTTTCAACTAAAACATGAAAAATAAGCATTGGGAAGGCCAACGGCACTCATCTACGGAAGGTACTTGATACATTTTTTTTAAGCCATGTTATACAAAAGCGCAGGTGTTCTGCAGCATGGCTGAAAGTGAAAAGAAAAATAAATGCGCTGACACAGCTAGTGTTGCATGTGAAACAACTATTGGCCTACCAATGCTTCTTTTTCTCAAGTAGACAAGAAGATTTTCTGTTCTGATGCTGTGGATGAGGCTTATGTACAGTCTGCTGTGTCCTGTCCCATTGTTTGGACAGGACACATATAGCGAGTGTTTTCCTACCTAAACATTTGAGAATGTTTTCACAACAATTTTTCTAATTTATATCATCAGTTAGTTTCTCTGTGATTATGCTTCTGTGTGTTTGAAAAACTCAGAAAACAAAATAATAGTGTTCAAGCATCACAAAGAAAGAATTTGTATAGAATTTGTCCCAATAGTTTATGGAAAATAAGGTAAGGCAGATAACATAGGGATACATTATTTTGCCATTTATTGGTGATGAGTCACCAGGGACGGTCCAAGGGACCACTGCCTGCCCTGAAAAAATACCGAAACTAAAGGTTTCGTTTTTTTTTTAAGTGCAGCTCATTTTCCTTTAAGGAAAACGGGCTACACTTAAAAAAAAAACTGCTTTATTTACAAGCAGTCACGAACATGGAGGTCTGCTGACTACAGCAGGCCTCCATGTTTGCGAGTGCCTAGACTCACTATGGGGCCGCAATTTGCGACCCACCTCATGAATATTAATGAGGTGGGTCATTGCGACCCCATAGTGAGTCGCAGACGGTGTCTGAGACACCATTCTGCATTGCAAATTGCGACTTGCAATTTGCGAGTCGGAAGGACTCGCAAATTGCAAGTCGCAATTTGCAATTTTCCTGCATCTGGCCCCTAGTCTCATGCCTGTGGTTTCAGAGGATCTAGCCATAATGATGAACCAGATTATATTTGGTCACAAATCAGGATCTGATGATCATGGCTCAACTAGTTTCTCATGGCAAGTTACATGATGTAGTGACTACATGCCGTCACACCTATGTTTCATTTCAATAGGACTTCCATCTTATTGTATCTTGCTAACATATAAAGTAACAAAAAATGCTACTCACATAAAAGTAACATTGTTTTGACTGACAGAATGGAACCTAAAATGCTGCAGCTGCATTAAGGGCCATATTTATACTTTTTGACGCAAAACTGCGCTAACGCAGTTTTGCGCCCAAAAAATTAGCGCCGGCTAACGCCATTCTGAAGCACCATGCGGGCACCGTATTTATTGAATGGCGTTAGCCGGCGTTAGCCGGCGTTAGCCGACCGGCGCTGCCTGGTGTTCGTGAAAAAAAACCACGTACACCAGGCAGCGCCGGCGTAGGGAAAAATGGCGTTTGGGCGTCCAAAAATGGGGCAAGTCAGGCTGAGGCAAAAAAATCGTCTTAACCCGAATTGCGCCATTTTTTTTTGGCGCCCAGACGCCATTAACATGACTCCTGTCTTAGCAAAGACAGGAGCCATGCTCCCTTGCCCAATGGCCATGCCCAGGGGACTTCTGTCCCCTGGGCATGGTCATTGGGCATAGTGGCATGTAGGGGGGCACAAATCAGGCCCCCCTATGCCACACATTTTTTTTAAAAAAAATACTTACCACAACTTACCTTTTCTTTCCTGGGGTGGGTCCCTCCATCCTTGGGTGTCCTCCTGGGGTGGGCAAGGGTGGCAGGGGGTGTCCCTGGGGGCAGGGGAGGGCACCTCTGGGCTCATTCTGAGCCCACAGGTCCCTTAACGCCTGCCCTGACCCAGGCGTTAAAAAGAGGCGCAAATGCGGGGTTTTTTGCCCCGCCCACTCCCGGGCGTGATTTTTGCCCGGGAGTATAAATACCACGCACATGCCTGGGAGTCATTTTTTAAGACGGGAACGCCTACCTTGCATATCATTAACGCAAGGAAGGTGTTCGCGCAAAAAAATGACGCTAACTCCATGAACTTTGGCGCTAGACGCGTCTAACGCCAAAGTATAAATATGGAGTTAGTTTTGTGGCAAATTTGCGTCGAAAAAAACGACGCAAATTCGGCGCAAACGGAGTATAAATATGCCCCTCCAGCTTTCTCTCCCCTTTACATGGTGTTTCCAGCTCTGTTGTTTCTCCTCTCTTAAACATCTGTATGGTGCTTCTGATAGTCATGTTTCCTAACATATTCACCTGTCAACATGAAGATAGCATTCAGGGACAGAAATATGTCCTGGGCAACAAAATAAAAATTGCTCTCATTAGTGAATCATACAGCTAAAAAAGTGGACCATGTTTGCAAATTGGGGCAGCTTTGAACTTGTAAACATACGCTCCGTAAATGTTTTGCAAGCATGGAAGACTGCATGGATTTGAGCTTTCTGCAACCTATGTTTGCTTTAATATCAGGGAAATCAACACTAAAAACCAGTAAGGCAGACCATAAAACAGACACACAAAAAGGCAAAAATGAACCCACACACTGATCTGCCTGAGCAGCCCACCTGGCACTGCCTGATTGACATATAGACTAGGGTAACCCGGAGGGAACCTAGCTCTATCTGTGCTTGTCGCCTCATATTTAATCCTCTCATTTCTATTGGTTCTTTAATTCTGACTGTACTCATAGTCCTTAAGATATAATGCCACAAAAAATGTAATTTTTGTGCTTCTCCTTTGGAAGTAACTAAGCAATCATCCAAATTAGGGTCCATAAACCTATTCCTTTTAGATGCCGAGCCCTGTGCTTCATGACATATCTTAGGGATTTTTCACATCTCTCCACAACCCCCAAATTCCCAGAATAATGAAAATTGCCCTCTCTAAGCAGTGATGGAGCTGCAACTATAAGTATGACTGAATACACAAAGCCAGCAACAGCCAACATGGCCAGAATCCAGGCACCCCTTAAGTGTTGGCTTTTATGAGCACTGCACCTCGCAACATAACACCTAAATACAATCTAAAGAGAAGTTACAACAAGACAGTGGACACCTCCTATGTGATTTGACAGGTCACTGCCAGAAGGGGCAGCACTCATGTCACCACATGATAAGCCTAAAAGAGTGATGGGCTTGCTATAATGTATAAATACATAAATCAATAAGTACCAGTAAAGGGCTCCATTTTGAAATCTATGATTTTCACGTTCCCAGTAGAAATAGTATAGAAAGAAATTACTATAGAATGTAAACTACACTGTCTACATACATCCCTCAACCTTCTACAATTCTTCCTCTTTTATGCTGCAGCACAAACTAAGCACAAAGATGCAGTAATTATTCCAAACAACAAACAACTGATAATGATCCAAACAAAGAGGGTTATTTACCGGTTGGAGGAGACAACAACAGCTTACAAAAATGTACAGATGTCCCTTTCACCCTATTTTAGAATATATATAACCAGGTATAAACACTAAGGGCCATATGTACAAACACTGTTTCCCATAGACACAAAATGGGTAAAAACCTTTGCTACATCTGGCCCTAAGGCCCTCATTACAAGTTGCACAGTACAGGTGGAGTGCAAATTGTATCATAATCACTGAAATCCTGTGGTAACACCACACCAGTGCTGTGCAATTACAAGTTAAACCCCATGATATGAGGAATAACTTTGGGGGTCAATGTGACCCCAGCAGTGAGTGTTAATGTGGCAGTAATACCGCCAACAGGCTGGCGGTACATACTGCCACATTATTAGAATGGTGGATTGACTGCAGCCAACCAGCCACTTCTCCACTCATACCGCCATGGCGATATCAGCCGCCGAGCTGGAGTTGTCAATCTCCGCCGGCATTATGAGCCCACCTACCACCATGGTTTTCGTGGTGTTAGCAGTGCCAAGAAAACCATGGCGGTAGGCCCTACCAGTCACAGGGAATTCCTTCCTTGTCACCGGTAGGCGGCTCCCCCACCCCACCAACACACACCTGACACGCCCCACCCCCTCCATCCAAACCCCCGATCATCAAACACCCCCCCACCCCCTCCAATCCTCACTCTCCCACCACCCCCCATACACGCACACACCCGCAGACACGCACCACGTGTATACCCAATCACTCACACTGGCATACACGCATACTTCCAGACATGTTTGCACATATTCTTACACACAATCACACAGACATGCTGACATGCACTCACTTCATCATTCTTACACGCATTCACTCAAACGCATACAGCCACGCAAACAACACAACACACACAGATGCATTCACATACACACTCATACATTCACGCACACAACCAGACACACACACACACACACAGCACCCCTCGCCCCCCTCCCCTGTTGGAAGCCTGACTTACCTTTGTCGCGGAGGTCTTCCAGCAGGGAAGGGGCACTGCTACCGCCGGCAGCGCCCTGCCAGCAGAACATCGCCAGGCCATATCACAGGTCATGATACGGCTGGCGGCGTTCTACTGGCGTGACAGTGCTGGTGGTAGCAGCACCAGCTTCCCACCGTCCACCAGCATGATCACTGCCGGATTTCCGCCCTTCTTGTGGCAGAAGTCCGGCAGTGATTATAATATGGCAGACAGATGGTAGCCGCGGCGATGGTAGTATGGCGGGCGTCACCATGGCTGTAGGCGGTTTTTACCGTCACTGTCAAAATGAGGGCGTTTGTGTTTCACAGCATAAAACTACATGGGATTTTCTGTTTTGTGTACTTTAACATTCACATTTACTATCTGCTGCAAACAGGTGGTGAATATGAACCATGAGGCAGGTGCTGGTAAATAGCGGGAGGAGGTTGAAGAGGTAGAGATGGGGAAAAGTATGTAGCTACCCCCCTTTCTAAAACACAAGTGTGGCAGGGACAGAGTACAGAATACAGCACCATGTTGCGTAGGCTCTCATTATTCTAATGAGACTACTAGATTTGGAGTGGCAGAATCACTTGCGGTGTTGGAGACTGAGTCTCACCCACTACAAGTGACACCTGTCGCTCCAATCCGGGTTTTGCTTCGGCTAACTAGCAGTGCCTCATCTCCACCTAAGGGCGGGATGATTGGGCAGCTGAGCGCATGACATGATTGATTTCTCAGGGAAAATGTGGTCACTCAGGTCTCCTCCATTTCTCTCAGTTACACTAGTCTCATATACACAATGACAAATAGAGGCAGAATATGTTTCAATAATGCTTTAATGAAGTGACTGCATCTTAGATAGCAAAGCATGGACTGCAATAACCAGGACAATACAGCATGACAAGATTAAGATTGTGACAAGGAGAGTAAAGCATAGAAATAACGCTACCATATTGTCACTAGAGTCAGTAGACTAATTCCTACCTAGGCTATACTAGAGCACAGTGTGTTAAGCTCTTATTCTGCCCTTCAGGTTCCCCTGGGAAGACATCATCTCCCATACCTGAGTATAGGCCTGAAGTCTGAATAAGCAGCTGTAGCAAAGCATTCAGCGATCAGCATACAGTCGTGGTTCTCTGGCTGGAATCTCCCTCTAACGTGTGAGGGACAGGAAAGTGTTTTTATAATAAAACAGCTGATGTTCTGAGAAAATGTCCCAACGTAAGGATGTGTGTTTTCTATGAATGTCAGAGACAGAACTTATACCACATTCATCTGCAACCTATCTTACTGGAGCCTTGGAAGAAGCACAGAGTGAGCAAGAATGTCTTGTTTGAGAACACACTGCTGGCCTAGGCAAAAACAGCTAGAAAGAAATAAATAAAACAGGACCGTAAAAGTGGCTACTGTTACAATAATAAAGCGAAGCCGCATAGAATATATCTAGGTTAAAGCACAGCAGCAGGCCTAGTATATTAAAATAACATGCATGGAGCTATAACTAAAATGGATACACAACACCCTCATCTTGTCGGTTGAAGGTGGTTCAAAGCCTAAGTATGTATAAAAGCTACTAAAAATCAAAATAGGATATATATGTAAAAAATTTCAATAATGACGAGTTAAAAGGACACATGAGCATATAAAAGGACAATTCAAAATGTTAACATGTGGTATAAAAGGGACCAAATTTCAAGAGTCAGAGTTATTTTTTAGAATTTCCAATTGATTCCGGGACAATGGAGGACAGGAAAGCTTCCACTTCGGCTGGTGTTAAAGTTGGAAAGGCATCACCGAGAAGGACCAAGGAGCAGTCGTGTTCCATAGCCTGAGCCTAAGTCAAGGCAGCAGCATTCCGTGATGTGCTCAATGATGAGTTAAGAGCCACATCCTCCAGGAAGGGCAACTCATAAGTAGCTTCCCGGAGCAAACGCACCCTCAACGCGCATTACTGATAATGAGCCCTCAGCAAGAACATCAACAGATCAGTGTCCAATGAAAGCAAGCGCTGAGTAGAAAGACAAACTTCTAGTGCATGTTCGAAAGAGCATCAGAAGCACTGAAACACGGACTGCGCACAATGCAAAACCGTTCTGAATGACAGACACCAGTCACACTCCAATTCCTCCAGGAGTGTTGCTCCAAAGTACTGCATCATGCGCTCATGACACAGCTGTGCTGATGGGAGCACCTTCATTCCTCCTCGTCACGGCGGGACAGCACAGAGTGAGCAAGAATGTCTCGTTTGAGAACACACTGCTGGCTTAGGCAAAAACAGCTAGATAGAAATATATAAAACAAGACCGTAAAAGTGGTTACTGTAACAATAATAAAGCGAAGCTGAATAAAATCTATCTAGGTTAAAGTGCACAGCGGCAGGCCTTGTATGTTAAAACAACGTACATGGAACTATAACTAAAATGGCTACACAACAGTATGTGCTCCTTGTTTGACTCACCCAATGAAATAAGTCCCTAATTGAGGGATAAGGTCAAAAACTGATTTTTAGCCTATAAAGAGGAACAGCAAATTACCAGGTCTCTTAAAATGTATTCTGTGTTACGTTATATGGAGGTTTTTAAAGTTATTGGTTTGAATTCTTATTTGATATGGATTACCAATACCCAGTTCAGATTTTACCTTACAAGAATAAGGCTCAATATAATTAATCATTGGTAGCCTTTCCGAAAGCTGGATCAAGTTTAATCTCTCCATCTTGCTGTCCTTGTCATAATGTATCGTCACAATCAACTGCTCATTTTATGCTTTTTTGTAAATTGTACTAGGTGCCTAGGGAGCAGTTTATTTGTCCTATTCTAAAGCGCAAGCACTTTATGACATATGAAAATGGCCTTTTTTTCAATCTGTGGCCACCACGGAAATGTGGTTTTCCATTGTGAATTATATTAGGGCTGCATTTAAGATTCAGAAATGTATGGACCGTAGTTGGTTTATAGAGATTGTTTTAACATATGATATTTTAATTGATAAAATGTATTTGTGTTTTAATATGTTAAAAAGAAACCAATACTCCCTTGGGCCCTTCTAAGTTTGTTTTGTATGCTTATTTATTTTTGTTATTTATTGTGAACGAATAAAAATGTTATGATGATGACGATGAACTACTTAGGAATTGCTTAAACTAGTGAAGAAGTTGAAAACATACTTCCATATATAATTAGTGGATTTATTGAGGATTAGTGAAGATTATTTGAACTTAATGCTTCAAGTCAAATTGGTAAATCCAAGTCCTTTTATTTTTGTCCTAGAGATCCAAACATCATTGTGGAAATCATTTTAATAAAATTTGCAGGTGTTCAAAACGGGCAGCCGACACGTGTTTCGCCCCCTAAGGATGGATACACCTGAGGCTTTTTCATGGCTGTAAATGACACAAAATGGTACTAGTAGTAGAAAAGGTGTCAATAGAAGCTGAGATACATTTCTTCTTCTTACAGAATAGCCTCCCTGGGTTACTAAGAATGAAAAAGGACTATTCTGAGTAGTAAATTGGAAAATAACTTTTTTCATTCAGAGATCGGTCCACCAAATATATAATTAACATCCATAAATAACTATTGACATTCTATTTCGTTTTTTACATTTGATAAGTCTAATAGATACTCTGAACAACCGTACTTCTTGTCCTATCCAATATGGCTGCTGCCTTCTCCTCTTACAGAACAACCACCCTAAGTTACTAATAATGGAAAAAGGACCATTCTGACCAGTTTGTTTATAAATATAAATGAAGGACTAAGTCACCATTTCGTCTTTAGTGATGGGGTATCACTAGAACACCGATTCAGTGGGATTTAGCCTGTGATTTCTTGTTTCGTTGATTTGGTGAGTGACCTAACTACGGACTAATAATATGTTGATAAAAATATTATATTTTTTATTTCTGGCTTAACTCTACATAGTAACTTTAGGATTGCTCTGGCAACAGCCTCACTTATCGATGATATCAATAATAATACATGACATACCACGGGCAAATATTTCATTCAAGTAGATATTCCATTTTCCACTTCTGGTTCATCTTTAAACACCACCATTAGGATTGCCCCTGCTACAGTCTTGTTTACTGATAATACATGTTATACTCATTGTGGGCCTTTTAAGTTATTTGTTAATATTTTGGTGCGCTTTGAGAATGACGCCAATACTTTACCTCACAACCAAACGTATGATCCAGGGTGATTCAGCCGAGTACATCTACCCTTGTAAATTTAGCTCTATAATTTTAGTTTTTATGTAATTTTATGAGACCTTTGATTAATTAATATTTCAAATATGTTATTCTATGTATAAATATGGCTGCATTATATTACTTTTCTTCAGACTATTATCTTGGACCGTCATAATGGATGTTTACTGATGAATATCTCTAGGTATGAACACGCTGCTTGCTCTTTTTCTTCATGGTTATCTTAATAACTACAAACATCTAAACAAATCCACATATGTTTAGTTAACTATATCACCAGTTGTTTCTTACCAGTACCAGTACTATTGATATGCACACTTAATAACATACCTGCATGAATCTTTAATATTGACCTATCATATAATTAATTATATAGATATAATTTCATCACAGTATGGTAAATTCAGTCTATGAATTGGCCAAGATTATGCCTAAAAATATTGTTTGCTGGACTTTTGAATATTCTTTCTATGGTTAAAGTGCTTGACTTTTGCTATTGCTCAACATTGTTTCACTTAATTCACTGAGGTGTATCTGGAAAATTTTCTTGGTTATATTCTGGTACCTTGCTAGATCCACACTACTAATAAGACACCTTAGTATCCCAGTTTCTATTGACACCTTTACTACTATTTGTACCATTTTGTATCATTTTCAGCCTTGAAAAAGGCCCAAGTGTATCCACCCTTACAGGGCGAAACACGTGTCAGCTGTCCATTTTGAACACCTGCAAGTTTTCTTAAAATGATTTCCAAAATGATGTTTGGATCTCCAGGACAAAAATAAAATGACTTGGATTTACCAATTTGACTTGAAATATTAATTTCAAATAATCTTCAATAAGTCCACTTATTATATATGGAAGTGGGTTTCCAACTTTTTCACTAGTTTAAGCATTTCGTGAGAGGAAAAACTGGCCTATATCCCTATTGACAACCCACAGCATGGAGAATAAATGGGCATTTCTAGGAAGAGAGCAGTGGGCCTTAACAATTTTTTTCTACTTAGGGAATTGGCTAAGAGAGAATTTAATAACTCGCTATCGCTTTACCAAACTAAAAAATAAAACCAGTGCGCTCTCCTTGCCCTTTATCTAGTTTGCAGCAAGCTTGCAATAGGTTTCCTGGTCTTCAGCAGACTCACTGATGGAAACTAAGCAGTCAAGAAGCCTATGAGCATGTTACACATGCTTTACTTCAAGTGAGGTGGAGAAAATTGCCATGTGGAATTCTGCTCCACTCGACCAAAAGAGGGCTGGAGTTTCCCATTCAATTGGTTTGGTGTCAATTCTGTACTCAGGCCCGGACCTGCCAGAGAACCACGACTGTGTGCTGATTGCTGAACGCTTCGCTACAGCTGCTTATGCAGACTTCAGGCCTTTACTCAGGTATGGGAGATGATGTCTTCCCAAGGGAACCTGAAGGGCAGAATTAGAGCTTAACACACTGTGCTCTAGTAAAGCCTAGGTAGGAATTAGTCTATTGACTGAGAAATCAATCATGTCATGCGCTCGGCTGCCCAATCATCCCGCCCTTGGGTGGAGAAGAGGCACTGCTAGTTAGCCGAAGCAAAACCCGGATTGGAGCGACAGGTGTCACTTGTAGTGGGTCAGACTCAGTCTCCCACAGCGCAGGTGATTCTGCCACTCAAAATCCAGTAGTCTCAATAGAATAATGAGAGCCTACTCCACAATACCAAGATTATACAAGTTTTCCTTAATATTGGCCAGCCATGGGATTGCAAGCCTATTATCCAGATTTAAACAATCCAAATTAACTTCCCTAGAAAACCCCACCTTTGGCGTACTCCAGATCTTAATCCACAGCACCAAAGGAACCATGTTAATATAGTCTTCCAAGAACCCTATCCCTAGTTCCAGGTGAGCTTGGTGATATAGCTAAAAGACAGCATAAAAATGTATTTTCCACAGCCCTCAATTTTCCAGGTGATGTACCCCTCACCCCCAAATACCTGCTCCACACACACCTACCGACCATATTTGACCTTATACAGGGACATAATTTCCCTAATGGGTTTGCAACCTAACCTATTAGTATATCTGAATATAAGGTCACAGGCTGCCCCCATTGTCAAAGCTCTTTGGGCAATAAGCCTTTCACAAGAGCCAGAGGCATCAAACAAAATACCTAACTAGTTAAAACATGAAATGCTCTTGATTATATCCTCCCGATATTAAAACAATTAGATTTTACATTTTTAAGCCCACTGGTCAATATTAATGATTTCAAATGGTTAATCTTTCATTTAAACGTTGTCATGAAATCAATAAATCCATTTAAAAGGTTTTGCAAACCATTTGCGGTGAGAGCAAGAAGAATGGTGATGTCCACATATAAAAGCACTGGAATGGCCTGTGCACCAACCCAGGAGATGTCATAACTATACAAGTGTAAAAAAGTGCCAGAAAAATTTATATACAATAAAAACAAAAATGGAGCTAAAATGCAGCCTTGTCTCACACCTCTCGTGACCTGGATAGCTCTGGACCATTCCCCAGATATTGTGAAGCAGACCTTGGTGGTTCTGTCTGTATGAAGACACTTTACTAAATCCAGCAGAGGCTGGTTGATTCCTGCCTGTCCTATTAGGTCCATAGAATGTCGAGATTGCCTAAATCAAAAGCACAGGAGAGTTCCACAAAAGCCATTTGAAGAGTGCCCCTCCTGGCTTTGTGATACTTGCCCCAGATAAGGGTCATGCTAAGAGCCTGTTCCATGGTCCTCAAACAAGGTCTAAATTCATATAGCAATGGGGAAAAAAAGGAAATAGACTTTGCCCAACACTTTAACTTATCCATGATCACCGGGGGCCCAAAATGTTTACTGTTGAATCCAATAAAGAAATTGGGCGATAAAAAGATGAGGTGAGTTCCAGTTACCCTTTTTAAAAATCAGGACAATAATTGCCTCTCTCCATGAGACTATAAGCTTAGTCTTAATTGCTGCCTTCAAGACATTAGTTAAGAATGGGACCAAAAATATATATTAGATTTATAAAGATCTATTAGGACTAGTTGCACACTGAAGCACCCTAACTTCTGATGCATAGTTAATTGGATCAGCTAGCCATTCATTGTTTACCTCAGTAATAGAAAGCCTTAAATCTTCCCCACAGTTTAATGGGGAATTATCAGAATCAAACATACCAATGAAATGGTGAACCCAATCCTGTTCACTAATGTGACACTCAATGCCTGATGAAAAATCATCAGAAAAAAGGTCTGATTCACAGTTTACCAAAATAATGTATAATCAATTAATTGGGCCGCCTTTTCTAGATCCTGCCAGACCTTAGTTTTAACTTAAATTTTCCTTTTGGCCAGAGCCTGTTTATAGCCCCTCTAGCTTCTCTTATATCTTCTTGATTACAAGATTTCCCTGGCTGCTCTCTCAGCATTCTGTCTGAGATTAAACTACTTGCCGCCTCTTTGCTGATTTAATTAAAACTCTCTATGATATTGTCAGGGGGCCTGTCTGTGAACAAACAACATAAAACATCAGGCACCATGAGGCTACTCAACTTACTAAAAAACTCCTTAGGGTTAATACTATTCCATTTACGTAGACCCCCTCTATTAACATTGTGTTTAATAGGCAAATTGATTGCCTGTGCCGCATTAGGGTGCAGGTTTAAGGCCAAGCGTAGATGTATAGGATTATTATCACTTAATGGAAGGGGATGCTCTTCATAATGAACTATGCTGCCAACTAACTCAGGAGATAAGAGCACAAAGTCTATTCTACTACCCCTCCCCCTTCCAGTGAAAGTTGTGGAAATTACCAAACTCTTACTTCGTAGCTCTGATGCATCAGTCAAATTTTAAGAAAAAATTAGTTTATTTATAGCTTCACCATAAGTGGAATGACTAAAGTGAACACTAATGGTCCCTTGCACTTCAGTAAACCTGCAAATACGTTCACTGCTAAATCGAAATTTTGTGATGTTAAAATCACCAGCCCACAAAATAGCACAGGGGCACCCTCATATCTGCTAGCAAAGGCTGGAAGGATCTTCTCCAATTATTCAGTGATCTCAGCAGATTGTGAGATGAAAAAATTACAGTACTAATTAATCAAGATCAAATTTAGCACCTTAGGCTTTTGAAAATGTAAAATTTGAAAACTTGGATTAGAGGCAACCACCTCAATCTTCAAATTCCCAATTGTACAGAATACAAAAATGGCAGGCCTCCCTTACCTCTGCCCACTGATGAGGCAATTGCCTCTGAACAATTAGATACATAAGCATTTAGTGCCAAATATTCAGTGGACAATGTTTCCTGACATCATATAATATCATACCTAATTATAAAATGTATCAAATCATCATTAGGGATTTTATCCCAAGCCTGGCAATATTCCAGGATAAACATTGCAAACCACACTCACTTACTACATCCCTCTCACTAAGATTGCACTCCAGAGGTACCTTACAGGGTGTAGCCCGAACAGCAAGAAGGTCAGGTACCGTCTCCTGTTTATTAGGGGGTGCTTTGCTTCTCAAAGGTGACAGAAGCTCAAAACGTCAATCAAGATCTGTTAAATCTGATCAGGTCTCAAAACGGGTTGAATTACCAAATGAAACTGGGTATACCTTGCTTTGTAAAGGCCTTCCAGGTCTATAAAACCTGTCTTTCATTCCTCTATGCGTAAAATCCACCGGGGGATAAATGAAACCAAATGGCTATGCCTTTATTCAGGTGCAACCCCTATTCTCACAATTCAAGCGAGAAAGTAAAGAGTGAACACATTTCATGCTGTTAAAATTCAACACAACACAATCCCCCTTAATAGTTTTGGGTGTAGGCCCAAACTAACTAACTCTGCTGGCCATGATTATATTATTAATAATTACTGGCAAATGACCATCCGCATTTCTCGTACACCAAGCTGTCGCTTTACTCGTCAGGGCTCAAGGATCCTCGTAAGCATCTGTTACTAAAGGTGGAATGCCAGCCAAAATCAATGTATACCGGATACTTTCGGGGGAAAGATGCAGGAATTCCAAATCCTCCTTAGCTTTCAGCAGATTGTGAGGAATTCTGTAAATTCTTGAGCCTATATACTGTGTTTGGATAATTAGTTTATGCCCTATGAGGTAAGGCCTCAGACCCCCTAGCCCCGCTACCTGCAAAAGAATTAGGCACAGTGGTACAAGGGCCCTGTTGGACCGGGTGCACTTGCACAATCTCAATATTAGAATTCCGTTGCACACCTGGGTCACCTAGGTCATTGACAATATCTGTCTGTGTTGAAGCGAAACGCCGGTCTGGCCTCCCATCTGGGGTAACTCGGCCGGTTGGACATTGTTGGAGAAAAATGACAAGTGCCCGAGCAGGTCTTCAATCTTTCCAAGGCATAACATTATTGAAGACAATATATCATTGACTAATTTCCCAAGATTCTAATGCAATTCCCCAACAGACAATCTCACCAGCTCTCCAGTCAGTTGAGAATTCACGGTAAGCAGTTCCTGACTAAAGCTAGGCATACACTTATGGGCAACAACCTTTGGTTTCTTTGATATAGCTACGGTGATTGGTCTTTTCCACTTTCCACCATTAACCTTAGAAGACCCATCACCATCCTCAATCCGAACAGCTGATTATGAACTAGCATTTAGGTCTTTAGAAGGACCCTTAGGTACCGCAGAAGATATAGATAGAGACAAGGCAATAGCTTGAATGAACTGCACCAATGAGCGTTCAACCTCCTCGAAGTTCTCCCCCTCTTGTGTCAAATTCAGATCCGGGTTTAGGAAAGGGGGTGAGGAAAGTGACAACCTTCTTTCAGCCAACTCTATCTCTTTTGTAATTACACCCGCTGGCATCTCCAAAAAAACATCCAGCGTGGTATTTGTAGAGGATGCAGGAACTGCTCCTGACTTCACTCACCTTTTGCCCGTTTTAAGCCAAATGCCCCAGAAACAGAATCAGGGTCACACCAACACATGTTCGTAAAGGAGTCCACAAACAGTAGCAGTACCTTGTCACCAAATCTTAATGATCAATACGTCTCCCACAGTAGAAACCAAAAATAAAATAAAAAATACAAAATTACAAAACTAAAATAGAAATAAAAAAGCTAAGAGAAAAGGCCCATCCCAGACTCGTCCAAGGGCAGACGGGTGCAGACGAGCCAGCTGTGGGGGCCAGGGCTCCTTACACCGCACCTCCGGGTACGTAAAAATAACGGGAGGCCTTCCTGCCGCTCTGTAACTGTGGATGGGGGATGTGGTCCTTCTCCCCTATGTGTGCAAAAGCATCCGTGCTGGGGGGCCAAGGACTCCTTAAGTCATGCCTCTGGGCGTGCAAAAAATACAGACAGCCTTCCTGATGCACTCTAACTGCAGCTGTGGGGATGTAGTCCTCCTCCCCACTGTATGCAAAAGCATCCTGCCCTGCAGAGGCAAAAGACTCCTTAAGTTGCGCATCTGGGTGCACAAAAATGATGGGTGGCCGTCCTGCCACCCTGTAACTGTGGCTGGGGGATGTAGTCCTCCTCCTCTCTCTGTGCAAAGAATCCCGCATTGCGGGGGCCAAAGTCTCCTTAATTCACGCCTCCAGGTGCACGAAAATGATGGGTGGCCTCCCTGCCACCCTGTAACTGTGTCTGGGGATGATGTCCTCCTCCCCCTTGTGTGCAAAAGCATCCTGCACTGCAGGGGCCAAGGACTCCTTAAGTTGCGTCTCTTTGGTGTGTGAAAATGATGGGTGGCCTTCCTGCCATGCTGCAACTGTGGCAGGGGAGGTAGTCCTCCTCCCCCTTGTATTCAAAAGCATCCCGCGCTGCGGGGGCCAAGGGCTCCTTAAGTCGCGCCTCCAAGCATGCGTAAATGTCAGGCGGCCTTCCTGCCACGCTGTAACTGCCCTCCTCCCCATTGTGTGCAAAAGTGAAGGCAGACATTAAAGTGATGCTTCTGTATTGGCCAATGGGCCTCCCTGTGCTTTGCTGCACTAGCACCAAATTTGTTGGTGCTAGTGCAGCAAAGCACCACAAAAGCATCAAAATTGTAGACACGGTTGTGTTAACAACTACCATTATGAGCAGCATTGTAAATACGGCGCAATTATTGTCTCATCAGGGGACGCAGGGGGATGCAAGAAAAGTGGAGCATCAGGACCGATGCGCCACATTCTTGTAAATGTGCCCCTTAGTCCATGAAATCAATGTAGCAGATTTGTTGTGGTGAATACTGTCCCAAATCTTTTTTCCATAATTGCTCCTCTGCCTATTACCTTTAATTTTATGGTAAACTCACAGTTCTGCTGCATGAACATCTAGACTTTTATGCTGCCCTTTTCGCCCACCTTGTACTACAAGGAGGCTAAGAAACATTCTCCAAAGACAAGGGAGGTAAGTGGAATAGGTCAAAGACACATGCTACTGGCTGGCACCTTCTTTAGAACCTGCTATGGATTTGTCTCATGCGCTTGAGTCTTGAAAAAAGTAAACATAATTTATTATACTGTCTCCTGAACTGAACTAACTAAACTATTGGTATGATATATATTTGAGAATTAGATAACATTCTACAGCATTGGGTGCTTGTGAATAAGAAATGGTTTACCTACAACATATAATATGAAATGTTAGTCCAAAATCTAGTTGCTTTGTGTGTGGTTATATACTTATAAAACAGAACTCCGCTACTAACTTGAATACAGAATGCAGTTTGAAATATGTTCAGAAGCACCAAAACAATTATATGATGTAAAATATTTACAAGAAAAGGAAGATCTCCAGTCTGCACAAAAAGTAAATCTTAAGTAGAATAGAATCAATCATGAAAAAAGACCACCTTTGAAGAAATTTCCGTGCCCGTACAAACATAGTTAGTGGTACTCCAGCAACAATCAGTTCCATTAAATAAATTCAGCTGGCACACTGGAGAGAACTTTCCAAAGAAGATCATAGCAAAATTCAGTCTTCAAACTGAGAGAGAGACGTGTATATGAAAAACACTAACCTTTGGGGGCAGATTTATGAAGAGTGGGGCTGCACCCAGTGCAGCCCCACTTTTCTTGTGCCCCTTAGCCCCCTTCTACTGCCACCATGCGTGAACTGTGTTTAAAATACAGTGCACCATGGCGCAGGGTAGGGGGCAATAGCATCAAAATTATTGACACTATTGATGTACTGTTCAGGGTTAGTGCCAACATTTTAGTGCTAACCTTGAGCAGTACATAGGGGCCCATTGTAACCAATGGTGTGCCCCCTCTTAATGCCTGCTCTGAAAAGGCGTTAAAAATGCTGACAAAATAGTGCAAATAATTCTTCTAGATTTCTTTGCACCATTTTTTCAGCCCTCCTAATGGGCGCTTGCATAATGTGGTGCAAGGGGTTACAAAGTGGGGCAGTGCTGTCGCGTAGGCTCTCATTATTCTAATGAGACTACTGAATTTGGAGCAGCAAAATCGTCCACGGTGTGGGAGACTGAGTCTGACCCACTACGGGTGACACCTGTTGGTCTAAATCCGGGTTTTGCTCCGGCTAACTAGCAGTGCCTCATCTCTGCCAAGAGATAGAGATGATTGGGCAGCTGAGCGCTTGACATATTATACTTCTCAGGGAAGTCGTGGTCACTCAGGTCGCATCCGGTTCTCTCATTCAATTCAGTCTCATATATAAATGACAATAAGAAGCAGTATGAGTTTTAAAGATTGGTTTAATAAAACGACTGCATTTTAAATATAAAAGCGTGAGCTGCAATAACCAGGACGACACAACATGACAATATTAAAATGGTGACAAGGAGGGTGAAGCATAAGAATAATGCTATCATATTGTCACTAGAATCTATGGACTATTTCTTATCTAAGTCATAACCTGAGCACAGCATGTTAAGCTCTAAATCTGCCTTTCAGGTTCCCCCGGGAGGACATCAACCCTTATACCTGAGCAAAGGCCTGTAGTCTGCGTTAGCATCTGCAGTGAAGCATTCAGCACTCAGCATACAGTCGTGCTTCCCTGGCTGGAATCTCCCTCTTAACGTGTAATGGGACTAGGAAGTGTTTTTATAATAACACAGCTGATGTTCTAAGAAAATGTCCCTACGTAAGGAAGTGTATTTTCTATGAATAATGGAGACTAAACTTCTACCACGTTCACCGGCAATGTACCAAACTGTAGCCTTGACTGAAGCACAAAGTGATCAAGAATGTCTTGTTTGAGAACACAGTGTATTGTAAAAATAACAACGCAAAGCTCAATAAAATATATCTAGGTCAAACTGCACAGCGGCCTAGTATGTTGAACTAACGTGCATGGAGCTATAACCAAAATGGCTACACAACAGTGCATGCATTGCACCAATTTGTAAATCTGGCGCTGTGATTTTGGCCTCGTTCGGCCACACTAGTGTCAGAAAAAATGGCGTTGATGTGGTGCAAGGAGGCGCTAGGCCCTCTTAAATCTGGGCCTTGTAAAAAAGTTTTTCATCTTAGGCACCTTGATACACTATAGATCAAAATTAGCTGCTACATTGCAGTTCACGTTTGTTAATTTTTGGGATGTGATTCTCACTATATGGATGCCATCTTAATTTGGAAAAGACACACCATACACTCATCATTTTGTTTCCATCTTTGAAGTATAGAAAGGCACTCTAAACTGCATTCAATACTAAATAATTAAATATTAAATGAGTGAAATCAATAGTAAGTGAAAAAAATCATAAGTAAACTCAAGGTAAATGTTCTGAATACTTCAACATAAGCAACCATAAATACACTTAGTTCCAGATATAAGGTTTTGCACCTTCTTGTGCCACATTAGCGTAATTGTTTTAACATTAATGTAGCCCGAGGCCAAATTCACCATGAAATGTTTATAAAGTGGTGCAATGCATGCATTGCGCCACTTTGAAACCCCTTGCGCCACATTATGCCTGGGCCAGGCATAATGTATGCAAGGGGGGACGTTCCTCCATTAGGGGGACCACTAAAATGGTGTAGTGGAATCTGAGAGATTCCACTGCGTCATTTTTTGTAGCTACTTTTAACACTTGCACAGAGCAGGCGTTAAAAGGAGGCACACCATTGCTTTCAATGGGCCCCTAAGCACTGTGCAGGATTAGTGCCAACATTTGGGCCCCCTAATCCTACACAGTACATCAATAGGGTAAAAAATGTTGATGCAATTGCCCTACCCTGTCCAATGGTGCATCGTATATTAAATACATCACACACATGGTGGGGGAAAGAAGGTGCTAAGGGGCGCAAGAAAAGTGGAACTGCATTGGATGCAGTGCCTTAAACCAGGCCCTTAATGCCTATGTCTATCTCTCATGATTGGCTCCAGTGACAAACCCTCTCCCACTCTGACCGGAATTAAGGCATACTGTTTTGATATTCCTCTGGTTGTAAAAAGGTGTTGTTTTGTCAGTGTAATTCCTTTAACAATACTTTTCGAACTGCTTGGTACATGACACTTCAGACATAGGGAGGAGGAATTGTAGATCAGAGACCCAGAAGCTACGAGGATGGCCGTGAATAGGCCGTGCTCTAGGGCCGTGCTTTGACACTACAGAGAATAGTCAGAGCCGTGCAGGAGCTGTGGCCAGGAGACCGGGAGGAAGGATCCAGAATCCAGGACTAGTTGGCCCTCATTGAGCATATTGAGATTGCAGCCTTGAACGCAGGAGGGCAGTAGAGGGCTCTGAAACCACTAAGGCAGCTAGGCCCATGTTTATACTTTTTTTAGCGCCGCATTTGCATCATTTTGTGACGCAAAAGTGGCGACAACTTCCAAAAAAAATAGCATTTTGTAAGTTTGCGCCGTTTTTGCGCCAAAATACGGTGCTAAAAAAGTATAAATATGGGACCTAGTGTGCCCGTGCCTGGACCTAGCTTCCCCACCTACCCCTTCTACCACTGAGCCCTGTAATGAACCAGCTCCCGGGGAGGGGGGGATTGCCCTCAATCGTGGTGCACATCAATAAGGAAACTGATATTAAAGAAGTCCATATCAATACTCTCTGGATACCCCTGGGTCTGAGATAGACTGAAACATCAAAAAACAGGCCTGATAAGTCATCTACATGTCAAGAACAAGTTTTGGAAAGACATAGTGGGATCAGGAAGTTTTTTCATATTAGATTATTATATGAAAACGGTAACCATAAGCACAGATCCTGTAATGGTTACCAACCCCCGTGCTAAATCAGGTGCTTTCCTCAGCTGCAGGTAAAAAGCTTAAAACGGGGTAAAGTACCAGAGTACGTCCATGGGGGAAGAGCTTGATAACTTCAAAACCAGAGTTGTAATGGCAAAGAGATCAAAGTGGGAACATATCATACAGGTTGCACTACACTCTCAAATTAACAGCCTAACATTTCTTCCAGAAGGGTCTCCTATCCCTCTGTTGGTAACATCAGAGAGGTAGCAAAACAAATAAACATGACACATCTTTCTAGGAGCGTAACATCAAAACAGGCTACGTTATATGCTGTAAGTAAAACTGCAAAGAAATAACTGCGATAGAACCAACATGTTCATTACAACATAGCGAGCGATAAGTCTATTTTTGAAACATTGCTACGCAAACCAGATCTAGAAGGTCAGATGGATATGCCTCTCTGCTAGATGGTATCAGAGACATTTGAAATGTGATGCAAAAGGTTCTCCTATCCCCGTATTCAGTGTAGACAGAAAACAGCATCATGAGAATGGTAGAACATCACCCCCAAACCAAAAAGATTCTACCACCCCTATATGTGGGAGGTCTTCGAGAAGGAGTGTGGGTACATAAGAAAACTGCATAGGGCAACTTGGAATCAAGGCAGCATTAGGGTCTTCCATGATGCCAATCCAAAAACATCCTAAAATCCATCTTGTAGCTCATGAAAGGGTAGTGAAAGATTCTGACAACATCGATACTGCTTTAGCTCTATTACAATATTTACTGGAATGAAAGCTAGGAGATTTTAAATGTGAAAAATGGAAGTAAATACAAAGAAGATGACAAAGGATTACATCTACACACTGTCACCTATCCTTCAGGTTACAGACAGCTTGCTCAAGAGAACCCCGAAGACAATGAGAAGAATGTTAAAGATAATGAAGAAGCCCATGGTAGCCATGACCTAAGGACAGAATGACGGAGAAAGCTGGGTCTTTGGAAATAAGGTAGTATTCTTTAGGGGTGGGCCGTGAATTCCACTCCACTTGCGGAGTTTGCAGAGTTTTTCCTACTCTGTGTCCTGCTTAGAGTGTGGCAGGGTTTTTTACCACATTTGCGCTTGCTAACGTTAAGTTGGTGAGCGCAAGCGAGGAAAATCTTACTCCAGACCACTTCCCAGTGAGATTTCTCAATGCGGGAGGTCACGGATGGTTGCTACCGCTCGCATTTGGAAACCTGTTCGCGTTGAAGAAGCTGATGCTCGAGTAGAAAATCTACTTGAGCAGCAGAAAAAAATTAGAGCCCTCTTGCGTGGTTCCATTCGTGCTGATTTTTCAGCACAGGACAAACACACCGCGCTAGAAATCAGTGTGAACGGCGTGACCTAACACACTCCGTCACTTACGGAACTCCGCGTATCGCAACAGACTTTTTTGGTCACTACGGAGAGCTCCGCGCACTTCAGCCAGGCCATGTATTTTTGTACTTCAAAAGTAGCAAACAGCAATGGATATCCAGAAACTATAGAGATGGAAGTAGATGAAAATTACCAAAAAAGGTCAATGAGTGCAGTATCTGGATAGCACCTGTTGGTTTAAAACTGTAATATTAGTTAAGAGGGATGGAATCCCCACTCAAATAATAAAGACAATCCTTGTCAGGGTGAACCGTAAAAGTCACTAAATAAACATCTGTTTACCCCTCTGGTAACTTGACAGAACAGTAGTTAGGCTTAGCTTAGAGGTACCATGTGAAGTGTTTATGCAGCATTCAAACAGTAATGACCTGAAAACACATCAATGGAAAATTTTCAAATCAATTTAGAAAAATGAAATAAATTTTCATGAATAAATTCATACCCAAACAATGTAATCTGATTATTAGAACCAGAGATTTTGAATTTTAAAGTTTTATGTGGAATTAGAACCCAGAACCAGAAAGCAGCAACTGTGGTTATCTGGCCACACTGAACTGGGACAAAGTCACAATTTCAAGCCAACCATGATGGAGTGTGAGCAGGGTACAGGACTGAGTTTGGCGTGCTGAGAGTTTTCACTTGGCATCCTTGGGGTTGAGATGCAAGGTCCTACATTGGTCTGTGCAAAGTTGGGTCAATTCTGATGAAGCAGCAGAGCAGGAGCTGCACGGTGCTGCAATGCAAGACCCTGCATCGGGCTGCATCATGCTAAGTCAGTTCTGGTGAAGGTACTGGTCAGAAAGGTGTGAGGTGATGCAATGCAAGGCCCTGAGCCAGAGTACATCAGCAGCAGAGACCTGATTCATGACATGGCTTAGGCAGATCTAGTTACAGGTCAAAGCAGGTCCAGGGACAGCAGTGCATCTGGGCAGATGCAGGGAGCTCTCTGAAGCTTGTTGTGTCCCTTTATCTTACAAAGGAGATAACTGATGGTTGAAGTCACTCTAGGTGGCCTAGGAATACCCCAAGCAGGCACAATTTTTCTTCTCCCACAGCAAGGCAGTCTTTGAAGTAGCTGAGAAGTACTCTGGCAGCAGTGCAGTCCTGCTTCTGCAACTTACACAGGCCCTGGAGTGTCTGTTGAGTTGCTCTGGAGGTCCAATGTTTATACTTGATGCAAGGTTCATTTGGGCGTGCAGGAGGCAAAGCCCTTTAAAGTGTATGTGGTGCTGGAGGCAGCCCCCCAATAAACCAGCTAGAATTACCTATTGTGCCCATCGCTAAGCCTCCTTTCTCTTATTGATTGGAAGCAATAAACAAACCCCAGCAACAGCGCTATTCACAGTCATGTGACCCAGGATACTGGCAAAAGGCACAATTGGTTGAGACAGGAAAATGCAACTTTCTAAAAGGGCTTTTTGAGAATTGTGACTTAAAATTTGACATTAACATCAAAGAGGTCTTTGAATCACAATTCTTTTGAGTATAAATAGCATATCTTTATCTGCTCCCAGTCCAAAGTTAACACTAAATACAATAAGGTAACTCCCTCTTAGTCAATGGGAGAGATAATCCTCACAGCAATGAAAAATGGAGTTCTTTCAATGCTAGGAAAAGCTAACGTCTAGTATTAAAAAAGAAGGTTTAGGCATAGCAAAAGATTATTTTTGCCAGGTCCAACTAGTAGTTTGAAACTGCATAGTGGGAGGCCTGAGACATGTTTTATAGTGCTACTTTTGAGGGTGGCACAAGGAGCGATGCATCCCACAAGTAGCATGTAATTTACAATTACATGTAGTATCATATAATTGGGACGTACAAGTACCCTAAACATGACATTCATGTGTAGGGCAATCTTACCATATTTTCAAGGGAGAAAACAAGCACTTGACCAATAATTAGCAGGGAAAATGTACACAGAGTCCTGATGCCAGCATAAATGGGGTCAGAAAAGGAAAGCAAAAACAATGGTGTGACCCTGAAACATTTTCTAAGTTATGTGAAGGGACAAGATTGCAAAATAAACTCTAATAATTCAATAAATGCTTCTATTTTAGGTAAAAGTATAAATGCTGAAAATAAATTAAATGAAACAGCTCCTACTGAAGGTTCCACAATGGCAATACACACAAAAGGCGAAGGTGACAAACACAGAGGAGAAAGAAATATTCAGCCACTGGACTGAAGCAGTACCATTTTAAACAGCTTGCCTGCAAGGAAGCACCTCTGACCAGTCATTAGAGGAAGAACGGACGTTTGTCCGTAAAGTCAGGAAAAGATCCGTAAGAAGAATCTCTGAGCATCCCAATCATACAAACAAATCTTTGCATCCACAAATTGTGGATGTATTTGTGGACTGGAAAACAAACACATTGGCCCATATTTATACTTTTTGACGCTAAACTGCGCTAACGCAGTTTAGCGTCAAAAAGTTTTGCGCCGGCTAACGCCATTCTGAAGCGCCATGCGGGCGCCGTATTTATTGAATGGCGTTAGCCGGCGCAAGCAGACCGGCGCTGCCTGGTGTGCGCGAGAAAAACCACGTACACCAGGCAGCGCCGGCGTAGGGGGAAAATGGCGCATGGGCGTCTTAAAATGGTGCAAGTCAGGTTACGTCGAAAAAATCGTCGTAACCCGACTTGCGCCATTTATTTTCGACGCCCATCCCCCATCAACATGACTCCTATCATTGTAAAGATAGGAGTCATGCCCCCTTGCCCAATGGCCATGCCCAGGGGACTTCTGTCCCCTGGGCATGGTCATTGGGCATAGTGGCATGTAGGGGGGCACAAATCAGGCCCCCCTATGCCAAAAATAATTATTAAAAAAAATAAAAAAATACTTACCTGAATGTCCCTGGGGTGGGTCCCTCCAGCCTTGGGTGTCCTCCTGGGGTGGGCAAGGGTGGCAGGGGGGGTCCCTGGGGGCAGGGGAGGGCACTCTGGGCTCATTTTGAGCCCACTTGTCCCTTAACGCCATGCCTGACCCAGGCGTTAAAAAGCGGCGCAAATGCGCCGTTTTTAGCCACGCCCACTCCCGGGCGTCTCTTTTGCCCGGGAGTATAAATACCACGTAAAGGCCTGGGAGTCATTTTTTAGACGGGAACGCCTCCCTTGCATATCATTAACGCAAGGAAGGGGTTCACGCTAAAAAATGACGCACATTCCGGGAACTTTGGCGCTATTCGCCTCTAACGCCATAGTATAAATATGGCGTTAGTTGGCGTTAGTTTAGCGTCGAATTTGCGTAAAAAAAAACGACGCAAATTCGGCGCAAACGGAGTATAAATACGGCCCATTCATTTTTAAACTTCTCTAAAATTGTTGTTATTGTTGGGGCCATATGTACAACCATTTCCTTTTGCAACTTGCAAATTGCAAATTATTGTGTCTTGCAAAATGCAAGTTGCAAAGGAAATATAATAATGTGTCACAGACATATTTAGCGATTCCCGATGGCGTTGCAAAGACCTACCTCATCAATATTCATGAGGCAGGTCGCAATTTGCGACCCATTGGGAATGGGCAGTAACATAGGGATGGTGGCATGTTGGGGACAGCAGACCACCATGTCTGTGTTTGCTTTCAAATAAAGCAACTTTTTTCTTTAAAATGCAGCCTGTTTTTCTTAAAGGAAAACAGGATGTGTTTCAAACAGAAAAAATAAATGTTTTTTTTTTCTCACTATTTAAGGATCGGTAGTAGTCCACAGGACCACTGCCTGCTCTTAAAAAAATTTTTTGCTACTATTCACAAAGGGGATAGGGCCCTCTGGGGACCTGGTCCCGTTTACGACTGGCTTACCACCTACTTGAAGTAGGCGTATACTGTGATTGTTTTGCAACTGCATTCAGGTGACAAAATATTCGTACATCCCTCTGCGACTCGCTATTAGGATGCGATGCCCTTGGCACGCCCCTTCCTAACAGCTACTTGCAAACTAAATTTTGCGAGTCAGTAATAAATTACAGACTTGCAAAATAGGGTTTGTACATGCCAGAGGCCATTTTAGTGTTCACAAACAGGCCGAATCTCCATTTGAGACAGCTAAAAACAGTCATACATCTGGCCCGAGATGTTGTCCCAAGGTAATCAGAAATTGGTCTCACTCCGTCACAATCAAAAATACATATAAGACTGGCAAAATATGATTGTGCATTTTCACTCAAGAATAGTGATAGATTGAGTATTACATTCAGTGGACGGGTGAAGATGCTGAAGCTACGATATAAATGAAATATATTATAACAAGTAGGGCCTGAACACACAATACCGACTATTCAGAGGCTGTAGGGACCTCACAGAACAACAGTGATGTAATGTTCAAAATCATAGACGTATGTTGTGGTTTGCAGTAGATCACTTGACTGGAATGCGGTGACAATCACTTTTAGATCACAGCTTTCCAGGCAGTGCCAAGCTTCTGGGGGAGATTTGAATGTGATCAGTTAAGATTAGTTTGCTGCCTGAGGAGGTCAGATCAACATGTGACAAATCTAATAAAGATTTATGAAGAGCCTTGTAGCGATAAACATATTCTTAATACTGACAACAAGGATGGGGTAGTTTCTAGGTTTCCTAAAGTATTTGGAGATGATTTAGGGTTACTAAAGAATGGTGCAACACTATGGGGGTTATTACAACTTTGGAGGAGGTGTTAATCCGTCCCAAAAGTGACGGTAAAGTGACGGATATACCACCAGCCGTATTACGAGTTCCATAGGATATAATGGACTCGTAATACGGCTGGTGGTATATCCGTGACTTTACCGTCACTTTTGGGACGGATTAACACCTCCTCCAAAGTTGTAATAACCCCTTAAGTGTGTCTAAATTAAGAAAGGTTCCTCATATGATGTTAGCACCA